>NC_072736.1:50577812-51225312 GCF_026930045.1 Uloborus diversus
GATAAAAATAAGATCCTATTACTAACTATAAACAAAAAAAAAAAAAAAGAAAAAACCTTTCATGCACCGGTAAACTAAAATTTTGCAAGAATTCTGGTGCCACTAAATTTTGCCGTTTTCAGTCTTTAGAAAGATTAATTCATCGAAGGCATTAATCCCTGTCCTCTTAAACTAATGGTAGATGTTAAAGTAGTATCAATTTTACGCCTCCCGTCGGAATTCATTAGCAAATATAAAGATATAGCACAGTACCATATTGAAATGCAAAAATTGGGTCTTTCTTCTTTAGCTAGGCTTGCCATATTATTTTGGGTCCAAGAAATTTTATTTAAATGTGATCTTACACTCAATCAGTAATATTTTCAATGAGATAGGATTTTAAAAGAGAAGGCTTAGTAACTTTAATTTCATAAAATTAAAACAAATTTTAAAAAAAACCTCACTAACGTGAAAAAACTAAATTTATTTTAGCATTAAGCAATTCTTAAACAGTAGGAATCAAAAGTCTACTTTTTCATGCAGTCAAAACGTTATCAATAACTGAAAAAAACTCGCTCAACTGGCGCAAATGCTTCCAGCCAACACATTACAAACTGAATTATTTTATAAACATTGCACGAAGTACTACGCATTGGCACACCTTAGAAATTGCTTGAACTTTCTCTTTAATTTTATCTGATACCGCAGTACTTTTTTCGGATTTTAACTGTAACAAAGTTTTTGGTTTTGAATTATCTGATTCAACAACATAAGCTCATCGAATAGACCATCAATAGTAATGGAATACTTTACAATTGCACTGATACCTTAGAGCAGGAATTAAAATGGAGAAAGCAAGTCCAAACATGGGCTTAGCAAAAAGATGACCCAAAGATCCCAAGTCACCTGACAAAAACGACGAATATTTGGCACGTTTTGCGTGAAACAAGCGAAAGAAACCTGCTTTCTTCCAATGCTTTGCTTTCAAATCTATCACATGACTTATGGTCTTGGTTTCATGAATGAAAGTCTTCACTCCCTCCATTTTATCTCTTCTCAACGATTGACACTCTCTTCCAAATCAGACGGCACACTTTCATTTCCACATGCAGGAACAAAGTTCAAAAAATAGAAGTCTTCGAAGTAAATTTTCTAAATCTCAGACATTTTAGCGACCCCACACATTACTCCGGATGACACTAAAAATCCGGGACTGTTCGGGCTAGTCCCGGAAGTATAAACTTCGGTGTGATTGACCATGAAACTCTACAAATTTTCATTTCTTCGGAATATATACCATTAGCCTTCTGCAGTGAAATTGTCTTTGCCAAAGCAATTTTGTCGAATCAGAAGCTGGGTCTACCTAATCAAGACAAATACTTTCCAAATTGACTGTGAACAGATCTTGCCCCTCAACTGGATCCCTTATAACTACTCTGGGTTACGAGGATTGAATTTAATTCCCAATTCCGTCTCGTCAAAGAAATTACATGAGTTAGTGTTGATATGATCCAATGATTATGTCCTGCACTTTATATATTCAGATAGAATGTTTAGGCAATTTTTTGGGTAAATATGTGGTTTTTTTTTTTTTTTTTTTTTTGTAATGAAATTTAGTTACTTTTTTTATTTATTCTTATTGTTGCAGTTATAAATAGCTAGCTATAAATTAATCACATATTTAATATTTTGTGCATAAAAGAACAAATAGATAATGCCAATGTCCCCATGTAAAATACACACACGACGATAGTATCCAAGACAAAAGGAGCTATAATTCTTCCATTCTTATGGTGGTGCTGTGATAAGTTCTGTACCTCAGAGCTAGACTAGCGTATGTCCTAAAATTGCAATTTTCCGTTTATTAGTGCATTGTATGTAGAACCCTATTCCGCATCGAGCCATGTCAACGTAACTCGAAAAAAAAAATCATTGTAATTATTAACCAGTGTTAAAAGAGCGCAGGTCTCATCCTTTGTATGCGCCATACAATCGTTTTCCTTCTGTCCTGTAAAGTAGCAATTATGTGACTTACGTCAATCTGGCTCTGAAGTACAGAGTTGAATCATGATCTTGACAATGATTAGCCCTTTTTTGGTTAATGTTGACAGGTGATTGCGATGAGTTGAGTTACTTTCGTAGCAGTTTTGCGAAAATATAACTAAAACCTGAATCTTAGTACGTTCCCTTTTCTCTGAACTCCTTAAAAAGAAGTAAACCTTAGCAAGGTTATGCCTCAACTTGACAGAACAACACTATACCCGGTGAGGTGCTAAACAGATTACTTTAAATAAACATTTTTTGTGTTAAACTTTCGTAGTTTGTATATGTTGTTGTTGTTGCACGCCCCCGTTGACCAGCAGTGCTAGACCAGGTCCATAATATCGTTCACCCTCAAAAAATCCAACACCGTTAAAGAATCGTCAGTTAAATCTTCTTTCGATAGCCTCAAGCACGCGAGAATGTGTTCTGGTGAAGCTTGCTCAGAAGAACAGTTGGAACAAATTTCAAAGTTCTTGGATCAATCGGAAAATTTCATTGATTTAAGGCGACCACTTCGAAGGCGGGCAAGAATAGTTTGATCCTGTCTATTAAAATTCAGAGCCAGGGATCCTCCAGGACGAGAACATTGACACCAATGGTGCTATGGGAGGAGGACAATCCAAGGGGTTTTATTCTTGTGTTTTATTTTTGAGAAAATCCCAAAAAAGGTAAGGGGTGCTGACGGCACAGAGTTGCATATGTTTCCCTATGTTACTCTTTAATAAATATACCCGATACATCCTCAGAAGAATTGATGCAGCTGGAGAATCACAAATATGATTGGTTGGTATGTTGATTGATTTGTGAATAGTTGCAGCGATTAGTAAAGTATCTTTTAAATATCTTCTAATGTTTCAATAGCTAAACTGGCTGTTCAGCGGACAAGTATATATTGCGAATCGGGAAAACAAATCTACGAAACGAAAATGACTTTGCTTGTTCTGAAAATCTTAAAGTATATACCCCCCCCCCCCCACCAATTGTTTTTTCTTCTAATTTTGACAAGAGTACATCAGATAATAATTCCAGGATAAAAGGAAAAGTTGTAATTATGGATAATAACTGATCCGTGGTTGTTTCTAATACATGTTCTCAGACCCATAGTTAATGATTATTCAGCGACATAAAATTGTTTGGGTCCTTCCGTTAGTCTACTAAGTTTAAATTAAAGTTTTATCATCCACCATTTTCCTCCATCATTTACTGTTGATACATTACAAGGAAGTTAGGAGGGAAAAATATTGCATGTCAAGTCAAGTTGTCACATTCAATAAACATCTCCATTTGGATTTTTTAAATGGATGAAATAACTAAAATTATTCCCAGAAATTATTCTGAAAAACATGCTGACATGCGATAGACACTATTGTTGTGTACTGTCATAAAAGTATTACTTTTTCAATTTTATGTCCTAATTTTCAGTTTAAAGATTATGAAACAGCCAGGAAGAATGAAAAGGATGCTAAGAAAAACGAGATAAAATTAACTTAAATAAAAAAGATCCATTAAGATGTTTCTTTAGTTGTAAGTTTCTTTTTAAAATGTTTCTTATTTCAAGAAGGAAGGGAATGGTTTGACCAATCTTGTTTTAATTGTGTTAAAGGGAAAAATTAATTTCAGCAAATATGTGTCACTGATTTAAAAAGAAGGGTTGATAATTGTGCCATAAAAAACTACACAAAATGAAATCCAAAAATTAATCCCGAATTAATGTTCCAAATTAGTCGCTACATTTAGGGCAAAATTTTATCCCAAATAAGTAGCTGTATTTGAATACTTATGTCTTGAATATTAAACTGATCCATTCATGTCTACTAATTAGTAGCTACACTACTAATTAGTAGCTTTTGTCCCAAAGTAGTAGCTACATTTGAATACTTAGGTCTTGAATATTGAAACTGATCATTTCATGTCTACTAATTAGTAGCTACACTACTAATTATTAGATTTTGCCCCGAATTAGTAGCTACATTTAAATACTTTTGTCTTGAATATTGAAACTGATCATTTCATGACTTTATCAAAACATTTTTCAGAAACTTCAGTGTTCTCTGCTCTCTACCATCTACTTACGAACTTTTTTTTACAAACATAAAAACTTCTGTTTGCGATTTGAAATCTTAATAAAAGAAATTCCTTTTCCAAAAATGTGTAAATGAGATTTTAATTGCAATGTTCATGATAAGTTAATGCGTTTTCTCTGTGATGAATAAACACACATTGTCTTTTAATTAACACCGACAAATTCAAAAATAAAGTAACGCAGCAGAGACTCACTACATGGGGCTGCTGATTAATGCAATAGCAAAGTGTTCACCAATGTTTCAGATTGGTTTCATGCCATTACGAAAATGTCTCCCAAAGTGCGATATTCAACAGAAGAAAGTATATTCACTGTTATTTTATTTTTTTGCCTTCCAGAGTGTTTGACACCATTAACAGTGTATTTGGAACTAGGATTATTGTACACCAATACCCGAACAACCATCCTGGTGCATTGCATCCACCGTATTCCCCGGATATGAATCCGTGCGACTTCTATCTTAGGGGTCACATGAAAGACTTAGTGTACAGGAAGAAGCCAACTGAGACAGTGAGAAGCAAAGGGATATAAGTGGACTATTTTAAATTTAGAGTAAAATGCGTTTAAAGATCAGATCGTAGGTAGGCTTTCATTGATTTTTTTTTTCTAAATCATACTATACAGCAACATCTACCAGGGCTGCTAGTACAATCTCTTGTCCCCAAGACAGAGGAGAGGTTCACCTGCCATCTGTACTGGTTATCTCCAAATTTTTAATTTTGCCACTTGCATCCCTTTGCTTCTCACTACCTGAATTGTCCTCAATAGCCTCAAGAAAACCATAACTGACTCATTTTCAAGCGTTGAAAGAAAAACACTTAAACGATTTACTGCGTGACTAGGTTGAGACACTGTATCGTCTCTGAAGGTTCTCATTTTGAAAACATTCTGATTTAATTTCCTTTTCGATGCTCATTTCAATAAAAAAAAAGTATTACATTGCTATTTGAAACGATTCTTGTGTTATTTCACGTTAAAATTGCAAATTAATTAGCAGACACCCTGTATATTAATATACAGGTAGTTATCAAAATAATGGAAACACCTGTCAATAAAAATGACATTTTTGAATGTTCTTCGTACGTAATAAAGGATAAAACTAGAAACCTTTTTTTTTTTTTTATAAATAGCAATGTACATATTCTGGTAGTATATGGTGGATTAATTGAAAGTCTGGGCGTCTTGGCTTTTTTTCAAGAGCGTGAAATATCGGACCTCTCAAATTTTAAAAGAGGCCAAATTGTTGGAGCGCGTCTAGTTGAAGCAAGTGTAACTGAAACATCTCAACTTTTTGGTGTTTCTAGAGGTACGATATCTAAAGTCATGACAGCATACACGCAACGCGGTATGAAAAGCTCGGCAAAGCAAAATAGTGAACTCAAAGAGAAGCTTATTGAAAGAAACCGACGGTAATGAAGAGGATTGTAATATCTAAAAAGCGAACAATATCAGCAAAAATGACCAGGGAACTCAATCACCATCTGGATTCACCACTGTGAGTGATTAGAGTCAGAAGGCAGCTTTATCGACAGAACATTTATGGCAGAGTAGAGATTCCCACTTGTCACACAGTGTTTCCATTATTTTGATAACTACCTGTGTAATGTATTTTATCACAAATTAATGTATTAGTTTAATGTGCCACTCTAATAAAATTAAGTATTGAAATTTAAAAAAAAGGCTCATTTTATCCCAGGTATATATAATTATTAAAGAGATGCTGTGATTAATTCGTAGGATAAGTACTACAACTCGGTTACTACAAATTCGGCAAAATATGGGTATTGCAAAAAAAAAAAAAAAAATTCCTATAGGTTAGATCCCGTGTATACTACAGGTAGGCAACTGTTGTACAAAGTTCACCGGTGT
This sequence comes from Uloborus diversus, assembly GCF_026930045.1. Taxonomy (NCBI): domain Eukaryota; kingdom Metazoa; phylum Arthropoda; class Arachnida; order Araneae; family Uloboridae; genus Uloborus; species Uloborus diversus. Next base: position 50,583,787 of record NC_072736.1, read on the forward strand.
TACTTGGAATTTTTAAAACTAGATAAGTCTACCATAAGAAAAAATAATTCAGTCTATGACTAAACATGTTTACAGCGGATTTACCATGCCATAACTGTCTCAACTGTGAGGAGCCCTCCGACCACAGGGGCCCTGAAGGAGATTCAAAAATGCACATGATAAATGTTTTATATAATTCTGTGATATGCAAAGGGCCCCCAAACCAGTAAATCCACTACCATGTACAAGATTGGAGAAACCAATAGGCAAGTCAATATGTCAAGTTTTATTACTGAAAATCTTCATATTTTCCAAAACTCAGGAAAGAATATTAAATTGAGTATTTCTCGATACAGCTAAACTGCTGTTACTTAGTTGCAGTGTTTAACCCGTGACTTCATACAATGCTAGAATATCACGTATCTATAGTAATAAAACATTACTTAGAGCACAATACAGTTCAACTATTCATCATATTTTGCAAATTCATGTTCAAAATGTAAAAAGGGCTATTGGCTATAAATAGGATTGATAAAATTTACAGAGGTCTTGTACTCGTATTATTCATAATACTTGAATGGTTGAATTACAATAATCATTTGTTGGAATTCTATTTTCGCCCGGATAGCTTCAAAAATAATCCTCTGCATTTCATGTTTTAAGGAAAACTAGAGGACCCGACAGACGTTGTTCTGTTCAAACTTTGTAAATTGAAAATTCGAAAAATTTCAGTAAACTACCAAGTATTTGAACCGTTTTGTTGAAAAAAATAAGTAATTAGAAAATGTTTTAAGCTGATTGGTGTCAGAATGCGTATATTTATTACAACTTGATTTATTTAGTGCCCACTGATCAGTTGTTTTATCAACTATTTTTTCTCGAGTACTTGAAAGATCTTCATAGATTGTATGGTTTGTTCCTTCAGACATACTCAAAGGATAAAAATAATTCTCAGATATTAAGTATAAAAAACTAAGTACCCATCTAGGAAAAACGGGAAATCCCCCTGCAACGTCTCTCATATGAAAAAGAATAAAACAATCGAATGGATATCGTTTTAAAAAAAAAGATAAATGTAAAAACAGTTCCATGAATAAGCGAAAATCACCCCTCCCCCTTCCGATGTAAAATAAACACGTTCTTCAACTAAAATGACTAAACATTCTTTAAAAACCAAAAAACAGTTCTTTGCCATTTAAAATATTTCACCAAATGAACAAAAAATACAATAAATTACATTAACAGTAGTAAACAAATAATCACGCAACTGTATTGCTATGGCCAATGTCGCCAAGTCACCACGTTCCTGTAATCCAGCCGATCAGTAAGCGAAGCGAACTCCAACCGATTAGCGGTCCCATCTTTTGAACGAAAACTTCATACATTTGCCTAATTTGTTCTTTCCACCAAAGATAAAAATCTTCCACTGCACTGATCTTGTGTGTACAGAACTACCCTGTAGTAATTTATTTGGATGAAAATAAAATTTGTTTCGTCTTCAAATTCCACCACCTCTTCCTTTATGTACTGATTACTTTGATACTCCTTAAAATATTCTTGCCATTGGTGCAAAAATTCAGATGGATTTGAACCGAGAAACAAATGTTGTTATGTACGGTACTGTCCGATCATTTGGTTAGGCAAACCTAAAGCACCGATCCGGTCACATGGTTAACCTACGACGAAAAATACGCGTTTTGCGAGAACCTAGTGAAAGAAACCCGATATCTTCCAGTGCTTTACTTTAAAATATTTCACTGGACCTATAATCGTTGCTTTCAAGAAATGAAGGCTTCACTCTCTCTCATTATCACAGTAGGAAATTTCATTACAAAAAGCAGAGCTGGCTTTCTTATTGTCCTTTGGCAACGGGTTAAATATTTATTTCAGTTCTCGCTCAACAATAGGTTAAAATAAATATTAATCATTTGGAAGATATAACCATCCAATGTTTAAATTAATTAATTAATTAACAAAAACGTTTCCGATTCTATCCATTGCGCTTCGAAACCATGATTGCCACAAATTAATTACACACAAAAAGTTTGATCAAAATCGGTCCAGCCGTTTGAAAGCTTTATGGTGACAAACGTCCGCATAGAAGATTTTTATATGTTAAGATATCGCATTTTAAATAGGATCTCATTTTTGAAAACAAATTGAACTTTACGCCGTATTTTGTAAAAATTTGGTAACGTTTTCATTTCGGAGGAAATTCAATTAAGAGTTCTATCTTTTCTCTATTATTCATTTTTATGTAGAACGATTATTATGTGGACTGTTATTTGTTTTTGTGCTTTGTAAAGTTTTTCTTTACATACACATTTTGTCTCAGTCCTCGTCTTTTCTCATTTTTTGTGTTTCGCTTTTTGTTAATTTTGCTTAAGTATTTATAAAAAAAAATTCTCATAGCTTTTAGATTTGTTGTTTATGCCTACAAAAAATTTTCTTCGTGTACAACCAACGTTATCTAATTTGCATTAAACTCGTATTAAAGCTTGCTTTAAACAAATAAAAATGCAGTTAAATCAGCATTTCAACTAATTCAAAAACATAAAAGCGTCAATTTTCATAAAAAGTATTTTTAAAATTAAAAGGCATTTCGGTCTTGCAGCAGAATAAAAATCAATCTAGGGCCAGGGCCGGTTCTAGTAGTTCTGCCGCCCTAGGCGATGCTGACAAGTGCCATCTCTCCCCTTCCCCATTGACTAATAATAATAATAATAATAATAATAATAATAATAATAATAATAATAATAATAATAATAATAATAATAATAATAATTGTAATAAAAGTAATAATAATAATAATAATAATAATAATAATAATAATAATAATTGTAATAATAATAATGATAATGATAATAATAATTTTAATAAAAAAATAATTTTAATAATAATAATAATAATAATAATAATAATAATAATAATAATAATAATAATAATAATAATAATAATAATAATAATAATAATAATAATAATAATAATAATTGTAATAATAACAACAACAACAATAATAATAATAATTGTAATAATAACAACAACAACAATAATAATAATAATTATTATTATTATTGTTATAATGGTAATAATAATAACAACAACAATAATAATAATAATTACTATTATTATTATTATTAGAATAATAATAACAATAACAACAACAATAATAATAATAATAATAATAATAATAATAATAATAATAATAATAATAATAATAATAATAATAATAATAATAATAATAATAATAATAATGATGATGATAAAATAATATAAAATAATAATATATTAATAAAATAAAAATAATAGTAAAATGCTAAACATTAAAGGTTGTTTCTAGTTAAATTTCCAACTGGGTTTTGTATATCCAAGCACTGATACACACTTTAAACTATCTTTTTTATCATTAAAGTAGTGTATCTTGTGGCACTGAAACAGACATTAATATTTTCGAAAGACTTTTAAATCACGCAATTTGCCGAAGCTAAAATTAGAATTAATTTCTGGTTAAATTCCGAACTATGTTTTGCATATTCACACAAGCACTGGTACACGCATATTTTTTTAATTCGCAACTCCAGAGCTCGAATACGCTACCTTGCGGTGATTAACACAACTACCGAAAAAGGTAAAACATTCCATTCCACGTGTTTTCTTGGGGGTTAAATACTTCTTCAGACAGTTTGTGGTGTAATGTTATTTCAGAAGAATAAAAAAGAAAGCTTCCCATAAAGACGATGAAAAATTACTGTCATTCACTAAGCGTCAAAGCAAGTTATAAGTTACGACATTTGTTTGTTTTACCTTTTTCATCCGCCATTGGACAGTAACTACAGAGCCCCCTATAGTTTATTGGAGATGTGAATATTTTAGCAATGACTCTTTTAGAGCTGAAACAGATATTAACACTTTTAAAAAATATAGTATTTCAATTTTGAAATTTGCCGCCCTATGCGGTTCACAGGTTGCCTACCCCAAGAGTCATTCCCGTCTAGGATTCATATAAAATCACCATTTCGATACCAAACTCAATATTTTACATTCAATAATCAAGTTTAACTTGTCAATTTCAAGAAATTAGGATTCTTTGTGAAAAACTATCACAATGCAAACGTATGTAAATTCTATAGCAAATTTAGATCTTTTAATGCATTATCCTTCTAAGATGTTTTTTTTTTTTTACACAAGTGACATTTAAGTTTAATTTATTAAGTAACTACTCAAATTTAGTGCCCTACAAATTGGATAAAATGTAACAATTGTTTCATACTGAATTTCACAACATTTTGAACGAACGAAAAAAAAGCAGTAAAATTTTTTATTGTCTCAGAAAAGAAAAGAAATTAAAAAAAATGGATGAAACAGAAAGAAAATATAATTACTCACTTGAAATTTTCAACTTCTATTCTTTTTCTCTGCATTTTCTTTTACGTCACTAACCAAAGACATTGCGAAACTTCTTCAAATATTTAAAACCACCCAACATTTTTTTTTTTTCAGAGAAAAGTTTTAACTTGAAAAGAAAAAGAAAAGAAAAAAAAAACGCTATTTTCCAATAAGTAAAGAAAAGTGCATTTAAAAATTCATCAGTACTTAACAGAATAGATTTGTTCAAGCAAAGCAGATTGAATGAAAACTCGGAATTGATTGTTCTGGAAAATGTCTGCAGAAAAATATTTCATAACATAAGCCCCCGGACATCATTTGTATGTGTTAGAAGAAAGAGAGAGAAAATATGCATTTCTAGAGATTTTTATTATTTTCTCAACGGCAGTTATTATTACACTCAAAGTTGTAGCTGCATATATTTCTGTCGTTTTACATTTGAAAACATCTAGGTTTCTTTTTTCGTTAACTATTGCAGATTAAAATCCATGCTTATAAAGTATTGTACCAAGAGAATAAATCTTCTCTAGATACTCTAACTATATACGAATAAAATTAAAATAATTTTGCCAAATAGTGTATGTATTCTGGTCCGATTCACACCACGTAGTAATATTGAAAAAAAAAAGAGATTTGAATATTTTTGTGTGTATATACAGGGTGTCCTGAAAAAGACTGACTGTTTTCAAAAATTTATAACAATAAAATGGTTAATGATAAAAAAATAATTTTTGCAGAAAATTCATGTGGTTGGCTCTGTAAGTTTCATACCCCAAATTTCCAAAATTTAGTTCAAGAATTTTCCAATGGATGTCGCTGCAGATTGTAAGAACGAAAATCAAAGAAAGACAGAAAATTACATCCTAGTTTTTTGAAAAATGTTTTTAATAAACAAATTCACCCAACAATATTTTCAAAATGCCTGCCGCCGGCTGCAACCACAAGTCGCAATCGGAGGAAAAATCGGTGAATTCCAGTAATTATTTTTTCACTTAGAGTCTTACTATCTACAGCGCATCTATTGAAAGAATTTTGAATTAAAATTTTGAACTCTGGGGAAGAAACTTACGGCCCATCACATGCATTTTCTGCAAAAATTATTTTTTATCATTAACCATTTTCCTGCTATAAATTTTGAAAACAGTCAGTCTTTTTTCAGGACACCCTGTATCAGTGGCGTACCTAGCACGGGTAACACCCGGGAGGTAAATTGTGGTGTCACCCCCAGGGCCGCAGAGAGACAAGGTGGCCGTCGTCAGTCATGTCGGGGGGCCCCCTCCCACCCCCACCCCACCCCCAAAAAAAAGATGAAAAGATGAAAGAAACAAAAAGCAAAATGGAAAAAGAAGGAAAAAAGAGGATGAAGAAGAAGAAAAAAAGGAGGAGGAAGAAAAGAAAAGGGGAAAAAGAAGAAAAAAGGGAGGGAGGAGGAAAAAAATCAGAATTACTTACGAGAAAGCAATTAACTCTATTTTAAGTGCTAGAACAGTAAATATCAAAAGTAAATTTTACTTAATCTTTACGTTTTTTCTTATTCGGAGTTATTTTCTCCTTTTTTCTTTCCTCCTTACTTTTTCTTTCTTTCTTTTTTCTTTCTTTCTTTTTTCTTTCCTTCTTTTCTTTCTTTTTTTACGTCATCGTCGCCGCCACAACCCCCCCCCCAAGGCCTGGGGCCCTAGTTCCTGACAGGACCTCATGTCGGGCCTGGTCACCCCCTCCCCCATACACACACACACAAAAAAAAAATTTAATGTTTTATAAAAACATGAAATTCATACAATTTTAAGATACAAAAGACAAATAAAAATTATAAGCGCTTTTTATATAAATTTCCCTCGACTCATATGTGTAGAGTCAGTGTGAGGTTTAAAAAGTAAGGGATGTATGAAATTGATGAGCCTTTAATTATTTCAAACCTATCTCAAACACGGGGGAAAATAATGGGTTTCAGTGTTTTGGTTTAGGAGTAAAAGTCTCATAATAGGTCTAAGTTTTGATAATATGAACTTAATCCTGATTATAATATTCACTCCATGATGTGGGGTACATTCTATGATGTGAGTCATTCCCATCATGACTAAAAGTTAATGACTGCAACTTACCGGGGATTTGATTCTTAAAAGTAGATAATGAAGATGTATACAGGGTGTTTCTGAACTCTTGGACAAAACTTTTAGGGGCGATAGAGGGGCGATAAGAAACAAAAGTCATATAGAAACATAGTCGTAATTGCATATCTGACGCACTACATACACACAAAGACTGAAGTTGATAGATGCAAAGGTGGTAAAAAATTATTACACGAAGATGATTTCGTACAACATTTTATTTTTTAAGAAAGGTTTAAAGTGGTAATTTAAACTTGCGGCCTGCAGCTATAATACATGTTTCGCAATGCTAAAGAGCTCACGGTCGCAATAACGATCCATTTCGACTAACTTTTATCAAACATTGCGACTTTGTTGCGACGACGCATGTATCACAACTGCAGTCCGCAAATTTCAACCACCGCTTTAAACCATCAAAACTAAAATGCTGTACGAAATCATTTTTCTGTAAAAATTTTTTACCTGCTTCGCATCCATCAACTTCTGGCTTTATGTGCATATAGTGCTTCAGATATGAAATTGCGACCAATTTTTCTGCATGGTTTTTGCTTCTTATCGTCCCATCTATTACGCCTTAAATTTTTCCCAAGAGTTCAGAAACACCCTGTATTTCCTCAAGGACGGACACAAAGATAAAGTTTTCAACTTCAATGACAGACAGGCTAGATTTCGTGATCGTCCACAGTTTTTAAAAAATGTAACTCATAAAAGGAATGTTTTGAGGCGTACTCCACAAGAGTAGTCACCCCATAAAAGGATGTGACGCGAAATAATTTTAAAAAAAATAATTTAAATGCTCCATAGGAAATGAATATCACACATATGGAATCAAAAGCTCGTGACCCTAAATAGTAGAATGATATTCGAGTAATATCTTTATAGTAAATAAAAGTAAGGTTTTTAAGAAATTCTTGAAGGAATTCTGTGGCAGGCCAGCGTCCAGGAGACCCCATAGCACTTACAGTTGGAAATTTTGTACAAAATTACTTCGAGCCCCGAGGGTGTCCACCTGGGGTTTTATTTTTTAAATTCGAATTAGTTTTTTTGTAATTAATTTTTTAAGCTCAAATTTCGCGTAAGTTGCCTATTATTGCCTATTAAAGGGGTGAAAAACTACTTGCACATATTAATATTACATATCGTTGGAAAGGGTAAAATTTTCCGCGCTCTACAATTTGTTTCAATGCTCTAACTTAAAAACGGCGAGAGTTATTTGCGTTTTTAGCACGAACTTTATTAGACTTAGCTAAAATTTAGGCACTACTTTCTTCATTAAATCTATCACTAAAAATCGAAGGAATTGTCCTATAGTTTTCTTTCTGACACCACTGAAAGGAGCGGCTTTTTTTACTCCAGATCTAACTCGACGTATGGTCGAAAAACTGAGCTTCTATCTCCAAAGGAAAAAAGTTACAAGCAGTTAAAAATCAAGTATGAATAATTTCGTCTCCATTAAAATATTGATGTTCTATTTGGCGTTGCCATAGTTACGTCTTTTCGATTCCCATATTTCTTCATTCCCTTATTCACAAACTTTAAGGGTTTCGATTTTAACAGAAAATCTTTGGCTCAACTCAATTCAAGCCCCCGAGCGAAAGAGCATAATTATTACTGAGACAATAAATATACAAAACTGCAGTTTTGCAATGCTCAGGAGCCCCTTAGCCCCTACGGCTCTGCAAGTTGGTACATGTAATTTTGAAACCCGGGGGAGGGGTGCTTTTTGGTCCAAAGGGAGCTCATAATGCGTTTTTAATCTGTTTCTTTCTAACTGACGATTTAAATCTTTGCGAATCAAATAAGATTGCAAAGCAATATTCGGGGTTTGGTGAGCGTTAACGAGCAGGGGGCAGAGCCCCCTAATGAATTTAAAAGAAAAGAACTTCAGCAGCTCGGAGTACTTTTTTTTCTAATTGTCAAAACGTGTTTTCTTTTTCAATCTCTGAGAAGCCAAAAGAAGTAGAAGATGAGCCAAGCGATACTTACGGATCGGAAAACGAAAGGTTTCAAAGCCTTAAAAATCCCTTCAAGTAACTCGTTCTGTAACTGATAACACAAAATCGAACGAGCGTTGCAACATTCGTTCATGTTTTATTATAACTTTATTATAAGACAAACTGAAAACTGCATTTATGCAGTCCTGTCTACTGCATCTAGCACAAGGCGACAGATTGAGCTCTGCGGTAGCTTTAAGCTCAGTAAAATGTTTAACGTTAATTAATTCATCGATACTATACTTAAAGACATAGACGTATTCCTGTGTGAGTGTATGCTCCTTGTACAAATCTACAGTTTGCATCAGATCTATGCCAAACATGTATTTGGCACAGTGGTCCTTTGATGCTCACGCCTATTAATAACAGTGACAGAATTTTTGGAACAAATTCAAAGAAATCTAAATTTGAATTTTTTAGTTATAAAATTGCTCTTTTCTGCACATTGACAGGAAATTTTACATTATTTTTTTTTTCATTTAAGCTTGATTGTTGAACATACGTCATCTGACAACTTTTATTTTGGAGGTAGACCGTGCAACGTTGGGCAGCGCAGTGAGTTGTATATATTCGTAGGAATTTCAAAAAGTAAGGAAACAAGAGTTCTGTTGGGTATGTAGATTGCATTTGGATGATTCAAAAGGTGGCATGCGATTTAAGGGTTGCAGTTTAATTATTGTTTAGGTAGAATTACTTAAGTTTCTAAATTGATCTAACTATATCAGCCTTATTGGAAAATAAATGGAGTGTTTCCATTCACCCCGTAGTCACAGGGATAAAAAATGCTGGGGTAAAAGGAAATAGGCTTTCATTCGTTAGCAAACAGTCATAAAATCAAATTTTTGTTATACACAATTACTTTCAGTCTTGGACACAGAGCCGAAAAGAAGCCCTGCCAGCGTATCAGAAACAAAAATTCATTCCTTGGGGGTTGGGGGGGGGGGGGAGGGGCCTGGCTAAGAATCGGAATGATTTAAATTTGGCAAGTTTTAGAGGTAGAAGGGGTACGGCGATCTAACTGACAAAGGGCTCTTGGCAGTCCGGCTTGGTCACAATGCACAAAATTTTATCTCTCAATTCATCCAGAAGAAGGGAAGGATCAAAAATTGAAATATCGAAATCATATTTATTTTTACCACAACTGACCCTACATCCAGGGGAACTCCGAATTTAAATTTTGGGGAGAGAAGAAATTCTCAGTTAGCCAAATATGGAACTTCAAATTTTGCCGAATGATGATAATTTTGCCAAATGGAGCTCCAAATTTCGCCAAATGACGATAATTTTGCCAAATGGAGCTCCAATTTTCACCAAATGATGCTCATTTTGTCAAATGGAGCTCCAAATTTCGCCGAATGATGATAATTTTGCTGAAAAGAACTCCAAATTTTGCCGAACTGCCAGACAAAATTTGCCGAATAAGGACATTTTTGGAAGGGCACAGTGACCTCCCATCGCCCCTGCCTACATTCTCTAATACGAAAGACGCAACTTTTACAATTTACACGAACTCAAACCGAAACAGAAATATACAAAATGCAATCGATAATGTCACTCTGTAACACAACCAATGATGATGATAAACATCCGGTTTCCTCTAAATTTGGCGTCTAAGAAGGAAAAAAAAATAGTTTCAAATAAAAACCGTCGATAAAAATGGAACTGTACTTACAGATAATGCAATCCTTGGTGGCCATAAACCTGATCCCAGTTTTTCTCAAATAACTCTCAGCACCTAAAGTAAGAGAAGGGATCGTTTAGTTTTATGTGACCAAACTATTTTATTTCATATCTTGTATTGAAGCTTGCGAGTTAAGGAGTCTTTTTTCTCCTTATAACTCTTGATTTTTTTTTTACTTTGCGATCACGGCAAATGAAGAGTTTTCTTACGATAAAGCTCATTGACTTTTTTAAGCACCTCTTTTGGGGTTTAAGTTTAAACTAGTATGTGAATAAGAAGGAAATTTCAGTATTTTTATCCCTTATTATATTTGTTTGGGGTGAAAGGGCTTAAGAAATGTTGAACAAAGTTTTGCATTAAGAATATATTGTTTTAAGAGCCACTGTCTATAAGAATCAGGCAGTTTACGGCATTTGTGATTGTTGACATTTTTAATTTTTCTTATTTTCACATATGTTGTTCCTTATTGTGAATGTAATGTTTGTGCAAAATATGAGCTTTGTCTGCCGTACCGTTTTAGGGAAATTAAATTTTTAAATTTAGGGGGTGTGGCACATTTTTGCGTGTTTTTCAAATTTGCAGATTTTAAAGTTCTTGTTGCTTTAAGCGCCCCTATATTGACATGGATTTTCAAATTCTGTACTATTATATGGTCTTCTTAGATATTATTACAGCTGTCAAATCGGTGTCACTACGAGGGCGACGGCCACAAACTCCGTTTAAAAATGACCGAAAATGAATTTTTTTACTACATTCAATGCGAATTTTCTCAAAGCGCCTTCATGATGACACCAACGTTTTTACATAAATTCTTAGCTACGCTTGCATACATCAAAAATATGTAATAAAATTGGTGTCACTGTAAGGGCGCCAGAAGATATTGGAACTTTTATGTGATAAATTTCACAAAAATGCAAATTTTTAAAATCTAACTACTACTCTCGCCCTCATAGCAGAGATCTGAAACTAATTAAGTTTGATAACCAACATGTTTGTCTAAAATATGAACTAAAAAAATCGGTGTCACTCTTATTACTTTCAGAAATATAATCATTCGAAATTAGTTTGTTATGGAGTTATTTAAAAAAAGACTTTTCTACTTCGAATGGCTTTTTACACGGTTTGTTTTAAACTTTAATATAAAATTACAGTAGTGACACCTAAAATAATATGTTTCTAATGCTTTTTATAAAAAAAGCTTTATAAAAAGCATTAGAAACACAGTAAATAGAGATAGGTATAGATGGACGAAATGTGTAATGTGCATTATAGGTTAAAATAGTAGTACTAATATTCATATTTTTTCAACCATACCAATTTTTTATCTGTTATTTATATTAAAAATGCAACTATTTATAATATAATGTCTTAAAAAGTTATGAACATAATGTAATATATAGCGAGCATTCAGAATCTGAAACATAACTTGAGGGTGACGTAAACTAAAATAAAGAAAACATAAAAAATCAAATCACTCAGTTTCAGAAAGACTGTCATCTTTTATTGATCTGGTAATTTTGTAGCACTAAAGCTTGGGAAAACATGGTATTCTGGAGAAATAGTAAAAGTTGACCATTTGCAAGTAAAGGTCAAATGCATGGCAAGAAGGATTGGAATAAATAAATTTATTTGACTGGAAAAAAGGCGAGTATAAGTATGATAATTCAAACATATTATTCACAATAGATCCACCTGTACCTATATCAAAACAAGCATTTTCTATTCAAGATAAAGACGCTCTTACTGCCCAAAGCTGCTTATGTTAAACGTTGCTTCTTTGTAATAAATTAAAAATAAATATGTATAAAAACAGTAACTGCGTGTGATAAGATTAAATTAACAAAATACATAAATAAACAAATAAAATAAATTAAAAATAATAATAAAAAATAAAAAAAATGCACCACAGCATATTAACTTTGAATGATTATATTTCCAAATGTAGTAGGAGAGAAACTAATTTTATTAGTTCAAATGTTAGAAAAACGTGTTGGTTATCAAGCTTAATTAGTTTCAGATCTCTGCTATGAGGGGGCTAGTTGTATTTAGATTAGCCAAATGGTCAACTTCTACTATTTCTCTGGGATACCATGTTTTCCCAAGCTTTAGTGCTACAAAATTACCAGATATTAATAAGAGAAGACCGTCTTTCTAAAACTGGGTGATTTGATTTTTTATGTTTTCTTTGTTTTAGTCTACGTCATCCTCAAATTATGTTTCAGATTCTGAATGCTCGCTATATAATACATTATGTTCATAACTATTTAAGACATTTAAATATAAATAGTTGCATTTTTAATATAAATAACAGATAAAAAATTGGTATGGTTGAAAATATATGATTTTTTGTACGACTATTTTAGCCTATAATGCACATTACACCATTCGTCCATCTGTACCTATATAGATTTACTGTGTTTCTAATGCTTTTTATAAAGCTTTTTTTTATAAAAAGCATTAGAAACATATTATTTTAGGTGTCACTACTGTAATTTTATATTAAAGTTTAAAACAAACCGTGCAAAAAGCCATTCGAATTAGAAAAGTCTTTTTTTAAATAACTTCATAACATACTAGTTTCGAATGATTATATTTCCGAAAGTAATAAGAGTGACACCGATTTTTTTAGTTAATATGTTAGACGAACATGTTGGTTATCAAACTTAATTAGTTTCAGATCTCTGCTATGAGGGCGATAGTAGTAGTTAGATTTTAAAAATTTGCATTTTTGTGAAATTTATCACATAAAAGTTCCAATATCTTCTGGCGCCCTTATAGTGACACCAATTTTATTACATATTTTTGATGTATGCAAATGTAGCTAGGAATTTATGTAAAAACGTTGGTGTCATCATGAAGGCGCTTTGAGAAAATTGGCATTGAATGTAGTAAAAAAAATCATTTTCGGTCATTTTTAAACGGAGTTTGTGGCCGTCGCCCTCGTAGTGACACCGATTTGACAGCTGTAATAGTATCTAAGAAGACCATATAATAGTACAGAATTTGAAAATCCATGTCAATATAGGGGCGCTTAAAGCAACAAGAACTTTAAAATCTGCAAATTTGAAAAACACGCAAAAATGTGCCACACCCCCTAAATTTAAAAATTTAATTTCCCTAAAACGGTACGGCAGACAAAGCTCATATTTTGCACAAACATTACATTCATGACAAGGAACAACATATGTAAAAATAAGAAAAATTAAAAATGTCAACAATCACAACCTGCCTGATCCTTACAGACAATGGCTCTTAAGTGAACGGTTCTCGAACTTAAGTTTGGTTACATATCTTTTTAACATTTTCAGTTGATTTCGAAAAACAAAATGTGCCTCTCTCGTCTAATGAAATGTAGCACCCTTAAAACAAAGCAGCTAATGCATTTCTTTCCATAAAAAAATCTTTAACTTATTTCAAAAAAAAATTAAAAAATCAAAAGCTCTTTAAAATAATACATTTTACCTCAAAGAATCTTTTTTGATTTTTTTTTTTTTACTTTGCGATCACGGCAAATGAAGAGTTTTCTTACGATAAAGCTGATTGACTTTTTTAAGCACCTCTTTTGGGGTTTAAGTTTAAACTAGTATGTGAATAAGAAGGAAATTTCAGTATTTTTATCCCTTATTATATTTGTTTGGGGTGAAAGGGCTTAAGAAATGTTGAACAAAGTTTTGCATTAAGAATATATTGTTTTAAGTGAACGGTTCTCGAACTTAAGTTTGGTTACATATCTTTTTAACATTTTCAGTTGATTTCGAAAAACAAAATGTGCCTCTCTCGTCTAATGAAATGTAGCACCCTTAACACAGCAGCTAATGCATTTCTTTCCATAAAAAAAAATCTTTAACTTATTTCAAAAAAAAAGTTAAAAATCAAAAGCTCTTTAAAATAATACATTTTACCTCAAAGAATCTTTTTAGCTCTTCTGAGAAAAATTAAGTGCATCGGAATTTATTTTTTCCTCTCGCCAAAAACAAAAAAAAAAAAAAAATAGCAGAATAAAAACACTTTAAAATTTAGAAAATAAATAAATTATAAATAAAATGTTCTTTTAAATAAATAGTGTTCATCAAAAAGAGAAAAATCGTCTGCACAGCTCTTTCATTCGGTCAAAAAATAAAGCATGCAGAATTTCCTTCAATGTGTCTCTCTGCCAAAAATAAAATAAATAAATGAAAACTTTAAAATGAAAATAAAAACGAATTATCTCAAAAACCATTATTTCACGATAAAAACCAGGGCACTACAGTCGGAACCGGACTGATTTTGGGGAAAAGGAGTGTAAGGCGACGGTCCTAAAATTCCAGGAGTCGTACATATAGTCGGGAGTTGGTCATTTTCCTACTCCTACATTTGCGCTTTGAATTATTTCACACTAATAGACACTGGAGTCGGAACCGAACTGATTTTGGGGAAAAGGGGTAGAAATCGACGGTCCTAAAATTACAAGAGTCGTATTCCGGATTTGGAAATTTTCCTACTCCGCAGCCGTGCTGGTAAAAATATTTGCGCTTTGAATTAATTCACACGAATAGGCTCTAGAGTCGGAATCGGACTGATTTTGGGGAAAAGGAGTCGAAGTCGACGGTCCTAAAACTACAGGAGTCATAGTCGAGAGTTGGTGCTGAGAACTTCGAGCCCTGCTGAAAAACACATTTGTTCTTTGAATTAATTTCACTTTGATCCAGTTATGCTTACTCCGCCTTGAGTCAATGTAAAGTCTACGGGGAATGGTATTCAATTTTTATTAAAAACTTTCCTTTTATTTCTTGAAACCTAAAATTGAGCATATATTCTGAATTTGCACAATTATTTCTTTTATTTTCAATTCCTTTTATAAAAAAGGAAGTATTGTATTCGCGAAATAATTTTCACTCAAAAATCGACCTTAATTTCCATTTTACTCACCCCCGAATGAATGTTGAGTTTTTTTTCGACTCGATCACACGTGGATAAGTGCTTAAGAACGTATAGATACGCGAAATATCCATTTTGACGATTCCCGAGTTAATTACACCGAGTTTTCTCGTGACGTCTGTATGTACGTATGTATGTCGCATAATTCAAGAACGGGATGTCATAGAAAGTTGAAATTTGTTACGTACTCCTAGTGGGGTCTAGTTGTGCACCTCCCTTTTTGGTTGCATCCGGGTTTTTCTAAAGGGGTCTTTTGCACCTTTTTGGGGGGAAATCATTGTTAATTTCGATGTAAACTGAAGTGGTGTTATAATTTGGCGGACACTTGGCGATATATCACCAATCTTTTGGTCGCCAAGTTTCGTCGCCAACTTGTCGATAAATTTGGCGATTTTATTATTATTATTTTTTTATATCTGTTTTAATTTGGCCACTGTTGGTGATATTTAAAGAGTAAACTATTGAATCACATTAAAATTGCCAGTAATGGGACAATGCCATTAAATTGGAGTAAAAGGAAGTCATGTGATGCACAAATCAGCTCGTTTTTTTTTTTTTTTTTTTTGGCTGAAAAATAGTTTTTGCGTTGTTGTTGATGTTGAAGCCCTTGAAATAACTAAATCCACGATCTTCATCAAAAGCTTTTTCCAAGAAAGTTTGTTTAAAGCAAATCCGTCTTTAAGTTCGTGATCTTCGTTTGCAAAAAATTTGCCCATAAAAGTTGATGTTTTTTTATCTGTTCAAAATTAAATGGAAAGTTTTTCAAATAAAAAATGAAACATAGAAATAAGGGTGTCCTCGTCGGGACCTTTCAAACAAAAAAATGTTTCTTCAAACTGGATTATTCACTCAACAGTTATTAGTAGGAGACAGACAGATACACATTTTCCCCATCTTAAAACCCTACTTTCCAACTTTAATTTTCAATATTTATTTGATTATAAAGTGCGCCGCTCGGCTTTGCCCGGTGCACCTCGAAAATTATAGTTATGTCTAGTCATTCGTGTTCAACACTCAGGTTTGAACAAAAAAAAAAAAAAAATCAGTAAAATTTTGCGGCAAATTGCGGAAAAATAACCAAAAAGTAAATATTTTAAATCCTCCGATTACAGGAGAAGCCTTTAAAATAAAAATATAAATAGTATTTGTTCATATTCGGGAAACAAAACTGGAAACAGATCTTTGGTCTCCATGATTTTCTTCACGCTACAAATTTTAATAAAAGCATTGTTACGGAAAGTTCAGATGAAGCTCTGAATAATTATTTGAATGGAGGAAAGCCTTCGAAAAATGGGGATAATCTGTCGAAATCTAAGTGTCATAATTAATTGTTTTTAATTGATATCTCCGCTAATTATTTTCGAAGGATTATGTTAAATAGCTAAACATAAAGACGGGAAAATTAAGAATCTACCGATATCTGAATTGATCGTTAGTTTATTGACGTTCAGAAGTAACTTGGACATACAGACATAGTTGCATACATAGGTACATACGCTCAGGTTTTGATTATATAAGATTTTACTTTTTGAGCAATCACGATTGCTTATTGCTTTCACTTGACTGCTTTTGGCGTCCTATCATTTTATTTTCCCACCGCCACCCTCTGCATCATCACCGTCGACCGGCTCCTCACGATGCTGCTCCTATAGCGAAAGCCGTCTCCAGGTTGCATCCATGTCCTACACACACGCGCATACATACACAACTACACACATGCACACTTACACCTACACACACATACACACACCCATACATACAGACACCTACACATACACACACAGAAAAACATACACACAACTACCCACACATTCATGCCTGCACACAGACACAAACACATATGCCTACACACACAGACACGTACCCCATCCCCACGCACACACATTCATACACACAACTACCCACACACTTATGCCAGCACACACACAAACACACATGCCTACACACACATACACATATCCCCTACACACAAACACACATACCCCCCACACACAAACACACATGTCTACACACACATACACATATCCCCTACACACAAACACACATACCCCCACACACAAACACACATGCCTACATACACATACTCGTGATTGCGAAACACATAATTTGAATTCAAGATGTCAAAATTCAAATTAATTTTTTTTTTTTGACCTTATTTTTTTCTTCGTTTATAGCGATGATTTTTGTATTCATTAAACTAAGCCATCTGTCACGCTTTTTTCCTTTCTGTATTTGATTTTTACGGGAACGTAGGCCTAAAAAGAATTAAAAACAACAAAATTTTTTTTTAAATACTGAGCACTTTTCATAATGCACTCAAAAGGATAAAGTAACTTTTCTCCGTCAGAAAGGACAGGTTCAGTATTCCTGTGGTTTTTACCGAATATGAGCATAGATGATGTTAAAAATCCTAAGAAAGCAATGGTATTGAATGCATTTCATGCTTGCTTCAGAGAAGCCTTGATTCAAAATTTTCTTTATGATTGCTATTAACATTACTGTTGCAAGGCAACAAAATTTGTAACAATGGGTTTTAAATTTAAACGTTTAATGGGGAAATTACATGAAATTTGCTGTTTTGCATCCGAAATAATAATTTTATTTTAGAATTTTAATTTTTCAGCGTTAAGTTGTACGTTAGGGTTAAGCAAATCATTTAGTGATATCCTGAAATCTCTAAGTGATCTAGATGTTGAGATAAAAGCAAAATCAGGCTTCAGATTACTCCGTGACAATCAAGCCAAGTATACTAAGAGTGCTTAATGAATCAAAACTAAACAGAGCTCATTACGCAAAACTAAGAATTTGGATACTTGAAAATAAGAAAGGCAGTTATACGTCTGTATCATAGAAAAAAATAGATTATACGTGAAACAAACGTTGAACCTACGAATGCTTTCTCCCATTAACAGGGTACTTCAATAAAATGTACTTTCAAGTGGCTGAAATCTTTCTGGAATGTATTAAAAAAGAGCAGGGAACTTTCGATGAGTTAGTTCAACAGGTGCATATTTCTCCCCAAAAATTGCCGCATTTTCGTAGCCAAAATACCGGGCTATTAAATTTCCATTTCGGAGACAATTCTTTTTTGCGAAATTCCCTTGTCGCGTATGTCATCATCGGACCGGTCTCATGGCGATTCGTTCCGCCCCGGCGACCATGCGTCCCCGTCGGAGATGACGGGCTTCTCTCGGTCACGTGACCGCTTCCTCCAGTCTTTATCTGTTCATCAACCCCTGTTCGGAAGTGGATGTCACTGTCGTCTGTTTACCTCGGCGGTCATCGCTTGGAAGCTCAGGAGGAGGTGATAGTCCAAAATTCATTTTGAAGGGGAAAACCTTTTTAAATTAATGGGACTGTTTTTACCATACAACGGACACATCACATCACATCACATACGAGGGTCCCCTGTTCCTATCACAGTTGTGACTCGCTCAGATTAGGGATCCCCGAGAAGTTGAAGCCTTATTTATTTATTTTTAAAACACTACATTATACAAAATACAGAACGCAGCAACAGAACACGAAACGCACGAAACAGAATACAGAACAAAACAGCAGAATACAGAACACAAACACCAGAATACACGAGTGTATATATATGCATGTCACTTGACACACGTTGCATTTGCACATAGACACTGTGAAAAAACAGAAAAAAAATGTGTGAAATGCTGTCAGATGAAAAGAGCACTACGCGGCGCTCTGGAAATAATACCCCTCTGTAGATAAAAGGTTGAAAATTGCATCCATTCGTCGTGTGCTGTGCGGAAGAGAAATGCTTTATTCTTTCACATGTGGAATAAAACCCGACTAACTAAAAGGGAGGCCCAAAGCCCACAATAATTTGGAGGTCTCCCTGAAGACTCTGTAGCAGAATGCAGTAGATGATGAACAGGCTAACCAATTTTATTTTAAAGACCCCCCCAAGTTTTTTCAATTTTCCTTAGTTTCAGAGCAATTATTTCTTTTGGAGTTTAGTTTTAGTGGGCAAGAGAGGTTCAAAGTTCAAGATCATAGACACAGATAGCAAAAGGGAGACTTGGGGGACTATCCCCCCCCCCCCCCAATATTAGAAAAATCACGAAAAACGATCTTTTAAATCTGCTTTTTTAAAAAAAGATGTTTTTTAAAACGAATTTGGTGCAGCATGAGAGTATAAGACTCGTTTGTATAACTAACACGTCCAAAAAAATTTTCGCGATGTAAAAAAAATTATTTTAAAAAAAACTATTTTGTGAATGTAGCACGTTGCATACGAGTTGAATCGCAGGTCTTCATTCAAAAAGACATTCCTCTGGCTGATTCTTACGTAAATTGACGCCTTGTTTCCAAATACAACCACCTCCCCCCATAATGCCCCCCCCCCTTTTTAACACCTCCACTCTCCTCTGATTAAGAGTCATTTTTTAACTTGGAGTGGAAAAAGAGCATTACATTTACCGTAAACATTATTCTGAATGACTAGAGATGTGCAAAGCTCAAAATCTTGTGTATATGTAGCAAAAAAGAAAACTCCCCTCACCCCACCTTAAATTTAAAAAAAAAAGGATGGGGGGTGCTTTTCTACAAAAATTGGCACGTGTAGGGGGAAAACGGAGATCATATACGGATTCAGGGGGTCAATTTGCAGAAGAATCAGCCGGAATAGCCTCAGAAACATTTGAGATTTTTTTTTTTGCTGCACAGTGTGTTTGGGGGATGTTTTCCGTTTTGCTACATATATCGGGTGTTTGAATTGGTTGGTGGAACAAGTTTTTTAATCGATAACAACAACAAAAATGATTATTAGTAATTAAGAAGTTAACTGTTAATTATTTTCAAACTTGATCCTATGCTAGCATAAAATTGTGGATGATGGACTAATGAAAAATTACAATTTTTGAAAATAATCCAATTCTCTTCCAGAGTTTTCTCAATTGAAATCATCATTTTCCACCTCGTACTTCTTACTCAATTCCTACTATTAGTTCCCACTCTCCTTATATAATACAATTTATCTTCTTCAAATTTTCAGTCGTTTATAAAATACTTTTTATTCATTCACCCAAGTTTAAATACATTTTTTAAAACTTGTAGTAGTTGACACTTGATGTTAATACGGTTTTTTCAAATATTAACTCATTAAATTTAATAAAACAATTTTAGTTTTATAATTGCAAGGAAATTTACTTTCTAATTAACCACTTAATATTGCGATTCTGTCATATACATATATATTAGTGATGAGCATAATCAAATTTTCATAATCGAATCACTCGATTATTCAAGATTATTAGAGAACTCGATTATCAGATCTCGAGTTCTCGATTATCAGCTATAAAGTTCTCGATTATCACAACTCGAGTTTTAACTATCCCATCTTGAGTTCTCGATTATCAAAGCTCGAGTTCTTGATTATGACATCCCGAGATTTCGATTCAAAATAATCGAGAAGTCAATTGCTCGAGATCTCGACTCGAAAGATCTCGATTGTCAATCGCTAGAGTTCTTAGTTTCGGAAGGTCTCGATTATGAGATGTACTCGATTCCCGAGATCTCGATTATCTCAAACGTTTTTGATCATACCCATCACTGATACATATAGATATTTCTTAATGTAATTGTTTAATAAAAAGTAACTAAAATAAAAATTTTCTTTGTTGACCTAAGTTGGAAGACTTTTTTGTTTTACATATTGTTCGTTTTTATTACAGTGCCGCATTCAACTTTAATACTAATAGAAATTGATACTAGTATTTGCATTTCGAATACTTTGCACCTTTAGTTTATAGAATGAAGATGAATTGATTTCATTTGACACTTTCGAGAAAAAGCAAAGCAAAAAAAAAAAAGAACATAGTGAAACAAAACGAATTTAGAGGAAATATGAAAACTAAAGCATGAAAATTGGCCATTTCTATTGCTACAACATATTTGAAATCAAAATGGATGTTCCTCTTAGATCCAATATATTGGACATCATATTCCATTAGTCAATAACCATTCGGTCCATCCTTTTATTCCCCGTTTCGCAGACGATGAACGATTCGTTGCAGCTGTGAAGTTTCCGCGATCTATAATGCCCCGACGAAATGGTTATAGTTAAGCACTTCAATAATTTGACGCATTGGACGAGTAGTTGTTGCAATGTGCTTAGAAATTAGTAAATATTCCCAGTGCGAATGGATGTAAATTGTAACCCAAGATTTGCGCAACTAATGCAGAGGAGTAAACTAAAGTATGCTTCTATCAGGCATAGTCAGTAAGTTAATAGTTAAAGAGTTGAAAGCTTAGAAATGCAGTTAAAGAAATAGTTTAAATTCGCAAGCGACAATGATGTTCTAGTTGAAAGGAATCGATGCATTAATATGTATATTAAAAGTTTAACAAGAAAGACATGCGACAAAATATATGAACACAAGAAGATGCAAATAAAAAAAAAAGTTCAAATAGTAGCAGCTCTGAAAATTCCAACTTCATATCACCAAAGTATACATAGGCTCCTGGAAACCTTTTTCTTCTTGTGTTCAATTTAAAAATCTTCTTTTATCATAGCTTCAATATTTAAAAAAAATCATTTTAAATTGCGTGATAACTATCAAATTAAGATTTAATGAGCTAATTTACTCATATTTTTAAGACATTTTAAAATTTAATCTGTCTAGACACATATTTCGTCTGAAAATTATTTCTCACACTTCCCTCACTTCATGTTGTCAGCCGCAATAAAGATCATAAAGAGGTTAATTTTTTGATGTTTTTTTTTTTTTTAAACTACAGAAAAAGATAAAAAATAAAATTTTCACCGATAGTTTGAAATTCTGCAAAAAATTTATTTTTCACTTAAAAGTTTCGATTGAGTCAGAACAATTTTCCTGTACGAACAGCCTGTGATAATGCTAAAATAAGTATGACAAGTTAATTCATTGTTCAGATATCATGTTTTAGAACAAAGCATCACTTTACAAATGTACACAGAGAGAGAGAGACGCACAAACTTCAATTCGCAACTCCAGAGCTCGAATACGTTACCTTGCGGTGGTCAACAATACTACCGAAAAGGGTAAAGCATTCCGTTCCACGTGATTTTTTTGGGGTAAATTACCGTCTTCGGAAAGTTTGTGGTGTAATGTAATTTCAAAAGAATAGAAAAGAAAGCTTACCACAAACACGATGAAAGATTACTGTCATTCATTAAGCTTCAAAGCAAGATGTAAGTTTCGGCATTTGTTTGTTTTACCTTTTTCATCCGCCATTAGACAGTCGCTGCAGCGCCCCCTATAGTTTATTGGAGTTGCGAATTATAAGCTTTATTTATTTTAATTATTGCAGCGATAAATATTTTCACATCGAACCGGTTCTTTGATTTTTCATTTTAATGAGCGATTTAGTTTTTCTTGCAGACGATACAAAAGCTTTTCACATCTTACTGCTGATTCATCATTTCTTTTTGAGCAATCACGATTGCTTATTGCTTTCATTTGACTGTTTTTGGCGTCCTATCATATTATTTTCCCATCGCCACCCTCCGCACCATCACCGTCGACCGGCTTCTCACGATGATGCTCCTATAGCGAAAGCAGGTTGCATCCATGTCCTACACATACGCGCATACATACACAACTACACATACACACACACACGCACACATACACACAAACACATACACACATACACCTACACACATACACCTACACACATACACAAACACATACACCTACACACATACACAAACACATACACACACATACACCTACACACATACACAAACACATACACACATGCATACAGACACCTACACATACACACACACAAAAACATACACACACATTCATACACACAACTACACACACACTTATGCCAGCACACAAACACACATACCCCACACAAAACACACACGCATACATACACACTCGTGATTGCGAAAAACATAATTTGAATTCAAGATGTCAAAAATTAAATTAATTTTTTTTTTCAAACTTTGCGTATGGGAGCTTTGCTTGAGTATGCAGCTTAAAAAGCTTAAAAACGAAATAAATTGTGCATATTACGAGTAAATAAAATTGTTTATTTTTGCTCTTTGCAAACATTACTTTCTAATCGGGTTTGAGGATTTTTATCCTTATACTGTTTTTTTTTTTTTTTTAAATTCAACTTAAAAGCTTTATTTACCCACTTTTGCAATATTTGCTCATGTACTACAAAGTTAGAATCAGGCGCGTCGTTTCAACGGTTTCCGGGGGGCGGGGAGTCAAAGGATGTATACTCATTACAAATTATGCCGCAAAACAACCAAAACCACGTCTATTTATAAGTAAATGCGTCAATTTCTGAAAGCTAGAGGAGGTCGATTGCCCCTCCCCTCCCTAAACGACGGGCCTTGTTGGAGTAGAGATTAAATCATTTGTGCCTATATTTAATATTCCTCAAAGTTTTTTTTTTGAATTTCTGTAATTTTTTTTTTCTTTGAATTATAATTCTTTTTTTGTATTTCCACAAATAGGCCTTAAATGTGAAAAACTCGACAAATGCGTCAGCTAAATCAAAAGCTTTCAAATGAATATCGAACTCATTTTAAGTTATTTGTTCCACTGAAAAGACGCAACAGTAAATCCGTTAGCGACTGTAAAGACAGCGAATGCAGAGCTGCTTAACACTAGAAAGACGGCGTTTTGCGTATACTGAGAAAGACTAGCAGCGGTCACTTTGACCGCCATACTTAAAAGATTGGAAATTTCCCCCTTTCGGTATTTTTTACCCTAGAAAAGATTTGTTTCAACATGTCAGAGTTTAATTTAGCAATTCAATCGTAATATAGTCTCCAAATAAGTCTCAGATAGCTTTTTTTAAAACTTTTATGTTCGATCAAGTGACATACACATGCTTTACACAATTGGCATTGAAAAAGAGCAAATTTGTACAAAAAAGAGGAAATTTTCTTATCATGTAATAACCAAAAAGTACTATAATCAACCATGCATGTGTTTGGTTTTAAAAATATCTAAATATCGTAGGTTACCGTACATTACTATCTTTAACAGCATTACGAAATACTTATCACGTCACCTGTATATAAGCCATTAACATTTTTTTTTTTTTTTTTTTTTTTGGCAATCAGAACAAATGCTCGTAGATTTATTTCTGCACAGTTTAATTTCACACTATTTTAATCTTTTTCCTGAGGTAGATACTCGTTTATATGCAGCAAAACTGATCAGTGGAGGTGACTTGGAGGAAATTGGAGAAATAGGAGTTCTGTTTTTGAAATTTTCCCCTTTTTTTCGGAGTCGGACCCTTTTCCCTATTTATTTCACTGCTTTTTATATATTAAGCATCAGTTTTTATTAGCGAGGTTTCTTCTGATTCTAACTCGGAAGAACAATCCTAGGCTCCGCAAATCTAGGCTCCGAAAAATATTCACAATCTCATGAAAGCAAACTATTCTCATCCCTATGAATAAATTTCTCTTCAGATAAGTCAGACTGTTCATTTGAACCGTAATCTGGTTTAGATAAATCTGCAACAGTTTCAGGAATTAATGTTAATATAAGTTTTGCTTGTCAACGGTTCTTCTAGACTCGACATCATGAAGTTAATTATGTGACTGAGCACTTCATTATCGTGGAAGAAAATAAACGTCAATGCTTCTAGCAAAGCACATGTTTTGGTGCACAAACGAGTTCCAGCAAACATTTTCGGAATTTACCTGTTTATATTTACTTCTTTTTAGACCCAAAGTAATATTATGTGCCCAGTCACATGCTTTTCAAATTTGCCTTTATCAACTTTGCCCCCTGTGCAGATAGCAGAAAACTGAAAGCATGCAACCAACAGGTGTTTCGCATTTTCCTAACAGTCCAAAGAATTAAACCTGACCAGCAGGTACTACTCAAGTTCAAAAGAACATTACTCACCCTGACAACTAACAATAGTCCATAGTACACTCAACTGATAAGAGAAAAAAGAAGAAAACGGATGCATAAAGAAAGGTTCACTTAGCGGTCAAAATGACCGTAGTCAGTCTTTCTAGGTATAAACATTTATAGCGACTATAATAATAATCCTAAAGAAAAAAAAATACTGTTGTAAGATCTTAATAAATAGTTAGGAAAAGTCAATGAAGGAAAAAGAGTTTGAAAATTAAACGCAGCAAATATGATCATTTGAAAATCGTTTGCGGTCAAAATGACCGTTTCCGTCTTTCTAGTGTTAAAAGAACTCAGCCATCGAAGAAAAGAAAAGACACCACATGCGTTACGAATAACAAAGCTCGGTAATGACTCCAGGTTTTCTGCTCCAAAGGACACTAACTGCTCTGTTATTAAGATAATTTTCAGTCATTTCACTGATTAACAAATTAGAGGGAGAAGAAGGTCGTGACTGAAGTTTGACTCGCAAGACGTCGAAATTGGTTCTTCCGCTGAAGCAATCAGGGTAAAATTTCAAGTTTCGTTGCTCAATAGCAAAAGATTGAATCTGAACAGCTAAATCAAAATACATTGGAAAATTTTTATTTACTGCTGAAGTAGAGGAATGTGGGGCAAAGTGAAATAGCGGGGCAAAGTGAAAAGGTGAAATATTAACTCTTATTTTCCCGCCACGATCTACCTGATAATATTTCAACTATGTAGTAACACGTGTAGTTTATTCCCAGTAAAGAAAAAAATTACCCCTGAAAATTTAAGAATAAGATAATACAAGCAATTTTTTAAAATGGATACTGTCAGCCGCGCTTGATCGGGTAACAGATAAACGAATTCCCCGCTTATACGAATAAAACCTCCCGAAACCGAATATTTCCCCACAGACACATTGTGTAAGATCCCCGCTTAATCGAATAATTTCCCTGGATAATCGAATAACAGTGACCAGCTCTTTGGCTTTCGGAATTATTTTTGCTAAAAAATATTTTGAAAAAATTAGAAATAAATTAAGTAAGAGCACATTTTGACGTAAAAATATAAAGTAAAATTTTTTGCCGACAACAGGCGAGAAAAGCAACATTCATATTCTATCAAAACATTTCAACTATTCTATCAATTTTCTATCGATTTTGCCATTACAAAACAAAAAAGATAGTGCAGTCAATAACTCATAAATCTTTACTAATAAATAAAGCGGAAAGTCTCTCTGTCTGGATGTCTGTAGGATGTCTGTGACGGGCATAGTGCCTAAACCGTTTGGCCGATTTTTATGAAATTTGGTACAAAGTTAGTTTGTAGCATGTGGGGTGTGCACCTCGAAGCGATTTTTAGAAAATTTGATTTTACTCTTTTTCTATTTCAATTTTAAGAACATTTTCCGGAGCAAAATTATCGTAAGATGGACGAGTAAATTACGAAATTATCATGACGTGCAATGGGAGAGCGAATGAAACATAGCCAATTGGCGAGAAATTCGTCATCCATTATTTGTAAATATACAGGCAAACCGAATGAACTTTTAATTTTCAACTACGGACAAAGCCGTGCGGGTACCACTAGTTGATAAATATAGAATGTAAAACACGGTAGAATAGGAGAGTCAGAAAAGTGTTCACAAAAGACATTGAGCAAGTAATCCACTATTGTACTGGAAAAAGGTGACAAAACAAAGATTTCATCACTCAAGTTGTAAGTAGCTTTTTATAATTTTCATACGTACTTGAAAAATGCATACTAATAATTAAACTATTTTGTTGCTTATTTAGTTTATTTCAAAAACATTTTATCAACAACAATAACTATTTCCTTTATATAGCTATTGATTTAATATTATTATGTTTTAAGACAAATGTTGTCAATTTAGAAAGGTAAAGAAAATTTCCCCACTTAATCGAATAATATTGTTACAAATTCTGTAAATAGTAATTATTTTTGTGATTAATTTGCTGTAATCTAGCTAAATTTGGCGTTTTTTCCATTATCTTTCATCTAAGATTATCTTAGTATCGCTTTCTGTAAATAGTTTCTTGTAATGTACATACAACCCCCTAACATTCGACTGAAGTATACGGTCCCCCCCCCCCCATTTCTGAACGATAAGGTTTGTGAATGGAATAAAAAAAAAAGATATGAGAAATTTGTAGAACTTTGTAGGATTTTCTAGATATTTAGTCTCTCTGTATAAAACGCCGGGCATCTTGTGAATGAGAGAGTTTAGTTGGTTTGCTGTCTAACTGTGGAGTTTCGTTTCTCGTTGCGCTTCGCACTGTGTTATTGCGTATTTTGATGCAAATGCGTGTTTACCGTTGAGTTTACGGTGTTAATTGATATTTGCCTAATTGCTGTGGTTAATTTAGCAGTTGTTAACGATATTTATTGTACATAATTGTAAATAAATCTCCTGTGTTTTCTCAAGAACTGTCCCGTCATTCAAAGAAAGTTTGAAGTTGCACTAGACTTGTAACAATATTTTTAGAAACCGCCGATATTCGTTTAAGCGGGGTCGACATTACTTATACAGTAAAATTTTGCGGTAAGTCAAAAATTATTTTTGTTTTTATTATATGATAAAGTTCTTGTTATTAACATTTGAAATATTAATTGAGACCTAAAAATACTCGATGAAGCATTTATTCATTTAATAATAAGCTTATTTCTATTTTAAATGTTTTGTACAATTAGTCAAGTGCATACGGGGTAAAGTGATAAAGTTCAGTTCATTTACTTATTCAATCCTTTATGAAATCACTTACGCATTCATATATTTATTATTTCTATTTCATTCCTCCATTTGACAATTCACTTATATATTTATTCATTCACTCACTTATTTTCTTATTTATTAACTCATTATTTTTTCTCACATATTAAATAACTATTTTATTTTCTATTTGTTTATTGTTTTTCTTTTATTTTCATTTATTCATTAGTTCTTTTACTTACTCCTTTATTTGATCAAAAATATCTTCAACAATCGAATAGAAAATCTTTCATGAGGAAAATATTATACTTTTCACCACTTTGCCCTAAGCAAAAAAGAAGTGAAAATTACCATCTTTTTTTGAAGGTACAAATTTACTGCCAAAAATAAAAATAATACTGTTTCAATGCAAGTTACATAATAAAATATATTGTTCTTTCTTTTTATGTACCGTAATTTGCAGAACGAATTTCCAATTTGTTCATTTTGAGAAAAGTAAGTTTTCTTAACTACTTCACTTTGCCCCACATTCCTCTACTATGTACTTTTTTAAATTAAATACGCAGTTTTTCTTCTTCTTCTTTTTTTTTTTTTTTTTTGCATTGAATTCTCGTAATAAAAATGTCGGGGAAGCCAGGCAAAGAAGAAGTAAAGTAAGAAAACAGGCCTATTTTTTAAAATTTATTTTTAATTTTTTATTATTCTTATTATTTAACCTGTAAACTTCACCCCCTTCTGCTGCACTTACGTGACCCATTCAATCCTACAAGTGCTATTATGACAGCACTTGGTATACGGGCGCAATAGTACTTTTACTTCAGAAAGTATGTTTTTTTTTTCCTTTCAGTTACGTTTAATAGCTTTCAAAGTGTTGCTATTTTGTCCTAAAACTAAATTCTATATGATTGGTGTTTTAAGCTCTTTTTCTGCAAAAAAGGAAACTCATTTAAAAAAACACAATGTAAGGGAGTAATATTTTAATTATGTAGTAAAACATGTAGTCTATTCCAGTCAGGAAAAAATTACATCAGAAAATCAAAGAATATGATAGTATAAGCAATTTTCAAAATTTGGTACTCGTATTGTAATATTTTGTTGTAAGTCAAAAACTATTTGTGTTGCTACCAAATAAGATAAATTATTGTTATTAACATTGTAAACATTAATTGAGACCGTCTAGTATTCAGCACAGTATTTACTTTTTTAATACTGAACTTATTTGTATTTTAAATGCTTTGTACAGTTAGTCAAGGGCAGGCGGAGCAAAGTGAAATAGTTCATTTCATTTGCTTAACCATTTTTTTTATCAAATCACTTACGCATTCATTTATTAACTATTTCATTTCTATTTCTTTATTGATTAATTCCCTTATTTATTCGTCGTTCACTTATTTTTTTATTCATTCACTATTTCATTACCTGATTTTTGTTTTCTCGTTTGTTAACTAACTTATTTATTTATTCGTTTATTGTTTCAGTTCCAATTCATTTATTCATTCATTCTTTCATTTACTCATTTAGTTGATCAAAAATATCTTAAATAATAAAATAGAAACTATTTCATTAGAAAAACATTTTATTTTTCACTTTGCCCCATGAAAAAAATAAGTGAAAAATTTTTACCCTTTTTGGAAGGTACAAATTTACTGCTAAAAATAGAAAATAATGTTTCAATGCAAGTTTTATTATAAAAAATTTTGTTCTTTCTTTATGTATCATAATTTTCAGAACAAATATTCAACTTAAAAATTGAGTTATCTTAAATACTTCATATTGGCCCACATTTCCCTGCTAAAGTTTAAAATAAAATGTAAAACATGTTTCTCTTTTTTTTTTCAAATCTAAAGACTTTTTCTATAAGCCTTTTCTTTTTTTACGTTTTGTTAATGAATTTCCAAAGTTCTTTACGGTTTTTCAAGTTTATAGAGCAATATTTAATTTCCATATTAATGAGTAATTTTAAATTCTTAGTGTATTTTATCACTTTTTTATGAGAATTGTGTAAAAGCCTACTGTACCCATCTCAATTAACGAGATCGAGGGCTCTGGGTGCAAGGCATATGTTCAGATTAGGTAGTGGACTGAACGCGGAGCCCCCCAGGGTTTAGCTCTTAAGCACGCTTGACGCTCCTTTTAGCGACCTAAAGAAGGGATGAACGGCTAAGTCGACCGTGCTCAAGTTCATATTTCACTCAATCGATTGATTTAATCTTCAACCTCAACATTCTCAGATTATATTATTTATTTATTTATTTATTTAAAGAAATTCCTAAATTTCCCCCCTTTTCTGATTATTTTAAAATCTTATCTATTCAATACTTTGCTTAGGAATGAAATTTTCCCGCATTTTATCTTCGTTTCAAAATATTCTATTTTTCGATTTCGCTCGCATGTTCAGAAATTTCCTGTATTTTCGTTATGATAATACCCATTTAAAATTTTTTAATGAACATTTACAGAAAATGTTTTACAAAGAAAAATTACAGCATCAAATTTGGACAAGTAGCAGTTAAAATGCAGACACGTGTTTCGAGGGCATGAGGAACCTTTTTATTCAATGTAAAAAGAGAAATAGCTTTCAAACTAAAATATATGTGCTATTTGTGTAATTCTAAAATCGGTGTGTTGTATGTTTCTTCGCCCCTTTTCATTTTTTTTTTTTTTTGTATTTTTTTTTTTTTTTTTTTTGAAATATTAGACATTTTCTTAAATGCAGCTGCATTTTTACCCCCTTCAAGTTCTCTCTCTTATTTCAAATTCGCATTTAAAAATGTTCTAGAACTTTATCTGATTGTGCATATTTGTGTGTATGTTTCTTCCCCCTCTCTTTTCTCAGTCTTTTTTTTTCTTTTCAAAATTTCTTTTTTGAACATTAGACATTTTCTTAATTGTAGCTATATTTTTACTCCATTAAATTTCTCTCTCTTGTTTCAAATTTGCTAAAAAATGCAGAAATGTTCAGCACCTTTAATTTTTCTCGATTTCATTCACAATTTTGGAGATTCTCCCGTGTTTCCTTGTTACTTTTCAAAATCAAAAAACTCCCTACGGTTTCTCCAAATTTTTGACTTTCTATCATTTCACAAAACATATTTTCCAGATTGCTCAACAACCCTATCCATACACGACACAACTTCATCAACGGGTCTGTAAAGTCGACATCTTAACTCAACACAAAACATTCAATGACGCACTACCACAATTCAGTCCTCGCTGGATTGTTGAGTTTAATAACAGAACCAAATTCCTTTGTTGCGCACATGATTATACTTAATTATGATTTACTGATAAGTCATCCTCAGGTCGTGACGACCTTTGCGCGTGCCCTTCACACACTCTTGCGGATTTTCTTTCTCCTTCCACTTCGTTATTTTTTAATACGTAACTAGTTACAAGCCCGTTTGCATACAATCCGTATTAGCTCACAAATCTTATTTATTAGCGTCGGTTTCGGTGAGGTATGCTAATGGAGGAAACGAGATATTCTCATTTACCCGCCACAAACCAAATGAAATAGGTGGCTTCAGGTCTCAATTAAAGAAAGAGAAGATAATAGAGATGAGAAGGTGGCTTGTCCGATCCGTTTGCGCGGGTGTGACATTTTTACGCATATATTTGCTCTTTATTCCCAGAATTTTAAATTTTGGCTTTTATTTACAAAACTAGAAAATCTCCCGTTAAGGTATGACGGGAGAAAAATTGTTTCTACATTTGAACAAAGCCATTGCCTGTTTGGTGATATTTTCATAGGCGTGCGCACGGGGGTCACCAGGGGTACCGTGGTACCCCCATTAGCACATAAAAATGAAAGTTAGTACGAAAGTGGCCTAAAATTTTACATTTTTAGGTTCACTAATTTCTTACCTCATACGCTTTAAAATTGCTTTTTTACTCACAATATTTGAGAATTTTCTTTCAGCGAACAATTATGGGAGCCATTCCAAGCTCAATTTCAACCTCCTGGGTACAGTGGTACCCCCCTTTCTGAAGCCCTGCGGACGCCTATGGATATTTTCATAGTTGAAATTGTAACCTTAACTCCAGTGGATGAGCCCTAAGCTCCAATAGGTAGCGTTCATTGTTGACCATTGTTTCGTTTCATCATTCTCCTGAAATGGCACAGTCTTACCAGTAAAACAGTTAAGTTACCGGATCCAGTTCAGTCTTGTCATAATAAAGTCTTTGCCTGCATGTTAAACATTACCGACACACATTATCAGATTATGATGCCGTGGTGCAAGTTTCGTTTTTGAATCACGCAAGTTACTCGATCATCGGCTTAATCAAATATAAGAAACGATTATGTGCCATAATATGAAGCATCAACTTTCTAAGAAAAGTTTATTGTATTTAAAATATAATGATTTGTACTTGTTGCGGGTTGTGACTGTACTGTCACGTCTGCAACACGATCAAATCATGATTTTCCAATTGCAAAAAATATTTTTAGAAAGTTGATGCTTCAAATTATGATACATAATGGTTCCTTTTCCAGTAACACTTTTTGTTCACATTCTCCCTATACTACATATTTGCACATCATAAACAAGCTATTGTATATAGTAAAAATTGTATTTTTTTCAAGTCAAGAAAATGAAATATAAAACTATATAATATATATAAAATCACAAAAATGCATAACAGAAATGCAGAATACAGCCTGCAAAAATATATTACTGCGCTAACTCACTTTTTATTATGCACAATGTACATCTAAATACTTGTCCAAATCAAGCAAAGTCTGGTTTAATAGGGTCCGTATGAATGAGGGTTTACTGTGTTCAAATGTATCACAATTAAAAGTTAAAATTCCGGGAATAAAGTGCAAATATATGTAAAATCTAGTGGTACCCGCACGGTTTTGCCCGTAGTAGAAAATCAAAAAGTCTTTTGGTTCGCCTGTATATTTACAAACAAATAATTTCTCGCCAATTGGTTTGCCCATGTTACGGTTCCAAGTTATGATAACTTGGTAATTTACTCGTCCATCTTGTAATAATTTTGCTCGGGAAAATGTTCTTAAAATTGGAATAGACAAAGAACAAAGTCGAATTTTTGAAAAATCGCTTCGAGGTGCACACCCCCAAGCTACAAACTAATTTTGTGCCAAATTTCATAAAACCCGGTCGAACGGTATAGGCGCTATGCGCGTCACAGAGATCCTGACAGAGAGAGATCCAGACTTTCAGCTTTATTATTAGTAAAGATGCCTCATTTATGTAAATCGATTGAGGAAATAGTTAAAAGAAGATTACAAAACTTTGAATCAGTAGTGAATTTTGCTATCATACGGGGAATAGGAGTAGTATAAGTTTTGCAAGTTTTATGGCGATAGGTCCAGAGACAAAACTGACAATGGGCCCTCCTTAACTTTCGGCGGCACTGAGTAGTTAAGTACAGTGTTGATCGTAATAGTGAGCAACGCAGTTAAAAATAAAATTTAAAAAAAAAACAAGCTTTCTAAACATGAAATTGAACGTGGCAGGAAAAGAAATTTGAATTTTGAACATTTAGAACATCTAAATTTCGATAATACAAAATAGTAAAATGTTCAAATGTAATATTTTCAAATTTATTTCTCTTCGCCCCCCCCCCCCGAGATGCAAAATTTTTAAACAGTGAAATATACGACAACAGTGAATGTCATAGTAATAATTATCAATTAAACAGAAAACAAAACTACTAACTTTCAAAAGACGAACTGAAAGATAGCAGGAAACTAACAGATAATTATTATTTTGATTTGGATAGTTTAAATAAAAACTTTTGTAGTTTAAGAAAATAACGAAACGTTCAAGTGTAATATTTTTAAACTCCAACTGCCTCCCTTGTTTTCTATGATGCTAATTTTTTGATCAAAACACAAAGTTAGAACATATGCTTGACTAAATTTTTTTTGACTCATTATCTATTTTCAATGCGCGTTGAATTCTTAGAACGTTTGTATTGACTGTGCTAAGTGCAAATAACAATACTGTTAAAAAGATTGAATTCATAATAATTAATGAAATAAAAAAGTTATAAATTACCATATTTTTGAAATGAACTAAAAAGTATAAAATAATTTCTCTAAGCTTCATGTAGATTTTAAGCCTCATACAGTTTCGTAATTTCTTATAGATTGCCTATAAAATGAAATAACCTAAAAATTAATGGTTAATTAATTAATTTGATTGCAGAATATTGCATTGACATCGGGTTTGAGGTTGCATACAAAATTTTAAAATAATACGATCACAGGAAGTGGGTGAAAACTGAGTTGCAAGATTCCACTCGAACCGACAAAGACCTAATGAAATTGGAAGAAACTAATAATTAATGGTTAATTAATCAATTTGATTATAGAATATTGCATTGTCATAGGGTTTGAGGTTACGTACTAAATTTCAAAAGAATCCGATTACAGGAAGGGGGAGGGGGAGGATTGAGTTGATTGAAGATTCCAACCGAGCAGACAAGAACCAAACCAAGTTAATAAAAAGATGGTAAAATTCATTTTGCTTTGTAGCAATTTCGTAAAAAAAGTTATAAAATCTTATACAGAAAAAAATACTAAAATGAAGCACAAAATGTCGATGAGAAAAAATTGTAGCGCTATTTGCAGTTCCAGAGCTCAAATACGCTACCTTGCGGCGATTAAAAATACTACCGAAAAAGGTAAAACAATCAAAACATTTCGTTCCACGTGTTTTCTTTGGGGGTAAATTACAGGCCTTAGACAGTTTGTGGTAATGTAGTTTCAGAAGAATAGAAAAAAAACGTTCCTACAAACATGATGAAAGATTACTGACATTAACTAAGCTTCAAAGCTAGTTATAATTACGGCATTTGTTTGTTTTACCTTTTTCATCCGCCATTAGATAATGACTGCAGCGCCTCTATAGTTTATTGGAGTTGCGAATTGAATTTTAAAAGTCGCATCTTCATGGGTTTCAATTTTGTTAATATTTTTTGAAAGTTTGGATTTTGTAAAAAATATGGTAATGATGTTAATGCCCTACAAAATATTTAAGACAGCTCCGTAACGAATTTTTCCACTTTATGTATCAAGAAATAGTGATCAGTTTTTACGAAGAAACTTAATACAGTAAGGGAATATAGGACAAAAAGAAATAGTGAAATATTTACTGATTTTAGCGCCACCTATCTGGTAATATCTTAACTAAGTAGCAGCATATGTAGTCTATTCAAGTCAGAAAATGTTACCGCAGAAGATCAAAGCATATGATAATACAAGCAGTTTTCAAATATTGATACTCATATTGTAATATTTTGTTGCAAAGGAAAAAAGATTTTTGTTGTTATAAAATGATAAAGTTATTGTTAAAATTTTCAACATTGTGACCTAGTAATACTCGTTGCAGTATTTATTTATTTAACATCTGGTTTTTCTTTCTTTCTTTCTTTTTTTTCTTAAAGATTTTGAACAATTAGTCAAGTATGTGGGGGCAAAGTGGATGGGGCAAAGTGAAACAGTTCATTTCATTTACCTATTAAATCATTTATTAAGTCACTTAAGTATTCAATTATTAAATAATTCATTTACATTCCTTCATTTCATAACTTACTTATTTATGCACTCATTCACTTATTTCCTAATTCATTCATTATTTTATTAACACATTTATTTTTCCTCATATATTATTAAAACAATGTATTTATATATTCGTCTATTATGTTACGTCATCTACTCCATTTATTCATTCTTTTTTTTTTATTTACACATTTATATTATCAAAAATATTTTAATAATCAAGTAGAAAATATTTCAATAAAAATATTTATTTTTCACTTTGCCCAATAAAACATTTTCACTATTTATTTTTATTTATTTTTCTTTCGTTCTTTTTTTTTTTCGTGTGAAATACTATTCAGTTAGAAACGAAAGCACGAAATTTAAGCATTTAAAAATTTGATGAATTTCCAAAATCTGAACTAACAAAAACGAAGATCACTTAAAAAAAAACATGCGCTTTATTTATTCAACTAAATAGTATGCACACACAAACACACATACACACACAAAAAAAAAAAAGAAGAAGAAGCTCCCTACTTTGTTTTCCTAAGTGTGCAAAAAGTAGAGTTTCCAAACATTTAAATGACTTTAAAGTCATGTTTACTCCGGAGAAGCCTTGATTCAAAATTTTCATTATGATTATTACTAATGTTGCTGTTGTAAGGTAATGAATTTTTGTAACAATGGGTTCTATGTTTAATCATTTAATGGGGAAAGTATATGAATTTTACTGTTTTCCGTTATAAATATTTTAAACTAAGTTTTTTTAGAAATAAATTATAGCCTATTTGCAATCCTGATAACGTAGTTAGCTATCTGTGGTGAAAAAAATGGTTAAAATCGGGCCAGTAGTTTTGAAGTTTACCCCGGACATACATACAGAAGTAGCCATTTATGTATTTATAGATTATATAGTGTCATTATTAGGGTTTCCAATCCCGTGCCGAATTCAGTCCCGCGGGATTTCGGGATTGTAAGGAGCCATTCTCGCAGAATCCCGGGGGATTCCAATACCAATTCCTTCTCAAAAAAAATCTACTCTATTTCTATTGTGTTCTTAAATCGTAACTCCATCGTTAGTCATATGAGCCACACAGTTTTTCTTGCTCTTCTTGCAGATATACGAGGAAGAACTCAAACTTCAGATTACGCTTGTGAAAACAGTTGTTTATAAGCGGCAAAAGCTGGAAAACGTTTGAATAGAAAAGCATGCGCGGGATCTGAAATCCCGCGGGACTGAGAGCAAAATCCCGCTAAATATCTTGCGGGATCCCGCGGGATTCGGGATCTGGATTTTGGGATTGGAAACCCTAGTTATTATACTGCACTGAAATTTTCAAAGCAAATTTGCAACTTGTTTATTTTGAAAAAGATAAGTTATCTTAATTATTTCACTTTGCCCCACATTCCCCTACAAATGTTTAAAGTTTACAAACCTCAAAAGAAAAAGAAAGTTCTGAAATCTGTTTTTCGGAATAAGCAGAATACGCAAACGAGCCGTACAACGTGTGCGACATCCTCAAAGCCGGTACACTTTTTTGCTGTTCAATCACATCCTGATTAGAAGCGAGCATGGAAGAGTTAAAATGAGGAAATTTTCATGCCAAAGCAGCACGATTATTCCTTAGCCAAGGTCGAACCGCAAACATTAAAGCTTAATTGACTGAATTCGAGCTTTCTGCTTTATATCATGAAAAACGAGTACGGTGTGCAAACGTGATGGAAAGTGGGATGATATAAAGTTTTAAATTGATTTAAACAGGGGGGGGGGATGGCGCGACTTGCGCCATCAAAATGCGGAAGGGGGGGATTTTTTTATTTTTTTCTTCATTTATGTAATTTTTATTGATTTATTTTTAATTAAAATTGTTTATTTTATTTTATTTTGTTTATATTTTATTTCATTTATTTATTTAGTTTGCGAGTCTGTGTGTGTATATGTTATTGGCGTAGCACAGAGCTTTTCAAATAAAATAATAATGACAATAATAATTTAAAATAAATAAATTTAAAAATTTTTTTAAAGGTAAATTGAGTTTTAAAAAATTAAAAAAGTAACTTAAATAAATAATATAAATTTAAAAAAAGTAAATAAAAAAATGTTATAAAAATAAATTAAATAAAAATATTTAACAAAAAATAATAAATAAAAAAACAGAGCTAAAAATAAAACTAGTATGTTGTGGCCATCACGAAACTTTCTTCTATATTTTTCTTTTTTTTCTTTCTGATCCCTCCCCATGCTTTTCGAGGAAGCAATATTCCCTACAAAAACAAAATTACACATGCAAAAACTTGACTACCATATCAATGTCTGAATTATTTCAAAAGCAAAGCAAAGAGCGAAAACTGAAAGTTATTTTAAAAGCCTAGCTTGAATTAATTACAAATATTTTATTTGTTAACAAACATAAGATGGCAACAGTTAAAATTTTTAAATCATTGAGATAATATTTTCGATCATTTCCATTCAATTAAAATCACGCGAAATACGCAGACGACAATCTATTATTTTTTATCTTTCTTATTGTTGCATTAATAAAGCTAGTTTTATTCGCAAAAAAAAAAAAAAAAAAAAAAAAAAAAAAAAATCAACACCTCTTGGAACGATTGGCGTCAAAATTGAACCAAAGCCTGTTTACATATGGATTCACATATATTCCAAATTTCAACCAGAACGTATCATTACTTCTTGAGATAGGGCACTCACAATGGAAAAAAAGAACGGGCGATTGCGCTACCCCCTTTTTAGCTGTTGACACCAAAATAAAATCAGCTCTTATACCCACTAAGGACTACTTGCCGATAAATTTTTCTTTCATTCCGTTCATTATTTTTTGAGATACAGCAGTCACAATTGACGACAAAAAACGTTCTATAGCTCAACCCCCGTTTGAGTTATTGACACCAATATTGAATCAGCACCTGTTCCTGTTAATGGCAACATATGGACCAAATTTTGTTTGATTCCGCCAGTTACTTCCTGAGGAATAGCAAGCACGCGTAACTCAAAAAACGTCCCATTACTCCACCCCCTTGGAGGAATTCGCGCCAAAAACCAATGGGCACAAGTTCACATAGGGGCACATATGTGTATCAAATTTCGCTCCATTTCATGCGGTGGTTTTTGCTGTAGAGCGGCCACAAAAAAATTGGTCACACACAGACGTGACACACACACACATACACACAGACAGACAGACATTTTCCAAAAATAGTCGAAATGGATTCAGCGCACCTCAAAACGTTCGAATCCGTCAAAATTCGAAAATTTGCACGAATCCAATACTTTCTTCTATATATTAGATATAGAAGAAAGTAAAAAAGGAAAGAGGGTTGAGCTTTGGGGGGGGGGGCGAAGAAGGAGAATTTGCGCCATTGAACTTGGGAGTGGGGATGGGCACCCCTGGATTTAAACAATAATTCATTTCGTTTTGATAATGAACTCGCCTAAAACGAATGGGAAGGGACAGCGATATTTGCTCATTGTAGCCGAATGCTAGTAAAAAAACAAATATATGAAAAAAAGTTTAAAAATTCGAGTATACTTGTTTTGTTTTTTATTTATTTACCTGTTTTACTATTACTATTTTAAAGTGAAATGATTCATGCGAGCTCTTTGAAATTCTGATTCGCAAATTTTCTTGGGACGGAAGTGACGTAGTTTTTTCTTGTGTAACAAAAAGTCGCACATGCGCTCTTGTGGCTTTCTTTCTTTATCGTTGTCCAGCGTGGCGATCACTGAGTAAAGCTTTTGCTTATCAACCAACTCATTTCGAGTATTGTTTAGTGTTATCGATGCTTATATTCTATTTTCTTCATTAAAATATGCAATTTTGTTTCAGAATGTGACTAAGTCAGGCGCAGAAAGAACAAGAGCGTGGAGAGAAAACGAGCTTGTGAAGTGACAATTTAGAATGTAAAAACCCACACGTCAAAAAACAACAACTGAAGTGACTTTCTTACGGTTCCTAGAAAATTTAGAAACAAGAGTTTTTGTTACTTATTTTAGTTATCATAAGCCGGTAATTTCTCTTCTTAAGAACGAAGAATATGATTAATAGTGACACATGTGTACATAACTTTACTGTCTGACCATCGATTACATGGAAAGGTTAATATTCGGTTTATAAGCGGAAATGGACGCACCTTTTAGTTTGCAGGGGTGGTAGTTTGTTCGTCACAGATGTGCACTTTTGCCTATTTAGATGCAGTTTTGTACAAATGACAATTCGTTCACCGAATTATTTCTTAAATCTAAACTATATTCGATCTACATTCTTACTTTGAAAATTAATTGATATATTTTTAACAACATAATTTTGCGCTTACCATTCTGATTCTACTTGTCCTGACGAAATGAAAAGATTTTATTTTCTTTTTGTTGTTTCCATAGA
This sequence comes from Uloborus diversus, assembly GCF_026930045.1. Classification (NCBI taxonomy): domain Eukaryota; kingdom Metazoa; phylum Arthropoda; class Arachnida; order Araneae; family Uloboridae; genus Uloborus; species Uloborus diversus. Next base: position 50,623,371 of record NC_072736.1, read on the forward strand.
AACTGTTTGTTTCCACTCTTTTTCAACTTAGAGAATGCAATAAATTAATTAGGCAGTAGTGACATTATAAAACACGTGAACCAAAATCCCATCGCTATTTTTCCTTCTCCCTGCTAGAATGATTTAGATGCAATCGTCTTAACTTGGCCAATTGCCAAATTACATACAATCCGTGGTCTAACAGTATGTAAAAAAATGAATGATAGACTCAACCTATTCTATTCAAAAGCGATTGATGAATAATTAAAATGTTTCCCCCAAATACAAAAATTTCACTTCTACTGTGTGTCTTTAACGAAACATTACAGTTTTTTTTAAAATTTATTTTATTATTGCTATTGTTATTTATGTGCAGTATCAAAAAATGCTGTTTTATTTACTTTAAACTATTTTACTGACACTCTCTTGTGGTTTTGCTTTCACTGTGCCGGATCTACAATTTTTCCAAACCGGGTTAAAAACTTGAAACTGTCGCCTTAGTCCATCTTCCATCAAGTTTTTATGCCCAGTTTCAATGAAACAAAACAGAAATTTAATTTTAAATGCTACATAAGCACATATTCTATACTATTTGGGATAAAAGTATAGGAATTTCATACGATATAGTGACTACACGTCTCAGAACTTAACTCCGTGGCTGGAAAAAAAAAAATCGAAGTAACTAGGACGGGGATGAATTTTTTTTTTTTTTTTTTTTTTTTTTTTTTTTTGTATCGTTCAACATTGCGCACCTCAGTGCCTCAACTTCTTAAAAACACCTTTTTCTCATTCTAAATACATTTTAAATTCGATATGGCATAATATCGTCAAAGTGAGCTATTCATAATCGAAATCTTGCATTAAAAAAACGATATTTTTGTATCATTTTATTTTTTTCTCAAGTTTTGGCGGGGAAAAAAACTTGAGTAGCAATTTTTTTAATTAAACTTTTAATAAAATTTATAAAGGTTTACTAAAGTTTTAATTATATACATTTTTTAACTTTTGAGCACTGTTTCTGAAATTTTTTTATCGCATTTTAAAAGCACTTTTTCCCAGTTTTTTGAACTTCACAAAAGCATGTGTCAGTCGAAGACACTGACGATTTTTGGAAAGGAGAAAAAAAAAAGATGAAACTTAAACAAACAAAAATAACATAATATTTCATCATGGCTCAATATTAGTTTGAAAATAAGTGTTCCCAAATTTTCGTAATGAATTTTTTCGATCGTATTATTTGATTCTTGAGCAATTCCGGCAGGGTCGTCCCCCATCTTCCACCAATCTCTTCTCCTGATGCTTAAAAAAACCGAAGAAAAAGTTCTCAAAACTAAAACCATAAATTATTAGAAAACAACAAGAACTATTGAAATAACACAGTTTCAGTTATGAAAGCGGGTGGCAAATGTTGCAATACGTGGTTCTCACTTTAAGATAATCTTGGTATAACACATTGACTAAAAGGAATGGGGGCGGGGAAGGTGTATGCCACACCTCGTATATATATAATATATTGTAGGTTCCGTTGCGATAAACGTTGAATAACTGCAATGAAATACATTATTTATGTTTAATTATAGATTAAAAAATGATGTGTACGCTGATATTTTTTCCAAAAATAAAGACAAACGGACATTTGCCACAAGTTACATAAGTCTTACCTATTTCCCGATGGAAAAATAAAAGAAAGGTTTGAAAGGAAAATTCTCCCATTTAAAACAACGATTACGTGTTTTACAAGTAATCTAATTACAAAAAATTACAATTCTTTCTATTTGCATATGATTACATTTCCACAAAATGTGCATATTTTACACAGCTTCCCACTTCGGAAGACGAATGCAAACTTCGTAGCTTAAGTAGATATGTTTTGACGGCTTTTATCTTCAAGTGAGGCAACAGCAATTCGTGCATTATTTAAATGCGTGCCGTAAAATCAAAGCATAACTTTTAACAACCGGATTTTTCTTCGTGTGTGTAATGAGCTCCGCTAGTGACTTTTCCCTTGACATAAATCAGTAGCACACGAGTAACGCGTTCAGCCTCCAAGAAAAACCTCTAGTCTTTTCGTCTCTCAGTGTAGTTCGTTAACCCACAGACCTTTCAGAAAGGCAATCGTTAGGTTGCGATCAGAAGCATATCATGCTGAAACCACCAGTTTTTGTCGAACACGAACTATAAAAACCGAGTAATAGAGATTGCGAAACAACAGGCATGTGTCACCATATTTTTTTCGAAGGCAATAACAAAATTGAGGACTCAAAAGTCAGCAGATTGGAAGAAAGCAACACAGTAAGGTACAAAACTGCAATAAAAAGTGCATACGCACAGTCCCATCATTTTCGGGAGTCAAAAAGGGTCAATTGCCTCCCTGGATTTGTTAAATTAATGTAATTACACGTAAGTGTGAGCGGTTTTTGTGGTTTTCTTAAATAATTTACAATGAGCATGACGCTGGGCAAAGTGAGATAATAGTTAATTCATTTACTTACTGATTCATTTATTAAATCACTTACGTATTCATTTATTAATGAATTGATTTAACCTGATCAAAACAAGTCGCATCAAAAGTCAACTGAATCAAAACTAGTCAGCTGATAGGGGATTATTCTTTAGTCAGTTGAAAACAAGGGTATAAAACCCTTTGTACAGACCCGGAGGGGTGGGGGAACCGAGTAATAACGGTACATTCACAGGTATAGCTTCTGAATACGTAACCTTGCGATGATTTAGAAACTAGCCATAGCCATAGAAGTAAAACATTCCAATTTTGCGGGAACAAAGGCAGATATATGTCTCATTGAACAGGTCATATCCTACGTAAGTGAGTGGGTCTCAGTTTTACCTCCTATAGAATAATTGCGAATAAAGAAAATAACAGTTTTGTTTCAAAAGAATTTTTTCCACTTCAGTGGTCAGACGAGAAAGAAACATTGCACAACAGGACTGGCCCAGTTTTCCGCTTATTCAAAAATTTGCTAAGCTTCTAATTATTATTATTATTATTATTATTATTTTTCAAAATCATTTCCTCATTTGTAAAATTACAATATCATCTCACGATCAAATCTTTAAAAAAAAAAAAAAATCGTACATTTTATATAATGCACTGTATAAAATTATGAACCACGATTAGGGGGAGACTACAGAAATATAGCCATATTAGGTCCTTGATTTTTTAAGTGGACGTATACCACGCATTTATTCTCCCCTCTCTTCGTGTGCACCTTTGGTTGTGGTACGTAAGTGGTACTGTTTGGCTCAAGTGAAATTAATATTTTGCTCAAACCATTTTCACAGATGGAATGTTTTACGTATATATTTGCACATAATTCTCCTGAATTTTAAACTTTGTCTTTTAATTTCAATGTATTTATATTCAAGGGAAAAGAAATAAACGTCATATAAATGTCTAAGCTATTCATCTATTCACCAAGCTAAATAATTCGAAGTGGGAAGAAAAAACAGAATTTAAATAGGTTTCCAAAACAAGTTACTTTAGAAATGTTTTTGACTCTCTGGTTTTTTATTTAATGAAAATTGTTTTCAGTAACACAAATGAATGTTTTCGTTAGGGTCTGTTTTAGTCAAATGCGCACTCAGTTGATGAACGTAGAAAAACCAGATTTTTGGCATCGTATATGACGTTGAACTTGAGTTTGAATAAGTATTGATCTAACTTCTTCAAGAAAAAAAACATAGTTGCAACCTTATAAGTCGAGTTTAATGACGTATAAAATAAATGATCAGCAACATATCTTTATTATTGGATAACCTATACATTTTCACAATTTATTATTTTTTTCTTTTAAAATGTTGAATTTGAATTACGCAAATGATAGTGGAAACTTAGGTACGGACTTTCAAGCTGCAAAAGCTTAATTACTGTTTGCAGGGGAGCCCCCCTAAGAGCAAGGGCGCATGCTCCCTTGCTCTTAGGGGGCTAACCCCTAAATATTGCAAATACCCCCAAACACAAGCCTCCTCCAAAAAAAAGAGAAAGATACCCCTCAAAACAGCCACCCCCTAAAAATTTCAATGACGCAGTCTGCGCCATGACCCTTCCCCTAAGGTGAGCACTCCTGCTGTTTGTGTATTGAAAAGTCAACGAGAGAAGTCACTCATTTTATTTACTAAGCCATATTCTAAAAAGGAGTGGGCATTTGTATATGCGTTTAGAACAGTGGCACACTGGACGTATTCAGTGCGTCGCTTTTCAGAATTAATTTAAAGAATGTTTTGCGTAATACTCAAATGATGGGGGGGGGGGGGGGACCTACATCTATAAACATTTAAAGCAACTAAATTAAATTTCTGTTTGTGTAATGAAGACTCAACAAAGAAAGTCTCTTAGTTTATCCCCACTACAATCTTTTTATGGGCGGGGGGATCATCAAAACATTTCGAACAGCGGCACATTGAATTTACTCAGTTCGTACGCTTTTGGAAATTATTTTTGAAATATTGTTGAATTTGTATTATGAAAAGGAAAGTGGAAATCTAAATATGGACTTACAGGGTTGCCACCTGCTCCGCAAAAAAGTTCTTTTGCCCCGCACTTCCCGGCCGAGCGTTTTCAAGCATGACATAGTGTTTAAAGCTGTTTTAGATTTTTGTGCTAGTGCTTGAAATGATTTTTAATGCTCAAAAACAATTTTGGATAAGTGATTTTAGTTTGTTTTATTGAATTTCATGCAAAATACCGAACTGCTACGCAAAATTTCAAAATGCTCCTCAAAATCACCACAGATGCTCCTCAAATGGTTGGCAACCCTGAACTTTTTAGCTACTAAATTTAAATTATTGTTTGTTATGCTATAGTCAACAAAGGAAGTTTCTAAATTTTCCCTTCTATAATCTAATAAAAGGGGCAAGGCATTTGTAAATGAATTTCGAACAATTCCGGACGAAATCAGTAAGCCGTTTTTTGGAATTTATTTTAAAAAAAATGTTGAATTGATATTTGTATTGCATAAATCAGCGGTTCCCAACCTTTTTCTCTTTGCGAACCCCTTGGAACAGGCAAAAAAGTTCGCGAACCCCCTGATGTTGAAATTAGTAACATGTAAGAAACAATAAAAAAACAGCATGTTTGCTTTCCATTTTTTGCAGCATTTGATTGCAATAAACAAAAATATAATTGTAAAATATCATTAAGTGCAAACATTTATAAAAAGTTAAAACTACATCTACAAGAAAAATTATAAACAAGAAGTTTTATAAACCAACTATTTTTTTTAAGCATACTTTAAATTGGGGAAAAAATCCTTAATGCGATATTTGTGGCTGTTTGACGGAACAAAGAAACTGAAAGTTTGGTTCAATGTCTGACAGTTTGAGTCTTAAATCAGGCTCTGCATTCAATCTGCTTCGGTATTTATCTTTGAGATAAGTATAGGAGGAAAATCCTTTCTCGCACAGATATGTTGTACAAAATGGTAATAAAATTCGAATTGCTTTTTTGGACAAAACGGTATAGTCATTTCTTACACTGAGCCAGAAGTCAATTAACGAGAGCTCTTTAAAGGTAGTTTTCAATGAATTATCACAGGATAACTCGATGAGCATTTCCTTTTCAGGTAATGTCAGGGTGTTCTCTAAGCATGGATTTCCTTCAAAAGGATTGCGTATCCAGTTGTTTGAGAGAGGGACGTTACGCCTATTAGGAAAATACTCGTCAAAAGTTAGTTCAAGATGTTGCAGATGTTCACATACATTTCTTTTAACGCTTTCATCAAGTTTCATTGAGTTTTCTGATAAAAAACTACTAAGAGAAGTGAAACAAGAAAACTCACTCATTTCCAGGCATTGGATTCAGAAATTCAATTTTTTTACCATAGCTTCAATTTTATCATATACAACGAAAATATTAACAACTGCACCTTGCAAGGATATAGATTTAATTCATTTAATTTTGAAAAGATGTCAGCTAAATATGCAAGCCTTTGCATCCAAAGAGGATCGAATATGCAAGTGGACAAGTGAAATGGATGATCAACAAAAAATGCTTGGACTTCCGACTTCAATTCAAATAAGCGTGTCAAAATTTTGCCACGGGTAAGCCATCTAACTTCTGTGTGAAGAAGTAAAGTAACATGAAGGCTTCTCAATTCCTCACAAAGCGCGTGAAATAGACGGCAGTTTGTGGCACGTGATTTTATGAAATTTACAATTTTTACCGCATCATTCAAAGTAGCGGATAATTCTGCGGGAATACGCTTACATGCTAATGCTTGTCTATGAATGCAGCAATGAGTCCATTCAATTTTCTCGTTGATCTTCTTTACTCGCACCACAAAGCCAACAAATTTTCCTGTCATTGATTTTGCACCATCCGTGCACACACCCACACACAAAGACCAATCTATTCCATTTTCTTCAAAGTAACTGTTGACCAGTTCGAAAATTGCTTCTCCAGTTGTGTTGGTTTTCAAAGGTTTTGCAAATAGTACATCTTCTTTAATTGTATCGTTAAAAATATACCTAACATAGACAAGTAATATTGCAGCGTTTGCTACATCAGTCGACTCATCAAGCTGGATCGCAAAATTATTCTCTTTTATCCTATTCACAAGTTCTTTCTCCACATTACTTGCCAAATCAGTAATTCTGCGTGATACTGTGTTGTTTGATAGCGGAACCAGGTCAATTTTTTTTGCTGACTTTTCTACACTTAGCAATATCTTTAGCACACGGTCCAATTAAATTTTCTGCAATTGTATGTGGCTGTCCAGATCTTGCTATAACTGACTCGATATGAAGCTTCAAGGGCCATTTTACTATCTCTGTTGGATTCTAACAGGAACGTAGAGACGCTACACTTTTTAATATATTCCAATTTTCTTTTAAAATATTCGATAGGTTTGTCCTTGTGTGTCGGATGCTTTGTTTCGAGGTGTCTTCTCAGAAGTGACGGTTTCAAACTGCTGTTCGCTAGAACTTCGTTGCAGAGAAGACAAAGCGGTCTAGGTTCAGACTCTTCTCCAGTAAAATAAAAGCCCATTTGTAAATAGTCACTGTGATATTTTCGCTTTTTTCTCCCCTAGTTCACTTTTCTGTTTAGTCGGGGGAGGCGGCAGTTCATTACAGCTATCTATTTCAATATCCTGTGTTGATTCGAAAGTTACTGCTGATGTTGAGGGTTGATCGATTGACTGCTTGTCCATTTGTCGCTCAACCAAACTACCAGTTTTCAACCATCGATCCATAACAGCAGAAAGTTATTAAATCATAAAAATTACCAACACGATTATAACTTCACAAACAGAGTAGCAAGTTCACGTAGCAAAACCAATTGCAAACAGAATCTCTTGTTTTCAAGCATCTCTAAAGTATCTCTAAATACGTCTGTCAACAACTATTTCCCCAGAACTATGAGCATGCTGATGTTATACATTTTTGAAAACGAACAGATGAGTAAAATCCAGTAATAAATTTTAAGTTTGGAGCCTTTTGCTGTCATGTCTGCTATTCGATGACTGAATTCGACGGAAATTCCCGAGTTATATTTCAACCAGATTAGATATAATACCCCTATGATGCATTGTTTGAGAATTCTTTATTTTTTTCGACATATGTATATTATGTATATTGTTTGATTGACTCCACGCGATGGCGCCTTTTTAAGGTCATCGTGATCCCCGCCACAGCTTAATACAACGTTTCTGCATGGCGCCTCGCAATAAAGAAGGAAGGATATCTCTTTTTGTTGTCTATCGAAAAAAAATGAGGAAATTTCTTTTTAACCAAGATTATAAAACCGCTGAAAGTTTTTTTTTTTTTTTTGAGCTTAATACAAGAGTTTGGCGCGTTTTCAAATTAAAAAAAAAATTTAGTAACTATGTGTGCAAATTGAATGTTTTATAATTTTTTACCAAACTAGGAAAAATCCGCCATTGCACCGAAATTTTCGCGAACCCCCTTCCTGCACCTCACGAACCCCTGGGGGTTCGCGAACCACCGGTTGGGAACCTCTGGCATAAATGATATTGGAACCTAGATGTGAACAGTTTAATTCCAATCAGATTAAAAATATTGTTTGTATAATGATATAGTCAAGGGAAGTCACTCAATTTATCTCTGCTATAATCTAACAAAGGGGAGGGGGGAGGTACTTGCATGTGCATTTCAAACAGCGATACATTGGATATTCGCTCTCAGTGTGCCACGTTTAGGAATGTATTTTTAAAAACATCGCTGAATGGTATATATCGCGTATTACGTAAATGGTGATGAAACCTAGATATGTACATTTTAGCAACTAAAATTAAATTATTGTTTATGTAAAGTTATAATCAACAAGAGAGATCACTCAATTTATCCTGGTTGTAATCTGAAAAAAAAAAAAGAAGGGCGGGATTTTTATAACTGTATTTAGAACAGCTGCACATAGGACAGCACAGCCACAATGTACCGCTTTTCGGAATTTATTTTTAAAACATTGTTGAGTTTAAATTACGTAAATAGTAGCAAAAACCTAGACATGGACAGTTGTGCCCCCCTCCCAGTTTTGCCGACACGAAAGCCCCCCTCCCCCCTGCCTTTCAGTTTCAATCATATCTTTTGATAGATTAGGAGAGGGGGGGCGGAAATTCGAAATGTCGACGAATGAACCGAACATTTTAAGCAACTAAATTTAAACTATTGCTTATGTAATGTTTCAATCAACAAGGGAAGTGACTCAATTTATCACAGCTATAATCTAAACAGGGGGAGGGATGGTATTTACAAATGCATTTCGAACAGCAGAACGTTGGACTATTCAATGTGTAGCTATTCAGAATTTATTCCAAAAACATGGTTGAAGTTGTATTACGTAAATGGCAGATATGTTACTTTAAGCTGCTGAATTTAAAGTACAGTTTGTGTCATACCCTTCTACAATCTAAAAAAACGGGGGTGGGGGAGGTTTATAAAAATGCATTTCGAACAGTGGCACATTGGATGCATTCAGTGTTTGTATAGTTCAAATGAATACGACAATTACCTCCATCAAACTCCTTGTTTACGAAGGTCTCTCTAGTTTCGGATAGTTATCACTGAAAAATTGTCACTTTCCACTCGACAAGGAACAAGCTTCACGATTGGTCCCTGGAGTGTTTATATCCAGTTCGGAACGCTTACAGCGGGTGTAATGTGTGCCTGTATAGCTCGTTTCCACATATGCATCGAACCATGAGTCATGGATGCTGCTCTTGAAATGATCAGTGCAGATCTCCGGATAGCTCGGCGGATGCTAGGGTTGCCGTTCGGTTATCGATTCTCTCGCCAAGTGGTTCTCGTCAACTTGGAATAACAGCCAAATGTTGGATCCAACGAGTTAAATTGCTACGATATGCTGAGGAGAATGCTTTTTAACCAATTTCAAGAAGAAACAGTTATCAATTCATTCCATTTGCATGTGCGTGCGTGCGAGTTTTTTTTTTTTTTTTTTTAACAACACATTTTTAAGTGCTTAATAATCTGATTAATGCTCTGCGATATGGCAAAAATCGATTTTAAAAAACATTATGCATTGTCAATCAGGAATAATTCAGTCCAATTTTCAGCATTCAATTTCATTTGATCTGTGTGATATTAGTTTTCAGAATAAATGTTACAATTTTAAGTACGTATCTCCAAAAATTATCAGAGCAAAGCCAAAATACCATACTATTTAAGGGGTACAGTTGCTCTTTTCGGAGTTCGAGAGACCACGTTTCGAATGCCACCCGAGACCTTTAGTCGCTTTTTTTGGGCAAATTTCATGAATATAAAAGATTTTGAACAATTAAAATGAATATTTTTTCGTAAAACAAGTTAAACAAAAAAAGAAGAAAATAAAATAATAATTTAAAAAACTAAAAAACACGCTTTCGTAGCAAAATGAACAAAAAAGTGAAAAATAATCTTTGGATGATAGTAGTTGAGCAATCACTTAAATTTAATGTAATACAAAAAAGCGTGGGGGGCTTCTTATCAGCTATCTTGAATTCCTTCCATTTGTTGTCCATGCAAAAATGTAAATAGACAGCAGCCCACGGTTTTTTGTATTACATTAAAATTAAGTGATTGGTCAACTACTATCATCCAAACATTATTTTTCACTTTTTAGTTCATTTTGCTACGAAAGCGTGTTTTTTTAAGTTTTTTAAACTATTATTTTACTATACACACTTTATTTAACTAATCGCAACCGTCAGCAAAGGTTTGGTTCTCTAATATTTTGTAAGTAGAAGTAGTATTAGAATGAGAAGTAATCACTTTCAAATAATAATAATAATACATTTTTTGCTTTGATCTGAACTTTATCCCTGGGCCAGGTTGAAGCCCGTAGCCTGGGTGGAAATTTCTTAGGGACGGCAAATTCAAATAAGTTTCAGAGCGAAAGCGCTAGACCAAAAGATCCAATAAAATACAACTAATGTATTTTAAGTCTAAAGACAATCCGATAAAATTGGTTCTCATAAGGCATTAAATCAGTATATAATTTCTTGATTACAAAGCTCAAAAGAGGTTAACCTTAAAAGTCTTTATATTAAGGTTAATTCTAAAGTAGCCAATAAAATATAAATTCAAAATTGAGAGAAGAAATATAGGTATAATTTCAAAGCTATTCGTGCATACCGCCCCATCATGGGTAACATTTGCTCCAGACGCATATATACCGATCTTCTCCCTGCAACATAGTTTTATTTGACCCCTAGCAACCCTATTTTAATTGAAATTTTAAATTCAAAATTGTGAAAAGGTTGTTAGATCTGCATTTAAATCTGCCGGCGCCAATGGGTCAGATTCAAAATGTTTATGCAAACAAAGAAAAGAAAAGAAAAAAAAAAGGCAAGAAGTTCCGTCTAGAACTAAACGAGCCTACTTTCCCGTATACCCATATCTACTTTCTAGTATCAGATCAATATTCTCAAAATTGCTAAAATCACAAATTGTTTCAAACATATTTTTTTAATATTTTAAGCTGATTTCTAGGAATAAAATACGCCTCACTCATCTAAAAAATTAGATGCGTAAAAAAAATAATTAATGAACGAACGAATAACATAGCAGCACCTTTTAAACAAAGCAGTTAATACACTTTTTTCCATTAAAGAAAAAAAAACTTTAACCGCTTTCTAAAAGAAAAAAATATATAATTAATAAGCTCATTAAAATAAATACATTATATTTAAAAAAAATTGTTTTTCCATTGTTGCCAAAAAATAATTTTTAAATGAATTAATGTAGTTTCAAAAATAGAAACAATATATCGTCAACTTAAAGAAATAATTTTTGTTGTCAAAAAAAAAAAAAAAAAAAAAAAAACACGTCTGCGCATATCTTTATGTAGAAACATAAATGACTTCGAGTTTATCTACCGGAAACTGAATATATAAATTAAATCTTTAAAGTGAAAATAAAAACAAGTCATATTAACAATAATTATTTCACAGTTAAAACCATAACTGCGGAGTCGGAGTCAATCTCATTTTGGGATAAAAGAGTCAGATTCGGGAACCGAATGTATTTAATTCAAAGACTCAAAATTGAAATTGGTCATTTCCCTTCGGGTCCGCCACCGCCACTCTACCAATGCTTGTGGAGTTGGAGTCGAACTTATTTTGGGATAAAGGAGTCGGAGTCGAATATCCAAGAATCGGAGTCAGTCATTTCCCCGTATAAATTTTCCGTGTATAAATTTTTGCCAAAGCTACGAAGTCAGAGTTAAAGTCGTGGAGTCGGAGTCCGACTAATTGTCGGGCACAAGAGTCGGAGTCAGGTGCCCCAAAATTCTCAGAGTCGGAAGAACTATTTCCAACAAAATTTGTTTGAAGTAAATCCACCTTCAAGTGCGAAATCTACATTGACTTTCAGTTTCCCCGTAGGCACTGATGTTAAGGGATATGAACTGTTTAAAATTGAACGGAAAGTTTTCAAATCAAAAAAGATATTTTAAATTTGGCTCTAAGTTCGAAATTGCCTTGAATTTCCTCGTAGGCGCTAATTTTAAGTTTTTTAAGCTGTTCAAAATTGAACGAAAAATAGTTCAAATCAAAAAGTAAAATATAGGAATGAGGTGTCCTCGCCGAGATCTTTCGAACAAAAAAAAAAAAAAAAAAATTCTTCGAATCAGACTAATTATTCAAAAGTTATTAGGGATGGGGGGAAGGGCAGACGGACCGACAGACATTTTTACCCATCTCAATGCCCTACTTTCCAATTTTTAATTATTGGATATTTATTATTATTATTTTCTTTTTACTCTTTACTTTTTTTTTTTTTTTGCTTTTCGCGATATTTTCAAGATGCATTAATCATGCTTTTTTCTTCTTTCTCTGACTTTTACTGGGAAAGTAGGCTAAAAACTAACTCTTTTATTTTCTTCAAATTATTGAAAACTTGTCATTTTCTTTAAAACTATATAAGCAGTAATTTAAAACAAGTAATAATTTCTGTGTAACAATGGAAAGACATTTTTTGAATAAAAAAAAATAATCTTGTAACGATATATGCACACACGTACATTCAACCAACTCACAACAGTGGCGCAACTAGAAAATAATTTTTAAGGGGGGTGGGGCATAATAGGAAAAAAATCTCATCAACTTGATTCACTAATCAAATCTCTCATTTTTGAAACTTATAGTTTTACGCAATTTTAGACGAACTTTGGTGATGATAGGGGAAAGAACGGTACAGGGGAATCCTCGGAAATTTGTGGAAATTGAAGCTTTCAAATGCGGTTGTAGGCATATTTATTGATGTTAGGGTAAGGGATGGATGGAGCTGCGGGACTCTCCCGGATCGTTTTTTTTTCCTCTTCTTTTAAATAAGTAGGAATCAATTCCTCCTCCCCTCCAATTTTTTGAAATTGCAGTTCTAAAAATGCAATGATAGACAAATTTGACAGATTTTACAGGAAGGGGGTTCTGGAGCTCTCCACTGGAATTTTTTTCAAAATTAAAGTCCTAAAATTGACCTGAAGAAAAGAAAAATCTTCGTTTTTTTCCACGGATAATACGATGCAAAAAAAAAAAAAAAAAAAAGAAGAAGTTTCGATTTACCATAAAATTTTTGCAACTGAATTAAGAACGTGAAGAAGCATTAACTTTTTTAATGTATATTGAAAACTAATTCTAAATTGTCATTATACAGTAAAACCTCGCTACAACGCTATCCGATACAACGATAAATCCCTCTACAACGATAATATTTCGTGGTCCCGGTGAACTCGCATAGGAATTAATGTTATCCTCCTCTCAATATTGCGATATTCTCTACAGCAATAAACCTCTGTAAAGCGATGTTTTTTTAAGTTTTCAACCCCTCTTTATTACGATAATTTGGTTTTCAAGTACAGTAAAATCATGAAAGTAACCCCTCCTATTTTCAAAAAAAAAAAAACTTAAAACTTTATTTTTTCTTTAAAAATGGTTAGCTCCAAGTTTCGCGCTACATTTTAAACAATGCGTTTCCAAAATGGCGTCACGCTGGAGATAGTTCATTTTCACAAGTCAAAACAAAAATGCACCTTCCAAAATAAATAAAACAGCAGTACAATCGTATAAATTTCTTTTGCAACACATATGAACAAAAAGAAAAGGCGCCCTTGTATCAAAAGGCGTCTAGACCAAAGGAGTAAAGAGCTGAAACTGTCCCCCCCCCCCCCCGGAAATTCTTCTTTTATTTTGTTTAAACCACAGTGTTTTTTTTTTTTTTCTTTTTTGGGAAAAGAAAACATGCACATAAAGAGGGAAACTAAACATCTAAAAATGCTTGCCAAGTAAAAAAAACAGAAAATGTTCAATTTTTTTTTTTTTTTTGAGTGAGTGGCAAATGAAGATGATCCGAAAAGGTGTAACATTCCCGTCTGATTGCGTCATCACTGTCACATGATCGACGAAAACGAAAGATTTGATTTTATTCACTAGTGTATTTTTCCCTAAGATGGCAGGGAGAAAGCAAATTTCATTTCAAGATAAACTCAACGTCATCAGCGATATTGATGAAGGAATGAAGCAGGTTGATGCAGTTAAGAAATATGGATTATCTCAATCTACAGTTGCAACGTTCCTCAAGAAGAGGAAACATATTGAAGATGCTGTGAGATCAAATTCAGTTAATCCCAAGCGAAAACGACTAAAAGTCGCGACTAATGAAAACATTGATGCTGCCGTCCTGAAGTGGTTTCAAGAGATGAGGGCAACAAATATCCCAATAAATGGAATCTCTGCGGACATTTTTTTCAAGTCTTCCATCCACAAACGGGGATCATTTTCGTGCTTTGGACTCAATGTATACCTTGTTGGTTGACTTAACAGTCAAAAAAGTGGCCAAACAAACAAAAATATTGGATGTTTTTCGATAAAAACGGATTTGAGATATGTTTACGAGCTTATTCTCGGAATTTTTTTCAATTGATAGTAATATTTAATCATAATTAACACCTTGCCAATAAATGTATTACAAATATACTATATATAAAAACATTTACACCTAGGTAATGCATATACTATAACATTTAAATAAAAAGAACCTATTGTATTATCAAAATATATAGGCCCTCGATATAACAATATATCCCTCTACAACAATATATTTCTTTGGTCCCCATAATATCGTTATAGCGAGGTTTTACTGTAGTATGTTAATTACTTGAAGACAAACAGTCAAGAAAAGAGTAAACGGTCTAATCTTGTGCAAACGAAGGCTTCTTTCTTGATTGTATCTTGTTTATTTTGCATAGTCTGAATTGCGTAAGAACATTCAAGCTATGTAAAATAAACAACATACGGGCAGGGCGGCAGGGTAACGATCTCGACGAATTCTGCTTTAAATATTGAGGTTCAATGCGTTGGTGTTGGGGGGGGGGGGGACACACACACACTCACAGATATAACATGAGTCACTTGACATATCTTTTATTTCCTAGGAAGACCGTGTAGCTAGTTAATAAAATAAAACGAATAAATAAAATAAAATAAAAGAATCCATAATGAATTTGGCCCGGAATATCAATATTCTTGAAAACTCAGTAAAGCATAAGAAAAGAAAACATTCCATCGGTGCCACAGTATGTTGCTTGCATTAAGAACAGTAACTCTTTCTTGAGCGACAACATTACCATTCTTCACAGTTATCTATTTCATGGTGCATGAATATGGTGCATGATGATTCCCCCATCGATAGATGAATCTTTAGAAATCAATGTTAAGCATTAGCTTCAGCATATGGCACACACTAAGAATAATAAATAACCCTTTATTTGAGGCTGCTGAATGTTTAAACTATGACTGAGGATTTGCCAAATCCAATACAGCCTCCAAATGCTGAGCCATTTTAAGGTGAACACTAGGTTCATCAAATGCGACAGATAGGACCTCGATGTTTGTGCTGTGTAGACGAACTAAGAATTCTGATACAAGATTTGCTCTTTCGGCACTAGTTAATCCATGAAAGAAGTAAGCATCCGGAAGTTTCCAGTTGCTATGCAACCATACGACCATAAAAACCAGTGCATTTGATGCTACTGGGAGGTCACTATCCTCTACTTCTGAGCCAAGATTGACATACCCTCTCATTTGATACCCATCAAACTGCATGTGATGCATAATGCTCGTTTCATTCAATACATTTTTTTTTTGCCCCTCTGTCTGCAGCATCAAAAAAGACTTTCAAAATATACAAAAGGCTTCAGATGAAAAGTCTGACTCACCTTCATCATCTGTACCACTGCCCCAAAACTTTAGGATGAGGCAGACTAAAATTAAAAGTGCTTTGAGTATAATCATAGGCAGAATAAAAGTGTAATGTTAAAGCCAACGCTCTCAAACTAGCTGGATATTTTACACGGAACATTTCACCATCAGTTTTAAATTGCTCTCATACTCAATTCTAATGGAGCACCAGAAAAGTTTTTCTTCAATAATGAAACTGCACTGCATTCTAGAAGTTGTTCTTCTTTTAAATGATCAATCAGGTTGTTTAAAGAGATTACTTTTTTCTGCAACCGTCTAATATGCTGCAGTTTTACTTTTATTTTTTTCATGAAAGATCACAGCATTATCTTCCAGTTTTCTCTTGAGTTACTGAAGACTTACACTGTATAAATGATCACTTGACTCATACAGTGGTTGTGAATTGACTGCTAAATCATGTTTTGAAGGAGTTTTTTTCTTTTTGCTTTCACGATTTTTTTTTCTAAGCAATATGAAAATACATTCTAAAAACAATTCACTAAGCAAGAAAACAAAAAAATATTTAATCATAATAATGCTCGTCATACACAGGATTCTAACAGGTCCTTAAAAGTGCTTAATTTTAGTAACATATTACAAGGGTCAAAATGCTTAATTTTAAATTGAAATTCTTATTTATTTAAATGGTGTTTTATTCTTGGTTGTTTTCTGAAAAATAGATGATAGCAAAAAATTTGTGAATAAATTGTAATCTTACTACTATTATATATGCGAAAGTTTGTCTGTATGGATGTATGGATGTTTGTTACTCTTTCACGCAAAAACTACTGAATGGATTTTGATGAAACTTTACAATAATATAGCTTATGCATCAGAATAACACATAGGGTAGTTTTCGTCCCATTATGGGGGGGAAAACCCCTTTAGGGGGCAATAAAACACGATTTTCGTATAAATTCTCTAATATGGGGATGAAAAAATACTTGCACATATTAACATTATATGTCCATCGAAAGCTCTGATTTTTCTGCTGAAGATGGCACCTGTTCGAAATTTCTAAGTAGAATAAAAAACGAGTTATGAGCTTTTTAGTTCCATGTTCGAAGGCTTTCCTTAACTCAATACAATATTTAGTGTATCATCTCAACTCCCTGTCAATAGCGACTATTGTATTGTTGACTATCTTTGCTTTTCGTGACTGTTCAAGGCTTTTCTCCAGTCAAATCTTGAAGTAAGATTTTTGCACAAGATTGGCAAATAATACACAGATTTGGCTGATTTTTTTTCATTTTAATGCAACTTTGAGGCAATTAATGGTTTTTTTTTATTTATTTGTATTGACTGGGTATTTAATCGATCAGCTGGAATATAGCCAAACTTCTTTTGTGGAATCATTTCAATAGCTAAGGCATTTGGCATTTTTTTCAACTGTCGCTGTTTTTGAAGCTAAAGACTACGTAGTACTGTGTTTGTCGGTTTTGACCATGTAACCAAATATCGCAATTTCTTTAATATTTCTTTCTTTAAATTTGTTAACATGTAAAATAATTCGCCAACTAATTCGCAAATTCATAAACAGTGCAAAAACTTCCATTACTTTGTCTTTGCACACAATTTCAAACAATTGCCAAATTTTTACTGTTTATTGGAAACATTTCGGGTAGCATCATTGTTGACCCTATTTTGAGACGATTTCTACGGTAAGAAGTTACACATTATACAATAATTTAGATTGCCAGTGTAGCGCTGGATATTATGCATTTGATGGAGATCGGGATTATAAGGGAACTGTTTCACTTTATTTAAGAATAGTTGAAATCACTCGAATAGGATTTTTTGGGAATTACCCAAACTGACTTCTTTACAACTCCTAAACGTTTTCGTGATTTATTTTTTGTGATTTTTGGGTGTCTTCTCAGTTTTGCCGATATTTCATTTACTCCCCTTCCCCCTAATTTTTAGTTTTAATCATACCTTTTGATACATTTAAAGGGACAGACAATTTGAAATGTCGGCGAAACTAGAGACAAACAATTTTTTGGTAACTATTTGACCTCTGCCTGTAATGACCATTAACTTAAATCAATTGAAAAAAACTACATCAACGTGAGCGAAGCCGCGGGCAAAAGCTAGTCTTTAATAATAATGCAAGCAACTTGAGCTTGAATTTATATGTTAAGTAAATGCAAGAGTATAACATTATTATCAGTTATCAAATCATATATTAGATAAAAAAATTTTGAAAAAAAATAGAACCGACTTCAAAATTGCTCTAAAAAGTGAAAAATAATTTTATTCTTTAAACACCATCGATAATGCTTTTAAACATAATTTTTGAAGTTGGCGCAAAAACAAAACGTAAAATCCAGTGTAACCATGCTTCGTTCATATTTTTTTTTCAGAAAAGCATCCAAAGTTACGAACGAAACATTTATATCGCTATTCAAATATGCTGTCATCAATGCATAATGTATGTGATAGTGAAGAAACTGGTCCTGGTTAAATTTATAGTTGAATTTGAGTTATGGCTGTGAATGATTTTATCTATCGTTTTTGCGCCAACTTCAAAAATTATGTTTAAAAGCATTATCGATGGTGTTTAAAGAATAAAATTATTTTTCACTTTTTAGAGCAATTTTGAAGTCGGTTCTATTTTTTTTCAAAATTTTTTTATTTCATTCTTTTTAGTGTAAATGTAGGTATTTCAGAAATAATAAGAAGTTACCATCACGATAATTCTCATTTTTTCTTAAAAATTCTCCATACTAAAAAAAAAAAAAACTATTGATACGCGTTAAACTTTAAGCGATTGGCACTAAAAACTTATCTTTGTTCCTCTCTGGAAATCATGCGTAGTTAATTTAATTATAACCATTTAAGTATTACGTTTTTCCTAACTAATTTACATTCCACAGCATCTAAGTTGCTCATGATGCAATTCTGTATTTTCTTACTTAGCCCCGATCATCTGTTATCGGCCTAGATGATAACGATAAAAATACTACAGAGTAGTTGAGTCAAACCTAATGCTTGCATTGTGAAGGCTAAGCAGATCCTAATCACTGCATCACCTCGCTTCCAGGTTAGGTTTACCCCTACTATGGAGCAATAGCACTGAAGAAAGGAAGATTTTGATAATTCACATAGGGTTACTATAAATCAGCAGGGTTACTAAAATAAAATTATTTACGCCAAAAATGAGACGACAGCGTCAGATTCCCCATTATCGAAATATCCCTTGAAGAAATTTGATGCTTGCTTCAGAGAAGCCTTCATTCAAAATTATCATTACAATTACTATTTAATGTTATAGGACACCAAAGTTTTATAACAATGAGTTTCCTATTGTCGCGTAGATGAAGAAAGCGAAGACAATGTGAAAGCCAAATGAAGCGAATACTCGTTAGTCTCAACTCGAGATCTTTATTCAGAACCACGAATGAACGTTACATCTCCTTATATACAACTTGAGAAAGTGCTGGAACTTTCCAGACTTGGAAAGATACAGAAATTAATAGAAGATTCGAGAAAATACGGGAAACAGTAGAAACGAAATTTTTAGTAAAATACACTTTGTCCTAGTCGGGATTTGAACCCGGGTTGCTCGTGTGGGAGGTGAGAATTCTACCACTGAGCCACCGTTGTCCACGGATGAAAAGTGCGAACTTCGCTACAAAATCATTTAATAGGGAAATTGCATAAAATTTACTGTTTTTTGCCCATAACTTTTTTTCTAAAGAACAAATATGGTCAAACGAAATAATGGGACCTAAGTTGAGCCATCCCCTATCCATTAAAAAAAGAATCATCAAAATCGGTTCACTAGGTGAGACGCTATGAGTGGACAAACAAAAAAAAAAAACATACATACGGTACGAATTGATAACCGCCTCCTTTTTGAAGTCGGTTAAAAAGAAATTCATTATCAAATTACACAGAATTGCAAATAACATAAACTAAACTAGGTATTTACTACAATAATTTGATTTTTGAATGATTTATTTTACTTTTCATATATCGTATTTTCCTTATATTATCTGCGGCGGCGTGTAATCCGCAGATCCTAAAATCGGCCTGAAGAAGAAGAAAAAAACTTCGTATAATACGGGGTGGCGTATAATACGATGCAAAAAAATGAAGTTTTGATGTACCATACAATTTTAGCAACTAAACTAAAAACGTGAAGAAGTAATAACTTTTGAGGTATATTCAATATTAAAAAACAAAATAATCTAAAAAATAAAGATTTCTTCTCGAAATTGTCATTATAGTACGCTAATTACTTGAAGACGAAGTTAAAGAGTCAAGAAAGGAGCAAACGGTCTAATCTAGTGCAGAAGACTTTTTTTACTGTATGTTGTTTATTTTACGTAGTCTGAATCGCGTAAGAAGAACATTCAAGCTATGTAAAATAACCAACATACAGGCAGGGTTCACGATCTCTAATGGCGAATCCAACTGGAAATATTGAGGTTCAATGCGTTAGTGTTGAGAAAAAAAAATGCACAGATAATCCGCGGAAGCGTATAATCCGCACCTCATCAATTTCACTTTTTAAACAGATAATCCGCGGTTTATATACCGGAAAATACGGTATTCAAAATTAATACTTAATTATACTAATTACTAATTGTATATGAACTTAGGATGTTAAACAGAGATGCATTTAAATTCCACGAAAGACACTAAATAGATAAATACATCTACTTTGGCAAACAAAAAGTACAAAAACTACACACAGTTAAAAGTTTTTAACCTAATATTCAGTATTCCACCAAATAATAGGTTAGAATTAAAACCGAACATTCGGTGTTTGCCAAAGTATGGTATTCAGTGCATCCCTATTTTTCTTCTTAATTGATATAATTAAATATTTATAAAATGTGTCCACTCCTCTGTTTTTTTCAGTTTCCCTTTCAAAACAGACCAGCTATTTTTTATGGTTCCAGCAACCTATAGGTTTATACATTTTTCAGTGATTGATGTTTTCTTTACACAACAGCAAGAATGTATTAGAGCCGTAGCCTTCGTTACCAAACATTATAATGGTGATGAAAAAAATCACTGTACACTTTGTCAAGAATCTGTGACGTATGTCACAGCACTCCGCTGATTCTGATGCTGGGTATATATATCAGGGTTTCTAATCCCGAGTCAAATCCAATTCCGTGGGATTTCGGGATTGTAAGGACTCAATCTCACAGGATCTAAAAATTAAACTTTAATGTTGAATAGAAAAAGTTGCATTTTTCTTAAAAAAATGCTTTTGTTACTTAAATTAGTAGTTTTCTCGAATTCCATATACCAATATAGAGCACTACAAAGTCCCAAATGCCCAGTAAGATTATCGTTTAGAATGAAAAAATGTGCCCTAAAAAGCTCAATGAGTCTTAACAAAGCATTGTGATATGGGATGGCAAAGGATTTTTGCTCAAAAAATAATACTCTTGATGAAAACACGTGGTGGGGCTCTGCAATTGGTTTTACTGACATTAAATAATTATGGACATTTAGCAAAAGATCCCCATTAACTTCATCACTTTCTGAAATAGATTTTCCCTATCTGATGCTTGGATTTAACCTGCATTGAGGATGCCTTGTTTCTTCATTAACGCTGGTCATTGTATCAGTCAGCCACGCGTGGTGGCCCAAGCGAGTGCCCAAGCAGCTGTAATGTCCAACTGTCTTCATATAATTACTTATGCTTTATAATATTTGTTTGTAGTATATCTGTGTTTTCTGAGTAAAGCGTGTTAATTCTAGTAACTGTCATAATGTATCGAACATTTTTATGCTGCAAAAACAAACATGTAATTCAAAAACCTTTTCTTACAAAAATACATTAGAAATGCGTATTAGCAACACGTTAAGAAAATAAATAATGACTGAAACTACGGTCGAAAATATGCAGCATTATAAAATATTACTGCCACCAAGTTTAGATGTTTAGTTTTTAAAAGCAAATACTGCATTTAGTTTAACAGTTCATTTATTATTAGAATTCCATTCTTTGTTCATTAGCAGCAAAATATTCCATTACAGAATCTAAAACTGTGAAGACAAAAACATTGGTCATCAAAATGACAACAGCAAGCAGAACCACGGTTAGAAAAGACCAAATTAATTTTTTTTAAGTTATGAAGAATTTAAAACAAATATCAGTTTAAAAAACTTCATCTTTTGTCAAAAGAATGTTTCAAATTATTCAAAATCCAAAAAAAGCAAAAATAAAAAAAAGTCATGAAGACATAATTTTTTCAAGCTAGCTGATTTCAAAAAAGGCCGAATTTCTCAAATTTGGCTCAAAAAAAAGCCAATTTGGCAACCCTGCTTCCCTATGCAGGGAACTGCTTGCTTGTTTTCAGGCCTGAAGAAGCGCCAACAGCAGTCTCTTATCATTAGATGAGAGCTACGGCGTCATGGTGTTGTCATGGCAACACCCTTTCATTTCTTGCCGTGTATGGGCTGCAGTTGGATTTCACTTTTCTTGCCTGGGGATACGTTTTCCCAGGAAATTGCCATTTGAGGAACAAATAAATGTTTTCATTGACTTATTTTCAGTGAAAGTCAAGATTCGAAAGAGCTAAAATTCATACTTCCTATCCATTATGAGCATACAAATGATAAATGAAAATTTATTTTTGAAGTACCCAAGTTTTCTTTGCTTTGCTTGGGTGGACCGCATGAGTTTGGTATCAGTGAATTTGATTCATTACAGCAAAGGGTGAATGCTACTTGATTTCATTAAGTGGCAGTCTCAGTAAAATTTTTGGTTAACTTTGATATTTTTAGCTCTCACTTTAAAGAGACATTCAAACACTTGAACAGCTTAACTTAATGCACTGTCATGCAAGTCATCCTGTGTTTCCTACAAGCTTCTGTCCCCTCTTCTAGAGTTGTGCCGAATATATAAATAATGTCACGTTTTTCATTGCTTTCTTCTTTGGAGAACGATATTTTGCACTTTTTGTAAGTTAACAGTTGTGAATGCATTCCTCAAGCTTACAGAAGTACTCCAACATTGCATTCAGAAAAAAGTTTGAGCTCAGTTTCCTCCTCCATGCGCCTCGAGAGGGTCTTGCACGAGGAATGGGTGCGAATTCCATTGAACTATATTCAAGACCTTTATTTGTCTGTCCCACATGGAATACAAGCTGTCATTCGAGCAAAGGGTGTCCCAACCCCTTATGAATATAACACTTTCATTTTTTCACTGGTGTTCCTAAAATTTTGTCTTATACCTGTATATTCAGTTGGACCTCTGTTTAACGACGCTCTATTTAACGACTTTCTCTATTTAAAGACGGCTTTTCACGGTCCCAGATAGTGCACTATAGTTTTAAAAGCATTCTATTTAAGGATGATTTCTACTTAAGGACGATTTTTTGTGATCCCTTGAAAGTCATTAAACAGAGAGGCAACTGTATAACAAATAACAAAATAGAGAAATAAGCATGTTATTAAGAGCCAACTTATAAACATAGTAACTAATTGTATTCTTTATTTGTCAGTAATTTACTTTAGTTAGATGAGATGCAAAAGAAAATATTGTACAAACAACATCTGACTTTAATTGAACTACTAGGCCACTTCTATCAAATGCATCAGGTTCAAAATGATAACTGCGAAGAACACTTCTTTTAGTTGCATACCAATCCTTGCTTTGTACATTAACTATCCACTTCAAAATTTCTGGTCAGCTAAATAAAAAACTACCGTAAAAGCGTGTGAGAATGGTTTGGAGGGTGAGAATGATACAAACCCCAGTTTTGACATAATAATCATTTGTGGTGCACTCAAGGATATCCCACTTTCAATAGGAACTATTGTGCAACCTTCTCTGGTAATGAGAGAGTTGTTATCACTGTCAAACCGGCCCGCCAGACAAATAACCTGGTGATTGTGAATTTATTTGTTGTGAGCAGCTGATGCTACGTGTTTGTAGATAGCTCGGAAATTTACGCTGGTGGACTTTTTGTGCAGAAGGAATCACAATTTCGTAAGTACCTTTCGCTTTCATATTACATAAAGAAAGTTACCTCCAATTTTCAATCAAAAATAAAATATTTTGATGTTGCTACAGTTACAAATGTGTAAAGTTTACAATTTGGAGAGTGAGAGTGGTACAGAAAATTTGTTGAAATTTTGGAGGGTGATTTGGGTTATCAAGGGAAAAAGTACTCAGGAAAAATCACAGGTGTAGATGCAAGTGAGTTTAAAGTTTCAACAATGTTGAAGCGAGGTAAGTTTTGGGAGTGGCCTGAAAAAGAAGATAAGATTTGGTATCCATCTTCAAAAATTATGAAGAAAATTAAGACTCCAAAGGAAATTGAGACAAACAGATTTGTTGTTGTTGGGATGAAGGAATAAGTGCACCTCGTATGTTCCTTTTTTTGTATTTTTACCTACCTACCTACCTAACAATTTTGATTTCAAGTTTGCTTTTTGGTTATGTAGGTGCAGATAGGTTATTCTATTCATTTTCTAAGGCAATTTTGTTCCTTCATCAAAAGTCATTTTCGTTCTTTGTTTGAAAGTCTAATTATAAGTATATTCACGGTATTTGCGTGTTACCATAGCATTACGTTGCAATAAAAATAAAGTTCCTTTGTTTTATTTCAATTTTATGATGTACCTGACCCTCCAAAGTTCAGTTTTCAGCCTAACTTACAACTCTCCCATTAAAATAAAAGAGAGGTAGAGTATGGTACAAACCACCTAAACATATAGAAAAACTCTGTAACATGTGCTGTACCATTCTAACACGCAATGAGAGGGTGAGAATAGTACAAAAAAAAAAAAAAAAAAACTGCTGTGGAGGGGTGAGGGTAAAGTTCCAAATTATTTCAGGGTCGGAATCGAAAGCCTAGGTGCTAAACTATAATAATAAGGCAACTTCATTTTTTTCGAATGAATGTTGAGTAATTACAGACAGAAATGTACTAAAACTGTATCATAATCACCCGCTTTTACGGTAACAGAAAATATTATTCAAAAACTTTGAAATACAAAGCAAAATTGAAAAACAATCTTCTTCAGGGAGGGAAACTAAATTGGGTCCTGCATACATACATTTTGCAGGTAACTATGTAGATAGATTACAAGTACTGGGTTATGGCTTTTTTACAAAAGCTGTTTGCATGAATAATATTTATATACATTTGTATGAAACCAAAATTATAAATATATATATCAATAGAATAAATGGAAAATATCATGTAATTTGATCTTTATATGCATATGAATTAATATCTATGCATCTATATACACATCAGTTTTTCATCAAACAGCATTCAATACATTTAATGAATAAATGGACATGAAATCTAACTCTTTTTAAAAAGTTAAAAGTATTGCTTCTGAAAATTTAGTAGAAAATCTAATAAATATATATCATACTTACACATGAACACACAAACCGTTTTGAATGAGGTTTTGACATTCTGATGATTGTAAGAAAAATTATAAGCAGTACAAGTTGACATTGTATGGTATTTTTACATAAAATCTTAGTATTCCATTTGAAATCCAATGCTTCAACTAAATTTAACAAAGCAACAGTGAATAACAAAAAAGATAATTTTAGCGTCCGCCAAAAGTCATTTTTGTCAAACCGGCGATAAAGTAACCAAACTGGGAGCTGGAACTAAATCCAAAATCCTCTCTATGAAGGCGGCGAAGACTTTACCTGGCCTAAAGGAAGTAAATGACCCAGCATTTCTATTGAGATCAGTGGCTGTATTGCACACAAGCACAATTTTGTAGGTTGATTGTTGCTAAGGCAGCAGAAAAAGAAAAGGTGTCAGAGAGAATAGAAATAAAACAACTATTACCCTCTTTCACTTTCCATTTCTGCATGGAAGTAACTATCCATGGCACCAAATAATCAGTTCTGCTGGATTCAAGTCATCTGTTCAATCACATTCTTGACCCTCTTCCAAATCCACTCCAACTGCTGCAAGAACATCCTTTGTGTAGGGCAAGCCAAAGATGCTTCCCGGCTGTGCTACATGCTTTTGGCTTCATTTGAATTTTTCACCGTACCTCTTGCATTTGTCTCATGACAACAGTCACAGCTGCTCGATATAATTCAAATGATATGAACCGTAAATATCAATACGTTAACAAGTAATTGTCTGATGTATTACATGGTCTAGCTAAAATAATTTTGAATGCAATTAAGCTTTATAACTAATTCTAATTTTTCATGATGAAAAAAGAATCAACTCACTGCAGGATAGCAGAAATTCTGCCAACATTTCGCAGATACCCTCCTTGAAAATAGTCAAAGTGAGAGACTACCTGCACAGAGAACACGAGAATATCTTCCATTAAAACAAAAACATGTTAAAAATTTGAACAAAGTTATGAAAAAAAAACACAGCAAATCTCAAGTACAAAGTGTTATACCATGTGAATATGCAAAAGGCTGTAATGATGAAACAATATTGGAGCTTTCATTTCCACCAAAATATTTGATACCTCCTAATGTAATACTTGGAGAAGAGTCTTCTCTCCACTAAACAAAGTGAATTTCGGCCTCAGCTCAACGAAAGATAAATTGAGTAAAATATGACAACATGTATACACATATAAATAAAAGCTCTTAAAAAGAGTTTAAAAAAACTCTGCAAAACAGCTGTTTAGGGGTTATAGAACCAAACCTCTTCATCAGTCAAAAAAAACCCGATGGAATACAAAGTCTGGCAACAGACAACGTTCGCTTGTCCGTCGTAAAAGAATAAGAAAGCGTTTTTTCACTTTCGAAAGGTGGGTTTAGCTGTCAAAATCTAATCAAATTGTGGGCAAAAGTGAAGAATCTTTAACTGGTTTCTTTCTGATAATTACAAGAAACCCTTTTTTAGTCACTGAATAATAAACTTCGTCGAAAGGAGGAGCGTTAAAAATGATATCCCCTAAGCAAACTCTCACTCGAAAGTATTTTAGAGCTGAAAAAAAAAGTAAAGTATTTTAGTTTTATCCAACAATATTTCAAATTTTCATTAATTTAACCCAATTAAAAAAATCAAAACTATTAATTTCTTTACTAAATCTGTAATTTTATCATAAACTAATGTTTAATTGTAAATTTTTGAACTATTCCGTTTATGACGACATTTTGTTGACAGTCTCAAAGGTGCCGTGATAAGGAGATTTGACTCTAGATGAAAAACAAATTAGCACCTCACAAAAATGAAGTAGTAAATAGGCTTACATTCAAGTACAAGTTTATGCAAGTGTTTAAAAATAAAACCTATTGATTTTGAAATTATTTGTGGTAAACCTTTTATTACTTACTATCTCATTTTATGGAGCTAATTCATAGCCTGATAACATTTATCCAAAAGTTTTAGTTGAATGTGCAGAGGAATTATGTTATTTTTTACATTTTCAATGCCTCTTGTAACTCAGGGACAGTGCCAGAGGACTGGAAGCTGACTGACATAATGCAACTCTTCAAGAAAGGGTCTAAAGGTAATGCAGGGAATAAAAGATCTGAAAGTGACTTCAGTGGTTTGTAAAGTTTTTGGAACTTTGATGAAAATCAGGTAATCAATCTCTTGGAGACTAATAGTCTGTTGAATAGTTTGCAGAATGGTTTCAATAAAGGTAAATCGTGTGCTCCTAATTTATTGCATTTCTATGACAAGGTTACCATGGTTTTAGATCACAAAAAGTGTGTATATGTTATTTATATTAATTTTTAAAAAGCTTTTGATAAGGTACCACAAGTTGCTCTTCTGATCAAAACTAGCTGAATAGGAATAGCAGGGAAAATTTTTTTGGGGGTTAGAGATTGGCTGACTAGAAGGAAATAAATAGTTGTAAGGAAAAATCATTCTAAACGGAGTGATGTTTTAGGTGAGAATCCTCAAGGTTCTGTTTTAGGGTCTCTTTTGTTTATTATTTTTATGAAGGAAATCCATAATAATATCTCTCGAAACATGAATTGTTTTGCTGCCAACGTCAAAGTTATGGAAATGGTAGAAATTGAAAAATATGTAAAACAGCTTCAAGAGGATTTAGATCATATTACTAAGTGGGCAGATAGGTGGGATATGGTAGTTTATGTTGGGAAATGTCAAGTGTTACATTTAGATAATGGAAATAAGCATACAAGTTATTACTTACAGGGTTTGGTCATTAGTCAGGCAGAAAATATACTTGATCTTGGCAAAGGCGGATCCAGAAACATCTCGGGGGGGGGGGGGGGGGCGATAGATTTTTATTATTTATCCCTTACTAGTTAGCGTCTTATCCTGATTAGCTCGTGCATACACAATTATATATATATATATATAACTGACCCCAGCTAGAGTGGCCCTAGTAAATTTATTCAATTTTGTTTTTTCTAATTTAATAAATTTTTGATAAATGTTATCATCCTGGAACTTACGTTTTGTGTTTTAAAAGGCTACAACAAGCCTAAAAGGCAACAGCAAGGGCTACAAAAGCTACAACAATGTTTTTAAAGGCTTAAAACGCAAACTGTCAATTACAGTTCACAATATTTTTGAGCCGTCTTTTTGATTTTTAATGCATGTGTTTATGAGGCGTTAAAAATATTTATGCACACACACTCACATACAGACCAAAACTTGTCGAATCAGAAAAAGAAAAAACAAAAAGAAAATACAAAATATATAAACGTAACATCTGGTAGCTCACCAGTTTCATAGGTTTTTTCTTCATCTTCTTTCTTCTTGAAAAATCCTAATAAATTGATTTGTTTTCTTTTGGACATAGTCAACTTTTGGAAGTTAGATGTAACCAGTATTCAAGGGAGACAATGACTGAACATTTCCCTCTGTTTCCTAGAGTGATGCTCTACAGAATGACTGGCATATTAAAAAAATTGGCGGCTCTGAATGTCTGATTGCGAAGGTTATGTTTCCCCCTTTACCCTTTATGATTTGCATTTTAGCCCGTTAGACTTTTTCTTTCTCGGTGAAGATCTTGAGGTTTCTGTTTCATCATATTTTCAAGCAAAAACTCAATCCCAACAAAGAAGAAAAAAATGTTATAAATTCTTATTCCAATAAAGGCAAGAAAGAATATTTTGCCTCTGAAGAATATTTTGTTTTGCAAATATTCTTTAGTTGTTTTTTTTTTTTGGTTTATTTCGGTAGGTGCCCGGCTATTCCTCTCGCCCCCCCCCCTGTATCCGCCCTAGGATCTTGGTGTCTCAATAAATCAGGACTTCAAGTTTAGTCAACAGTGCAGCATTGCAAGTAACAAAGCCAACAGAATACTTGGGTTTATCAATAGATCTATTTCAAACAAATTTAAGAATACATGAAATACACCGCCATCTCAGTTAATTCCAGCCGAGGACTGCAGTTTCGTGCTTATTAGCACTCATCAGCCCGGCAGGACTAACTGAGCTGGAAGTGAAAATCCTCATGCTCATTTCATGTATTTCTGCCTTATGTTCTGGCTATGGGCGGTAACACTGAATATACCTGCCTTGCCTGCAATATTTGAGTTGAACCGAACAATTGTTTCAGTCACTCATCTGGTCAGTGCTAATTCTATATTAGCTACCAGTTTGTTTGGCACTCTTGGCTTTCTTTGAGGTTTTTCACCTCCAGCTCAGTTAGTCCTATGCCGGGCTGATGAGTGCTAATAAGCACGAAACTGCAGTCCTCAGCTGGAATTGACTGAGCTGGCGGTGTATTTCATGTATTTCTGCCTTAGCCCTGGCTATAGGGTGGTAACTTACTGAATGTACCTGCCTTGCCTGCAATATTCGAGTTGAACAGAACCATTGTTTCGGTCACTCGTCTGGTCAGTGCTAATTCTATATTAGCTACCAGTTTGTTTGGCACTCTTGGCTTCCTTAAGAGGTTTTTCACCTCCAGTTCAGTTAGTCCTATGCCGGGCTGATGAGTGCTAATAAGCACGAAACTGCAGTCCTTGGCTGGAATTAACTAAGCTGGCGGTGTATTTCATGTATTTCTGCCTTAGCCCTGGCTATAGGGCAGTAACTTACAAATTATACCTGCCTTGCCTGCAATATTCGAGTTGAACCGAACCATTGTTTCGGTCACTCGTCTGGTCAGTGCTAATTCTATATTAGCTACCAGTTTGTTTGGCACTCTTGGCTTCCTTAAGAGGTTTTTCACCTCCAGCTCAGTTAGTCCTATGCCGGGCTGATGAGTGCTAATAAACACGAAACAGCAGTCTTCGACTGGAATTGACTGAGCTGGTGGTGTATTTCATGTATTTCTGCCTTAGTCCTGGCTATAGGGCGGTAGCTTACAGAATACTTACTGAAATCTAAGAATGTTTTCCTACCATTATATAGAAGTTTTTTAAGACCTCATTTGGAGTACGCTATTCAGTTCTCGTCTCCTTATCTCAGGAAAGATATTTTTTTATTGGAAAGGGTACTAGACTTGTAAGGTGACGTTTAGATTTAAATTATGATACCAGCGATAAAAAGCTTAATGCGTATAGCCTAGAGAAAAGGAGAGTCAGAGGAGGCATAATTCAGTTGTTTAAATTAATCAAAATGAAAGACGTCAATGGGTTACAATTTTGCCCGGAAAGCATGACAAAGGATCATTGTTTTAAGCTATTCATATTGTTCATAGTATAACTTGGAAACTAGAAAAATTACTACTTTCGTACAGTTGTGGGCTCTTGGAATATCTCACCAGAAGAGGCTGTAATGAGCAAGGGGGTAGAAAGCTTTCAGAGGGCCAAAGCTTTCTATTGCCTAAGCTTTCTTTTCATTTCTATCGTCATTGATACTTCGTTTTCTAAATGTGCAGTTATGTAATAAAACGCCATTTTTAAAACATATTAAACAAATATTACTAATTTAACATACAATAAATACAATAAAGTCTGGTATTACTAATTTAACAATAAATTGCAAAAAAATAGAAACTTTAGCTAAATGTAAGGTTGTTCTGCACATGCAAAAAAAAAAAAAAAAAAAAATGTACATTAACACAATATTTAAAATGCCCCACCTCAGGGTGGCGACAAGAACTGTGGAAAAAAAGTTCCCTGACTTTTCCCTGATTAACGTTAACAATGATAATGGTTTTCTTTTTTTGCTCTACTTGAAATCCATTGTAAGTTTGTGTAAAATGCAGTATTTTAAATGTTTTAAGTTGTGTAAAGTTGTTTAACTAGAGATACATTTTAAGAAGATGCTACTTTTTTAATAAAATGATTAAAAAAAACATATCAAGTCAATTATTTTGGGAAAAAAGTCCCTATAAAACAGTATATTAAATTTTTCTACTTGGAAAGATTATAGAAAATTAAAAAAAAAAAACTTTACTTCAAGAAACCACTTAGCATAAGAATTTTAAGAAATTATTAATATTACTCTTAAAAACATATGTATATTTATGATAGAACTAAAAAGTAATTGAAATTATTTTGAACTAAGTTTTCAAACAGTATAATAATTGTTGCAAGAATAACAAGTAATAGTGAAAGAATAGAAAAAATGTAGTTATTCTTATATAACTAACTGACATATTTATGCAAAACAGATGAAACCATTTGACATCCATTCATAGGGAGCTTTTCTCTAATCAAGAACATAGGTTTTAATGAATGAATACAACATTTTAACAATAAAAAATTAAGATATCTACGTAAGTACACAAGTTAACTCTATTTCAAATGATTTCAGTATGTAATGAAAAAAAAATCTTAGATTGCTTTTGTAACAACTTTGAAATGCAAGAAAAAAAAAAGAAAGAAAAAAACAATTAGTTAATTTCAAAATACATAAAAGAAGAATACAACTTGGTTATAAAATTACAGAATCACTTAAGTCTGAAGAAAAGAAAACCTTTATAATCTGTGGTGACAACAAATAGTATAACCGCAAAAAACAAAGTTTTTTTTCATTGAAAGTTCAATTTTAGCAATTAAATTAAAAACGTGAATAAGTAATAACTTTTAAGCTTTGATAGTATTAATTCAAAAGCCAAAGATTTCTTTTTGAAATTGTGATTACAGTACGCTAATTACTTCAAGACAATGGAATAAAGGCAAAGGAGCTAAGGCATTAATGAAGGCTTCCTCTTTGCCTGTATGGCTGTTTATTTTACGTAGCATTGAAAGCATAAAAGAAAATTTCAAGCTAGGTAAAATAAACAACCTAACAGACACAGAAGCAATCTTAGGAAGTTCATCCTGTGGTTAATAAGTAAGATTCAATACTTTGACGTTGAGGAAAAAAGATGAACAAATATGCGGCAGTGTATAATCGCACCTCATTAATTTTACTTTCTTTTTGAACAGATAATTGGTGGAAAATGCATAGGGAATTAAAGTACTTAATTTTGTACAGCAAAAACATTTTTTTTCATAAAATAAATTTTCCCTGATTTTTTGCTATTTTTTTTCAAAATTCCCTGACATTTCCCCGATTAATAAAGTTCCCAGACTTTTCCCTGATTTCCCTGATCTGTCGCCACCCTGCCACCTTACACTTTGCTTGTATACATCAGTCATCCAAAAAATATTGAAATTTTTTTTAAAGCAATAATAATGTGACTGAAAAATCACTGTCACTTAAGAATAAAATGGTTGTTTAGAAAATATCTCATGCTGCAAATGAGCAATTATAATTTAAAAAATTTTGCTCCATTTCAATGCATATACAGTAGAACTTTGATTAACCAAGGTTTCTGTTAACTGAGCCAGTAATGAAGTCTTTTTTTTCCCAAAAAATAATGTAAATTCAATAAAATGAGAAATTTTCAATTTGAAAATAAACATATTTTTTATAAATTTGTGTTTATTTACATGCATTTTTCAATATTTTAACTTGACATGGTAAAAAAATCAATTGACTTTTAAAAACTTGATACAAGTTATTTTCTATTTTAGTTTTTAACTGTGATAAACATTTTTTATGAATTTATTTTCATCTTTTAAAAATATTCTATTGTATTTTTATTTTATACATTTAAAAATGTTGTGCTCCTGAGAAGATTTTTTACAAAATTGCTATTAACCGAGATTTCCGATATGCAAGGCACTAGCGGTCCCAATTAGCTCGGATAATCGAGCTTCTACTGTAATATAGGTTAAAATAAAAGTTTAAAATTGCATCAAAAAGTATGATCTAGTTCACTGAGACTAAAAATGAACTTAAATTTATTTTCATAGCAGTGATTATTGTACTTAAAACTAATAAAACTGTCAGCTACTACTGTGTGGTGAACAGGACTGCAGAATTGCGTTTTTGAGATATTTAAAAAAGTGAGTTTTGGATTCAATACACAGGATAATATATAATTAGGACTTGTTAGAATTGGACGTTTTTTAGCACTTTTTTTCCAGCAGAAACAAATAAGCAAGCTTGTTCAATAAAGCTCATGCACAATAAATGGCAAAAAAAAAAAAAAAAAAAAAAAAAAATGCAGTTCCAGTTTTTTATCTGCCCATGCCATTACTAATATGATGTCAAACTGGAAAAATTTGGTCAAAGCAGACAAATTAACATCTATAGTTTATTGTATGCAAAGTTTTTAATAACAACCTAAAAATAACATCGTTCAAATGTATTTATGTAATTTTAAAACAAAAATCTTGTGAAACAAAAATGTTAAAAAGTTGAAAGCAACAATATCCAGAATCTGGGCATTAATATCTGTAGTACTTATTTATACCCTAAAAAATGTCTAAAAGAATTGCTCTTATCAAAAAGCATATTAAGAAATCGTTTTTGAGCATTATAAAACATGACGATGTTCCTTGTTTCAGCATCTTGACTTCTGTATCCTCTTTTTTCAGTAACTTCTTCCAAAATTTTTTTTACCTCTTCATTAAGTTTAATTCTTAAATCTTTTGTTTTTTGCTCTAACAGAGTAGAATGAATTCTAGGAGAAAGCTCCAAGACGACTTCAATAAGTTCTCTTTTTTGAAGTAACTACAAAATAAATTAAAATAAAGAAAGAAGTCCAGACGATAGCAATACCAAATTATTTTGAACATTGTCATATTAATTACCGTTACCCCCACATTATCCGGTATGTCGCAAAATTCGAGGGTCAACAGATTTTCAAGAACACTTGCCTGGTCCTTTCCGGCATATAGGAAAAATCGAGGTTCGGAAAAAAAAATTGGTGCTTTGATCCTCAACTTTGCTTTTTTCCGGCATGATGGATAATGCGGGGTAATACGGTATTTTCTTCTATATCTAATAAATAGAAGAAAGTAATAAGTTTACAAAAATTTCCTAATTTTGAGTTTTGATAGATATTTTACATTTTGAGGAGTGCTGAGTCTATGTTGACAATTTTTGGAAAATGTCCGTCTCGTAGGGATGTGCCGACAAAAACTCGCTTTTGGAGTAATCTTGAGAGCAGGGATATGGTGACTTTGGAACAACCTGGAGCAGTAAAATTGTAAATTTGGAGCAAATTGCAGCAGTAAAAACATGTGTTTTGCATCAACTTGGAGCAACTTTATCTTACACACAGAATTTCACACATGTGTGAGGAATGATAAAATAATTTGAAAAAAAGTAGATTAAGGGTGCAAGTATGCCGTAATTCTAACTAATAATTGAAATTATGCTAGTTTCACTTTTAGTTGTCTAATACTTTTCCCAACTGACAAGTCCTGAGCAGTTCTAGTTTTTCTGATTTACATTTAGTTTGTACATTTACTTTGCTTCATATATTGCTGTTGTTGTGCACATTTAGATTACTGTTCTTCTATCTATTTTTAAAAAATGTTTGCTTTTATGTAGTTTATTTTTACACATTAACTGCATAAAATATAGCTACATAAAAAGCTAGTAATTTATCTAGTTGTTTTTATTAGTATATGTAAGTAATTTACTCATTTGAGCTTATTTATAGGCAGATATGCTTTAGTGAACGACTTGTTTAACAAATCTGAAGATCCAAATAAGTGCTATTAAAACCTTTTATTTTTATCTATTTCATATTTGATCATATAATAAACAAATAATAACATTACAATGAAAAAAATTTGATTTTAAGCAATTATGTCAAAAGAAAGGAATTTTAAAATATTTGTGAAAAGAAAATGAAAAATGAAAAAAAAAAATTAAAAAATAAATAAATACTAAATAAAATAAATAAATAAATAAAACTAAATTTAAAAAAAATTCACAACAAAAATATTTTTTGAGATAGATAATGAGGATATATCGCCGCCGCAGAGCAATAGTAAGACATCAAAACCTAGAAACAACAGTAAGATATCGAACACTTATTCTGAGACGATAATATTTAATAATACAAATAACTAACATGATTGCAAGAATTTTAAGAAAGTCTATCAAAATAGAAAAAAATGCCTGAATTCGATAAACTTGTAATGTCTGCATAGTCATTACCAGAGCGTTAGAATTCCCGATTTTTGCCTTCTTTTGCCATCTTCAATGTCTTCAATCCAAATTACAGATCAATTTCATTTTCTAAAATCTTAAGAAACCCAAGATAAACTGTGGTAAAAAATATCAATTTTTACAGATGGCCTTGACATAAATTATTTTGGATGCGACTAGACTGACATTTCAAGTGGGCGTGGCAAAAAAGGAGCTCATAAATGGTCCCGTAACGAAAATAAAATAAGAAAATAATTGAAAGTAATAGGCAATACAAAATTATTGATGTCAGAGTGGCAGAATCACATAATAAACTACAGCAATCGGGTTTTGCAGGAGCAGATGCAATCAGATTTCAAAAAGCAAATTGGGACTAACTCAAAAAATCGTTAAAAGCAGCTCTATTTGCAAACTTTAAGCAAAACTGCAGAAGCTGCCAAATATGCAATATTCAATGCAAAACTGTACTTTTGGTAGCAAGTTCGTTCAGTTTGGTGCAGAAAAGCACATTTACCGGTCTTTTGTAGCAGTTTGGTGCTGGTTCCGGGATTGGAGCAGCCAGCACATCCCTATCTATCTGTGTGTGTGTTTGACCAGTGTTTTTGCGGCGGCTCTAAAGTAAAAACTACTGCATGCAATCAAACAAAATGAAAAACACATATGTATCCCCTTATGAGTGGGTGCACATTAGTATTTGGTGCTAATTCCTCCAAAGGTAATAAAGCAATCAAAAGTTTTCTCTGTTAGGTGTGCTTGCTATACCTCAGGAAGTAACAGACAGAATTAATCAAAATTTGTTTCATAAGTTGACCCTAAAGAGCACAGGTGGTGATTCAATTTTGGTCCCCATTGCTCAAAAAGAGGTTGGCAATCAAACATTGTTCTTGTTACTTATGATTACTATATCTTGAGAAGTAATGAATGGAAGGAAACAAACAAAAATTGATCAACAGGTAGAGGATAGAAGAGCTGATTCGATTTTGGCACCAATTCGCCTGCGGACACCCCTTTACTGCGGACAAAAAAATTGGTCCCATTAGTGTCTGCATTAGAGGGGTTTTACTGTATGTATGTGTATATATATATATATATATATATATATATATATATATATATATATATATATGCAAAAAATTATATGCTAATATTTTGAAAAATGAACTAGAAAAAACCACCACTTATGTTTCCTCCAAACTTAATGAATCCTCCATCATCAAAAAATTTGCTGCTGCTTACAAACTTTTTAAATTGCCACGTCCCGATTCTGTTAACTTACCTTACTTATATGCAATTCCAAAATTTCATAAAACACCTGTTGGATTTCGATTTATTTGCTCTGCCACCAACACCATTGGAAAAAATCTGAGTGTAAAAGCTTGAACAATTTCTCAAAAGAAATCTTGAACAACTTAAACTTCAACAAATGAATTGGTTCTGGATTGTTAATAATAGTGTTGAAGTCATCAATTTACTTAATATGCTTGACATAAACCACTTAGAAACTTTTGATTTTGAAAACCTCTTCACCAATATCCCACTCGTTGAACTTTTTTCCTCTGTTTCAGTACTTTTTAATTCAGTCAAGGATTCCCTTGATTTTAATGATTTGTTTTTTCTTGGTCTTTTTAAATTTTGTATTTTCAATAATTTTTTCAAAAATGGTAATTCATGTTTTCTTCAAATTAATGGCATAGCAATGGGAGCTAATTTTAGCTATACATTAGCCAACCTTTTTCTGTTATATTATGAACGAAAATATTTAATTGACAATCCTTCCTCTACACCTCTTTGTTGTAGATACATTGATGACCTTTTGTGTATAAATTTTCCTAATTTTTCTGAACTCAGCAAAACTATTTATCATAGTTCATTAACGCTCAAAAAGACCAATTCTAATCATAATAGCTTTAATTTCTTGGATATCAACATACAAATTGACTCAAATTGTTCCACTACAATCTATGATAAAAGACGTGAATTCAATTTCGCAGTTAACAGTTTACAAGATTTCTCCTCCTGCCTAAGTAAAAAGGTTTTTATTGGCATTATTGTTTCGCAAGCTATCAGAATTAAAAGAATTTGCAACATCATTTCTGCATTTAAGCAAGAAATTTCAGTACTCAAAAACTTACTTTTTCATAATAACTTCCCTAAAAATCTAGTTGAAAACATCTGCTTAAGTATAGCCTTCGATGAACATTTCGCTTCTTTTGAAACTGTTTAACTGTGTAAATGTATGATACAACCATGACAAACCATTTTTTTATGAATCACCGTAGTGGATAAATTTTTACAACGTGCGAAACAGGCGACCTGGTACGTCTTTGGACTGTTTTCCGGACATGGTTTTTATATTTTTAATGTTTTGTTGACGAATGGATAGGCTTTTTTATCAGGCTGAACAACGGACAGGATATGTTTACTTGGATTTCAAGGTAAGACAATTTTGTTATTGGCAGGTACTGTCCCGTGGAAGGCTAATTATCAGAACTTGTTTTCCTAATTAGTCGAGGCGAAACCCCCTGGTTTTAGTTTTAGGTTTGAGCTCTAGTTTATTGTTTTTAGTTTAGCAAGTGGTGCGTTTGCCCATTGTTACTCTATATTACATGTACTGGAGCTTAAGCATTCTCTTCTAGTTTATAGTTAAAATTTTGGTCTTTTGACCATAATTAATGAATCCTCCACGGCTGATGAGCTCTGGATTCACTCTTTTTCTATTCCTACTTAATAGCTGTTTGCATTTTTCCTTTTTATCATCATTTGTTATTTATAATTTGTTTAATATTTGTAATTCTGTTTGCTTAATTATATATATATATATATATATATATATATATTTCTTTAACTAAAAACTGAAGTCCTAAAATAATTTTAAATTTCATCATTATATTCTGTATGAAGCTTGAACATAAACACAGTATATAACAAGAATAAACTTTACATAATAAAATATTCTTTGTATTGTTTAGTCTTATAAGTTTATAGTCTTGTTGATTTAGTGATTAGAACAAGCTACAAAACTTTAAAATTTGACAGTGAGCAGAGTTATATAGTTTGGAAAATATATTTTCTTGTTGGACAGTTGCTGCACAATTTAAACTGACACAGCATTGGTTAAATTCTTCAATGTAATTCATATACACGTATATGCATCTTATTAACGAGTTTTTCGTTGAAATATGATACATGTCCTGCATTTTTCAATCGGGTTCATATGTGCTCCAGGCTTGTTCACATGTGCCCTCCTATAGGGGCACATGTGAACAATTGAAGACATTTTTAAAAAATTTCCATTAAGTAAAGAAATATTTTTTTTTAATCTGAAAAAAAAAAAAAAAAAAAAAAAATACAGGGCACAAGGAAAAGACTATTCAACCATTGAGACACTTTTGCTTTGAGAAATTGATAAT
Organism: Uloborus diversus; assembly: GCF_026930045.1. Taxonomy (NCBI): domain Eukaryota; kingdom Metazoa; phylum Arthropoda; class Arachnida; order Araneae; family Uloboridae; genus Uloborus; species Uloborus diversus. The sequence goes on from NC_072736.1 coordinate 50,661,770, forward strand.
ATTTTTTAATAAATTAAGAAATGAAAAAATATGTTCACAAGTGCCCCCCCTTTCCCCTATATATATTACAATAGAGACAGACTAGGTGCTCTGAAAAAATTATAATTACCCGTTTTACGGTCGATTCTACTCCTACCATATCTCCATTTTTATCTTCAACAGTGTCCCATTCTTTTGCATCACTTGGTAAGTTTTCATAAAAGTGTTTTAGCTCAGAGATACACTCCTTGTCAATGACAATAATCTTGTTGCAACATTCTATTATATCTTTCATATATTTATCATGAATTTCTGTCATTGTCTTCTTGAAAATACGACTGATTTTCTGCACAGAAAAGAAAAGGTATCTAAAATAAAACATAACCGATTTGAGTTTCATGCACAATAGTTTAATTACATATGAAAACCTCATTGTTATGCACAAAAATAAATATTAAAAACACAATGAAACTGACATGGGTCATATAAAAATTTGCATTTAAGAAATCCAATTCAAATGTGCTTAATTTCTTACATTAGGCAAATAAGTTATTAGAATTTAACTTCAAAGGAAAAAAGAACCTTAAAGCATTATAAACCCATGCTATGGACAATGGCGCAGTGCTCAGGGCTTCATTTCTAATGAGAAGTTTGAAAGCTCTTTAGTCTTTTAGGGCGATTCTCGAAAAAATGTCCTGTGCATAACGTTAAGTTTTTCATTTTTTCCAGCTAACCAAAGCCTTAAAACATAATGCTTTTAGGGAATAATACATGCTTTAATTTTCTATCAAAGCATAACAGGTAATCCCACATTTAATAAATAGTTACTTGAATAAAATAAAAAAACTTAACGTTATGCATGGGACATTTTTTCGAGAATAGCCCTTTAAACTCATTTTAGTGTGGAAAGAGTCTGAATTTTGTTCATCTGAAAAAGTTACCATTAAAAATAAAAAGAAATGTTGGAGCTGAAATCCTGTGAGCTCCCTTGCAAATCAAGCCTTGGTGACAACAACAAAATTGGTTGTGAGCTAGTCAAGTTTGTCAGGACCTGGTTTTAACTAAGTAAAGAAATGCTAAAATCCCATTTGGCATTTACTGGATGGAAAATGTACTGACTACTCACCTTTTGACTCTCACTTCAATTTCAGATTTTAGTAACTTTTGAATAATAGAATGTACCTTATGCAGAATTAAATACTCCATTTTGAGAAATAAAAGCCAATGTCCCCCCCCCCCCAGGAATTTCAAATAAATTTCAAAATCTGACTCTCTGGTTCATCAGTAACAGAAAATGTTAAGAGAAGCAATCTTTAATTCACTTTAAAGCTCTTTTTCTTAGCTTTAGGACAAGAAACAAAGACAATAGTTTTAAATAAAGGATTACTTAACATGCAATTTTTGTAATTTAAAAATTTTGAACTCTTAAAATATTGTCCCCCCACCCAACCACACACAAGACTAATATTTTTTTTTAAACTTATTAACACAAGTATAAAAATATTTTAAATCGCAAAATTATTGTTCAGAAGAAAAAAATGAATACAAGTGGATAGTTAAAAGATTTTAGAAAACACAGAAAAACTTGTTTCTATACATGACTGAAAAATAAAATTTATGTATTAAATTTCCTTTAGTACAGAAAATAAAAACAAAAAAGTAGTCCAGGATTTTATTTAGACATTCAAACGATGCTCAAATGCTTTTGAAAATTCTTATTTGGTTAAAAATTCATTTCTAATAAGAATCGACTTACGGTAATTCTTTATAAGTGCTATGTAACAAAATTGTCCATACCTGCCAACATCTACAGGGAAAAAATCCAGTAGATGTTTAAAAAATCCAGTGGATGATTACGATGGATGTTTCATTGTTATTTTGGGAAGAACAGAAATTTCTTATTATCCTTCTTGGTGCAATCAAATGTTCCTTACATCATTTACACAATCAACAAAAATGATCAAAATCCAGGAATCTCCCAGAAAAACCAGGAGAGTTGGCAGGTATGAAATGGCATATACTGAAAATATACCCCATTAAGAAGAATAACTTTTTATACACAACTTCAATTTTATAGCTAGATTATTTAGCTTGTACATTTTAATCTGAATTAAAACTTTTAGTATACTAGTGCATAAAGAATTTTATTCTGAATTGTATATTTTATTGTTTTTCATCTTTATCTTTACTAATAATAAAGCTGAATGTCTCTCTGTCTGTCATGATCTCTGTGACGCGCATAGCGCCTAGACCGTTCGGCCGATTTTCATGAAATTTGGCACAAAGTTAGTTTGTAGCATGGGGGTGTGCACCTCGAAGCGATTGTTCGAAAATTCGATGTGGTTCTTTTTCTATTCCAATTTTAAGAACAAAACTATCATAAGATGGACGAGTAAATTACGAAATTGTCATAACGTGGAACCGTAACATGGGTACAAGCCAATTGGCGAGAAAATTCACTATACATTATTTGTAAATATACAGGCAAACCAAAAGACCTTTTAATTTTTCTATTACGGGCAAAGCCGTGCGGGTACCACTAGTTATAAATATAGGAATAGCTGTGGTAGTTTCAACTTGGAGATCAATGTCATAGAAGTACTGACACGAGATACATATATAATATGTACACACATGAGTACAAGTTGATACATAATTAACATACTTTTATACAGATGCTACAACAAAACTCATAATTTACTCGCAGATTATCAAATAAGATATCCAGCAATAGCCTCTTACCAGCAATAGCCCAATTTTCATGCATTGGACATTCATCATTTTTTCAACTGAATTTTCAAGTTCCATGAGGTAAAAGTGCCGCTTCATGATGATTTCGCGTTCCTCCTGTTCTGTATCTTTTTTCTGGTAAACCAAACAAAGTTGCTTCGGTGCCTACATTCATAAGTAACAAATAAATTTTCATCAAAAAAATTATTAAAAAATTTTTTAAATTTCATTTTAAAACATGGACTTCCTGATAAATAATTGTTATAATTTCAGTACAACACTCAAATTTTTTATTTTATTTTGCTTTATTTGGGGGGAGGGGGGAATCTCTCTCTATACATATACAGTGGGTGGACAAATTATTAGGGACACTACTAAAATTCTTTTATTTTCTAGTTTAGGTCCACTTTTTTGAAAAAATAAATCAAACCATAAATTGTTTTTATTATACATTGCTTCTGGTATCATTATCATTGTTTTTTAGGTGTGGCAACACTACCAGTCTGCGTCATTTTACAAATATCTGAGGTTATTCCTGTTTTAGTAACTAATGCGAAAAAATAAATGTTGTCGTGACGTTATATTAAGTATTCTAGAAATGTTTCTCCGAAAGTTTTGGTGCCTGCCAAAGTTAATACACTATATGACCAAAAGTTTTGGACACTTTCGAAAATTCCCATTTTTATGGATTTCTCGAGAAATAAAATACCAATAGCTCTGTAATTTTTTTCTCATAAAAAGTATACTCCAGCTATCATTTTCCAACAAAAATTAAGTCTACTATTTCTTTAGAAGACCAGCACCAAATTGAGGAAACAAAAAAAAGATTTTTGATCATTTTTCATTGTAAATAGCTGGAAATAAGCTATACATTTCAGAAATAAGTTAGAAAACTATCTAAAATTTTTTTTTATACTTTCATGAAAGTATCTCTTATACCCATGGAGATATAAGCATTTCTTTCAAAAATGCAAAATTTTTTTGAAGGTTTTCGGCTCATATCGCACAGAGTTTTCTGTCAAATGGTATTAAACTTTCAGAATTATTTGATGGCACATTAGAGAAACATAATACTTTAATTTGAAGTTAATATATTGAAAATTTAATTAAATATGAACGTTTAAAGCAATTAATTTTTCACTGTGCATGCACGAAAGATAGACATTTATAACCTTCATAATTTTAAGCTTAGATGTATCCTACAATTTATTAAAAATTCCATCTCAATATCTCAAAAATTCAAAAAGTTATCAGCTATCTAATGAGCCAAATTTCTATAATTCAAGGATAGGCGACGAATGGTAAGGGGTTGTTCACAAACTGGCAACACTTTCCTGCTATTGTTGTAGAGTGATTCATGATAAGAATGGATTATTTGCAAACAATCCCTAGCGATTTGTCATCTAGCAAAGAATTATTAAAATTTGGCTCATTAGTTTGCTGATAACTTTTTAGATTTCAAAGATATCAAAGATGAATTTTTTTAATCAGATGTAGGATATATCTGGGCTTTTGAATATGAAGGTTATAAATTGCTATCTTTCGCGCATGAACAGTGAATAATTAATTGCTTTAAACGTTCATATTTTATTAAATTTTCATTATTTTAACTTCAAATTTAATTATGTTTTTCTAATATGCTGTTAAATATTCTGAAAGTTTAGTAACGTTTGAAGGAAAACTCTGCGAGATATGAGCCAAAAACCTTCAAAAAAATTGGCATTTTTGAAAGAAATGCTTATATCTCCATGTGTATAAGAGATACTCTCAGGAAAATATAAAAATAAATTCTAGATAGGTTTTAAACTTATTTCTGAAATTTATAGCTTATTCCCAGCTATTTACTATGAAAAATGATCAAAAACTTTTTTTTGTTTCCTCAATTTGTTACTCGTCCCCTAAATGAATAGTAGACTTAACTTTTGTTGGAAAATGGCAGCTGGAGTATAAATTTTTTGTGGAAAAAATTACAGCGCAATTGGTCTTTTATTTCTCAAGAAATCCGTAAAATTGTGAATTTTTGAAAGTGTTCTCTTGGTTACATAGTGTATATAAGTAACACTTATTAACAAAGCAATGTTGCTACAATTTGCGATTGAATTTTAATATTTGATTTGCATTGTTGTTTGATACTGACAAAACTTTTTTAAAGAATGGGCAAGGTTTCAGATAGAGTTTTATAGAGGGTGTTTTCATTTATTTTCACATCCACCCAGATTGGTTTAGATATCCCAACTCGGTAAGAAAAGAGACAACACAAAATTTGAAAGAAAAAAAAAAGGTACAGTAGAAGACCGTTATAACGCACGCCTTGGGACCAGAGCTTTTGCGTTATATAGATCATTTCACAAATTTTGAAACTAATATTCAGAATACATCTATATATTAGCACTTCAGAATGAGTTTTATCTGCAATGAGTATTAAAGCACCAATATTACAATTAGTTATTCACAAATAAATATGTTTCACAATCAAAAAAAAAGTGCATTATCCTGCACTTCTGCTAGCTTCATGGTTTGAATGACAGCCGCATTTTCAAGAACCATCTGCAACTTTGTTTACTATGAGAACTAATTTTCATTTAAAAGCATTGAATTAAGATGGAAAGATAAAAAACTTTCACAATATAATTTACCTAACAATTTTTATGTATGCAAAGCAAAACAGAGGAATTTTATAAACTTCAAAACCTATTGTTTACTTCTGAAAAGTTGTGTTGTTTATAGAGAATTGCGTTATATAGGCCGGCATCATAAAAGTATTCTACTGTACTAACTATTGATTTAAAATCTAAATTTAATGTTTTTTTTTACCACAAAACTCACAGAAAGATATCTTGTAAAAACTGGTTTGTGGTAGCATAAAAATGATATAACTAAAAGTCATCATTAAATTTTCATAATTTAGAAGAAATAATTTCAAACTTTAAGTATGCATTATTAATTTAGACAACAAGAACTAATCAGTAAACATTATTGCAAAAACTTTTTGCATGTATTGTAAATTTGAGACTAAACTACTTAAAACTGTTGTAGCGTAAAACTTCCATTTTCTCCAATTCTGTTCTTTTTTAAAATTATTTGTTTCAATTCCCTTGCCGGGGTGCGATACATAGAAAGTGGTTCGAAAGAGGGCTTCCCCTCATTCATTTTTAACATTATGTTATAGGTGAATGTTTGAGGGGGAAATTATGCCTTTTTTTTTTCTTTTGCTTTATTAAAGTTTTGATAATCCAGAGAATCTGTGTCATAATTTGCAATGCACCATTCAAAATATGACTTGTCAGATGCATTCTTGCTTTTGATTAATGCATTCTACATTTGACTGAGCTACTTTTCACATAAGTAGGGAACTGTTAAAGATAGAAGATATAAACAACACATATTTAAATATTCCAGATACTTGTCTTCTGACACATTCTCTGATTAATAGCTGAGTAGTTTTATATTAAACAATTCAGTCAACTTTAAAAATCAAATAGAATTTCTATTTAGATATTGATTTTAACATAGGATTTTCTTCTCAAAAGCTTTTACAGATTCATAAATATCAGGCATAAGTTGAATTTTCCACAGTAAGTCATAGATTTGATTACTCATATGAGCGGTAATAATGGGCAAGAAATGTTAAATATCTTAACCACTTCTCATTAAGAAACTTGGTAATAGATTTCCCTAAGGATTAGTCACTTGAACAACAACAGATTTTGAGAAATGTTTTTAGATGCACAAATTATGTAGGAGGGTCAATCCAAAAGCAAGGTTTCCATCAGTTTTAAATATACAGCACTGTCTATACTCATCGAAATTTAATCGGTGGAAAGAAAAAATGTTTCACTATTTATTTACATAATCGGCATTTTTTCCTACGCATTATTGTTGATGGTGCCCTAACTTCTGTATCAAGTGTCACAGAACTCCACCGCCAACACCTGAGGCCCTCCCAACTTGAGGAAGCCCTTCAGCGGCGACTTTGTCGTCGCTCCAGAAACGTTGGCCATCAAAGTGTTATCAATTATCCAATATCACTTCTCTTGACAGAGCTTAAGTTGGTTTAATATCTTAAAGATAAAATTCAAGTTTAACACTGAGATTTTTTCCAATTGTGTTAGTAGCAGAACAGATAAAACAAAAAGAAACAAGTGTTTTGTGGAAAATGAAAATTGCATAAAGATAAGGAAAATGGATAGTCTTGGGACAGGGTAATTTCAAGATTTTATAGGCAGCAAAGAATTTTTTTATGACAGAAGATTCATTTAGTGTAGAACATTTATAAGTAGTAGTTTTTTCTAATTCAGATTTCATAACGGTGGCATAAAGTTTTTTACAACAGATAGAAAAAATTGGAGCTGGCTTTGTCAACAACAGTGAAAACATATGCTTCTTTAAGTTTTTTAAGTGAATTAAGATCATCTGCAGAAAATTTAAAAAAAAAAAAGAAGAGTCCCTATTGATAATTTCACGAAGTATCACTTTCAAATGAAGCAGAAAATGGTGTCTGTATTCCAGAAAAGCAACGAGTAAAGTATTGTAAGAGTAGGATATTTTTCTAATGAATTTATCTAGTTCACTGGAATGTTTATTATAGGCATTCCAAAAATTAATTCTAAAGTTGGGACGGAATTTGGTACCAAGTGCAAAAATGTTTTTAAGATTATTATTTTGCAGAAAATTTAGATCGCCAGTTAAAACATGACCAAAAGTAGAGTTGAAAAATTCAGTGTCAGCTAAATTAACACAATTACAATTGAAATCAAGGTAGTTCTCAAAATTTTTAGCCACATCATGATAATTCAGAATTTTCATGGAAAAAAAGGGATTAAATTTGAAACTAAACATAATATCAAGAATCTCGAATTGAAAAAAATTTAAGAGATTATTGTGTATTTTTGGGAGATGGAAATTGTTGAAAGATTTCTGTAAGAAGCTGAAAGTACAATAACAGGAATTCTTATCTTGAAACAAACCAACTTTATAGGTTAAAAGATTGTAGCATAATAATTCAAAATGTGAAATTTTAAAGTTGTATTGAGGTAAAGCATTTCTTAATTTTTTTAAATATTTAAGTTTTAGACGAAAAATAAATGTTCTGACAACTTCAGTATTATAGGAGCTGCAAAAATTGTTTGCAAGACTCAATAGGAGAAAGTCTCAATAGGAGAAAAGAAAAGGGTGGGAGAGTTCCCTGAACCCCTTTTGAAACATGTAGTGCCTGTATTTCTTCCAAGTCTAAAGATAGAATAAATACTAGAATTATTTGCAGAGTTGTGATTAGTATTAAACGTTTTGTAATTAAGTGAAGAGTTGAGTCCGTATGAGAGCCTTTTTCCTAGTGAAAATTCAAAACCTAAAATGGAAATTGATATATTTTCAAAACTATGAACTTGAAAGTGTTGAAGCTCTTTATCTTCTTTATTTTTAAGTACAAGGATATCATGTTGATGATTATTGATGCGTAAATTAAGTGAATTGCTAGTTTGGACTATATAATTGAGATTTCAAGTGAGACAATTGATTCAGTAGATGAAGTGATGTTGTTTTCAAAAGTAGCCCTTAAACTTAACGCTAGCTTCAAGATCATCCAATTTTCAAATTTTTCATCGTTTATTTGTACAAAGATCCATAGTGAAATAAAAGGAGGTTGATAAGACAATGAAATTCGTTAAACGGAAGAGTGGAGTGGACGAATTCCAGATATGGAGATAAAAAAGAAAATGCAATAAAAAAGTGAAATATATGTGTATAAAAAGTGAAATAAAGCTTTGGGCCTATTAATATGTATATTTATCAAACATTTTTTTGCATCAGTTCTTACTAACATTACTGAAAAATTGTCTGCAGTGGGGGGAGGGAACAATCTGCAATGTACGTCACCCATCACCCTACTTTCTGCAATGGGGATAGTAATAAGAAAATAATAAATAAAATTACTTCTTCTCTAAGGTTAATAAATCGCTGTTCTTCGTTCCGAGCAATATCCAATGTCTGCACTTCAATTTCTCTTGCCATTTCAAAATATTCAGCCTTTTCTGCACACAGTTTTTCATAATTTCTGACACCAATACTGTGCCAGTGATCAAAAACAGCGTTAATTTGATTTCTATGCATACTGTACGGTTAAAGACTCAAACACATTACTTAAACCACCTTGGATGTTCTTTGCAGGTGAAAACATGTATTTGCATTCTAAAATGTGATTACTTACACATAAAACAAAATCATAAAAAAACACCCTTTTAAATGTACTTAAAAGTTTGAAGTACTAGATAAAGTACATTGAAAGAATTTAGTTTCATTTTTTAATGATACACAATAACTGTAGGGGGGGGGGGCTTAGTGGATAGTCCTTGGCTCTATGCCTAAGGCATTGCCAGTCAGGCACTGCATGAACTTACTTAAGAATATTTTAAAACATCAAACTTTTTATTCTCAAACAAAAAGCAGATGGCAAGAGATTGAGACAAATTGTAGTCAACATTTTCGCGTTATAAAAAGCAAAATTTTTCATGAACAAATGGGGGATATAAGAATGAAAGCATCCTATCAGACATCTTCAGCCACATCGGACAAAAATAAATAAATAAATAAATAACAATAAAAACATGTATAACTAAAAACTTTTGCAGGAGAAGCACTATTTAACAGATAAGACAGGAAATACGGTTGTAAAGTATTGCATGCAACTTCATATAAACAAGTATATATTCATTAAGAATTTCTAACCCAAGATATAAATTTGAAGCAAAATGGGAACTGGTTTCTTATTAACACATGCATATTAAAAAGGATATTTTTCAGCAATTTTCCATACAGGGGGAAAAGAATGAAGATAAGCAAAATTTCTGTCACTTTGAATAATACTTGCAAATCCACTGTCATTGATAAGTCCATCAACAAGAGCATCCTGAAATAATTATTTTAATTAGCATCTGTTAGGAGTTTCAGTCATGTTTCACAGTAAACTGATAATTTATTTCTTTTAATGAAAACATGCAACCATAAAAGGTAACAATTAGAGACTTGATACCATCAGCCAAAAAAATATTAAAATCAGGATCACATGCTTATTATATCAGAAGGCAGGCCAGTTTAGCTAAATATAACAAACTTTTCAGTGTGGGCCAAAGAACCAAATCTCCCAACGTGTTACGCTGCATTTGCCAGAATGCCGAAAAATTCGGGGTTAACCAGATTTTCAGTAGTTATTACCAGGGTCCTTTCTAGCACACCAGGAAAAATGAGGATACGAAGATTTATAAAACTTAATGCAATAAGGATATGTTTTTAAACTAAAAATTAAAGTGAATTCTATAAATAGTTTTATAAATATTAATAAATGGTTTAATTTTGTTTGAACATTAATTAACAATACTATTTTTATTTTGATTATAAAAGTTAAATTTATCTTAAATATAATTTTATTAAAAAAAAACAAATATGAAACAAATATTTCTAATGCTAAAACTAAAATATTTTGCAAGTACATAAAGAAATTAATATATTTATTCAATTTAAAATAAAATAATTTAAAATAATTCCTTAAAAAAGTTATAAATGAATCTCAACGGTTTACTGGCACATAACTAAATCTAACAAAAAACCTACAATAATAACAAGCACACATTAACTGTACCTCTTGTTGATCTTTTTTTTCTTTGACTAAACAAACAAATTTTTTCTGTCTTAGAAAAAGGTAAAAATTATTCCTCCTGCTTCGCCTTCTTCTCTTTTTGCATGTGAAACAACTCTTTTTCATTGCAACAATCATGCATCAAGAATGATATTCCTCGAAAGTCAATTTAATATGCATCCGTGTAAGTGTGTAAGTGTCCTTCTTTGAATTGAAAGATCACACTGCACATTTTTCTCAGTTAAATTATACCTATTATGCAATTGTAGAATATGATGTAAATCAAAAAATGCCGGATTTAGTGAACTTGTTCTCCATTTGCTAACAATTTGAATTTCTTATTTACTTTTTGGTTTGGTTTACATGGTTTGGTTTTAAATAGGAATAAATTGGGGGAATTTACTTCATTTTTCATTGCGAAATGAACCTCAAATTAACAATCCGGCATGACAGAAAATTTGAATTTCCAGGCATGCTGGTCAACCTCATACTTTTGCAGCATGCCAGCTAATGCGGGGTTTTATGGTAGCTACCTAAATAACTAGACCTGCAACCAAAGGTTTAAAAAATTGAGTCATTTCAGTTGAAGTTAAATCACACGAGCATAATCATAGAAAATGTTGAACCATTCTCTTTGTAGCAATCTGAGTACTTGCGAAGAACTCTTGGGGGTAAATTTCCACTAGTCTCTTTATTGCACTTAATGAGAAAGATTGAGCCAGACTTCTTTAACCACTTAAGGCATTTGTCTGTGTCTGACACGGGCAGACGTTATCGGCAACATTACACACACCTGTGCCTGACACAGGTGTTCTTGTACCTCATGTTATTTTATTTCTGCTTTGAAATTAAAGGGAGAAAAATATAACTGAGAAAAAAAGAGGAGAAAACAGTTTCTTCTTTTAAGGACTTTCTTAAACAAGCCAAAAACAAAGCACCTTGTTAAAATAATTAAGAGTTCTTGTTCAAAATTAAGCACTTAAAAGGGCCCATTGTAACTATTCACTAAAATAAAGCATTTCCAAGGATTTTTTCGAATCCTGTAAAATAGCTTCCTTTAACTCTTCAGTAGAATGCATAACGTATGAAGCAAAAAGAAAAAACTTCTGGGTAGTAGGCAAGAAGATTAGCATAGCATAAACAAGTGTTGATATTTTAAAAAACGGAGGGGGGGGGGGAACCTATGAAATATTATTATAACATTTTAAAAGGAAAATAATAAATTTTGGCCTGACAATGTGCAGCCTAATAAATTTAATACTACAGAAGATGGAAACTACACACTAAAGGCAGCAAAAAAATAAGTAAATAATCAATAACAATATCTTAATGTATCACTTTGCAACACAGTTGTAAACAAAATATCTGGATCCTTACTTCTGGGTACACTTTAACTTCACAAAGTATCGGAATCTTGCTTTCACATTTAGGATTCAAAGCAGAAGTGAAATCACTTAGATTATGTTTCTTTATTGCTATTGGAAATTTTTCAAATGCTTCTTCAAGCTACAATATAAATATCAAGACAAATAATCAGAAAGAAACTTTCATTGCAATTAATGATGCACATTCAGAGTAAAATAACGAAATGCTGAACATGTTTAATAGAGATTGTGTTATGATTTTATGTAAATTGTATTTATGTAGTAAACATCAAGTGGGGAGGCTGACTAAAACACAATTTAAAAATGTTTTTTTTTTTTTATAACTGGGGGGGGGGGACTAAAAAATATTTGAATGGACCTCAGTTGAAGATTTTTAAAATATATTACATTGGTAATACTTTGCTCAATTACAAAGTTGGTTTTTTCAGGAAAAACACCTATGAAGATGAACTTAAATAGTAAAATTTCATCTAAATACAAAATTTTCAGATTACTAATTCCCATCATTCAAGATTGACATGAAAAACCAATCATATATTTATCCTAAAGATATGGCTGGTTTTTAGGATTTAGGTCCCCATAATCTCATTCCAATTACCTTTTTTTTTTAATTTTATGGATAAGCCTTGTATTGCCTAATCTAGAAAATTACCAGTCATAATATGAGGGGAGGGGGATTTCTCCTTCATTTTCAATCCATTCCATTTGTAGAAACAAGAAATCCAACGACTAAGGTCCATTGCAATTCGAGATTGCAAAAAACTTTATTTGAATTCAAGACATCAAAATTCAAATAAAAGCCAGGTGCTGTTTTTTTTTTTTTTTAACTTTTTGAAAAAAGACAACAATGCTTTGCCACCTGAATGTTCAATTCTCCCATTCTTACTTTTTGTTAATCCCAAACAATCCTCTAATTGTATTGATGTCAGAAAGCTGTTCCGATACTACTTTTCCAAATAAATAAATAAATAAATAAATACATAAAGTCCATTCAGGCATAATTATATATTTTTTTGGCTTGCATAAAACTATATGTTACATTTTTCTTTGTAACAGCTTTAAAATCCAGTATTTTGAGTTGTGGCAAGATGGAAAGGACTCGTAAGTGTGAATTATCTTCATTCATCAGAAGATTTCCTTCTATTCCAAATGAATATAAATTCAGCAACTGTGAGAGATGTAACACCTGAAAGAAACATTTTTAACAATTTTAAAATAACTTTTTAAAAAATCAGTCAAAAAAGTTTTTAAATTTGTTAAAGTAAAAATAAAGTCTGTTCTTTCAGTGATTTGATTTTACATTTTATAACTTATATGTTATTAAGTTATCAAAATAATTTCTCATGTTATACTGAATAGCATAATAGTTCAAAACAACTTTATTGGGAAAATGAAACAAATCTTGTGATTTCAAAGTTTTCTAGGGTGAAGGGTACATACTCAATGCATGTTATAGCAAAAAACATCAAAAAGTGCACCCATATTTTCAAGATATACATTGATTTTTCAAAACTGGGGGTGGGGAGAGCGGGAAAAATACTTCGTATAAAAATATGCCTGTGAACGATATGGACATGTATAAAATGTAGGGTCTGGTGGGGGAAAGTGGTCAATGGGGTAAAGTGGTCATAATTCAAATAAATGGCTATACCTTAAAAATAAATGTTCGAATGAATGTGAAAATTTTATTTTAGAGTAGTGCAGTTAGAAACTACATTTTGAATACAAAATTTTACAACTGGCAAAATTTTATTTGGTAAGAAAAAAGATTTTGAGTGATTATGAATTTTTTAAAAATATAAACACCTTTTTTAACTTCCTTGGGAAATTTTGTTTGTTAGAATTATGAACAGATTGACTGCACAGGAAGCTTCCTACATGCCTCAAGAACTCATACTCATTAGCAGTTAGCTGAATCTCTTTTGAATAATTTTTTAGAACAATTTTAGTAAGATGGGGTAAAGTGGTCATAATATTAGGCATAACGAATATTGTTCTTTTAAAATCACTTAATCTTTAAGTATAAGGCAGGTATCAATTAAATATTAATTTCACTTAATATGTATTGTTTTTACAGTAAACAAGGTTAAATATATGAGTATATGCGCATGCATACGCATATACTCGTGTAGGCACGTATATATACGTATTCACATAAATGCACCAATAAACACGTATTTGGGTATCTCGTAGTATTTTTTATCTATACAGATATACATTCGACTATACACGTATATACCCGCTTATACTCGTACATATACGAACACTTATATACTCAAGTAGACACGACGTATATACACGTACATACTCGAGCTGACACTTACATACTAGCATATGATATACATGCATGCAGGGGATTTTAAACTCTTGGGCAAATTTTTAAAAGGTGTTAGAGAGGAGGATAAGAAGCAAGAATCATAAGAAACATATGGCCACAAACTCAACGCTGACGCGCTACATGCACGCAAAGCCAGAAACTAATGAATGAAAAACAGGTCACAAATTTATTACAAAAAAGACAATTTTACACAACGACTTAAAGTTTTAAAGTCATTGATGAAACTTGCGGCCGGCATCTATAATACATGCGTCGTAATCACTCTGTTGCAATTACGAGACCCTTGAAAAACTTTCATCAGTCGCTGCACCTTTGTTGCGATGCGTGTATTAGAACTACTACAGGCCTTACTTTTTAACAACTGTCTAAATATTTCTTAAGAACTAAAATGTCGGGTAAAATCATCTTTGTATAACAAATTTGTGACCTGTTTTCATTCCATTGATTTCTGGCTTTGTGTGCATGTAGCGCGTCAACGACCATAAGTTCCTTACGATTCTTTGCTTCTTATCCTCCCCTTTCACACCACTTAGATTTTGCCCAAGATCTTGGATTCACTATGTAAGCATACATGTATATTAGCGGATATACTCATAGATATACGTGGATACATGTACTGATGTTTACACGTAAATATACGTATATACGTCTAACAAATATATAATCGTGTTTACACGTAAGCATACTTATATATTCTTGCTTCCACATATATATATATATGTGAGTAGGCACGTACCAAACATGCACTGGATATATCCACGAATTAACTCGTGTATACCCGTATATGTATGTAAGTACACTACTCGCCGTTAAAATTGCTACACCAAGAAGGAATAATCTGAATGAAACAAAATTTTGCACACGTGATGGCAACATTGACACTAGAAAACGATTACAAAATGAAAGCAAAATGATCATTTATTACTGGAAAAATCTCACATGAATGGAGGTTTAAGTACCCTGTTGCGCCACCTCTAGTTGGAATTTAAGAACCGATACGGTCGAGCATTGAGGTACAGCAGTTTCGTACGATGTCTTACATCTTCTAGTACCACAGTTGCTGTAAACGCGCCACTAATTTGATCAAATTTACTGGCTGTCCAATTTACCGTCTCAAGTGATCCCAGATATGCTCAATTTGTGACAAGTCACAAATCGCAGACCAGAGCATTACGCAGACCAGAGAAAGTGATAATGCGGAAGAGGAAATCCCTTTACACCCTTGCTGTGTTTGACCGAGCATTGTCATGTTAAAAAATGGTTCCTGGGAGCCCCGTCGTGAGTGCTAACACGTATGAGTTTGATCGAATGAGTGGCACGTTTACAGCAACTATGGTACGAGATGACGCAGGATATCGTAGGAGACTCTTATGTCTCAATGCCCGATTGTTTCGCTTCAAGTACATCGTACATTCACGGGTGGCTTAACAGGGGACTTAAACCTCCATTTATTCGAGATTTTTCCAATCATAAATGATCAATTTGCTTAAATTTTGTAATCACTTTCTAATGTCAATTTTATTATCACGTATGTAAAATTTAGCTTCATACTGGCAATTTCTTCTTGGGGTAGCAATTTTAATGGCCAGTAGTGTATCTATGTACACTTATACAGTCGACGCTCGATATAACGACCATCTCCGTCCCAGAGAAAAAGGTCTTTATAACGAGTGGTCGTTATAAGAGGTATAAATTTAAAAAATGTACACCATCATCATGCATGCCCAAGTAAATGCCCAAATGTTTTTTATCATAGGAATTTTTAGAAAAGTAGTGTGCAAAATATTATGACAGAATATTAAACAAGTTTTAAAGTAGAAAATATAGGGAGGAAAATGTTACACACTTTCAGATCTGCTACTACTACTACTACCACAACAATTCCTGAAGATAAAACCAGAAACAGAGGTCTGCCTTTTTAGCAGACGTGATTTTTGCAAAACATTATTTTCTGTTTCAGATATAGGTGATAAATTGTGTTTCTCTTGCTTTCCAAAGAAACATTTAAAAGTCCCTCGAGAACCACAAATTTTTAAAAATACTAGATTCAAACACCAAACTACCAATACATCAGTCAACTTCCTTTTCTTATGAATCTAGAATTTTCTCGATTTTTCCTCCCATTATTTTTTCAGTGCTAGCTGTGGTGAATGGTAATCTCCCCCCCCCCCTTAAAGTTGGATTTGACATTGAAAACTTCAGGCAGATGTCCGTAAACAATAATCAATGTCATTTTAAGCTACAAATTTGTTTTATTGGAAAGAACACAAGAAATAGCGTCCGCTGATTCGGTCGCTGTATTGGATTAGACGATACAGAACGGTCGTTATAACGAAAGCAAATTAACATAGAGTTTATAGGAACAAAGTTGGGACTTCTACCACTGGTCGTTATAATGGGACGGTCTTTATAATGTGTGGTCGTTATAATGAGCGTCGACTGTATATACGTACATACGTCGACTATACACGTATATACTCAGAAACTCAGATATGCACATATATACTCGAGATACATGTGCAAACACGCAAATGATGTTCGTTTTGCGCGTATATACTCGCATATACACGTGACTCGTATATACTCGTGTAGACACGTATACACTCCTGTAGGCAATCACGTATACATGCTTATACGCTCGTGTATACACGAATATACTTGAGTAGGCACATGCATGCATGTATCTGATGTATACATGTATTTATTCATATATGAACATGTTTACTCTTGTTTAAACGACACGTATATACTCGTACATATACTTGTAACTGTAAAAATAACCAAAATATACAAATAATAGGGTTATTTGTAACAGTTTTGTAGCTGTTTTTAACTATGACCACTTTACCCCATGCTATGACCATTTTCCCCCACCCCATGGGGTAAAGTGGTCATAAATACAAAGGGAAATGAAAATGTTATAAAACTACTTAAATCAATATTTTTTTTCCTGAAATTCAATGTACGTGTTCTTTAATAATGCAATGTAAAATAATAACAAAAAAAGTTGAAGTATTTAAAGAATTTTTTGTATTTATTATCCACCTAAGTTGAAAACCTACGATTTTATGACCACTTTACCCCACCAGACCCTATTACTTTAGGAGCTCTTATATTTTAAATTATGCTGTTATATTTTAGAAAACTGGGTAAACCTTCTGACGAAAACAGATTTATGTACATTTTATTAATTGTTTTACACATATTTAGAAGTTTTGAAAGCCTGGAGAAATATTCAAACTTTGTTCATGATATTTAGCAGTCAATCAAATTTAAATGCTTTCAGTCTTATGGAAGTATGATATTTAACATTAGAATTACAGAAGTTATCCTTCTGACCACAAGCAAACTTTTTCTGCTAACTGCTCCTTTGTATCTTCATAAAAAAATCCTCCCTTGACTTTTCTTAAATCATTGTGCTGTTTAATAATTTAGTTTTCAACAAAATTGAATTTTTTTGAAAATAAAACTAAAGGGTTATACCTCGAAGTGTAAGCAGGCCTCATTTTGACCATTTTAAGAAAAAAAGAAATGCAAATACATTTACTGATGCTGAAACAGAGCAAAAACTCAAAAATACCGCTTGGAACGTATCACTGCAAGACCTTGAAAGGTTTTTGTACATAAAACGGAGTATTAGCAAATTGTTTCTGAAATGCAACTTTATGCAACTGAAACAGCTCTGGCGATTTTAAGGGCATTTTAAACTTTTTTTTAAATAGTTCAACAACAGTATAACACCAGCTTTAAATAAACTGTATTTATGTGGGGGGACACATAGACTTCCAAGTTAACAGAGTAATTATTTATTTGGTGCTTATCTACAAATGGTTCTTAAACAAGGATGATGATATATTTACACGCGAATATGAATGTCCTGTAACTACTGGATACCACGGCATCCGGTCCCAATCTGGCACATGGTACCAAGGTACCTTCCAACACTGGTACTTGAAGCGGTGCTCGACCTGTAGTCAAGTCTTTCAAAGGGCGCGAACCACACTGGTCCCCTCTCTTAACCGCAGTCAATCCCACTCTCTACACTTTCCGGCACAATGTGGTGATACTCTCGCTACAACGTAGACGCTTTCAGCGCCACTGCAATCTCTTGTCATGTAGTTGGATAGGGCTTGTCAGTTAGTACCCACATTTATTATAAACTAGCTGCATTGCCCGGCTTTGTACAGTCTACCTCGAAAATAAGAGTTATGTCAAGTGAAGCATGTTCAACAATCGGGCTTCAATTAGAGAAAAAAAAATACCGCAAATTTCCCCTCAAAATAATCATTCTTAAAGATACAGTAGCCCCTCGTTATATCGCGTCTTGCTATATCGCTCATTCGGATATATCGCTCTTTTCTTCCATCTCCCCAAATATTAAAGCCTAAAATAAGGGAAAAAAAACTTTGTTTTAAGTTTGAAACCATTTTGAAAACATATGGCATTGCTCAGAGGTCTCTTCCTTCTTTATTTTGTCAATGAACAAAAAAAGGAAGCTATTCTTCTGAATTTGCTGGAAAAGCAGCAGCAATTCGTATCATCCAAATGTACATACTTGGGCAGTATATTTTAGTTTAAGCTAGTCTGTAAACTATTTGACATCTTCTTTTGTATTGATACATTGCATTCACAATGAGCGAGAGACATCAAACAGGTGTCATACTTGCCCATGTAAAAGTGAACATACCCCCTTTTTTAGTACAGAAAAGATTTGTGCTTGGTTGCACAAACCGGGAATTGCATCAAAGAAAAAAAGAATGATCTGGACGGGGATAAGAGTTTTCTGTAAACAATGTGGTTACTTTTACTTTTCACATCCTTTCTACAGCAAGTCAAACAGATTAGAAAGTCTATTGGGAATAAGAGGGTACTGTAATGCTCACTCTTATCTTGCGGTATCTCAGAAAGATCTTCATTTGCCATTTGATGCTTTTTACTTTCTGATGGTGAAAATTTACTTGAATTTCAATCTTGTTTAAATTTCAGTAGGTGTGATAGTACATTCATGAACTACATCAAAACCATTAGAAAATCATGTCAAAAAGAACAAATGCTGATATACTTGTGTATTGTACTTATAACTACTTTTAATGACCTCCATTATATCGCACTTTTGGATATATCGCTCTTTTTCTTTGTCCCCCGAAAAGTGTGATATAACGAGGTGTTACTGTAATGGCCAATTAAAAATTCCCGAATAAATTAAACGCAACACTCCATAAATACAACTAAAATCCTAAAAAAAGAAGATAAATCGCCAAATAATAATCAAATGGGGAAATTTTTACTGCAAAACAAAAATAAAATTTTACTTAGTCACAGCTGAGTAAAAAAGGGGCAACTTTCTGAATGCTAATTCAAAATGTGATTGCGCAAACAAGTTTCCGATATAAAAATAGAGTTCCATTAGGCTTATAAGTGCTTTTTTATTTTTTCCCGGTGATTTTACAGCTTTTTTTTTTTAATTTGAAGGAAGTGAACAAACTTTAAGGGTATTTTTCACGGGCTATCGAATGGTGTTAAAATTGAACTGATCGAATAATTATTTCGCATAGACAGAGCCATTTAATGCCATTTTTGGGCCCTAAAATTTAAATTCAAATGGTTCGGTTCCTTTTTGGCATTTGAAAACACCCTACGTTCTTTCTCGGGTGCTAAGGTACTTCTATGCCAAATTTCGTCCAGATCCGAAGAAAACTGGATTTGTACAAGGAACATACACACATATATACACACACATTCTTTGTTTTATTTACATAGGTATGATTATTTTAAACTATTTCTTACAATAAAAAACATTATGTAGGGAACTACCCAGATTTCATCTCAGTGGGTCAAAATGACACCCGTGTATTTCTAGGTATATAAAGACCACCGTAATTCTAGGGGATATGCTACTCATAGTACAAGATCAAACTTAGGTTGACATCGAGTTTCTTCAAATGTCATATATAAAATGTAGGTTAAAAGATTACAAACATGATGGTATATGGTTATCTAAGCAAAAGTGGTTAAGTCATAGGGTTGTCCCAATTTAAAATTTTAATAATTGAGTGATACCGCACAGTTTTGGCAGGTATCTTCAAACTAAAGAAAGTTTTTTGCAGAAATCTGCAAAATCTCTGCAGATTTCTAGCAGAATTTTGTCACATAATCTTCTTCCTCCAAAAATATTGAGTTTTAAGAGTCAATTGTGAAAAATTTAGTTCTAGTACTTCTAATTTAAAACTTGAAAATTGTTTGCTGAAAATTTGCAGATTCCTGAAAATTTTGAAGACACCTGCAGAAAATCTGCAGAATTACTTATAAAACTTCAAATCCCAACAACCCTATGATTGGAATACTTTTGCTTAGAAAACCCTATACCATCGTGTTTGTAATATTTTTATCTAACTTTTAACATATAACTTATGAGGAAACTCGATCAGTAAGTCAGATCTTAGACCATTAAATCAGCCCAATTTTACACAAAAAGTCCAATAATGCTACCTAATCCTATGCAAAACCATTGGAGGCAACATGCAGTCTGACCCTCTCAAAATGACTCCATGGTTGCTTCATTTTTCAGTCGCGGTGATCACATAAGTACTTTATTCTAAAGAAAGTTTTTCAGGACAGTTGATGTTATATCTATAACCTGTTAAATTCTGACATTTGTAGGCATTGTAACTTCAATGAAGATTTGTAGGGACTGCTTTCCTTATTCTAATGGGAGCGTTTCACTAAATTTCTCCTACATCTGAGTGTTAAATATGTGTCAATAGATGAATCAGAGCTTTCTTTGAAATGTGAACTTATAAAACTAATTAAGTTTTTGAACAAAGTAATTATTGATTAACTTCTTAAAAATATATGTCAGAATTGTACTTACACTACTAAACGAGCTTATTTTATTATGTCTGACTAAAAGCATTTCCAATCTATGAAGCTGCTGCAAATTTTCCAGGACAGAAATCTTGTTTGAGGTCAAATTCAAATGAGTAAGACTGAAAAGCTTTTCTAAACCTTCAATATGCTTGATAAAATTGAAAGACAAATCTGAGAAAAATAACACTATTGTTTAACAGGATTACATTATTATTTCAAATAATATAGTTTAATACAGATATTGGTTTAAATATAAATTTCGGTGACAGTCAATTCATAAAATGCAATATCATTGATATGTTTTAGAAACAAAATCAAAATCCTTTTCGGAGAATTTTTTAATGTATGGGAGGAAAAGGTAAATAATCTAATATAAACTTACTCTTGAAATTTATAAAAAATAAGCAAAATCTTTTCTCTTCATGTTGAAAGCCAATTAGCCTGAGGATTTTTTGATTCAAAAATTACATTGGGTTTTGAAGCATGTTGCAGATTGAAGATGAAAACATAAATTTATGCAGCAACTCCTCCTTTGTTGTTGTCGGGAGATAACAGAAAAGCATGATATATCCAAAACCTCAATATAAACAAGGTCATGAGAAGTGTTTATTTATTTAATGCAAAGATAAAAAAAATTCTGTACTCACAAAAAAATTTTGTTTAAAGATACAAAATTGAATTTAAAATACACTGTGTCGCATAAAAATATATGCACACAGAAGAAATTGAGCTACACTCATGAAACTTGGCAGGTATGTAGTGCATAAGGAGATAAGAAGATGATTAAAAATTCAGAATGAAAAATAATTTTATTAAGCAGTTACAGCATGCAAAAGGTTACAAATCAGTAAGTAGTAAAACCACCTCAGGCAGCTATACAAGCTGAAACATGACGTGGCATCGAATCAATTGGGTCACTTAAGACCTCCTACGGAAGATCATGCCATAATCTTTGCAACTGCGTCGTTAATTCCCCTATATCCCGGGATGGTTGCAGTTGCCTTCCCAGCACGTCACAGACATGCTTTATTGGCGAAAGGTCTGGTGACATGGCAGGCCATGGGAGTACGTCATATCCCTGAACACAATGTTGACAGAGTCGCGCAGTATGTGGACGAGCATTGTTCTGTTGATAAATGACACCTGGGCGACTTGATAGCATGGGTAGAATAATCAGCATTAAAATGCTGTCCACGTATCTGCGAGCTGTTAAAGTGCCTTGAAGAACAACTAGAGGTTGATCATGTGTCATAACAAATCGCTCCCCACGCTGTCACACTTTGTGAAATGGCTGTATACCGCTTACCAACAAATGCTGGATTGGAGCGCTGGCCGGTGCGCCTCCACACACGTGTACGGTGATCATCAGCACTGAGACTGAATCGGGATTCATCGCTGAAGATCACACGCCTACAATCTGTTACACTCCAAGCTGCCCGAAGTCGGCAAAAATCCAGTTGACACTGCCTGTGATGTGGGGTCAGTGGCGTAAAATCGATGCTAGCGACGTTGTCGGTGCCGACGTGGCCGCTCTTCTGATTGTGTGATCCTCTTGTTCATTTGTGTTTCTGGGACGCCCTGACCCTCCACGACAGTAGACTGTCCCTTCCGTGATCCACTGTTGCCTACACCAAGCAATTACCATATCACTCCGACCGAGGTGGCGGTCAATACTCCTGTTTGACCAACCTGCTTCTCTGAGGCCTATTATACGGGCCCTATCAAACTCCGTCAGCTGTTCGTAATGCTGTCCATTACGTCTTAGAAGCATCTTAAGTCACAATACAGTCTACCGAAGTCAACAGATTTGATTGAATAGCCCTACAGCACAAGTACTCACGCTTTTAAACTCTCCCACCTGTGCAACTCACATGCTCATAGTGCGCTTAGCCTTGTTTCATTGGCGCTGAAATTTTAATCATTTGCATATCGGCTACCAAACTGCATTTATGCCGAGATTCATGATTGTGGCTCTAATTCTTCTAGGTGTATGTATTTTTTTTGCGACAGAGTGTATTTCTCTAGTCTTTTGATTAAATCAGAATCAAAAGCTGCAACTTGAACTGCAGCAAATTTAGATGAATGGAAAAAACCAGTTTCGTTCATTTATTTCAGGGGTCCCCAAACTGTGTCATTCAGCTCCTTTATTCAGTCTTAATTTAACAATAAAACATTTCATTGTAATATTTTGTGCTCTGTTTCATTAGAAATTAAGAATAGTAAGAAACCCAACAAAAAAGGCTAGATTGTTACTGGAAAAAGATAATGGAGAATATTCCTAAACCAGTAAGAGATTTAATAAGGTCCTTCAAAATGTTCAAACAGGTAATGAGTGAAATTTTCATGAATAATAATTAATGCTACTTAATTAAAATTATTTAACAACATAGAATTGGTTGCAACTGAAATAAACCAAATTTGAATCGGTTCTCTTTGGATTATTTAATGAAAAGTGATTAGAGAATGTCAGTGCCAAGGCCAAGAGAGAAAATTGTTCTACTTCACGTGCTGATTAATCCAACATCTGGCAGGTGAGAACTTAAGATGGGTGAACAATTCGGGGTCTGTTTTTAAAATAAATGCAATAAAAATACTTTTGAATCATTCTCCCTCCCTCTATTTTCAAACATTTTGAAACTGTTGTGTGATCAACTCCTAATGATTCTGCAAGTTCAGCTAATGTTTGACATGAGTCTTGTGAAGTAATACTTCCAATTGTCCGTGTTCAAACTTTTTTGATGGGCTAGAGCATTTTTTATCAAGATTAAAATCAATATTTTTAAAGCTTCTAGACCAGTGGTTGGCAGCCCGTCGATTGCGATCGACCGGTCTATCTCGAGCCCATTTTCAGTCGATTGCAGCAATGTTTTGGGCTTTGCTTTCAGTCAGAGTACCAGTAAAAACATTTTTTTTATGGAATAAAATTAAGTTTAGGCAGGGCGTCGGAGTGGGTTATTTTATCTTCTCACTCTGCAGCTACGGGTTTAACATCAAATTCAATAGTTATTTTAAAAAGTTTGAAATTTTTTATATTCTCTGAAATTTTTAGTCATAATTTAATCAATTGTAAAGTAAGCAATATAGTTATCTGAAAATACTTTTACGTGTGTTAATGGTGTTCACATAACTTATTTTAGCAATTTAACACAACTGTTTAATAAGCATCAAAATCTGTTTTGATAAGAGTTAACCTACAACTTGTAGTCAGCACAGCCAACTTAATCATGTGTTGTATACCTCACCTCCCCTTCCAAACTAGTTGATCTTTGTATTCACCAAATATAGAAAATAAAATCTACAGTCAATTTAGGTGGCTGACCGTAGATCTAGACCAATGTCTACAGGTTGTTTCTGACAGAGCATCATCGCCGTAAGCCTCTACAAGAATTCTGTGAGCTTTAACTGCAGATATTTCTTGATTGAAACAATGCAGTAAAATTCCCTGAAAATATTCTTTTTTTTTTTTTGGCACATAATTTGACAGATTTAAGCTCTGAAAAATGAAGTTGTTTGCACTTCTGCGAAATAACATACACTGCACTTCCAGCTCTCTTATAGTGCTTACATATAGATGCGTTACTATCAAATCACTTGCACAATCAGCTTCAGCTATGCCAGCTGTTATAAAACAGGGAGAACTTATTCAAGTTCTCAATATCTAACAAAATCCAAATTTTTTGCTCATAATTGAATTGATAGAAATTGTAGAGTCCACAACATAGCATTTAAATATGCACATTTGACTCTCGATAACTCGAAGCTTTATAACTCAAACATTTCTTGTGATCTCAAAGTTTTCATTCAGTCCCAAAATACAGTAGGTTCTCTGATTAACGACGCTCTATTTAACGACTTTCTCTATTTAAAGACGGCTTTTCACGGTCCCAGATGGTCCACTATAGTGTCAAAAGCATTCTATTTAAGGATGCTTTCTACTTAAGGACGATTTTTTGTGGTCCTTTGAAAGTCGTTAAACAGAGAGCCAACTGTAATTCAGTGTTTTTAATACAGTCTATATATCTTGAATGCACTCCTTTTAAGTCGAAGTTTTAACGAGAGTTTCGCTTAAATTTTATGCATAAAAATGCAGCTAAAATCGCTTATCTACTTGCATGAGGGTGATTATTTATTTACAATAATGCTCCATAATTGCATACAGTGTTGAAGGATTATGTGAGGAGTAGCCGATTCGTCTCCTTTTTGCCATGGCTAAGGACCTAAAATTTTATTGCTGTTAATCTCCTCTCAAAAATTATGATTTCAAAATGCATAATAAAAAAAGATTTTACCCAAAACTTTCAGATGCTTCAAAGTTTCTAAGCCTTCTATCTTTTCGATTAGATTACTCTGCATCTCTAGTTTAGTCAGCCATGGAAATCTCCATAAATCAGAAATATTCACAAGGTCTATAAAATATCAGAAATATGTTTAGCTGAATTAATACAAATAATTCGTATTTTAATGCAAAAAACAAAAAAAGAGAAATAACAGTGTGCCATTATAAAATAACATTATTGCTTCTAAAATACCTTAATTACTTTTTTAAATAAAAAAAATACAGAGGAGCTTTTTTATTAATCTATTATTGAGCTGAATAATAGAATTTTCAATAACTGATGCACACACAGCTCAGAAGCCAATGAGCAAGATTGCAGACACTGGTTTGTGGAGCATGAAAACATGTATAAACAATATTTCACTTTTAATGATGCAATTAACATATATTCCTTGTAAAGAAAATAATTTAAGCATGGCTTGAAATTTAAGAGTTTTTATGTATTTCAAATAATATTTCTCTGAATGCTGGTTGCTTTTCTTTGTTTCAAAATCTGAAATTAAATTTCCATAATAATATGACAACAGGGGAAGTGTTTGCCACAAATTTCTAAAACACAGCCTTAAAACATTACACTAAATTTAAATTGCATTTCATACCAGGGGCGGATACAGACTACCATTTTAGGGTGGGTCATGCTGAAGAATGACGAAAACTTTCTGAAACTGCTTGGGGATCAATAAAAAGCTCCAAATCGGCCAGGAGTAAGGCATTTAATAGGGTACAAATGTTATAAATTAATTTCATAAACAATGAATAGACAGAATAGTTCAAATATTCACTTTCAAAAAAAAAAAAAAATGAATGGAAAAGTTACTGCAATTGTTAACATTTTACGCCCAAAGTGATTGAACACAATGTGAATGGATACAATTGTTAAGGGCAGTTCTCAAAAGGTGGGGACAAAAAGATAACTTTGAGCAACTTCAAAAATTTTCAAATTTGACATCAATTTTGCTTTTATTCTATAGTATGCATACCTAGAACACAATATACGAACATGAAAAGACAGCAGGTATTTGCAAAAATTGTTAATTAGCAAATTAAATCAGCAGTCTGTAGGTAACACATTTTGGACATTGTTGTCCTGTAGGTAACGGATTTTGGACATCATCATAATGTAAGTTTCAATATTTTTCGCAATTGTTAATCTGATTTTTAACTTTTCCAATGAAAATTTTATTTACTGTACTTTTTGAATTTTGCAATTTAATAATAAAGAGGATATTAATGAAGTACTTGAATGGCTATACATACTGCTCTTGACATATAATGAAGTTTTGGAATGATTTTGAAGAAGTTGATGAAAGGTAAAAAAAAAAGCTTCATGGAAATAACTATACAAACTCGTAGTTTGATTTATTGGGACAAATAAGGAATAAAAATGGAGACAAATAAATATGACATATACATTTTTAAAGGAAAAATAAACAAAATATGCTTTAAGAAAGAATGTAAAAAGTGACATCAGTTTTAATAATTAATAATTTTTCTAATGTCATAAGAATTGAAAGGATGTCTAAAAAAAATTATTGAAAAAAGAAATTCATATGTCTATTTAGAGATCGTTAAATTGTGTTTCCAAAAGAAAGAAGAGAAAAAAAAATTCCTAAAGTAATAAAAGCGGGAAAAAAAAATGCTAGCGCAGGTGATAAAGTCGCCAAAACTGGTGCAGCAGACGATAAACTACCGGCAACCTTTAGTTTTTCGTATACTGTGTTGTCGCCAACAGAGGTTTGCTTGGCAATTTTAGCACAAAATGGCTGCTTTTGTTACAATCATAATCAGCCATGTTTCCACTGTAATCTATGTATTGTTCAATATGTAACGTATTAATTATGCAAAATACCAATGGATTAAAGAAGATAACATTATAATACTCTTTTTTATTGAGGTTAGAAGACAGTGGATCATCAAAAATTATGAATAAAGGGACAGAATTATCGGCGTCAAGATCGTAACGCCATTTGGACATCTCACATGTATGTTTAAGAAAAATTATTCTTCTAAGATACTGCATAAAAGCTTATGAAAACACTTTTAAACAATTAAAAATTGATTCTGAGGATTGATAAATACCTTTAAAATTAAAACATCATATACTTGGTTTTCTCAAATATTAGCATTGTAAAGATCGTAACTTTTGGACAGGGATCAAATTTCAAACTTACTTTTTTCTAAAATCGTTTACAAAGTAAATAATCTGTCTTTACTTTTGTTATTTGTGTAAATTATTAACGAAAAATTATTCAGTGTAAGAATCATACTTTTAATTTTTTTTTTTTGAAAAATTATGGAAATAATTTAAAAAAAATTTTTTTTAATGGTACATTTGCTCAGTTAACATTTTGGTATGTCCAAAATTGTGCCTTTTAGCAAAGAAAATATTTTTTAAGGGCATTTGAAGAGCATTTTTGCCATAATTTATGTCAATTCTTGTCTCTATACAGTATTATAATTCAACTCAAAATGAAAGTTATTTGGTGTTGAAGCTTCAAAGTTGACGTCTGTGTTTGCTCCCACCTTTTGAGAACTGCCCTTAACCGTTTATGGAAGGGGGAGTCCCATGGTCCCCCATGATCCTCCCCTTGTATCCACCACTGTGATTTCAGCTAAAACACATGGGAAAAATTTGCTCTCAAATTTAAAAAGTGTAATAGAACCTGCAAGCACTATAAATATAAGTACATTAAAAAAAAGAAAATAATAAACATGTTTATGAAATGGCTAGAATGACGAGGAACGACCACCAGAAACGACCACCGTTCCTGCGGCTACATAGTTTTATTTCTTGGTTGTCCTCTTCAGTTCTAAGAACTCTTGGACTTGAATGTTGGCAATATTAAGAAAGTGCAGCAAATACCTGATTATCCATGGAATAGGGTGGCATGGTAACCACGGATAAGCAAATTCGTGGGTAACCAACAAATTAGGTAAAAACAATGCAACAGTATGCACTAGTTAAAAAATATAATAACAATTGCCTACACTTAAAATATAGTTAAAACGATAACAGTGTATACATAAAAAATGCATATTAAAGCTAAAAAAGGATTACTCATTGTTGCGAACTGATTACACACATACAAAGCAAACTATGTTTGATGTAATTTGAAGGGGAGGAAGAGGGGAGAAGGAAATAGGAATGTCTAAAAATAGATTTTGCACTTGGTAAATAAAAATGTGTGCATTTATCTACAATGAGTTAATCATCGGCGGAATGTTCTTTTGAAAGTCTGAAAGGTCGTGGGCAATTTGCCTGCAGATAATCGGGAGTTTAGTGTAGAAACATTTTTGTTTGTTATCATTAATGTACTGCAAAAACTTACTTTGATGCTCAAGTTCTAATAAGTTAATCAGTTCCCAACAGATATTGTCATCTCCAACTAATTTCTTCAGTTCAGAAGAATCTAGATTATTAAGTTTCACCATATCATGAATCACTTTTTCTTTCAAAAAACTTGAAGTCATGATTATAGGTTGAGGTGTTGTACTAATTCTATTTCCCATCTGTTTAAGAGAAAATCAAATTATAAGGTACATCACAACCACTGTTATTTAAGCACTTTAAATTACTTAAAAGAAAATCTGTACATGAATGATTTTTAAATTAAAAAGAGAGAGCATGTAGAAGAAACCTTGATTACAAAACACTGCATCATCGTTTAAAAAAAAAATGGAGCCATCATAAAAATGTACCCTATAGAAAGTAACAATGAACATTCTTAACATATGAGGCAGTGAGAAGCAAAGGGATGTAAGTAGGCGTTTTAAAGTTTCGAGTGAAACACGTTTAAGATTCAGATCCAAGGTAGGCTTTCATAGTATTTTTTTTCCAAATCATGCTGTATTGAAGCACCAACCAGGATTATCAATAACACCTCTTTTCATAAAACAGACGAGAGGACTCCTACCATTTGTACTAAGTATCTCCAAATTTTAAAATGGCCCTTTCATTCCTTTTGCTTAGATATTTTGAATTACAAATAATTTCATTCTTGGATTAGTTATAATTTTCTATTTTTTCCAATCTCTGAATTACAATAACAAACCAACAAAAAATCATAAACAAACAAGAAATTCTTGAATGATCACTACACTAACGTACGAAGTAGGCTAATTTTAAGAAATCAAAATATGAAGGCAAATTTTATTTTTTCAGTTTTGTATCTACAATATTAAAGTGAGGCAAATAGATTAGCAAATTTGCAGTAATTTTTTAATGGAGTACAAATTATTTCATAAGTTGAATATCAAAACAAAGAAGTAAATCTAAAATAGTCTGTACACTCTTTCAAAGCAAATTGATCACAAATGAAATCAGAGAGCAAAAGTGAATCAGTGGGCGGTTCTTGTGCCCTCTAAAAAAATGCCCTTAATTTTGGAAATTTTCTGTAACAATAGCCCCCTTAAAAACTTTGAGTTTGGGGCTCCCCTGCAAGTCATATGTATTTATAAATGCTTAATAAGCAGGGTTGACAAGTTTTTGACAGTCCGAGGTTTCATCCGGTTTTTACCGTCATGTCAAAACCCCCTTTTTGACAAAAACTTAATTTTCTATCCAAAACCTGCCTATATTTGATTTTGATTACAAAAATACATTAAAAAATTCATCAAAGTTGTAAAGTTTTTAATTTCAGACACTAGAATACATTTTTAGAGTTTTAGAATTCTAAAATGATGTGCAGTAAACAATCCCAATCCTAATTTTAATTCAACAGGCAGCTCGACTGTAGTAAAACACAGAAATAAATGAAAGAATTATTATAGAATAGAAAGTAATTATAAATAGCTAAACTTAAACTTAATGACTATTAATTCCTTTAATTTTCCAACGCTGTAAGAAGATTGCTCATTTACCTAGTATAATTTCGAACTAAAAGACACTTAATAAAATAGATATCTTTATTAAACTGTGACTTATTTTATTTAGTCTCATTCTAAATATTTTTTCCCTTGGAGCATGCGGTAGAAAAACACCAGTTTTACTGCCTTTTGTTTACTTAGTTCATTTCTAAATTTAGAATGGATCAATCCAAAACCAGAGAAAATTCTCTCAATAAATACTGAACAACATGGGCTTGAATGTAACGCATAATGAGTTGTACAAATTTGACAGAAATATTGGTTTTCTTAAACCTTTCCAAACATTTTGTTGCAGATACATTCTGAACCGAGAACTAATTTCCTGGATATGATGCAAATTCAGCTTAAAAAGCTTTTTTTTTTATGTTAAGAGTAAGAGTAGTTTTTACTACATAGCTAACTATATAATTTTGCTGGAGATGAACTGTCTTAAGACCCGCATCTTTTGATGGAAAACATTCATTTTCTTCAACAAAAGATACATTTTTTCCCTTCTTGATTTACAAAAGAAAAAAATCATTAAAAATATTTAGCTGACTTATAAGTCATTGTCTGCTAATTGATTTATTTTTGCTTTTACTCAAAAGAAAAAGGATATTACATAAGTAATTATAGAAAGCTTTTTAGGTAGATAAAATTACTTGTAATTAATTGTCAGTTATTAAAAATTTTAAACAGAACCAATTTAAAAACTGGATTTCAGCTTTATGTTTGTCATAATTATTTTTGTGGCATACTTACAAATTAATTTTAAGAAATTAATTTCATTTTAATAATTTTTTTTATTTAATTTTTATTTTACTTAAATGATAAAAACATAAATTATGATGAAATCATGTTTGAGGATGAGTGATCTCATATGTTATGAAAAATAACAATAACGACTATATTTGTATTTTCGACAGGTTCAGAGCCGATCCTAGCAGGTGTGCACCACACACGGGCGGCCAAAGCAAGGGGCGGACGCAGGCCGCATCATATAGTTCTTTTAATCAAGCAAAATTCCTCAAGAATTTCTCACAAGATAACATAATAAGTTAAAATAAATATGCTGAATTTTAAGTGTTCAATTATCAAAGTAAGTGCCAATTTTCCAACAGCATAGCATATTAAGAAAAATAGAATGATAGAGCACATTGTGCTGCTCCATTATCCATTAATATCAACTCTTTACACACATGCTTCATTTGGTTGCAAAATTTGTAACAGCACTGGCTGATAGGATACACTCGCAAGTATTTCAAACAGCAAATTCTGTGTTCATCAGTCGTGGAGACTGGAGAGAATGGAAAATTGTGACTCCCTTCAGAGTCAAACATATAAAATCAACGAACTAAAATTTTTAATTTCCCCCTTTACAGCAATTTTTTCTTATTAAAATCACGAATGAACTGCCCGGTTTCAGATCAGGTAGGAGGACAGGACTCTTGCCCTGGGTTATAAATTTTAAGTGCGGCTCCAAAACGAAGATCCAAATGGATGCCTTGACGAGACAAAAGAAGGCTTCAAACTGCGTTTTTACAACTTCAATTTCGAAAAAATTTCGCTGGTTGAATCACCGATTTTAAGGATCCAATTAAGTCTCTTATTAACCCTTTCTACTTTAATGTAATCAAACATAGCCTAAAAATGATGGTTCCAAAATCCAAAATGTCTTTTCTGGGAACAGCCCTTCCTAACGTCCTCAAAAATTGCTCAATGGTATTTTTCGTATTTCTTTCTCGAAATTTTTGCGGTAGAAGGCCTTGAAATCCATTCTCTAAGATTACTACCAAAGATAGTCTGAATTAGTCTGTAGAGAGGCCACCAATCCCACCCCCTCTCACTTAACGTATTCAAAAACAAACTAAAATTGTGTTTTTCAATCATCAATTTCAAAGAACTTAGGGGGAAATACCGTGGATCCCCCTTTTCTCCAATGTAATCACTATAGCTCAAAATTTCATTTTTAGACGATTCCGTGAAGCCACCAAACCCTTTCTGCCTAAACTAGTCAGAAATTGACTTATGTTTCAAAAAACAGTTCTTGAGGGCACACTGAACCCCCAACCGCTCTTTGTCCCATCGTTATCAAACAATGCCTAAAATACGATTTTGGGACTTCCAAGTCTAAAAAATTCCGGATGACTTATGTAAATTTTCATAGCGTTAGGGCATCCGGCATCCCCCATCAATCGGAGAAAAGTCTTTAATTGTATTTTTCAGATATTAATATCAAAAAATATTCAGAAAGATTTGCTGAAGCTTTCTGGTTTCCTTAACATCACCAAAGATAGTACAGAATTGTGCTTTTTATAGCCCCAATACCCTTCCTTCACAAAAATAGCTAAAAATTGATTTAAATTCTGAAAAATATTTCAGTTCGGAATTTTTCCCATTTCCTCTATCGTGTCCAAATCTAGCCAAAAATGTGTTTTTGAAATAATAGTACCGATAAATTCCCGGAGGAAAGATGCCAGACCTCTACCGTCACCAAAGGCAGCCTAACTGAGTTTTAAACTAATATTTTGGAAAACTTTCGATAGGAGACGACTGAATCTCCCTCCCTCCAGCAACAACAATAAAGATAACCCAAAATTTGTGTTATCTTTGTTTGCGTGTTTAAAACTACCGTTTCAGAAAATTTTCGGGAAGAGCACTGATCCTTCTTAAACTAAGGTCACAAAAAATAGCTGCAGTTTGACATCAATTTTGAAAGAATTTTAGGAAAGAACTCCAACATTACTTTCCCCTCAAGTCTCAAAAAATTTCCTAAAATTACAATTTTTGACGTCAATATTGAAAATTTCTGCATGGACCTTGAATGTTCCCGACTCTTTTGTCCTTGCAACCAAACACAACCAAAGATTAATTACATCAATTTTTTATACGCCAATTTTGAATATTTTCTGGGGACGAACCTTCCCCCATTCATCCTTCTTCTGTTTTTTTTTTTTTTTAAATTTGAACTTGATACAGAAATTTGAAGAAAGATTTATATGGGCGTTAAGTATTAGTCAAAACATTCAAATTGCTCTTCAGGGGCGGCACATGAGGTCTTTGCACACAGGTGGCCGACACCCTAGGATCGGCCCTGGACAGGTTTAAAACTGGTTTTTGATGTTAAAAACCCAACCTGGTTAATAAGGTATTAATTTGTCATGACTACATCAAGGGGTAGAAATTTCTTGTACCATAAAAATTTTGTACAATAATCTTAAGTCTTAACATCTTCTTTCTGTAAAATGACAGAGGAGCTCTATTTGTCTAAAACAGCTGCTTAATGTACGACTATCGAGTAAAAAGTTAGATTGATCAATGAAAAATCCAATCCCGTCATCCAACTCGGTATCGGATCTAAATTAATGTAAATAAAACGAAATGTGATCTTGTACAGAAGCGCAAAAAATAAGACTGTTGAAGCTCAGTTTAAACTTGTATTTCATATCAGCTTTTTAATGTGAATATGCATTTTAGCTAGGGAAGGAGAGAAGATTCCGAGAGAAGAGAAAGTAGGAATTACGATTTAAAAAGTAAAAAACTTGCAAATGAGCAAAATATTAAACAGTTGTACAGAGTTCATCATTGTTCCTTCGCATTTGTTTCATGACGGAAGTGAAAGACATAGTACTAATTTGAAAAATGTTTTCTAAAACGACATTACAAAAGAACGAGCTCGATTTAAAATAAACAAACTTTAAAAGTCAAAGTGGAAGTTAATATTAATAACAAGCAGAGTATACGCAACGATACAAGGGTTGCGTTCGACAAAACTCACCGGTTTACCGGCAAGTAACTGGTAACTAACCGAAGCGCTCTGTGTTCAACCGGTTACCACAGCGGTTACCATTCTAAGCAGTTGATTGGAGCTAGTGATCGTTAGCTGTCACGTGATTAACTAACCGGTCGCTCTCGGTCGAGCTCGTCGAACGCAACCAAATACGACCGGTAGCGTCCAGTGGGGTCTATTCACGATTTGGGTTCGAGGTTAGGAGAAACCACGTGATCCGTGAGTTTACATTTTGAATATCAATGCTAAGTACTGGAAAAGTTCGCCTTAAAAATTCAGGATTAAAATTATGTTTTTGTTGTTTTCATGCTATACTTGTGGTCTGGGAGAAAGATTACATTGTGCTGCGCTTCTGTTTGGCACTCGAATGTCTGAATAGTGAATCAAGATCATGTTGTAGCGTAAAATGTAGACGCTTCCATACCTGTCATTTGCTCGATCCATAGTCTTAAGAAAAAGCGTGTAAAAAGTCAATCGGATTCGTATTAAGTATTCTGTGGTCTTTTATTTAGTTTTCATTGTTGACTTTAGTGAATGTGCACTATAGGCTTAAAATCAAAGAATGTTAAAAAAAAAATGTTTACAAGCCTTTTTTGTTGTCATTCCCGCATCGTTCTTTTGAAGTCAATATAATACGCTACTACATCAAACGAACTTTATTATGGAAACATCGATAACAAAATGGGCAGCAAAAGAGTGCTAGTATACTTTAAAATCTACCATACTCTATTGCTGACTTTTTGTTCTATATGCTACGTTTTTTTGGTTTTTGACAGGTAAGTAAGAATAGTTCTTATTATATGTTATTTCAATTATGGTGTTTTGATGTTCAAATTTTTACATTCGTTTCATTTGCTTGCGTAATGTAACAATCAGGATGTATTGATATTGTTTGTTGTTATGGTAAAAAACTTCATTAACAATTGAAGTTACTTGATTTTTTTTCGTATGATTTGCTGTTTCAAGTTGATGGATTTCATTGAATTCAGAAACAATACTTTACACATTTACATTGCAGTACAACCTCAACCAAGATGTTGATGAAATTTAAAACTGAAGTTAAATTATCTTTAAAAAATTCTGCAAAAAACCACTGTATTTCTCCAGAGTCTTGATTGTCATATCAAAACCAACAGCAAAAATGTCGGTGAGTAGAGTACCACAATGATACCAGCATGTGTTTTTTAATTACATTTGTTCTTTAATTCAGCATTAATTGGCAAAATTAGCGAACAATATGAGTTGCTAGCTCGGAGGCGATGTCAGGGCGAGAGGAGAGTTCCCGACTAGTCCCTGCTCGGGAACTAGGGGCCCAGCTTGGAATCTGAAGCATAAAAATATTATAAGTTTTATGAGAAGAGGGAGACCTGGCGAACAAACTGACAAAGGGCCCGCATCAGCTCTATGCGGCCCTGCGCTCGCCAAAATAGGGTCGACTCGGAATTGAATTGGGTCCACTTTGCGGCTCCTTCACAAAAATCTGCATTGTAAATGCGGCCGTTTCACAAAATTCCACACCGTAAAAGCGGCTCATTCACAAAAATTCGCATCATGAAATAAAATTCAAGATTTAGGGTCTCCCCTTGCCATGTGGCGATCCAGTGTGACAAAGTCCGAACCCCCAAAAACGGTTTTTGTGATTCTATCATTTGGACATTAACAATTACCTTCTTATACTTCATATTGTGGTTGCACAAGCATCATTTTGCCATGCCCATGTATAACCTGGCAGTTCACAATAATTTCATTTTCAAAAATAAAGAAAATTTAGAAAAATATTTTGTTTTTTAACAAAATGGGGACTCAAAAAATAAAACTTGGATCGACTCCTGAAAAATGTTCTGAAAATTGAATAAGTTATCAAAATTATTGTCTAAGTAATCTTATTGAGTGGTGATTAGCATATCTGTATGCAGGCATACTTCATCACACGGTGTTTCTAAAACACGGTTTTGATATTACACGGTACAAAGTTTTAATTTAATACCCCACAGTTTTAATGTAACATGAATTTCAAAAGATAGAATTTCATTTTGTTTAATACCAATTAGTCTAAACCCACGTATAACAGTAACTTTTAACTTTTAAATACTTTATTTTCTCATTGGTGTTCTAAAAAAAACACACACACACACAATAATTGTTTTGTTTCCAATTCATTGTAAGAAAATAACATTTAGGAATAAACATAAGCTAAATTTTGCAAACGATAAATAAAAAATGTATTGTAATTATGATGAACAGTACAATGAAATAATAGAATAATTTTATTTTAATTTTTCTTTTATTTGGTTGTCGCCGCAGGGGTAGAAGTGATCGACTTGTCACATATAGGACATTTTCCACAAAAAATATAGGACAAATATAGGACACATTATATGAATAGTTTCGCTATGAAAAATAAAATAATACATACATATTATTTATTTATTCTTATCAATGATTTTGTTTAAAAAAAACCTTCAAAAAAAAAATTATAACTTACACCTGAAATGACTTTCCTGTAGTTGAAAGAATAATTTTTGAAAAAAGTGTACTTTGTAGACAAAAAAAAAAAAAGAACAAAGTGAAATTTATTGATAATTAACACAGCAACTCACAATTTTTGCAGGGATAGAAGTGTCTCAAACATAACTTATACAAATAAATAAAAACCGTCTTTGTATTGAGAACTAACAGGAAATTACCAATGCTTTGTAGCACAAACATAGATATTTTGTTCTATAAAATTCCACGAAAAGAAAAGATTGCAAAAAGACTTATAACATTCCGATCAGAAAATGCACTGAACACGAAAATATACCCGCGAAAACAAAAACCAAAAAAAAAAAAAAAAAAAAAAAACACGAAAACAAAACCAAAAAAACCACGCTGGAAAACAAAACAAACTGCTGTTGCCAAACGCAAAATTCTAAAACCAACTTCAGAATTCGTTCTCGAATTTCCACCCACTACAGTGACGTCATATTGCTGTGGCCAATGAGAGAAGATGCCTGTTGCAGGATTTAGTGAGTTGTGTTTTTTAATTTGAAATTCGTTTGCACACGTACTTTCGACGAAAAATCCGAAGTCAGATAGTTTGTTTACTGTTGTTTTAAAGAAATAAATTGGATAAAAAACAGGAATATAGGAAATATAGGACATTTTCCAAAAATATAGGAAATATAGGACGATTTTCATACTTTTTTTGAAAATATAGGAAATATAGGATATATAGGACCACTTCGACCCCTGCATTGTCGCTGCTCAAACTTTATTGCTCTAGAAAAGCTCCGATTTTTTTTCCTGATAAAATGCGTTTTTTCTTAGAAAAGAAAGTTGATAAAGTTTTTCCTTGAACTGTTACATGTTCTAGCAGCCAGTTTTCATTTGTATGTCCTATTTAGTTGAGATTTCAGCTTTCATAAAATATTTGTGTTATATGAAAGGAGAGAAGTTTAGCACTCCCCTTGACAAGGACGGAACGGCCTCTGGGCCTTACACACATACGGTTAAGGCACTGCCGCTCACTTCGCGGCAACTTAACCACATTTTTTATAGTGATATTGCTAATGTTCTTAATAACTTTTTTTCGAGTGTTTTTAACGATAACTGTATCTCAACAGTTGACACCAACAAGACACAAGCTATAGTACAGCTTGAGGACTTAGTATTTTCCAGGGATGACGTTTTACTTCATTTGAAAAAAATTAAAGAGACTAAGGCTCCGGGACCTGATAATATTTATCCAAAAATTTTAGTTGAATGTGCGGAGGAATTAGCAGATGTAATCGTAAATATTTTCAATGCTTCTTGTAACTCGGGGACAGTGCCAGAGGACTGGAAGCTAGCTAACATTACACCGCTCTTCAAGAAAGGTTCTAAAGGGAGTGCGGGAAATTATAGACCTGTGAGTCTAACTTCGGTGATTTGCAAAATTTTTGAAACATTGATAAAAATTAAGATAGTAAATTTTCTAGAGACTAATAATCTATTGACTAGTTTTCAGTACGGTTTCAGGAAAGGTAAATCTTGTGCAACTAATTTATTACATTTCTATGACAAAGTTACCATGGCTTTGGACAATAAGAAGCCTGTAGATGTTGTTTACATTGATTTTCAAAAAGCTTTCGATAAGGTACCGCATGTTGCTCTACTTAGCAAATTAGCTGATATTGGAATAGGAGGGAAAACTTTCATTTGGGTAAAAAACTGGCTGACCGGAAGGAAACAAAGGGTTTTTAAGGGGAAATTATTCTAAATGGAGTGAGGTTTTAAGTGGGGTTCCTCAAGGATCAGTATTAGGGCCTGTTTTGTTCATTGTTTTTATGAACGATATTCACAAAAATATTTCTGGGAACATGAATTGTTTTGCTGATGATGTCAAAGTTATGGGGACTGTAGAAAATGAAGTACAAGCAAAACAGTTGCAAGAGGATCTAGATCATATTACGGAGTGGGCTGATAAATGGGGTATGGCTGTTAATGTTGGGAAATGTCAAGTGCTACATTTAGGGCATGGAAATAAGCGTACAAGTTATTATTTGCAAGGTTCAGTCATTAGTCAGGCAGACAAAGTTACTGATCTGGGGGTCTTAATAAGTCAGGATTTAAAGTTTAGCCAACAATGCAGCATTGCTAGTTACAAGGTCAATAAGATGCTTGGGTTTATCAATAGATCTATTTCAAACAAATCTAAAGAAGTTCTTCTGCCCTTATATAGAAGTTTGGTAAGACCTCATTTGGAGCATGCTGTTCAGTTTTGGTCTCCTTATCTTAAGAAAGACATTAATGCATTGGAAAGGGTGCAAAGGCGAGCTACAAGGCTAATAAATGGACTTTCTCATTTAGACTACGATTCCAGGCTTAGAAGGCTAAAAATGTATAGTCTTGAGCAAAGAAGAGACCGAGGGGACATGATTCTGTTGTTTAAATTTATTAAAATGAAAGATGTTACGGGGCTGAAGTTTAGCACTGAAAACAGGACAAGGGGTCATTATTTTAAGCTACTTAAATCTCAGGCTAACATGGATGTTAGGAAAAATTATTATTTTAGCACGGTAGTGGAACCTTGGAACAGTTTACCGGAAGAGGTGTTAATGAGCAAGGGAGTAGATAGTTTTAAGAGAGCCATTGATCTTCATTGGGGATTGTAAATTGACTAGGACCAGTCTAGCTGGGCCCAGAGCCTGTTGCTGGTCGTCACTTTTGTATTTGTATTTGTATTTACCTTAAGACATGGTTTAATATAACACGGTACACATTTCTTGATTCACATTATTTTAAAGATTCATATAACATGGTTAATAATATCTAGGACATAATTAATTAGTTCAAAAAATAAGTAAAAA
The DNA here is from genome assembly GCF_026930045.1 of Uloborus diversus. NCBI lineage: Eukaryota > Metazoa > Arthropoda > Arachnida > Araneae > Uloboridae > Uloborus > Uloborus diversus. The sequence goes on from NC_072736.1 coordinate 50,701,000, forward strand.
AAACTATTTATAAAAAAGTTTCATATTAGACAACCATGTTATACAAGAGATACCTGTAATATGTATGATAAGTAAATGGCATAAGTACTGTTAAAAATTGAATTAATAAAATGGTTTTTGAAAAGTTTAAGCTTTTCTTATTTTTATGCCATACATAAACATACAGTAGAACTCTACAACAACTATCCGAATCGCTTTCAGAATTTGAGAAAAAAATGAAGGCGATTGCACTTACTGCGATTTTTAAAATGCTGATTTTGTCAACTCATGCTATTATCCTTCTCTATGCAGCAGCACTTGTTAGTACACATAGCATGAAAAGCGTTACCTTTCTACTTGATTAATTCAAAGTTCTTTTTCTTTAAAAATAGTTTATCTGATCTTCAACATATTCATGCAGTAAAAAGATTAAAATATGCCCCTTTTTCAGAAAAACTAACCATTTAAATGGGGTCCGGTTGATTCGGATAATTGTGCAATTTAGAAGTTTTTTGTTGTTCTAAATAAAGTATATGTCCTTAAATTCTTGTATTAAACATTTTATGTGATGCATATTTCTAATTACCAGTAAAGTTTCAAATTATCAAAACAGACAGATCTTTTTTTAATGAAAATGACTCGTTTTCAATTTAATATTGAAAAATGCAAAGGTGGTACACTTTTACAGAAGAAATTGGTTTACTGCGTCTTGCATAACTATGGGATTGATTACCCAACGGATGTGTGTCCTTCGTTACACTAAAAAAATTTTTAAGGTTGCTAGCCTTCAGTCTCCGTCTAAGTGACGAAAATCTTTCTTTTGAAAATGTCCGAAGTTGCATAGTCCACTGTTGCACCAAAAAAGTGGGGGTCAAAAGAAGTGAAGAGGTGTTAGGGGGCGTGGTCCCTGAAGCTGATTTGTTGTTATTCTTCCAGAAAATTGGCCTATATTACTGTCTCTTAATATTACTGATTTAATAACTTCCAAAAATGTGGAATATGGCATCAAAAATCGAACCGAATGGCCAACGCAGACTTTCCCCTTATCCATTCTTATGAAATAAGATGTAAAAAGTTCATTCATTTAGTGCATTTAGTTTTTACTTTCACAAAATAAATCTATTCACCCTCGAAAAAATAACTTTTCTATAAATAATAAATCATCTTAAAAGTGAGGGGGCAGTTGCCCCACCGTACCAGCCGCCTATGGCAGGGCTACAAAAAATACTTTGACAGGATAAGTAAATGTATGGTTGGGGGGTGGATTAATTTGAGAATTATACTTGTCAAAGCTCGAAGATTCATCTTTAAGTAATGGCAAAATGAAAAATAGAATCAAATTTGACCATGAGAATAACTGGACCAACTGTCAGTAGCTGATATTTGTTGCTAAATAAGCACTGTACGATGCTAGCATATATAAATATATTATACACCTAGTACAACACTGCCACATTTCCAAAAACTACTTTTCGAGAAAAATCAATTTAAACATAATGCGCCTTAGCTTAAATTCTTTTAGTAACACACTGACACAAATAAGGTTAAAAATGTTTTTAACTTGTGACTGTCTTGCATTTTAATAGAACTAATTAAGATGCACCAGGACATACAGTAAAGCACCATTTTATATGTTTCGCTTTTATCAGTTATATGTTTTTCAAATTGGTCCCTGCAGATTCTAATACACATTAATGCATTCCTACTATACGTTTTTTCATTTATACACTCTTTTCATACAGTCCCTTCAAAAACGCATAAACGGTGCTTCACTGTATATACAACTCAAAATCGACAATTTTTTACTTGTGGCAGTGTTGTATTAGGTGTGAGATATACTTGATGCAGTTAAACTCTCTTAACACGACCTGTGTTTATAAAGAAATCATGGCTAAAATGATTATTTTGTTCGTTAAGTTTGGTTTGCTATCTAGTTACACTAAAAAGTTCATGTACAATACATACATTAAATTGAGGGTTTCGGCTAAGGCAAGCAAAATTTCCTGACCTCTTTACTTAAAATATTCGTTGTTCAATTCTGTAATTTTCTTTTTTGGAAGTTAGGTATTTACCATTTTGTTAGATAGTAGAAGTCCCATTGTGTAAAGAGAAGAAAATACTAAATATTTTACATAGAAAATAAAACCTGTACTTTTGCTTACCTGTGCACATTTCAATTAACTCGGATATGAAAGTGTTCATCTTCCTTTGTGAATTAAAAACCTTTTCCACGATTGTCGATTATCATTTTTCTTTCTCAAAAACATTCATTTATAAGAAATAAGTGGTTTTTTTTTTCTGAATGTACTAATAGTTAGAATACAGTGTGTGTGTCAGTAGTAATGTTTTTTAAATATATGCAAACATTTCTTCATTTTTTCACAGTATCACTCATTCACAGCTGTTACGAACAAAATTGCAGATTTTTGACACTTTGTATTAACTAAGTTCAACCGTGCTGTCAATCTCTCTGATACCCCCTTCCCTAAAAACGTTGAATAGGCAGGGCCCGATCAATCGAAAATGGTGCCCAGGCTGTGGTAAGTAGAAGTGTCCCCATTCACAAGAATATCCCCCTTTTTTTCAATGTAGCTGTTGTGTACTAGAGAAGCAGTAGAGCATTTATACTTATATCGTACAACTAGAAGGAAAGTGGTACTACTATAATAGTATTCAACTTCAAAAAATACCCCTTTCATTCTACTTGTGCAATATATGTTCACACTTATCCTGGTAGAAATTAAGAACTCATTGTATACTGCTATCTTGTATATGTAAGTTAAGAAAAGTTTCACACAGAAAATTAGTGCAAAGTAATATTTATCTAGGCAGTCTTCTTTTCTACCGGTACCTTTGTAGAGCCCCTCCCCCCTTTAAAAGACATCCTTTTTTATTTTTATATGGCAACTGTAGAGAAGAAGAGATAATTATTTTAAATTAAAATATGAAAATTAAAAAGTATTCTGTAGCACAGCTAGAACTTTCATATCTTGTCAACATGGGATAAATACAGCTACTTTAAAAATAAAAAACTTATTCAGTTGAAGTATGGAATTCGGAAATACATTGTAGTCTTTGATGAAACTGTTGAAGAAACAGAATTTTCTGTCAATATGTACAAGGAATAGAATTCAAAAAGAAATACGTATGAAAATTCCATTTAGCTTGAAGCAAATAAAACTGAATTTTGTTCATTAATACCAACGCACTGAAAATACTATTTCAACAGAATCTTAAATGCAGATCTGAAGTGGTTTTGGGTTGACAAAAATATCAACTGTAACATTGCATAGCTTTGGCATGTATGGGTAAACAGTCATGCATAAAATATGATGTTGATAACGAAGCTTTCAGTCATTGTTACAAGCTAAATAAAACATTTACTAGTATATCACCTTTGAATTCTACCTTAGATCTGAGTCCTTCGAGTGTAAAAAGTAAAATAAATTTTATTTTCTGTGCCTACATTTACTGTTAGGATCACTGCACGATGAACAAATCTCTTTATCTCGTTAGTTTCAACATGTATTCAAATATGTTCCTCTAAAAGAACGCACAAAAGAAAAGTTGATTGCTTCAAATATTCGGTGGATCACGTTGTCAGTTGTTGAAAAAATTAAAATGATTTAGAATTTTAAACTTAAATGGTCAACCGGTGAGGTTCGTCGAACGCAACCAAGGTATGTTCGAGTAGACGAACTGGGTGCTTAGGACATTGTGTTAGTCGCCGGTTGCTGTATTCGAACATACGAATTAACTTGCGCACACTAGAGTCCCTGATTTTATATAAGGACTCAAAGCCTCACCAGAGATTAACGAGAAGCTTTGTATAGAGGAGTGGTTTTCAATCTTTCGCTACTGAGGATCATTTATTGGTCTCCTATGAAATGAATCTAAAAGTTCTCAGCTATATACCAAATTACAACTATAGCGAGTCTTATGTGCTGTATTCGTTCATACCAAAGGACTGCACTGCTTGCTACGAGGGCTGTTAACTTGAGCTCACTAGAATCCCTGTTTTTATATAGGGACTCCATAAGACTCATCACAGATTAACGAGGAGAGTTGTATAGAGTAGTGGTTCTTAATCTTTCACTACTGAGGATCATTTATTGGTCTCCTTCCAAACCTTAAACGGATCATATAGAAATAATATTTTCTCTACAATTGTGTTAGGGGAAATAATGAAATGAATCTAAAAGTTATCTGCTATGTACTAAATCACAACTTTAATGAGGCTCCTGTGGCAGAACCTTCGTCTTTTAACCCGGAGGTCGTGGGCTCAATTCTCGACAGTGCCGTGGATGTTGTTTTACTCCCTTGTGTTAACTTTTTCTGTGCGTCCGGAGGTAAAAAGCTTCGTACGAAGTCGTATATGTATGCGGAAGCTGTTCAGCTTCTAAATAAATAAATAAATACAAGTATAAAATGATTGAGATGAATTTTTACTAGCTGTTAGCGGATCACATGAAAATGGCTCGTGGACCACAGATTGAGAATCACTGCACCAATTAGTACTTACCAAACTTTCAGAAAACTTGACAGCATACAAGAGAAGTATCTTAAATGTAAATAAAAACTGAGTGCATGCATCTATGTCCGAGTTTCTTCTCCCGAACGGCAGTGAACTGATCATTAAACCAGGTACCGATAGATTCGTAGTTTTTCCGTCTCTATGTTTGGCTATTTAACATAATCCTCCGAGTATAATTAGCGGATGTGTCAATTAGCCACTCTCCCCCCCCCAACTAAAGGTAGCAAAAAGACCCCATTAAAGCAAGAGCTTTCCTCCCAAATAAAAAAAGACCCATTAAAACATCCCCGCTAAAAATTTTAATGGCGCAGTTTGCGCCATGACCCTTCCTAGGTGGGCACCCCTGGATTTCGACATAAAATCCCCTTTTTTTTAAAGGCTCTCCTCTATTAAAATTATTTTTAGTGCTTAATTTATATTTCAGTACTTTCCGTACGACTGCTTTTATTCGCAACTCCAACGAACTATAGGGGGCACTGCAGTCACTGTCTAATGGCGGAATTGAAAACTAAAACAAACGCATGTGGTAACGAAGAAAATGCTAAAAGTGTTGTGATTTTTGTTCGTATGTATGATTTTTTCGCTTTATTCATTTGAAAAGATTTTTCAAAGTCTTTTGGTTATTCTGACCCATATAGAAAGAGATTAGAAACCAAAAAGTATTACGAAAGTAAACAATTAATGCAGAACACACAGTAAGTTGTTCTGAAGCAGCCATTTTCACGATGTTGAATTCGGAATTCATAAATTTTTGGTTCGCTTCGAACGGCATTTTCATTTTGTACCGTTTTTCTATACATTAGTACATATTAAGTTCAGTTTCGTGACATTTCCGGCATTTGTTGACATTTTTGTCACATAGTGCACATACGTGGCAGACTGTCAAGAGTAACGTTTAACACTAGATAATTTATTTCTATGACTATATGATTGGATATCTAAAGAAATCATGCATTTAATTCATTCGTCATGGAAATGATTTACCTGATATGCGAAATCTTGTCAAGATACATTATTCTTTCACATAATTTTAAAACCATAAGCCTATAAACAGATTTTTGGCGAACTTTTATTTTTTATTGTTCAAATTCTTAACGTTCTTTCTGGATTTTTCAATCTGTTCTGCGATAAATATTTTCAAGAAAATTTATTTGCATACTGTCTATTTCAGTAGGATACTGTAGTAACAAAGGTTATTTAAATCATTTATGTGGAATTAGGTTAAGGAAAAGTGTCCAGTCAATGTTGTTAAGTTCGTTTTTTTTTCCATCGAATTGAAAAACTGATTCAAATTCACTCAGAACAAAATAAATAAAATGTGTACTCACAGTTTATATATGGTGGTAGTTTTCTTTTCAGTTGATTGACCATTATTTCTTTTTGCTTATCGAATTCTGTAATCTTACTATCATTTTATTCCACTCATGATAAAAATTAAAAATGGTTTAACTAAAAATGCGAAAACTCGCCAAGGCTACTTTGCTTGCACAATACTAAAACTACTATAACCCTAAACAAATTTGGCGAAACCTTTCAGCTGAGAATAAAAGGAATAAAGTAAATTCTTTCTCGGTTAAACATTTTTCATTTTGTTCTACGATAATAAATTCAAGAAAATATTTTGCATACTGTCCATTCCAACTAAATGCTGCTGTAAAATATGATTAGTTAAATTAATTTAAGATTAAAAAAAACTCATATTCTTACAAATTCATACAAAACAATAAAAAATTTTACCTGGTATTACGTTATCCAATTTTGTTAATCCAGACTTTTCTTGTTTACGCTTCCACCATTTAATACTTTTTTGAAAGAAATAAGAAAAACTAACATTATTTTGAGAAGCTCGAGAATACTACTAAGGGACGAATTAATTTCTGTAGCTGAAAGCAAACTAAGACACATCGATTGCGTTAATAAATACTCAGAACAAACTGCCTGTGTTTACGTCAACAGACACACGTGATGCGCAACGTGGCAATGTTTTAGGTTCAGACGCAGTTTTATAAATCACCGCAAGGTAGCGTATTCGAGCGCTGGAGTTCCGAATTAAAATTTGTAGCGTGAAAAAAATCACTGAGAAAAAGATATGTTGCCACTTTTTTTCTCGAATTTGAGGCTTTTCCTGTAATTGGGAGATTTAAAATTTTTCTTTTTTGGTTATTTTTCCGAAATCTGCCAGGACATTTTGCTGATATTTTTTGTTTTGTTCAAGCAACACTTTTTGCTTGAACAAAACAAAAAAAAATTTCGTTTTGTTGTAGGCAGGTTGGCGTGTTATGTTCATGAAGAAAACGAAGTTACACAAAAGTGACACATTTATTCAAACATTTTTGGACAATACAAGAAGGGAAAAGAAAATGGTAAAAATTCTAAGGATTATTTACACGTGATTCGTAGAAGTGCGAGGCGCGAGTAACATGACGCAATGACAAGACGTAGCACTTCACTTCACTTCAATAGCAAAAAGTTGAGTTGTCAATATTTGTTGCCGCATACTCCCCTCCCAGTGTCAACGATATCTTGCGGGAAAATGCACATGACGTCCAGAACGTGTAGTCCTTGGTTGAACAGTTGCTTTATCCTCTGATGAAGGAGTTGCAGGTTTCAATGAAGAACCACTCGGTGAGGTATTTGGTTTATGTAGCAGATTGGGTAGTGTACACTTGAGGCTGGGGAGTGGTGCTCTGAGAAATATTGAAATTGCTCTGGGACTGATGAGGCTGATTAGCACTCTGGTTGTACTGCATGCTCGATTGTTGTTGGCTAGCGGGAGACTGCTGGGACCCGGTTTGTTGCTGATGCGGCTGCTGTTGTATTTGTTGCTGGGGTACAGGTTGTTGCTGAGGCTGTTGCTGTGGTTGTTGCGATGCTTGTTGCTGCTGCTGTTGAGCCTGTGGTTGTTGTTGCTGGGGCTGTTGCTGTGCCTGCTGCTGTTGAGCTTGTTGAGAGACTGGAGATTGCTGTTGCTGCTGTTGTTGCTGTTGTTGTTTGCTGCTGCTGCTGGGGACCAGGTGAGTGACCAACAGGAGGGTGAGGTGTTGTACTAAGATTTTGTGGAACACCAGGCCCATGATGTTGATTTCTACTGACTGCTTGACTTTGCGGCATTTATTGATGAGGTTGTCCAACAGAAGTTTGAGAGCCAGAGGCAAAACTTGGTGGGATGCGAAGAACAACTTTCGCAACCTGATTTTGTTGATCGGGAGCAGTCATCGCTAATTCACAGTAGCAGTTCCAAATGCCAAAACTTACTAATCAAAGTCCTCAGGAAAACAATGACGCCAAATGCTTCATTAACACGGCATTCTTAAGGCTGCATCCAGATAACATTAACTGCATACACTTTTTTTTAATAAGTCCTCAGGTCACCAATTTACGGCAGGTTGGCGTGTTATGTTCATGAAGAAAACGAAGTTACACAAAAGTGACACATTTATTCAAACATTTTTGGACAATACAAGAAGGGAAAAGAAAATGGTAAAAATTCTAAGGATTATCTACACGTGATTCGTAGAAATGTGAGGTACGAGTAACATGACGCAATGACAAGACGTAGCGCTTCACTTCACTTCAATAGCAAAAAGTTGAATTGTCAATATTTGTTGCCGCAGTTGAATAACATTTTTTGTTTTGCTGAACACGCATCACTTGACATAACTTTTATTTCGAAGTAGACCGTGCAAAGTCGGACAATACAGCTAGTAATATACTAAAATTTGAAAATAAAATGTTGAAGATTTGATAAAATAAAAACATTTAAGCAGAGCAATTAAATCTTCACTGCGCAAGCGTGAAAGATAGCAATTTATAAATTTCATAATCTAAAACCCGACTAGATTCCGTAACTTAAAATAAAATTCCAGTTCAATGTATTAAAAATTCAGAAAGTTATCAGCGATCTAATGAGCCGAATTTCAAACATTGAACTGGAATTTTATTATGAGTTGAGGAATCTAGTTGGGCTTTAGATTATGAAAGTTATGAATTGCTACCTTTTGCGTATGCGCAATGGAAAATTAATTGATTTAATTATCCATATTTTACCAAAGTCTCAAAACATTTTAATTTTAAATTTTAGTATTATACTTCTCTTGTATGTTGTCACGTATTCAGAAAGTTTGGTAAGCTTGGATGGAAAACTTTGTGTATTAGGAGCCAAAAACCTTCAAATAAAACTCGTCGTTTTGAAAGAAATACTTATTCTTCGCGAATATCAGTGATAGTTTCTCCAAAGTATATAAAATAATTGTACACAGTAAGGTTACTAATTTCTGAAATTTACAGCTTATTCTCAGCTATTTGCAATGAATGATGATCAAAAAACAGTTTTGTTTTCCTCAATTTATTACTGAACCCCGAAACGCAAGGGTGAAAAAAAACTTTTATTGGAAAACGACATCTGGAGCATACCTTTTATGTGACAAAAGTTGCCAAACAATTGGTCTCGTATTTCTAGAGAAATTTTTAAAAATGTGAATTTTTGAAAGTTCCCAATCAGTGGTTGGAAAAACTACATTTTATCTGTAGCGAACTACAATTACTTTGTTACAAATGTAGTTAACTACAACTATAACTACTTTTTTGAAAATGTAGCAACTACAAACTACTTTTGAAATGTAGTCGCTACTTCGCTACTTTTCAAAAAAAAAAAAAAAAGTAAATAAAGAGCATACACACTAGGGTGTCCCACAAAAAATGAAAGTCGATTCTTCAAGTCGCATACAGTAAAACCTGTGAAGTTGACCACCCTTGTAAGTTGACCACCTGTCTAAGTTGACCACTTTTATTAGACGCGGAATTAGCCATTACCAAATAAATCAATTTCTGTAAGTTGACCACTAAAGTAGTGAACCGCAAGTGGTCAACTTACACAGGTTTTCACTGTACCTTCTTATATTTCTCCTATTATGTCAAAACAATTGTGAAAAAAAGTTTCATATAATTTGAACAACGGCAACCCGTACCGACTTGCTTCTGAAAGTATAAACGAGCACTTGTATGCTAGGCCAAATCAAAAAGAAAAGTTTTTTAGAAACTCGAAATTTCTGTTGATAAAACGTTGCCCCTACACCCCATACCCCACATGTTTCATAAATACATTTATTCAAATTAAAAAATATTTAGATATCCCACACTTGGCCTAAAACTTAAGTCTTCGAAAAATTGATTTTTTTCTGTTTGCCTTTTAAAAAATTGAATTAAAATTTATAAACAAAATATAAAAATCAAAAATTATTAGCGAACACATTTTCAAATCAACATTTGCAAACGAATACTAAAAAATAATGTATTTAAAATGAAAAATATAACTTAACCTTGAAAAAAATCCATATTTTTGAGTACTATGTTGGAAGAAATATTGCAGAAGAGCAAAAATTTTTATTTAACGTGAATTTCCTACTTAACTGTTTTTATTTTTCAGCTTGATAATTTCGTAAAATTTACCTTGCATTTTTTAAATATGTATTGAAAAAAAAAATCTTTTTTTTTTTTTGAAGAAAATTACAAATTTTAGGTCAAGTGTGGGGCACCTAAATGTTGAATAAATTTTTTCGTGGGATCTATGGATGACGTTTTATCAACAGAAATTTCGAGTTTCTAAAAAAAAGTTTTCTTTTTTTTGGGGCTAGCATTACAACTGCTGGGTCACACTTTCAGACGGAAGTCGGCACTGGTTGCCGTTGTTCAAATTATATGAAACTTTTTTTACAATTGTTTTGATGTAAAGGAAAAATATTAGATTGTTTGCGACTTCAAAATTCAATTTTCGATTTTTTTGAAACACTCTAATACACACACACACCGCAGGAGGATTGAACGGAAAAAGGTTTAGATCGATAAATTACCATCTGAACATGGAATATTACTAAGAATTCTCTATTATTTCTTTTTCCTTTTTTTCTCCCCAAAATTTCCGTTAGGGGCCATTTACAAAGATGATTTTGGCAGTTTATGACCCCCCTCCCCCATGTAAGGGTACGTAAGATTTTTCAAACCCCATCCCCCATTCTTATGTAAGATTTCATTTCGTTCTTCAAAATAATAAAGTAACGAATCACTGGAATCGTGATGGACTGATCACTGGACTGGTCACTTTTGGTCACTGGAATCGTGGAATCAGAATGACACATCACTGGAATCTCATTACTAAATTCACTATTATTAAATTAAACCTTTTTGTGTAAAGAAATATTCATTAAAAAGTTGGAATTAAGATTGAATGTTTTTCCGACTTTTTTTTTTTTTTGTATATGATGCGATACTAATTTAAAATATAACATGTCATACATAGTGCTATTCTTTAATTATATTTAACACTACTCATTCTTCCAGACGCAAATAAAATACGTATATGATCCCCGCCAAACTACTTGACCGCGCGATTTCTGATACTATAAAATGTCGACTTGGAAATTATTGCTTAAGAATAATATTGACCTCCCCCCCCCACCCAAAGTAAGGGTATGTAAAAAGTTTTCCAACTCACCCTTCCCCTAGGGATCCATTCATAATTAATGAATGGCCCCTTATCACACTCTTATATAACACTGTAATACTCGTATTTATTGTAAGTTGGCCATGGCCTACGGCCAGCTTACAATAAACATAGCAGTTCATATCATCATGTTCTATAACAGTAGCTTCTTTATGAGGTGAATACTGTAAAAGCAATTATTTTCACGAGACTTTTAAGTTTCGCGATTTTTGCGTGCCCGTTGTAATCACGAAAATTTAGACTTCCGGAATTTTTTTTTTTCAACGTTCGATTTTCATAAAATTCACGAATTTTCAACTCGAGAAATCGCCGGTATCTTCATTTTAACAAAAATAAGTGCTTTTATTGTATTGAACAAGAATCTCTTTGAAATCCGGGACATTCTCGGAAGCCAGAAAAAACAAACTAAATTGGCGGTAATCTCTAATTTATTTTATTTCCTTTTTAAGTGAAGCTCTATTCAATAAAAATATTGGCGAAATATGAAAATTACGATGGTAAGCTAACTAATGGCGTCACAGATAGAACATATGGCGTCAAAATGATATGCCTGAGGTCAGCTCGTTTTTTATGAGTCTTATTGCTCCCGCTGATGTACTTGTGTAATATTTGCACCCGTCAAATTCGTTTGATCCTTGATTCTCTTTTTTACTTCCTTTTACAAAAAAGGAAGTATTGTATTCGCGAAAAAATTTTCACTCAAAAATCGCCCTTAATTTCCATTTTGCTCACCCCCAAATGAATGTTGAGTTTTTTTTTCGATTCGACCACATGCGGAAAAGTCCCTAAGAATGTATAGACACGCGAAATATCCATTTTGACCATCACCGAGGTAATTACAACGACTTTTCTCGTGACGTCTGTATGTATGTGCGTATGTGTGTATGTGCGTATGTGCGTATGTGTGCGTATGTATCTCCATAACTCAAAATGGTATGTCCTAGAAAGTTGAAATTTGGTACATAGACTCGTAGTGGGGTCTAGTTGTGCACCTCCTTTTGGTTGCTTTCATATGTTCCTAAGGGGTCTTTTGCACCTTTTGGAAATCATTGTTAATTTCGATGTAAACTCAAGTGGCGTTATAATTTGCCGGACACTTGGCGATATATCAGATCTTTTGGTCGCCAAGTTTTGTCGCCAACTTGGCGACAAATTTGGCGGAGTTTTTTGGTTTCAATTTGGCCATTGTTGGTGATATTTAGAGAATAAATATTGAATCACATTAAAATAGCGAATAATGGGGAAATGACATTAAATTGGAGTAAAAGGAAGTCATGTGATGCACACATCAGCTCGTTTCTTTTTAGTTTATTTGAAAGTAGTTTTTAGAAATCGCTACAAACTACTATTTTTTGTATCGAGCTACTCACTACACTATTTTTTTTAAAAAGTAGTGCGCTACACTACAAACTACTAATAAATGTAGCTACTTCCAACCACTGTTTCCAATACTTTTGGTTATATAGTGTACGATTGCTACCGGTAACCTTTGGTGTTCCCATAATGTATATATACCCCATATACGTCGTATACTCTCAGACTTTTTTTTAAACACGTAGCGTATACCCTCAAGCTCCAAAAATGTTCATATTATGACATATTATGTATATGATCGCAAACACATATTGTGATTCTACAGAGAGCTCCCTTCCCTCCCTCAAGAACTAGATACCCCCTCCACTCTCTCGAAATGAGCAAATATCTCATAAAATAAAAACTCCTAAAAATATCAATGGTGCAATCTGCGCCATTCTCCCCCCCCCCCTTGTGGGTACCGTTGTTTTTTTGGAAAACGATCAAGGCTCGTCGCGGTAAAAAGTAAACGAAACCACCAGTGCCAGATTTAGCTTTCGTACCATTCAGTGCTAAAGTAAAAAATATTGCGCCCTTTTTGAACGATATCATAAAGGCACCCTCCCCCCTAATAAATAAATAATTGCTCTTTTACATGCTTTAGCAATAGCACAAAATATGTTAAGGTAAAAACTCGGTAATTAAACATTAATAATACTGTTTGATTTATAATACTTGATTTTGTAATACGGTTATCAGAAAAAATATTTCGGGTGATTTTTTCTACAAATTCTTCGTTCAGAGATTGTTTTAATGATAGAGTTTAGGGTTTTCTCAACCGAGAAAATTTTTCGAAATTGTAGTTCCAAAAACGCTTTTTTAGACCATCTTTGATGATGTTAGGAAAAGAAAGTGTGTTAGGGAGCATTTCTTTAAAACATTTTGGAAATTGAAGGCTCGAAATAGAATTTTAGTCCTAAAAACGAAAAACTGAATGGAGAAGAAAAAAGAGTCTAGCCAGTAAAATCTCCCCCCCCCCCAAAAAAAAAAACACAAAGTTAAACAAATAAAAATTAAAATAAAACGCAATTGCAAGCCATCTTCGTCAACGCCAAAGATCGGGTTCGGGACCATCCCATGGAAAAATTTTGCCTTAAATACGTAATTGTAGGCCATCTTTGATTACGTGAGGAGAAACGGTGGAATTTCGGAACTCTTCACTGGAAATTCTTCGAAATTTTTAATTCTGAAAAACGTATTTGCAGAGGATTTTCAATAATGTTAAGAAAGAAAAGACGATGTTAAGGGAAGTTTGGGGACTCTTCCTCAGAATTTTTCAAAATTGATGTCCTTGAAACAAAAGTTGATCTTTTATGAGGAGATCCAAAAGTGCTCTTCCAGAAACTTTTTAACCCGGGAGAACTCGCATCGGCTCTCTCAAGCCCTTTTTTCATTACAAAACTACGCTGCCAAAAATCATCCCTTCAACGGAAATGAATGAGGTCAACAGTAATTGCGTTCAAGGTGACCTACATATTGACCACATGCTTTTCAAGAATGTACATTCCACCTTTTCCCCAGAAAATTCCGGTTCGGGCCTCAGAGGCCCGGAGCAAGCGCTCAAGCTTTTCATTTCAGATTGTGTTGTGAATGTAAAGGAAGGCATCGCTATTTAAGCTACAAAGATGAAATGAAGAGGTTGCAGACCTTGTTAGTTGAGTTTTCAACTGATGAGGACTCCCTTTATGAAGAAAAAGTTGACACAGAACAGTATAGCGATCATCAGTCATGCTCAGAAGATTTAGATTCATGTATCATAAAACTTTCTTAAACCTTACTTTTAAAAACTTATTTATCTATTCATAATTCAGTGTTGAAAACACATTTTTTTTTCTATTTTTGCAAACACAATTTACTGAAATAACCACTCTGGGCCTACGGAGCCCCCGCGAGTTGTCCCGGGTTAAAACTGAAATCATTACCACACGTTTGCAAGCCATCTTTCCTAACGTTAGGGGGAAAAGGTGAGGTTCAGGAACTCTCCCTAGCAGTGGCGTATACATGTTTTTATTTTGGAGGGGGCCCTTACAACCAAGATTAGCACCCCCCGCCCCACTTTTTATTATGTATCAATTTTTGAAGGGGAGCAACAGTGCCCTTATCTGCTCGTTGTTTTCGACGTGGGGCAAAGACGCATCCAAAAAATAGTTTTAGAATGATACTCTTATAAAATTCCCGCTTTTGGTAGGTGGAGGAGGGGGGGGGGGGGTCAGGGTGGTTCTCCCCCGGAAATTCTTTGAAATTGGAGTCCCATGAACGCAGTTTTAGACGGGCTTGGTGATGCTACGGGGAGGAAAAAATTCGGGGAGCCTTCTGCAGAAATTTTTAGAAATTGAAATTTTAAAAGCTATATTTGTTGAATGAAATTCATCACCCTTCCGCCCAATTTTTCGAAATTAAAGTTCTAAGAACGCAGTTTCAGACTAACTTCGATGAAAATGTTACGGGCAGGGTAGTTCTGGTGCTCTGCTCAAAAACTATTTTGAAATTCAAGTCCTAAAAAACGAATTTTTAAAGAGCCATTTGGTGATACTATGTGGAGAGATTTAAATACTTTCCACCTTAAATTTTCGAAATTGTAGTTTTTTAATTTTCAGATTTCATACGGAAGCAAACGGACCTTCGTCCGAAATGTTTTCGTAATTGAAGTCTAAAAAGCACGACTGCGGACCGTGTTTGGTAACTTTTCAGGGTTTGAGCCATTTTTCAAAATGGAAGCTCCATAACATCCCATAAAATCTTAAACGATTTTCGATGCTTTCCGATGGCATGGCGTTTGGTTATTGTCCCCTGGAAATTTTTCGACAATGAAGTCCTGAAAACGAGGTTGGAGAAGCCCTCTAATGGTTTTAGTGGGGGGAGGGGGCTTCCGAAGTGTAGCATTTTTAAGACTTTCTTACTTTTAGACCGCTAGGAAAAAGAAGAAAAAAGGGGGGGGGGGCTGGAGGGGGTGAAAGAAATAGGATGTCTTGGTCGTAATTGCCTGATCAACAAACAGTCAGTAACTTTTCAAATTGTTCATTTAAAGGTTCTTTTCAAAATCAATTCAGATTTTTTCCCAACATTAGGCAATCTTTGGAAAGGAAGAGTTCAAAAACCCTCCCCTGAAAGATAAAACGCAATTTCAGTTCATCTTTTTAGACGTTTAGAGGTAAGTAGCGGTTTTAGGGATCTTCTTCCGAAACCTTTCAAAAATGAAATCTTAAAGGCACAATTTCAGACTATTTTTGATAGTAACCTTAGTGAAATAGGTTGTTGGTTCGTTGATCCTCCTCTAGAAATGTTTTGAAATTAATGTCCGAAAAACGACTATATAAATGCGTTTTTAGGACAACTTCCATTATTACTCCAACCGAACAACTAAAAGTTATTTTAAATTTCATGCAGGGGACGAGAGAAGAAGAGAAACATTTTGAAGATCTTTCTTATCAGACTAACTAGGAAGAAAGAAAAAAAAAGTGGGGGGGGGGGAGAAAAAGATGGAAACTTAATTTGCTATGCAATAAGCTGCATATTGGTTAAAAAAATTTCTAATTTAAAGAATTTTTTTTGAAAGAATTAAGATCCCCCCCCCCCCAATATTATTTGCTTTTCTTTTTGTTAAAATAACTTCGCTTTCCCAAGATACCGTTCTTTTCATGAGTAAGGGACGTACAGATCCCCTGACCCCTTCTGAACACCATTGCCTAGTGCCATCTTAACGCAGGGTTCCGAAACTTTAAAGATTCTCGGCACCCTTTGAAGAATTAGAATTTTCTCACGGCATCCTAGTCTAGTTTCATATGCATTTTATTGTTACTATGGGGACTTCGCGGCACATCTCACCTCTTCCTGAGGCACCCAGTTCGGAAATCTCTGACCTAACGTATTATAATTATTATTATCACTACCATATTTATCTATTCTTTTTTTTTGTAGCTAAAAGTTTGGAAATTATTTGTGAGCAACTAAAACCAAAAATAACTAAAAAAATTTCCCCAGATTTTGGAGGGGCCCGGACCCCCTCAGCTCCTCCCTTATATACGCCCTTGCTCCCCAGGAAAATTTTCAAAATTGAAGTTTTACGCATACAATTTTAGATAATCTTCAATAATGTCAAAGAGAGCAGGTTTTCAGGTCTTCCTCCGAACACCTTTTTCGAAATCTGTTCTAAAAACGAAATTGTTGGCTACTCTTGATGATATTAGGAGAGCAGGGCCGTCGAGAGCCTAGGCTGGACCTTTAGCTGCTAGGTCATCGCCCACCCCTCTCCACATAAAATATATAAAAATTACGCAGTTCCGATTACAAGCCAGGCCCCTCAAGGCCCCCTTGTTTCCGACTAGGCTGACATGATCTCTCGTCGGCCCTGTAGGAGAGAAAGGAGGTCCATGATCTCCTCTGGAATTTTTCCGAAATTGAGGTTTAGAAGCTCAAATTTAGACAAATTTTGATTATGTTAAGAGGGGGCCAGGGATTTTCCACGGGGTTTCTCTTAAACTAAAGTTTTAAATGCGCAATTTTATGCTTTCTTAGGTGACTTAAGAGGAATGGATAGCGGAATTTTTCCCTCCTCCCCTTTTGACTACATTCCTATCTCCTATTACTATTTATTCTTATGAAAAAGGTTGTGGTAAACCCTCGTCCAGTTTTCAATATTGACATTTTAAATTTTTACCTTACATTTTTTTTTGTTTGAATTCAAACGTTTGCCGCCTCAGCAAGAAATTTCATCGTTTCGAGCTGAGTTTTTTTTTTTTTGCTGTAATACCTATTGTCATTTTTTCGACTTCGTTTTATTTAAATATCGCGCCTCCTGAATCTCATGAAGAATTCTTGTTTCAGCTTTCGAGTATTACCTTCAACCTTATACTCTTCCTATCTCTCTCTTCATTTGAACTTTTCCTATGTTTGGAACATATTTCGGAGGCTCACAGATTTTTCGTCATTTAGCTGTGATATTTTCATAATGATATTTTGATTAAAAAACCAGAAAAAAGAAAAAGAAAAATAGAAGTTTGTCAGCAGTTCCTCGGAAGCGGTCCTGTTTATTATATTTTTGAATATTTTTTGAACTGAAGTTTGCCATGGGTTTCTTTAACACACTGATATTTTTTTCTTCCGTTAAATAGTGTTTGGGAGGCCAGTTTTCTGAAAAGGTGTGGTGTCCCCCCTACCCCCATCCTAACGATCCTATCGATGATTGTTCTTCTTTTAAAATGGTTTTCAAGTCTTTGTATTCATTCCTGTGTTAAAGTAATGTTTTAGAGATGTAGAGGCAACTTTTGTGGATAGAAAGAGTAGTTTTGGTTAATAACTTTTCAAAAAAGGTGTTTCTTAAATTGCTTCATGAAACGCCTTGCTATATTAAAAAAATATAAAAAAAAAAAAAAAAAAATGCCTCCTCCCCCTTCTTCCCTCGTTTCCAAAACTGGAGAAGTGCTGTGATAAAATGTTTGGTCATAATTGTAACTGAATTGTTATGATCTCTAGAATTTTTCCAAGAGAAATTTCTAGGGGTTTTTTCTTCTGAAATTTGGTTGCAATATATTACTTTCACTTTGTATTTGGTAATTTTGCGCCCCTCAAACCTTTTACTCCGTGCGGGGGCACGGACGAACGAAGTATTAATCTGGCCCTGAAACCACATTTCCCACTTCTTTCTACCACCATCAATCATGTCATCCGTAAATCCTTTTTCTCCCTTCCCTCTCCCCCTCTTTTTTTAAGTTATAAGTGCTTAAAACTTTTAAATGCAGAAAAGTATATTTTCCGCATGTTTTTAACCTCCGACACACAAAGGAAGGGGGCTATAAGTTTGACGTGTCTGTATCTGTGTGTCTGTCTGTGGCATTCTAGCACCTAAACGGATGGACTGAGTTTGAAGGAAAAAAAAAATTATTCGAGAGAGTTCTCAGCTAGGTTGCATCTTTGGATGACATTAATTAACGAAGATATTAATTAAAAGTCTCTAAAAGATTTTTTGGGATTTTTGCAGTGAAAACATAGTTAAAAAATTTTAAATTTAATACCAAAATAAAGAGAATTTTTTCCCGCGTCTGATAGAATGTGTTTGAAACTTCCATGTTTCATAGAATTCGAATTATAACGTTTTTTTAAAGCAGATTTTAATAACGGCTAATCCTTTATTTACGCTATTGATAACCGAATTCATTGTTTGCCGACAAAGAAATAAAACGCAATGATTTAAAATTTTTATCTGTCACCAGTTTCTATTTAATTTTTATCACCACTAATAATAAAGCTGAAAGTTCTCTGTCTGGATGTCGGGATCTCTCTCTGTCAGGATGTCTGGATCTCTGTGACGCGCATAGCGCTTAGACCGTTTCTGCTGATTTTCATGAAATTTGGCACAGAATTAGTTTGTAGCATTAGGGTGTGCACCTCGAAGCGATTTTTTCGAAAATTCAATTTTGTTCTTTTTCTATTCCAGTTTTAAGAACATTTTCCCGAGTAAATTATCACAACGTGGACGTGTAAATTACCAATTTATCATAACGTGAAACGGTAACATCTGCGAGCAAATTAAAATCGCAACTTGGCTAGAAATTCATCCACCCATTATTTGTAAATATACAGGCGAACCAAATGAACTTTTAATTTTCAACTACGAGCAAAGCTGTGCGGGTACCACTAGTAGCAAATAAAATACTTGACGCTGATTTTTAATAATATAAGGCTTTTAAAAGCATTTTCAATTTTCCCTCTTGATTTTACAGTTGCGACTCAGTCGCGGTTTTTTAAAATTTTTAATTTTATCTTTGTATTATTTCTTTGAAAAGTTTTGGTATTAACCACAAACTTGAAATGTAATGAAGCGAGGCAAATATGGATTCTTTTTCATAACGGCGCGTATCGCTATCGATGTCCGCTTGCCTTAAACTTTGCTGAGTACACTCAATACATTTTATAGGAAAAACGACAAAATCATACCCTAATGCATAGTTACATTCTTCCCAAAATCGCCCAATTGATCCCCCTCCCATACTTATCGCCCAAATGACGTGCCTCTCCCATCTTCTATTTTGAGCTGGATGCGCCCTTGGTTGCGGCTTCACCTTTTGAATAATCTGTCAACATTAAGCTGAATATACCACGATAGGAGATGAAGATAAACATTACAAATAGAAAGGAGCTATTTGTTAGGAGTTTATTGCCAGCTATTAATCTACTGGTAGTTGATGCAGATTTGTAGAATCATTTTTGTATCCCTGCGTAGTTTTTATCTTGCTCTTAAATAACTTTATTCTCTAATTAGTGGTACCCGCACGGCTTTGCCCGTAGTTGAAAAATTAAAAGGTCATTCGGTTCGCCTGTATATTTACAAATAATGGATGACGAATTACTCGCCAATTGGCTATGTTCATTTGCTCTCCAATTCCACGTCATGATAATTTCGTAATTTACTCGTCCATCTTATGATAATTTTGCGCCGGAAAACGTTCTTAACATTGAAATAGAAAAGGAGCAAAATCGAATTTTCGAAAAATCGCTTCCAGGTGCACACCCCATGCTACAAACTAACTTTGTGGCAAATTTCATGAAAATGGGCCGAACGGTCAAGGCGCTATGCGCGTCATAGAGATCCAGACATCCTACAAACATCTAGACATCCTACAGACATCCTCCAGACAGAGAGAATTTAAGCTTTATTATTAGTAAAGAAAATGCAACAGATAAATCTCAGCAGTAACAAGACGTATACTGTAGTATCAGTAGAAATGAGTTTTCGAGATGTTTGAAGAAATGCGTTGGATTCAATTCTAACAATAGGGAAGTGTTGGAATTAGATGTTTTTTCGCGTCTTTTTTTCAGTGTAAACCAAATAAACATGCTTGTATGATAAAGTTAACGTGCAATAGATGACAAAAATGCAAAAAAAAAAAAAAAAAAAATGAAGATTTTGCAGTTACTGCTTTTTACCTACCCACGGCAGTATATTGTCCTAAGTAACAGAACACTTTTCTTTTAAAGAAACTCAAATTATAAAAAGTAATGCTATTATTTTCAAAAATAGGATGCGGTAATAGTAACGTCAAAATAAATATTAAATGAGTAAATACTGAGCATGTGTGCACAACAGTATTAATTGTTTTCCATGTCATATTTAAAGACAGAGAAAGGCACAATAAATTACGAAATCAAAGGCACCTATTGAGGAGAACGTATTTTCCTGATAATAGCTAGCAAATAATTTGAGGAAAAACAATATCCGGGAAATCAGAACCAAAATACAGGAGATCCAGGGGAGGCTATTCCGCCCTGCCGCACCCCTTTAAACCTTAGGACCTTAAACATGCAGGATGTCCTGAGGACATCCAGGGGTAAAAGAATTAAAACCATCAATTTTCACAGACGCAGGTGGCGAACGGGCGTTGGCGAGAGAAGCGAACCTTGTCCTAGCTCACCATTAAATGCAGTTGATTTTAGGTTTTACGAACTGTTTGGAACCCTTAAAACCGTTTATAAAATTAAGATTTCGTAAAATAGAACAGCATTTTTTCAATAAAAGATATTTTAAGACTGATAAGGTGGTTTGTAAAAGGGTATATGTTCGGAAATTAGAGTTCCGCCAAGTACATACATTTCTACAAATTTTAATCTGATATTTATTGTTTCATTTCTTTATGTTTTCCTTTCGGATCTTTCATGCGCATTTCGAACTAACAGGGCTGGATTTAGACCTGACAGTGCCCTAAGTTACTTCAGGCATGGGGGACCTTTCGTGTTTCTGACAAATTTATGTAGGTGGTAAAATGGGTTGCTTTTTATGTTTTTTCTTTTCTAGAATGTGCAATTTCTTTTTTGACACATAAAGCCAGGTTTTTAAAAAAAATTATTTTTTTGAAGCACCCGCTGTCTTATTTTTGTTTAACTTTGTAAGAGGAGAAGTATACTCAAGATATATGAAAGGTTGCAACCCATTTACGCAGTTGCACCACAATTCAAATGTAGATTGAAAAAGAAATCTAAGTTTAAAGGAAAATTGTAAGTTCCTTTCAATTTGCTTTTATTGAAAAATATTTTTTCTAAAATCATTAACTTCGTTATGTATCTGTGACATTGGAAAAGAAAAAGCTTAGAAAGGATTTTTATAAACAATTTTTACTTTCTTCTATATCTAATATATAGAAGAAAGTATTGGATTCGTGCAAATTTTCGAATTTCGAATTTTGACGGATTCGAACGTTTTGAGGTGTGCTGAGTCCATTTCGACTATTTTTGGAAAATGTCTGTCTGTGTGTATGTGTGTGTGTCACGTCTGTGTGTGACCAGTTTTTTGTGGCCGCTCTACAGCAAAAACTACCGCATGAAATCGAACGAAATTTGGTACACATATGTGCCCCTATGTGAACTTGTGCCCATTGGTTTTTGGCGCGAATTCCTCCAAGGGGGGTGGAGCAATGGGACGTTTTTTGAGTTACGCGTGCTTGCTATTCCTCAGGAAGTAACTGGCGGAATCAAACAAAATTTGTTCCATATGTTGCCAGTAACAGGAACAGGTGCTGATTCAATTTTGGTGTCAATAACTCAAACGGGGGTTGAGCTATAGAACGTTTTTTGTCGTCAATTGTGACTGCTGTATCTCAAGAAATAATGAACGGAATGAAAGAAAAATTTATCGGCAAGTAGCCCTTAGTGGGTATAAGAGCTGATTTTATTTTGGTGTCAACAGCTAAAAAGGGGGTAGCGCAATCGCCCGTTCTTTTTTTCCATTGTGAGTGCCCTATCTCAAAAAGTAATGCTACGTTCTGGTTGAAATTTGGAATATATGTGAATCCATATGTAAACAGGCTTTGGTTCAATTTTGACGCCAATCGCGCCAAGAGGTGTTGATTTATTTTATTATCATTTTTTTTGCGAATAAAAATAGCTTTATTAATGCAACAATAAGAAAGATAAATCGTAATAGATTGTCGTCTGCATATTTCTCGTGATTTTAATTGTATGGAAATGATCGGAAATATTATCTCAATGATTTAAAATTTTTAACTGTTGCCATCTTATGTTTGTTAACAAATAAAATATTTGTAATTAATTCAAGCAAGGCTTTTAAAATAACTTTCAATTTTCGCTCTTTGCTTTGCTTTTGCAATAATGCAGACATTGGGATGGTCGTCAAGTTTTTTCATGTGTAATTTTGTTTTTGTTCTGAATATTGCTTCCTTGTCAAGCATGGGGAGGGATCAGAAAAAAAAGAAAAATATAGAAGAAAGTTTCGTAATGGCCACAACATAATAGTTCTTTTTGCCTTATAGAAGTTGTTTGTATTTGCGATCTCGAACCAGTGTGAGACTTTGTTATTATTTTTTCCCCGCCCTTGAACAAAAGCGCTTTCGTTTTTTTTTAAAAATTATTATTATTATTATTATTATTATTATTATTATTATTATTATTATTATTATTATTATTATTATTATTATTTTGCGCCCTCAAACCTGAGAGCCTTCGTTCTTTTTTGCGTCCTCAAACCTGAACGCCTTCGTTCTTTTTCTGCGCCTCCGAACCAGTGCGCCATTTAGGAGTCAATAACGGCGCCCTCTTGGAGGAAATAAAAGTGTTCAAACCATTATTTTATCTTAAAATAGTTGCACTATAAAAGGAAATTTTATTTTGATACGTAACATTAATAACAAAAATTAGAAAGCTCCAAATACAAAACTTGTATTCACAATACCCGGTTTCCACTACCACATATTTGCCTCAAAACAAGACCTGTTGCAGATGGATTTGTTGACATTAGAGGAGAAGAAAAATGGTTTCAGTGTCATTTACTTCGCAGAATACGTGTCGTTAATGTCACATCCGTTATTCTAAATTCTCCTTCACCTTTGAACATCAGTGTCTGGTTTCGTGTGAAGAACAACACAAAGTTTCTATATTTAATTGCAGGTCAATAAATCTGCCAGTAGATTGATAATAAGAAACTAACTGCAGCATTCCCGCAGAACCACACCCGCAAGCGAGATAATAATTCAATCAACAAGTAAGAAGGAATAAAAAAATATTTTGGTGAGTCGCCTGTTGTTGTGATATATGTTCTAACAGCTTGTTCATCTGGTATGAGAAAGAAGGATTTGAAGCGTTCTCCAATATTTCACTCAAAAGGAACGGGGTGGATTATGTGTGAAATGTGTTAAATATAGGTTTAAAATGCGGTTACCGAGCATTCCGGTTTTGAGGAACCCTAGAGTTCCACGGCAATCACTCAAGGGTTCCGTAAAACTTGCATCAGTTCATTTGATTTCAATGTCATTAAAAACGTGTCAATAAAGTCTGAGTGAAGCTTTTAATTAGTATTTTCCGAATGAGAAGCAGAGAAAATGTCAAAATGAAGAATGTTAATTTTAAAGATATTGATGCAATTACCAATTTGCTTTTGCTCAATTTAAATAAAAGCTTAAACAAAAGCTTAAAAGGATAGAATTATAATAATTATAACTCTATTAAGTAATAAAATAAAATAGATAAAATAAAAAAAAGAAGTTATTATCATATATACTTATATATATATATGATAATAACTTCTACTATGATAATAACTTATACTTTCTCAAAGTTGGTTTCTTGTGACAACGCCAGAAGTTCCTCAATAATTCATCAAACTTCATATATATATTTTAAAGACAATTTTTCACTGCTGTCGTCGAAAAAATCAACAGGCGATTCACATTGAGGTGGTTTTTCGAAAAAAACTGTTTTTTTTTTTTTTTTAATTATATTTTTTATAAAGCTTTGCTTTAAAGTATAGCGCTCCACGAGAAATACCAAAAAGTTCAGTTGGTTAGAGGGTCGTGCAAAAGGCACGAAGATTGTGGGTTAGATTTCACCATGGGTTTTGTCGTTTTTGAGTGACGTTTCTTCTTTGGGTTAATCTTGATCCAAATTTCTAAGAATATAGTATAACCTAAAATCATTACAGGATTCTGAAACACAGTTGTGTTTTTTCATTAAAATAAGGAAATAAAACATGTACAGTACAGTCGAACTCGCTTACGAGTGCGAAAAGCCACTATATTTCCTCGTTATAAACTAGTGCTAGTAAAAAACGGGTTCGTGAAAAATCAAAGTTATATTTCTATACAGTATCAAAGAAGTCGGTTATCTGCTTTGCACCACCTTATTGTCCTTTTCGTTGAATATGTAAACCGAAAAACATCGTCATTTGCGTCCGTGGCTTCAAAATACGTAGTTTGAGGTTTTTCTGCACTTTTGAAGTGAATGAGTTTGTCGAGGGCTGTTGGATTGTTCTCAAGATTTATGTCTTATTTATAACTTTCTGCTGAATTTAAAATGTTTATGGGATTTTTCCAAAATATGACTTTCTTTTCTGAGATAGAAATCTGCAGAAATTTTATGAAATGCAAAAACTTTGTTCGCTTTAAGCGGGATTTGATTGTTAAAAGCTAGTTATTATGTTCCCATAGACTTAACATTGCTACAACCAAATCCATTTGATTTCATCGCTAAATCCGACTTCTCGTTAAATCAAGGCTCGTTATAGGCGAGTTCAACTGCATTTTGTATGCTATTTTTAAAAAAACTTTCTTCTACATCCAACATCAAAAAGAAAGTATTGGATTCGGGAAAGTTTTTGAATTTTGATTGATCTACACGTTTTGAGGTGTGATGAGTCCATTTCGAACCTTTTTGGAAAATCTGTGTGTGAGCGTGTACAGTTTTTTGTGGCTGCTAAATTAAAAATAATCAAGTGTATTCTACCAACACTTTTATATATCGGAGCTGTTGTCGCTACAGATGCTATATTTCTTCGCACTTATTTCTTCACAATTTCTAGTTGGAGAGTGCCTGGAAATCCCATATTTAGGAATTAACCGAAATCCCTTTATCCCTAGTGCAGTGGTTCTCCCAGGGCGGGCTCTAGTAGTTCTGTCGCTCTAGGCGATATTGACAAGCCCCCCCCTCTATTGAACAATGATTATAGTATATTGTATAAAATAATAATATATTAACGAAATAAAAATTCAGTAAAACCTGTGTAGTTGACCACACTTGTAAGTTGACCACCTGTATCTAAGTTGACCGCTTTTTTCAGGCACGGAATTAACCCTTATCTTATAAATCAACCTCTGTAAGTTGACCACCTGCTTAAGTTGACCACTAAAATAGTCACTGCAAGTGGTCAACTTACACAGGTTTCACTGTAATAGTAAAGTGCTTAAAATTAAAGTAAGTTTCTAGTTAAAAATTTCAAACTGGGTTTTGAATATCCAAGCACTGGTACACACTTTAAAGTATTTTTTTTAGCATTAAAGTAGTAAATCTTTTGGCACTGAAACGGATATTAATGTTTACAAAAGGCTTTCAAGTCACCCAATTTGCAGCCTCTAAAATTAAATTGAATGTCTTGAAAAATTCCAAACTATGTTTTGCATGTCACTAATACACACTCTAAATTATTAAAATTATTTATGTTTTTAGTGTTGAAGCAGTGAATCTTATGGCGCTGAAACAGTGACTCTTATGGCGCTGAAACAGATTTTCATACTTAAAAATTTCTATTTCGAAATTCGCCACCCCTAAAATCTGCCTAGGTTGCCTACCCCAGGAGCCGAGCCTGGGTTCTCCCTATTCTAAAGTTCTGATAACGCCTGATAACAACTTGCTGATCTCTAAATAATCTCAAGGTTTAACCCATGATTGATTCGCTTATAACCGATATCGCGCCCTTTGTTAACAACAGATTTAATCTACAAAATTTAACTGACTTGACTGAATGCCTGAAGAGAACTGCCACCGGAAAACGCTGATCCAGATAACGATCTCAGCGTAAGAGATCATCAAAGAAAGATTAAGTGCTGTTTCTAAAGTATTCATATGTAGTTGTCGAAAAGATGAATCGTGTTTCTGGAGAGTGGTTTCCATTTTAAACTGGTTCATATTCCAAACTTCCCGGGTTAAGCAGTATTAATGAATGACTGCACCCTTGCATTTGCATAGTCATTCATTTTGTATGGGCTTTGAAAATAACTCTTCAGTAAAATGAGGGTTGCTCGAACGGAAATGTTTCTCAGTTGGGAAGTGTTGCGTCGTTTTTAAATGATATAAAATGCATAAATTGATTGAAATTGGATTCATGTGGAAAAGGTTAGAATAGGAAAATAAAAATACTTTATATTTGAAAATTAAAGCTGACGTTCAATGAAGCAGTTTAAATTTAATTACTAAAATATTAACACACAGTGGTTATACTTAGTAGTCAAGATGAAAAAGGTCATCACATTACAGCGTCCATGTTCAGTCGATTTTTCTGCATAAATGTGTTAAAATAGTATCAGTACGCTCCAATTAAAATTAGTTAAAAGTATCGATACTTTGATTAATTTATACACGGTGTGTCGGTGACCAATAGCAAAAAAAGCTGTGGACTATAACTGAATCAAAATATAATTTTATTCAAAATATACGGAAAAATATCAGTAGCGATGTAACAGAAAATAAATAAATAAATAAAATAAAATAAATAAAAATGCTCCATTTAAAACTAAAACAATGTAATTTCTACGGAGTAATCATGGACCGGAAGCCAATCTTTATGACAATTTCAATGAAGTCAAAAATTTCGTTCAGTACAGTCTTAGAAGAGGAAGATTTACTACTTTCACCAATATTGTATCACATCAATCAGTTACTAACCTCAGCCGAGCACGACTGGGACAGCCTCAAATTTACTCATGATTACTTCTATTGTTTCTGAACTTTTTACAAATTTATAAACTCATGGAACAAGTCCAGCTGTTGCTAGATCTGGAGAATATAAAACAAGAGACATAAAAAAACAAGAAATTTTAAAAGTAAAAAGGTCCATTGGTTATAATAAACGAATTTTCATTTTGAAAATCGTTCTTCTCTTCTTCCATTTCAAGAACTAGGACAAAGGCCTGTTCCCGCTTCACGGTCAAACCAGCGCTTCCCGGGCCTACCTCGATCTCGTCTGCCTTGTGGTTTGTAATAAAATTCGGTTCTTGGTTGTTGTCCGCGTGGCATACGTCGGACGTGGTGTGTCCAGTTTTGGCGGTATTCCTCATCTCCTATGAAGAAACGTTTTAATTCTTTACGTATGTCTTCGTTTCTAATTTCATCGAAAACTGTACATCCTTTAACAGACCGCAAAAACCTCATAAGTCCTGGGAACATAGAATCCATGTCTTTAAACCATATTAGAGAGATATAACCATATAGAGTGATTTAAAAACCCAATAAATACTAATGCAAAAAATAAATCCGCATCTCCTAAAGGTTTGTGACCTAGTGAACTTTACCTCCAAGCAGGGACGGACTGGCCCATCGGTCCGCGGGCCGATGCGCCCTCAAACCGAAACAGCTGTATTAATTTAGTTTAAATTTTTTTAAATTTATTTTATTTTTTGGTGCAAATTTCCTCATTTTTTAAATAAAAAAAAATAAATAAAAAAGTTTTATTTTTTGGTGCAACTTTCTTATTTATTATTATTTTTTTCTTTGTGCTCACAAACCTGTGCGATTTCACTTCGCTTTTTTTTCTTCTTTTCTTTAAACTCGTAAACGTGTGTACCATCGTTTTTTTAAACCTCTCTTCTTTTTTTTCCATCTTTTTTTTTTCTCAACGTTTGTTTGCACTTTTTTTTTGCGTACTTTAGAGGCCAAGGTTGGCGCCCTCTTGAGGCACCTAATCTGCCCCTGCCTCCAAGTTACAGATACAAACACAAAATAATATCAAAAGAGAAGCTGTCATTCAATCAAAGAGAAATGTATGCAGCCATTTAATATATTTTCCACTTTTATCCTCTTCATACCCTTGGATTTATGAACAAAGGAAATGAATGTAATCTTCATATATTTTTAAATTTCTAATACGTATCTTTGAAATATTTATCACACAAAAAAGTTTCCGTCTTTTAATGGATTGATATTGCTATTCTTAATTCCTCATAATTTTTCTGAAAACTATCTTTTCATTCTGCATAAATTGAACTTCCATTATTTCTTCTCTGATAGTTTTATCGTTAAGTACGGATAATTGATGAAAGATAAATCTTTGATCAAACAACTGAACGAATTTCTTAATTTAAAAGGAAGTTTAAATTTTTGTTTGGATCTTCCAGTTTATTGCAAAATTGGTTAGTTTTCTTGATTTGGTGTTAATGGCTCTTTTGAAAATCGTTATAACCAAAGTGAGTTATGAATAGTATGGACTCATGTTAGATAATTGCCTATGCAGGCATAGGAATTGATTAATAAAAATACCACATTCCGTGAGTTAGAAATTAATCGAAAAATAAGAAACGAGAACAAAACCATTTCGACACAACCATTCAGAAACTTAACAGAAATCCTGTTGGGAGAAAGAAAAATATTTGAGCGAAAACAAAAATACCAAAAATTAAATAAGATTAAGTATGACAATTATGATAATAATAATAATAATAATAATAATAATGAACTAATAATAATAGTGATAAAATGATAATAATAAAATAATAATAATGATAACAATAACAAAAATAATTTTACTATTATCAATAATAATATTAATAAAAAAATAACTATAATAAGAACAATAATAGTAATAATGAATGATGCAAATAATAATAATAATAATGGTAATAATGAATTATGCAAATAATAATAATAATAATATTAATAATAATAATAATAACAATGAAATTATAAAAATAACAACAATAATAATTAATTTTCTGAATTGAATTTGATCTTCTTTTAGCTAAGTCCCGTTTATTGTCACATTATAAGACAGGTCGTTGAAAGTATGTTTTGAAATACAAGTGATTCTTCATTTATAGATATATTTTTAACAGCTCTACAGGCATATTTCAAGCATAATTTCACGCTTTGTATTGTGAATAAGAAACTAAACATTGTAGAAAATGGGGAAAAGAGGGACTGGAATTTTAAAAATATTTTTTTGGAATGTTTTTTTATTTATTTTTTCTTTAAACGCAAAATTTCAAGCATTCTAGATATCAAAAACCGAATTAGTATACATTTTTTCTTTTCTTGCCATCTTCCATTTCAACCTTAGAAAATTTGTGTTCTCATGAAGTTGATCGTGGTCTTTACTGTTTTCACTAACTCTGACACCCCCCCCCCCATCCCCATGATTTACTCCTCTAAAAAGATCAAGGAGTATTTTTGCAGCTTGAATATTTTACGCTAATCTTCCTTTATTTATAATCTGTAGTTAAAAACTCACTTCATGGTTGAGTACCTTGGGGGATGCAGCATCTGCTGCGAGTAAAAATTACTCTCATATCAAAACTGAAAATTCATTTATGTTAAAATTTCATTAAACTAAATCAATTTAAGAAGGATAACGTCTAGTGCTCACACATGGACGCACTTATCCATTTTCTTTCATTTTATGAATCAACTAGTGGTACCCGCACGGCTTTGCCCGTAATAGAAAAATTAAAAAGTCTTTTAATTTACATGTATATTTACAAATAATGTATGGTGAATTTTCTCGCCAATTGTCTTTTACCCATGTTACGGTTCCACATTATGATAATTTCGCACCTCGCCAATTGGCTTGTGCCCATGTTACGGTTCCGAGTTATGATAATTTCGTAATTTACTCGTCCAACTTATGATAATTTTGTTCTTAAAACTGGAATAGAAAAAGAACTACATCGAATTTTCGAAAAATCGCTTCGAGGTGCACACCCCCTGCTGCAAACTAACTTTGTGCCAAATTTCATGAAAATCGGCCGCACGGTCTAGGCGCTATGCGTGCAGAGATCCAGACAGACAGAGATCCGGACAGAGAGAGATCCTGACGGACAGAGAGAGATCCTGACAGACAGAGAGAGATCCGGACAGAGAGACTTTCAGCTTTATTATTAGTAAAGAAGAGTGGTTCAATTTCTCTTTTTAAGTATGAAGTCTCCTCATTTTTTGGAACTTGTACACTATCTACAGTCAAGGGCGCCAGCAGAATCATACGCAAGATACACGCATATGAATCACTACTTTGCTATTTTTTTAAAATTTATTATTCCTATTTTTTAATTTTTATTTTTAAGTTTTTTTTTTGTTAAAGCGAATAATGAGATGCAATTTCATCATTGCTAAAATTGTTTAATTAATAATTTTTATTTCTTTGATCACAAACTTTTTATAATTTTAAAATTGTAGTTTCCCTTAATTTAAAATGAATTAAAGTATAATTTGTTTATTACAAATAATTATTATAAAATATTAATGATAAAAATAATAAATTAATGATAATTTATGATATAAAAAATAATTTCATAAAAAATTCGTTCTTTTAAATTCAATTTTTAAAAGCCAGTGAGGTGCAAGTGCATTCCTGTTGGCGCCCATGTCCATAGTTTATGTCAAAATGAAATGGTGCAATATTTACACGGTCCCTAAATCTCTATTTCGATGCAGACTGCTTTTGCCACATCCATCTATTAAATGAGTGAGTAAAAAAATACGCAGCCTCCGCCTTGTAGGTTGGAACTCACGGATACAGATCGGTTGAAATTCAGTTTCTATCTGAGTTGAGTGTTTCACAGATGAAAATCATCTGCCCAATGTTAGGATATCTCGCGTTTTGCATTTACTGCAGTGAGAAGAAATAATCATGGCACAAGATAAATCTTCTGTCATCGTTTTGATACGCACGGTTCGATAGATATATGACGGTAAAGGAAAGTATAAGAACAAGATGGACTTTGTGTTACTACATAGACCATCAGGATTTATAAAAGTTGGATGAATCCGTGTGTTTAAAGGTAAGCTTTTTTTGAAACATGATAAATTTAAATTTCTAAATTACCGATAAAGTATTTTAAAATCGATCAGAAGAAACACATAAAATGTAGAAACATGACCCCTTTTTTAAGAATAGCTCGTGAAAAAACGAAGGGAAAAGAACAGTAGTTTTTAAAATCCCATGTTAATATAATTTTTATGACATAAAGGAATAATTTTAAATTTCATGACTGATGAAGTATTTTGAAATCGGTAGGACGAAACACGTAAAATGTATAAACATAACCTTATTTTTAAGAAGTTCATGAAGAAATGAAAGGAAAAGTTTTGTAAGTTTTAACAATTCCATGTGAAAATAACTTGAATCAAACGAAAGTAAGCGTCAAATTACACATGTTAACTATTGATTTGAGAATTTACTTGTTAACAAGGGTATTGCAATTTGCTATTTTGATCCTCAAGGCAGATTTCAAGGTTTTTCTCATCCTGTAAGACGGTGTTGATATTCGTCTTTGCAATAAAAGTACTGATTCACCAGTTCATTAATAACAATAATGTAATAAAAAATGTTTATGGACAATAAGCAGCTTTTGAACTTTGCTTTCGCACTTTTGAAAATGACAATAACTAGGAAAAAAAACACTAGTAAGTTAACCCCTGGATTAGTAAAATATTTGTTGTAGCCTTAGCATTGAGCAAAACAGAAATTTTCCGTCAAATGTCGGATGAGCAAGTTCTAATTATAAGATCATTGCTCAAGAAAAAGATAATGCGGGGGGGGGGGAGGGGAGATGTAGAAGACATTTTGAAAACAATTTTTCATATTATCCCGGTGAAGAACTTTTGACCAAAATATAAAAGTTGTTCTAAGTGGTTAAGTGAGTTATGAGGGCGAAAAAAAAAAAATATATATAAGTATACCTAAAATTCCCTATATCATGCATCTATATTCAATTCATTTTTTGAATAATTTCAGTTTGAACGAAAATCCAATTCGGGAGGAAAAAGACGAAATACATTGAGCAAAAATCAAACCGTTCACTTGTTCACTCTCCATGCTGCCCCGCTACGGGGGAAGAGGGTCCCATAGAAAAAAGGCCTTAAGCCCATAATTGTTGAAATCAAAGCCCAATGCAGGGTTCCCAAGCAAAAGGTTCCTGGAGCAATAAAAAAAGAAAAACATACACTGAAATCGCAAAGAAGTTAAAAATTTCTCACACGCAGTCGAAAATGTATAAAAAAATAAAATAAAATAAAAATTGAAAAAAAAGCCCTGAAAAATTTAAAAGAGAGAGAGAGAGAGAGAGAAATAAAGAAGGATAACGGAAAGTAATTTTACTTTTGGTGAAGTCGATCTAGCAGTACTAGAGTGGTTCCATGCTTAAAGAATAAAAGAACTTATCACTGGTGCTATAAATATACAATAACCATTCATTGCAAGTACAAATTACTTATTTTGAGTGCAATAATTACTTATACTGAATTGTTATGGATTATTAATTAAGCTAAACCGAATGTATTAACATATTAAGTTACCCCGGATAATCAAATAATGGTGGTTAGAATCGCTGATATTCGTCGTTAAAACCACTTAATTATATAAATATACATGAATAACGCCTTACTGTGATTTCGGCCATTACTAAACTCCTCTAGTTGTGAATAAAGGGTCTTCATAAATCGCTTCTAATATAGATAGAATTCCGTAATAAATCATCTATTTTATTCTTTCACTTAAAGTAGAAAGAAGTGTTACCTAAAGAAGAACTTACATACACTGCTAAAAATTCAGGAAACTTTTACGGTAAATATTACTGTAAAAATGGAGTGTTTATAGCATATACTAATAATAAGAGTAGATCGAGCTTTCCCAGACTTGCTGATGAAAAAATTGGTTCATGGATACATCATGTGACTGGTGGAAGGCTTGACGAAAACTTTGGCGGCATGGTTGCTAGATGGCAACATTATCTATAGTTTGGCACTCGACATGTATTTTAAGACGTAATGTATTTTCATTATATATTTTTTCCATTGAACTGTTTTTCTTTTAGTTATGCATTATTTCGGCATTAGTTTTTGATCACAGTTTTCAGTAACTTTTATTTCATTTGGAACTGCTAACGTCAGCGTTGGCGTGAACGTAATGGCGTAAACGTTTTGCGTTAACGCAAAAATGTACTAATCGGTATCTCAAATTGAAATTTTAGGTAAAAATCTTACCGTTTGCTGATTTTTTTTTGGCTGCTTGCATCTTTAATTGCTTATAGAGTTATTGAAATTGACTAAAGAAAATGCACAATACGATCTAAAAGAAAAACTCAGTATATTAACAAAATATTTACAACTTAGAATAACAAATTTACAAATCGGACTCCATTAAATATATTATTCCGTGTTTCATGAATTCTATTTATTTTATTTCTCGCTGGCGTTGATCGTCTGCTACGATCAACGCCCGCTGTTGCTAGGATATCCACCAGTCACATGGTTTGGTTTATGAGCAGCAAAAGGGTTGCCATAGCTCGGTCTACTCTTATTATTAGTCTATGGTTTATAGTACAAAAAATTGCAGTAAATTGTACCAAAAAAATGAACGATTGCAGCGCCGATACACGACGTGACTTACATCACGAAGCAGATAATACCTTATTTCCCATCTCCCGATGTGTCCCAACTCGTATAGAGGGCAGCAAAGTCGCCTGAAAATTTGAAGGTCCCAAGATCGAGCATCTGATGCTCTCATTTTGCGTTTTTTGTTTCTTGTTTATTCTACTGTAAAATTTTACAGTAAAATAGAATTTTACTGTACAAGTTTCTGCCAACATGGATGCCAGTAACTTTCCCCGTAAAATTTCAGGTTTTTTTTCAACAGTGTAACATTCGAAATTGAAAAAGCTTCATTAAATAATTTCTAAAATAGTGATGACTTATTCTTTCTGTATTGCTTTTGAAGAAGGAATTTACAGCAGTGGTAATTGGTTAAATTATTTGCAAAAGAGCGGGGGGTATGCATATCTTACTAGCCGTGTTGTTTCCCCGACGAAACTCCGGATCAAAGTGCAGTAAAAATTGGATATCGAAGCAAAGGCGAAGTCACTGCGACATCCTAAAAATGTTCCTTATTTGGCGAACTTTGTTTCGAGTTCGGAAAATTTGGAAATAGTATTGCAATACTGCTACCTGTTTTCCCTCTTTTTAATGTCTGACGTGTGTCTTATCTTTAGATGTAGTGAGTTTGTATACGCGTATTTGATCACTTGGAAACATTGGTGATTCATTCGGTAAATTGAGAATGGGGTGGTTTCCTTCAGTCAAAAGTATTACTTTTAGTCATTGAAATGGATAGAATGAGCAAAAAAAAATAATACATGGACCCAGAATATACTTTCATTTTCCCACCATTTTTTTTAAAGTAATTTTTTAAAATGTCCGATTTTTCTTCAAGCAAGGCGTGGTTTTTTTGACGTCACAAATGATGCTTTTTGGCGCATCTTTGTACCGCGTTTGCACGTTATGATAATCAAGCAGCGAGTTAAAATTGCGCTCTATGCTTGCTATCAACCATATCGTTGCCAATACACGTGAGTAAAGATGCGAATTAAATAATTTGGGCTGTTTATGGCAAAATCGAATGGCACTTCATCATTTGTGATGTCACCCGACAGAAGTGTAAACAATAAAAGCGAACCGATTTAAGTATTTTTTTTTTAAATATTAAACTTAAATAAATTATTTAAAAAATGGTCAGATCCTATGTTTTTAAGCATGCTCTTTCAGAAAAAAATACTTTTAAAATTTTGGAAACGACCCCATTTCTCCTCTTCCAAAAATGTAAGTCAGAAGTGCCCCTGGTCAAACTAAACTATCGTTTACTAAAATTCAACTAAAATTTACTATTTATTTTATCTATAAAAAATTATTTATTTTATTATTTTATCGATCCACATTTAAGATTTGAGTTTTTTTATAACAATTAGTATTCTACTAAATTTTGGCACTTTTACTAAGAAAATGGCGATCATTACA
This sequence comes from Uloborus diversus, assembly GCF_026930045.1. Classification (NCBI taxonomy): domain Eukaryota; kingdom Metazoa; phylum Arthropoda; class Arachnida; order Araneae; family Uloboridae; genus Uloborus; species Uloborus diversus. Next base: position 50,736,135 of record NC_072736.1, read on the forward strand.
TAACCCCTGTCGAAGTTCCTAAGGAACCCTAGAGTTCCGCAGAACCCAGGCTGAAAACCTCTGTGCTAGAGGGGGATATCCATTCATTCCTTCTCTCTTCCTCATTTTTTTGAAGAAAAATTTTACCGCAATGGTAGTGCATTAAGTCCTTTATCAAAGAAAGATACTTTAAACAACAAAATTGAAAACTGTTCAGAAATTTAAGGGAAAAAAGGAAATTTTATGAAAAGAGATGGGAAGTTATTATTAATTTTCATTAGAAACCGGTGCCACTGTTTTTTTAGAAGCATAAGAAGAAATCAAATCGACAGATTCTCATACTTTTAAGGACCTCTTATCCTTTTTCTTACGGTATTTACACCAGATCAAGTAACTTTCATGCAAGATGAAAACTCTTTCATATCTTACTAGCCGAAAATAAGAAATAAAAAATTATGATTCCACCCCCCCCCCCCATGAATTTATTCATTTAATGATGTATACGTTTTTTTTTTGATGGAACCATTTTGGCTCAGCTAAACTTTTGTAAAAAAAAAAAAAAAATGCGCCCGAATAATTTAGACATTAATTAGTTTTATGATTAATAGTGTAAATGTTCATTTAAGTGAAACGTTAATTACCTAATTAGTAGTCTCGTGATTTTTAGTTTTTTCATAGGAAAACGGTAAAATGTCCGATGGATCAAAAACGCATATGCAATGCACATTGTGCATAAGCAGTTACCATGTAAGCAACTTAAAATTGAAATCTTTTTACATGCAGTTGTTTAAATATAATAATAATATTAATTCTTATTAGACAATTTAGTAAATAAAAGAAGTAACTGAAAAAATTCCGTTTTCAGTGGAAAAAAAAAATTAAATGAAAAAAAAAATTAATGCAATAACTTTTATTTACTTACAAACTGATAAATATTCATGTATGAGACATATGAATAGTTTATTGCTTGGGTCGATATATTTTTACTTCATTTATAAATACGGGAAGAGGACCTACAGTCATTGGATCTGGTTAGTAAAACTTGTTTTAGCAGTAATTGTTACCTAACTAGTTAATTTGTATAGATGAAGAAGATGATTGCATTACAATTGTAATTTGTTTTCGCGTTTCTATAGTACTGAAATTTTAATTACGTTTGAAAGACGTTCAGATTTTAGGCCCGAACACACTGAACTCAAAAATGATCACTGATACTAGTGATGGCCATAGTTCTTGAGGGTCCTGGGCGATTTTTTTTTCGCAAGGCCCTCTTTTTATAGAAGAAAAATGTCAGTGAAATTATTATTGATTGTATTAGCTGTGAATAAAATTTATATTGTCTGATTAATTTGGGGGCACGGGAGTTTCTCGCAAAGTCGATCACAAAAAAAAAAAAAAAAAAAAGAAAGAAAGAAAGGGGGGGGGGGAACAGCTTATTATTCTTTTACTTAAGTAAGACATTCAGGACACTTTTGGCATCCTTGTAACTCTGTTGGGGTTAAAGCCAGAAACCTGATTTTTTAGTGGCCAAGTGGACATACGGGAAAGTGGTCGGATTCTGCTGAGCTATAATTCTTTAACCCTTTCAGACGGAATTTTGAAATACTTAACCAAAAGTGTTTTTATTCGGTAGACAGTGAACTATGGTAAAGAGTATCTTATAGACAAAATTTCAAGTTTATAGGTGAGAAATTAAAAGAGTTATGACACGTCCAATAATCCGGAAATATATTATTGAAATACATATTTCAGATAATAAAACGATGTAACATCAAACAAACTGCTTTGTAAAATATTCTCTAAACAATAATAAAACATAATATAAGCATTAGAAATGATTAATATAAGATTATATATTTTTTAAAAAATCAGAAAAAAAACTCGCTTTTACGACGAGAATCCGTGGTTGGGAAAATGAGCCAGTCCCCTTCTATCAACCCCTATTTCTTTATGTTGCAAATCCCAAAATGAAAAATTCTTGTACAAATAATAATAAGCAGACTATAAAGAGTCAACTACGAAAAAAATCGAGTAATTTATTCGATTAATAAATGATAAGCAGCTGTTTAAAGCTCATGCCCGGTATACCGCACGCGACGTCTGAAAGGGCTAAATATAACTACAACCAGTCTCTCCGGTTTTCAGCGTTCGAAACATAAATAAAACATTTGAAAATTACTAGAGTAATTACGTTCTCTTTAAAGTACAATTAAAAAATCAAAACCTAAAATATACTCTGGGTACAATTTCCCTACCCAATCGGGCAATTTCGCGCACTTGTGTGCCGTGCCAGACGAATCATATGCAGGAGAAGAGACGGGGAGGGCAGGAATTTTTGATAATAAGTTTATAAAATTTGTTTTTTCATTCATTTATATATATATATATATATATATATATATATATATATATATATATATATATATATATATATATATATATATATCGTCGAATAAAATAATGTAAACAAATAATGTAAAAAGGAAGTAAGTAAGCAAGTGTGAACTTGGCGACCATTTTAGTTGCGGCCTTTAAAGCAAATCCCTCAAAGAGAACAAAAGCAGAGCGTCGCTTTGTTTCTGTGAAAGAATGCGACCAGTGTGAAATTATAAATTGGAAAAGAAAATGTTTTTCGTTCCTTCTCTTACAGAGATTGACAAGGGCTCGCGATTTCCTGACAAGCCAATATCTTTTCTGGACAGCTTAGGAATTCTTTGCTTAGTATTCATTTGATTTTCTATTTTTCATTCCGATGAAGGAAGAAAACTTGTCCTGTTGACCATCTTTAAAGATTTTGCACAACGCATTTTGTAAGCTGTACTATTCCTTTTTGAAAAGAGCTACAGGCGTCCCACGTATAACATGGCACTTGTAAAAGACGGTTTCAATCAGGGGCGGATACAGAAATTCATTTTAGGTGGAAATTCATTTCATGGTGAAAATTCCTCCCCTCCCATAAACGAACCTACGGTTTTGGTTGCGACAATTTTCCGAAACTGCTTGGGGGTGCTCCAAATTGGCCAGGAATCAGACACCTTATTGGGAATAAACGTTACAAATTAATTTCATAAGCAATTAAACGAACTATTAGCTCAAGTATTTACTTTCAAAAATAATTAATGAAGTGAAAAGATACTGTAAATGTTTACATTTTGTGCATTAAGTGTTTGAACACAATGTGGACGGATAAGGTTGTCGATGGTTTAGGGGTGGTCATGATGCCCTATGAACCTCCTGTGGCATCTTCAGTCCTGTGCCCTTTTTGATGCCGCGCGTCCATTGTGCGACGGGGATGCCCGACCGTACTCTGTGGAACTGACGGACAGCTATTCTTCTTCTACGCCTTTGTGCCTTTGTTGGAATACCGCTTCTAAATAAAGGACTAGACTGTCTGGCACCACTTCGGACAGTTTTAAAACCAGGTGTGACGAGTTTGCCTGACAGCCCTGGACGGTGTCCGACTTTGTCGTTGCCGAAAAACCGCAGACGGGGAGGTGTGCTCCATGTTAATGAGGCGCCGGTCGACCAACGAATCCGGGCCCTGGTTTCTTCTACAAAAACAACGTAGCAGTGTTCGTCACCAAGTTTCCACCAATGGGATATTTTAAGGGGGCTTAGTGGACAAGCCCCGTTTCTTCGAAAAAGACCTCGATCCACACTTTTGGAAAGCAGATTGCTCTAGGACTTGAGAGAAACAGGTGCCCTTAGGCATTTCTCCGGTTTCGTTGGAAACCGTGATTTTTTTTTTGTGACCACCACTGAGGCAACTGTGTTTGCCTGAATTTGTAACCCCATCAATGTAACGATTTTTATTTTTTTTTCTGTAAATAAATTTTTTTTTCGTTAATTTTAAAAAGGGGTTTAGTCCTTCCTTGTTCGTGGTGTGATTTGATTTAATGAAAAGATTGGAATTGTTAATCTTTACATCTGTGACTCACGACGTCACAGCTTATTTGGTGGCAGCGGGTGCGATTATGTTTCAGAAAAATTGAAACAGACCCATGTTACCTTTGGTCTTTCTATTTTTATGCAATTTTGAAAGATAATTCTTTTTAAAACTTTAAGTACTTTTTACATAAAGTAGTCCTAGAGCTGATCGAAACCTATAAGATTTTGTGTGTGCCATTCCCCCAAATTGGATTTGGATTACTCTGATGTTAAAGACGGACGCAGAAAAGGGTGAGTCCGGTCTTTGTTTCTTGGTTACCGATGAGGCAGCTTTAGTGGGTTTGTTTTGAGAGAATTTAAGCGGAGTAAAATTGTTGGTAAAAATTTTCAATGTTTTCGAAAATAGAATTGGACTAAAGGTTTCTTGTGAGAATTAAATTCTGAGTTAGACTGCAAAAGAATTGTTTTGCAGATCTTTGCTATTTCAGTTTGGAAAGGAAAGTCATATAAATTAATGATTTATTTTGACGATATAGATTTCAGGTTAAGTAAATCTATTGAAATTGATCTGTAAAAGATATTTATGTGCATGCTGTTTTTGTGATTAGGTGGATTTTGCATGAAATAAATAGAGTTTTGCTTGTGAAAAAAAAAAAAAAGGGAACGCTCTAAAAATCTATTTGTGCAAAATGGGTTCTTTTCTTTTTGAAATCGAAAAAGATAATCTGAGAAAGATAGCCTCGGAGTTTGGCGTGGAAACGTCTGACTCAGATACACGTCGGTACATAGTTAAAGCGATTGTAGGGGCTACTGATTATGATGAAGAATTTGCAAAATCGACTTGGAGACTTTTAAAAGAAGAGATAGAAAGGGAGAGAGAGCGGGAAAGAGAAAAACTAGAGAGAGAATGTCGGGAAAGAGACAAAGAAAGACAATTTGAACTAGATAAACTGAAACTAACTACCGCAGCAGAAACGGTTAGCTTGAGTTCAAATGGGTCAGCGAGTACAGATACTTCTAGGAGATCAAATTTAAAGCATCTGGTTCCAAAATTTGACCCGAAGCAATTAGATGTCTCGTTATTTTTTGAAATTTTTGAGAGACAGGCTAAGAAAGAGGAGATAGAGGAAGAGAGGTGGGTTTCCCAGCTTATTCCTTTGTTGCCCCCGGAAGTAGCAGAGCTAATTGTGAAGGAACCCCTTGAGAAAAGCGACGATTTTCCTCACATGAAGCGCCTGTTAATGAAGAGGTTCAAACTAAATTCTGTGGAATTGCGGATTAGGTTTGAAGAACATAATCGGAAGTTTGGTTCCTCCTGGGCAGATCTCACCTTCGAATTAAGAAGCTATCTAGACAATTGGCTAGAAACCGCGGAGGTAAATACATTCGAGGAGTTAAAGGAGTTATTGCTCACGGAGCAGTTAAAAAAGAGAACCCCTGCTGAGGTGAGGGAACACTTTCTGGACTCCTGGGAAGAATTCCGTAAGGCGTCAGACCTCGCTGAAAGGTTAGATCACTACGAGAGCCTTCGGCGTACTTTCAAAAAATCGGAGGGAAAACAAAACGACCCCAAAACGCACAAAAAAGAAAAATGGGTGAAAGGAGGAAATGATCCGGCAAAAACTAGCAATACTAAATCGGAAAGTGCTAATAAGAAAGAGCCCCCCAAATGGGAAAAAAACAGTAATTTCGAAAAAAGAAAGGAAATTATTTGTTATTTTTGTTCACAAAAGGGACATATAAAACCAAATTGCCCTGAATTTAAGAGAGCGCAAGGGGAACAAATCAATCATATTGGAGACACGAAAGAACTAAGCGAGTGTTTTGCCCCTTATATAAGTACTGGGAAAATAAATGGGGAGGTTCGGAAAATCCTTCGGGACAGCGGGGCCTCCATCGATGTCTGCCCCCGCAGTTGGATCAAAACAGAAGATTTTACGGGAGAATATGTTTACGTGAAGCAACCTTTAGATGAAGAGTGTAAATGCTTGCCTTTGGCAAAAATATACATAGAGACCGACGAAGGTTGTGTGTATTCTAAAGCAGCGATAAAAAACACGGATAGCGACGCGAGATTCTATCTTTTGGGAAATAGGACAGCGGAATTATTTTCTCGGTCAAAATCAAAACCAGAGGCCTTAAATGCAGTCGAAACGAGGGGAAGTTTACGTCGAAAACAGGGAGGAACGGAAGTGAATTCCACAACACAGGAAACTTTGAACGCAAACGTTTTTCCCCCTCCCGGAGGGGAAGAGTTGGACACTTGCTCACTACCCCCCATAGAGCCTTTTGAGGGATTAGCGTTAGCTGAAATAGATTCCAAATCATTCGAGAAAGAGCAGAAATTGTGTTCTGTTCTAAAACCCTTGTGGGAAGAGGTTTCGAAAGGGGAGGGAAAGGATTTTAAATGCATGAAAGGAAAACTGGTCCGTCTGAGTAGATCTAAGCTGGGAGAAGAAAGGGTGCAGCTCTGTATACCCTCGAGATTGACAGAAAAGATTATGAAATTTTGTCATGATGGCGCGTCAGGCCATTTGGGTGCTACAAAGATGAAGGATAAAGTGTTGCGTCATTTTTTTTGGCCGAATTGTTATGCTGAAATTGAGTCGTATGTGAGGGCGTGTGATGCTTGTCAACGCGTAGGAAAGAAAGGTGATCGAAAGAAAGCGCCTTTAAAAATCGTGCCTATCATTTCAGAACCGTTTGCGGTCATAAATATAGATGCTGTGGGAGTTTTGCCCTTATCAAAAAATGGGAACAAATATCTAATAACGTCCATCTGTATGGCCTCAAAATATCCTGACGCTATACCTGTGCCCGATATTAAGTCCCCGAATGTAATTGATGCCTTGTTAAAAACGTTCTCCAGGACTGGGTTCCCTCGGGAAGTGCAAAGCGATCTAGGGCGCTCCTTCACCAGTTTATTAACGACAGAATTCTTTGACAGGTTTGGAATAAAGGTTAGACACAGTTCTATTTGTCACCCGTCATCAAATCCGGTTGAAAGGATGCATTCTTCCATCAAACGTATATTAAAAGCATTATGCGTGGAATCGGGAGAAGACTGGGAAAAAAATTTACCGTTGGCTTTATTTGCCCTCCGTTCAGTAAATCATGAGAGTACAGGATTTAGCCCAGCCGAGCTCGTTCATGGGAAAAATTTGAGGACTCCGCAAACTTTGCTCTATGAGAATTGGATGGTGCCAGAAGAATCTGACCCAAATGTAGTAGAGTACATTCTAAATTTGACCAACCGTTTGAAAAGATGTCAGGATTTGGCGGTAGAAAAGATGAGTGAAATGCAGGTACGAAGAAAGGCTTGGTATGACAAGAATGCTGTGAATAGGCAATTTAAGGTGGGCGATCAGGTATTAGTACTGGCGACAAATAAAGCGAATAAAATGGCAGTGAACTGGATAGGTCCAGGAGTAGTTACGAGCAAAATATCGGAAACTAACTATGTTGTCGACGTCCCTGAGAGGAGGGACAAATGCACCATTTATCACGTAAATTTACTTAAACCTTATCATAAGCGCCCCGAACGAGTAAATTTAATAATAGAGGAGGAGGGGAAGATGTCGAGCAAGAAGCTGAGATTCCTTTTCCCTTGCCTGACCCTACATATTTTGATTTACACGAGATGTTGCGGGCTAGCAATTTGGAAAAACGCGTGTCGGAAAAACAAATAGATCAATTAGGGAAAGTACTTCAGAAACATAAAAGAGTGTTTTCTTCAGACCCTGGGTGTACTAAATTGGTCACGATGGACATTGAGCTGACCAGCGCCGACCCCGTGAGATCGCGACCCTATAGGATGTCCCCACGGCAAACTGAAATAGTGCGTGAGGAAATAAAAAGACTTTTAGATCTGGGAATTGTAGAAATCGGGCAGTCCGACTATACTAGCCCCCTAATTTTAGTGGAGGTGCCTGGGAAAGACCCCCGCCCTTGCGTAGATTATCGTAAGTTGAATGCAATTACGCGCACGGAGTTTTTCCCCTTACCAAACATTGAGGAAGTAGTTGAGCGGGTGAGCGCAGCGCCTTACATAACGCTGATGGATTTAACAAAGGGATATTTTCAGATACCCCTGACCGAAAGAGCAAGCCGATACGCGGCTTTTGTCACGCCCTTTGGGACGTATCGCCCAAAGAATATGATGTTCGGTTTACTCAACGCTCCGTATTACTTTGTAAAACTTTTAGCGCAAGTTTTGAATGGCTTTGAACATTTTACGGCACCCTACATTGATGATATAGCCATATATTCGCAAAGTTGGGAACAGCATGTGATCGATGTGGACAAAGTGCTAGAGCGATTGGGTGACACAAAATTAACAGTAAAACCTTCTAAGTGTCGTTTCGCACAAGATAGTGTCCGGTTTTTGGGGCATGATGTCGGTTCTGGGAAGAGATCTCCGAGCGAGGCGAAGTTAAAAGCCGTGCAAGATTTTCCAACCCCCACGACTAAAACGTTGATACGGTCATTCTTAGGATTGGTAGGGTATTACGGCAGATACATTCCGAACTTTTCCGAGGTAGCAGCCCCCTTAACAAGCGCATTGAAAGGAAGGATCAGAAAAGAAAAGGTAGTGTGGACGGATGAATGCGAGGAGGCGTTCCGTGCCTTAAAGGGAAGTTTACTAAAGAGCCCTATTCTTTATGCCCCTGACTTTTCGAAAGAGTTCATTCTCCAAACTGATGCAAGTGAGAGTGGAATGGGGATTGTACTAGCTCAGATGCATAATGGGGAAGAGCATCCAGTTCTATATCTCAGTAAAAAGTTCTCGAAAGCTGAAAAAAATTATAGTGTTATCGAAAAGGAGTTAGCCGCTATAGTTTATGGGTTAAAGAAACTAGCTCACTATTTAAACGGCCAATTTTTCCGTATACAAACCGATCATTCCCCTATCACATACCTTAAAAAAATGATGGGAACGAATGCCAGACTTACTCGTTGGGCTTTATGTCTACAACAGTTCAATTTCGAAATTGAACACAAATCGGGGAAAAGAAATGGTAACGCCGACGGTTTGAGCAGACAGGAACCATAACGGGCCCCGAGGCTATTTGTAAAAAAATTCTGGTAAATTAACATACCTTTTTGGGAGTATTTAATTTCCATTTATCGCAATTTATTTGGATTTGGTATTTATATATGTATTTTTTTTGTTTTGGTCGAAGAAGTATTTGATCAATTATTTGTGTTAAATATTTTTGGGGATTTTATGCTCGAGAGTTTGTGTTACTAAATTTTTCGGATGACTATTAAGAACTTTAAAAGTTTTGGACGTCATGAAAATCATAAAGGAGTATGGTGCATTTCCAAACTGATTAATGTAGCGCAGGTTAGTTTTGAAAATTTTGGCAATGACGAACAAAATAGGAGAGAATTTTAGGTCATGAGAACCTGATGTTGGTTCACGGGTAGGGTGTCTTTGTTTTTTTCTGAATATGTTCTGTTAAACTGAGGCTGCCTTTTCGGGAGTCTAGTTCACTGACCTGGGACACCCTCGTTTTCCTAAATGTGTTTTGGACGTCAATGTCACCTGAAATTTGATGTGGTTGCACAACGAAATTTCCTTCCTAAGGGGGGAGGAGCTGTGGCATCTTCAGTCCTGTGCCCTTTTTGATGCCGCGCGTCCATTGTGCGACGGGGATGCCCGACCGTACTCTGTGGAACTGACGGACAGCTATTCTTCTTCTACGCCTTTGTGCCTTTGTTGGAATACCGCTTCTAAATAAAGGACTAGACTGTCTGGCACCACTTCGGACAGTTTTAAAACCAGGTGTGACGAGTTTGCCTGACAGCCCTGGACGGTGTCCGACTTTGTCGTTGCCGAAAAACCGCAGACGGGAAGGTGTGCTCCATGTTAATGAGGCGCCGGTCGACCAACGAATCCGGGCCCTGGTTTCTTCTACAAAAACAACGTAGCAGTGTTCGTCACCAAGTTTCCACCAATGGGATATTTTAAGGGGGCTTAGTGGACAAGCCCCGTTTCTTCGAAAAAGACCTCGATCCACACTTTTGGAAAGCAGATTGCTCTAGGACTTGAGAGAAACAGGTGCCCTTAGGCATTTCTCCGGTTTCGTTGGAAACCGTGATTTTTTTTTTTTTGTGACCACCACTGAGGCAACTGTGTTTGCCTGAATTTGTAACCCCATCAATGTAACGATTTTTATTTTTTTTTCTGTAAATAATTTTTTTTTTCGTTAATTTTAAAAAGGGGTTTAGTCCTTCCTTGTTCGTGGTGTGATTTGATTTAATGAAAAGATTGGAATTGTTAATCTTTACATCTGTGACTCACGACGTCACACTCCCCTTGTATTGGCTAATGGATTCAATATTACACTGTTCAAAAATTACTATTATTACACGGATTCGATATTACACCGCAGAAATGTTGAATTTAACATTACACGGTTTTGATATAACGCGGTTTTGAAAAAATAAATTTCTATTTCGTTCGATTCAGTGTAGAAAAAAAACGTAGTTAAAGAATCTGTATCTCAGAGCCAGCCTGACGTAAGTCCCAAAAATGCGATTTTCATTTTATTAGAGCATTGTATGTAGAAGTCTGTTCCATGTGTATGTAGTTCGTAAAAAACAATCCTTTTCAATTTTTAAATAGGGTTAAAAAAGCGCGCGTCCCATCCTTTGCATGTGCCAGAAAAATGTTTCTCCTCTCTGTAAAATTGTCATTATGTGACTTGTCCTTAAAGCTGTAAGGTACAGAAATACTTTTAAGCTAAATTTTGCCAAACGATAAGTAAAAAAACGTAGCAACAGAATATATTTCTATTTATTTTATTTTATATACTTATTTTTTCGTTCATTGTAGAAAAAAGAAGTTAAAAAATAATATTAAGCTAAATTTGCCAAACGATAAATTAATTAAAAAAAAAACCGTAGCAATATAATAATTTTATTTATTTAAAACTAGTGGAACCCGCACGGCTTTGCCCGTAGTAAAAAATGGAAAGGTCATTTGGTTCGCCTGTATATTTGCAAATAATGGATGATGAATTTTTTTCAATTTGCTGTGTTCATTTGCTCCCCCATGTTACGGTTCCACCTTATGACAATTTGGTGATTTACTCGTCCACGGTATGATAATTTACTCGGTAAAATGTCTTAAAGTTGGAGTAGTAAGAGAACAAAATTGAATTTTCAAAAAATCACTTCGAGGTGCGCACTCCTATGCTACGAACTAATTCTGTGCCAAATTTCATGAAAGCATTCAAAATACAAATGAGCGGACATTAAACATATAAATATTGCACCGAATATTAGTAGGTCTCAATTAATAATTAAAATGTTAATAACAAGAACTTTATCATTTAATATTAACAAAAATGATTTTTAACTCACAACAAAATGTTACAATATGAGTCTCAATTTTTGGATATTGCTTGTATTATCATATTAGTTTTCGGAGATTATGTTTTCTTGACTGGAATAAACTACATACCTTACTATACATTTAAAATATTACTAGGTAGGTAGCTCTAAAAGCAGAGTAAATATAGCCCCATTTCACTTTGCCCCGCTATTTTCTTTTGCCCCAAATTCCCCTACTATATTTCAAGATTTTCTCTATTTTTCCGGTACAATAATTTTGAATTCTCCTGAGAGGTGTTTGGGGTTGGACTCATTAAAAAATGAGCAGCAAAACTAAGTTAATTAGAGCACTTTTTCTTTACAAGTTCAAGTAAGTTCATAATGCGGCTGAGGCAACAGAAAACATATCGCTCACTCCTTTCAAAAACGTCCTATCTCAAAAATTAGCGGTTTTGAGCTATGCCTTTTTTACTTCCTTTTACAAAAAAGGAAGTATTTTATTCGCAAAAAAATTTCGACTCAAAAATCGACCTTAATTTCTATTTTACTCACCAACGAATGAATATTGAGGTTTTTTTTTTTCCGGCTCGACCGCACATGGATAAGTGCCTAAGAACGTATAGACACGCGAAATATCAATAATGACGATTCCCGAGTTAATTACAACGAATTTTCTCGTAACGTCTGTACGTACGTATGTATGTATGTGCGTATGTGCGTATCTGTGTATGTATGTCGCATAACTCAAGAACGGTAAGTCCGAGAAAGTTGAAATTTGGTACGTAGACTCCTAGTGGGGTCTAGTTGTGCACCTCCCTTTTTGGTTGCATTCGAGTGTTTCTAAAGGGGTCTTTTGCCCCTTTTTTGAGGGAAATCATTGTTAATTTCGATGTAAATTCAAGTGATGTTATTATTTGGCGGGCACTTGGCGATATATCACCAGTCTTTTGGTCGCCAAGTTTTGTCGCCAACTTGGTGACAAATTTGGATTTTTTAAAAAATCTGTTTTAATTTGGCCACTGTTGGTAATATTTAGAGAGTAAACTATTGAATCACGTTAAAATTGCCAGTAATGGGGAAATGACATTAAATTGAGTAAAAGGAAGTCATGTGATGCACACATCAGCTCATTGTAAAGAAAGCTGATTAAGATTTTTCGCGTTTTTTCCTTTAATTGTGTTTTTTCTACAACATCTGTAACTATTCATGTACAAAGATGTTTAGGTAGTTTTTTTAGAAATGAATTATTAATGATAACGAAAGTATATATGCAATTAAGTTATGTCATACAGACATATTTTATCACAATAAGCACAATTTTTGAGAATAGAACCTTATGAGTGATACATAAAGTAAAAACAACGTTACAATAGTACAAAATCACAAACATCCGGCATGAACATTTTCTTCAGGCAAAAGCAAACAGAATTTGAAGTAGTATTTTTTTTTTTTTTTTTGGTTTACTTCTTTTAACAGCAATCATGAAGATGAAAAATATGTCTGCACTGCTAGGCATTGGAAGCTTGAAACTAGTTTCTGTAATAAAACAAGAGATTAATTGTAACCCTCAAATAAGTAAATACAATATTTTCAAAATCTCGTTTTTCATGATGTTTTTTTAAAACTTATTATTAAACTTAATCTTGTTGCATCGAAACTTACATCATACTTAAATTTCGGCAACATATTTCATTTCTTTTGTCTCACAGAAACAAAGTCAATAGTTTCATTAAAAATTTAAATGCAGCAAGAATATTAATCTACAAACATTCAAATGTGTTGATTTTGAAAAGAGCTGATTTAACAAAAGAAATGTGGACAGTTTTCGTCAAAAAGATTCGCTTGGGGTGGACAAGAGTCCTTCTGCAGTTTGCAGATATGAATGCAATTCCCTGAGGGTGCAAATTTTCAACAAAAATATGACATCTGCGAGTTGCAAAGAGCGTCACAAAATCATTCCTGATTTCTGGAGAAGTCATGGGGACCCGAGGGGTTATTTTCGTTTTGAACATCTAAGTTTTCCCTTTTATCCCAAAAGACAGTTTCGTTCTCTCTCTCTCTCTCTTTCTAAAGGATCTCTAGTATTCCATTTTCAACCTGCCTATCAAAAGTTTAGGGGAATTTGAAATCTTTGCTTTTGAGACACATTTAGAAGTTTTAAAAGAATCTGAAATAGAAATAAAATTAATGTCTTCCAGTTGAAACATATAGTCTGTAAGAGGGTGAACAAATAATACAAATGCATAATTCTTTATTATTGTTACTACCTTTTTTAAATTTAAGTTTAAGGCACATTTCATTTAATAGCGCAGGTCAATTATCGATTTTTTATGCATCTCATTCGAAATACAAAAATTCTTCTTTGGATACTAATCGTTGCTTTTGGCGTGTTTAGTGTTTTTGAATTTCTTTGTTTTCACACAATGTGTAATCTAATTGATATGAAGTGCCGCTCGCCTTGTCTAGTGGTCAGAGAAGTCTGACTGTTATGGGGAGGTCCCGGGTTCGAATCCTGGCGTGGGAAGGGAAGTACTTTCTCTTTCCTGTCTTTGCCCTTTCTTTGAGTGAATGTGTTGTTGTGGTGTGAATGGTTGCCTACCCTGTAAACGGGCTTTATGGCATGTGTGTACTGTGGGAATCGGAATTCACACGAAGTTACGGTACAGTTGGAAAAATGAAGCAGCGCACCCTAAATTGTCAGCCTAGCTGAACACGACAACAACAACATTGATAAGGAGTAATAGTAAAGTTTCATTTCCGATCTGCGCTACATTTTATGGTTCTTTATAAATACGTTTAAGCGATGCTTAAAAAGACAGAATGATTACACCTGAAACTAAGTAACTTACTGCTTAACCCCCGAGCTTTGACTTCAATTTACGAGTTGAACTGCACCATGGCTGCGGACTCTCGCTGGTGAACTATATTTAGTTAAGGTTACCAATTTGTTGGCACTCTCAGCTTCAATGAGATAATATCTGCCTCCATCTTGGTTATTCACTCTTCCAAACTAGCCCATAACAAAAACAGCAGTCTCTGGATGTGATAACCGGGAGGTCGGTACATCGCATGTAGTTTTGCTTTGTTCTGGCTTAAGATCGTCCGGGAATTGGATTTTTGAAATAAATAAATAAATAAATAAATAAATAAATAAATGAATAAATAAATGAATAAATGAATAAATGAATAAATGAATAAATAAATGAATGAATAAACAGTTTAGAGTTTTGAAATTTTTTGCAATGATTCACCATCCACTTAATAAGCAAAATCATATCATAAATATTAAAAACAATTTTTTAATTTAAATTTATTTATTTAAAAAATGGGGTTGCGTTAAATCGCTAAAACTCAAAATATTCTCAGTCAAGTTTCAATTTTTTTTTCAAAACATTATGCACAAATATCTAAGCTTTAACTTTTATTCGGCGATTTAGAAAATATTAATTCAATGAAAAATAGAAAATATTTGAAGAAAAATTTCAAAAAATTCGAAGATACTTAAAAAAAAAATCACATTTTCGCAGTGAACGTTTTTTTAAATTTGCCGAATAAAAGTCATAGTATAGGGCGGTAACTTACTGAACATAGTAAACTGTTTGCAAAAGATATGCTCCAAATTTCATTACTTTATGTTTATCAGCTCCTGGCTTATAAGAGTTTGAATGCAAAAAATTGGGAAAAATTGCATCATGGAGAAAAACGTGTTTAAAGTTTTAAAGTTAAATATAATATTAGTTAAATGCATGCAATAAAAACAATTATATCTTTCGTTCTAATTAAGATAGAAACAAGATTCAAACGTCCTTTTAGCATAAAAAAACGGAGAAGTTTTTTTAAATGATTAAAAAAAAATGCAAAATTTGTCGATTTTTGTGTCCCGGACCCCCTTAAGAGCGGTAACTTACTGCTTAAGTAAAAGAGGTCGTTAAACATTTGATATCATCGGCGACCACTGGGCAAATGAAACGGATGCGTTCATTAGTTGTTAGGGGTGCGAACTTCTGCTTCATATGTTTTGATATAACTGTAAATTAAATAATTATGTTACAATAACTTTTGAGCTATCAGTTTTTGCTGTAGTCAATTTGTTCTTTTTGAAAACATGTTTTTGATTACAATCCGCTAATTTAAAATATTATTAAGTACAATAATCAATGAACAAGAGCAAGCATCCTTTCCTTCAAGTGGACCCCAGTTGTTTCAGTTTTCCTTTATTGGTCGCTTTCCAATTTTCCCAGTGAAACGTGATTGGACAGTAGTTTTTAAGAAACTGCTTTTTGGAACTACATTTGAGACATCTTCACTTCTCTCCAGCATATCGGTCGCAAGGTTTTGGATGGTTAATTTTAAAATGATATAAAATATGTCCATGAATGCATAAAAATGTCAGTAGGATGCTTGGACGTTACCTTCTTTAGGTTTGAAAACCAGTACTCTTATGCTCACTAAAATTTACTGCAATAAACTTGATAAAAGTTCAGCAAAGGCACAGCAAGGGAGGGGGTGTCAGCTGCCTACAACCCTTGGTTTTAACACCTATTGCCAATCCTAATACAGTAATTTATGTAAATGTAATGACTGTTATGAGCTTTCCCCCGTAGAATGTTAATAAATTCTGAATGCACTTGTGTCGGAGAGTGTTATAGTGAGAACTTCCTCAAAAATCTTGATTTCAAAACTAAAATCAATGGTTCTGATTTCATACTACATTTGCTTTCTTATCTTCTCTCCCTTTCCCTACCCTCTCTCAAAAAATAGGCAAAAAAGAAACATGGCAAATATTCAATAAATTTTAAAATATCTTTGAAGATTTGCTTAGTAAGTATTTATAAATATTTATATATAAGTATAATTAATGATGGTTTTAAAAAGATAAATGTGTAATTAATTTTTACCTACTATAATTCAAAATTGTCTAGGAGAACAGTATTTTCTAAATAAAAAAGTACGTTTCTTTTAGTAATTTCAATATTATTTCAACATTTCTATAACTGTGATTGCAGCTTAACGTTTTGTAATTACTTTTTCAGGATACGGCAAAACCCTTTGAAAGGAAGAAGATGGACATGTGTATAAATGTACAATTCAGAAGCGTTTGCCAAAGGGACAGAAAAACTTAATCGACGCTCTTATTATGCAGAACTTACTTCATTTTTATTGAAGGTTTAAAATGTTTCAAAAAAATATTTAAATCTTGCTGAATTTGTTTCTTAAACTTTACAGAATTTTTTTTGAGAATTTCATAATTTATTTCTGTAGAATGTTAACTATAACTGATGTTCTGAATATGCGAAGAGACTTTATATTTTTGTATTATCGTGGATAGTTTTAAAATCATTTATGTTTTATTTACACAAGTTCTCCAAAAATAAATTTTGTCATGCTTAAACATGAATCTTGCACTTGTTGCCATCTTGATCTTTGTTTCCATGGCTGTTAAAGCAAAAGTCTTGAATAAATCTGATGATTTAATACTGAGAAAAGGCGTAGTTCAAAGCGAGAAAAGTGAAATGCATTTTATAAGGAACAACTCCTACTCGCTGAACGAAGGAAAGAAATTCTATGAGTCCATGAACACAATTAGAGCAAACAAGAAAGCAATGCCTCAACTGCTTCGAAAGTTTTCAAATATGAGTAGTTTGAATACCGTTGGCAGAAACAGCATTACACACGCACCCAAAACGCAAGGTACAAGAGAACTATTATCACAACTTCTGCTGAAGCAAAATATAAAGAAGGAACTTGAACATGCACAGCAAGATATAATTAATAATAGAATGTTGCATGGTCAGGAATGGGTAAGACATGCAAAAAAATTCTCGGATACATTACAAATCAAGGCTTTACAAAAAGAGGTTCCTGAAAACGGAACAATAAAAGGGTTTAGTGCTGATATATTAACCGCATCAAACATCTCAACTGGAATCAGAACGAATAACTGTACACAGAATCCTGTACGTACTTATGGTATGGAGATATTCCAAGGTAGGAAATCAATTCCAAGTCCGAAAACTACCAATTTTGTGTCAAGAATTCTATCTCAAGAAGATTTACAGAAAAATAATCAGAAAACAGAACATGATAAGGGAGACATATTACCTATGTTAAAAGATAGTTCAAACTCAATCTCCGAAGAGGATTCTGCACAATATTTTACAAGTGGAACTCAAAAAGATAGATATTTAGAGTTATTAACTTTAAATCATGCAACAGATGTAACTCAAAATAATGTTAACGAAGCTGGAAACCTAATGGATGCCTTCCCGGATTCAAAACATACAATTACTGGCAAGGAAATCAATACTTTGCAGTATTTAATGTACCATAAAGGCTCATTAACAAGTTTAGAGGAAACAACGAAAAACGTTCTGAATGAGATGAACCCCACCAAAACAGTCGGCACTGCACTTTATGCAGCAGGAAGTAATGGCAAAGTAATGCAGCATTATGAGGAGACAAAAAATTCTGCAATGGTGGGAAAAAATAATCTCTCCCGAGATGGTACTATAGGCAAGTTGGTGGTGCAGTACGACGAGGAATCATTTTCAAGTAGTTTAAATTCAGTTACGGATATTTTTCTAACTCCAAAAAGTGAAATAAAAACGAAAGGATTATCAAGTAAGAATAAATTTACTGATCAACCAGTGACTACTCATTTTTTCGATGATGGATTTTCGTGCCACAAGCAGAAACGATCTGTCTTCGGTTCTGAGGAATCTCTTCTCTGTCCACCTTGTGAACAAATCCACTGCTACAGGCAGAAGAAAAGACGTTTACAATGTCGCGGTGGCTACACACTAGACATATGCGGGTGCTGCCGCGTATGTGCAAAATTGGAAGGAGAGAAGTGTGGTGGTCAGCATGACTACTTGGGAAAATGTGATAGAGATCTGTTCTGCGAACCACAACCACCTGCAGTCGTAAGCTTCTTCAGGGAAGGAATCAAGAGAGTTTACAAAGTGCACAGAGGAATCTGCAAAAAATGTAAGTACTGTTTATTTTTACGTCTGTATAATAAACCTGAATTTATCCCTATACTGTCCACCGTAATTCTATAGTCACATTCTATTTCATCAATTTTTCTCTATAAGAGCCAGGGGCGCCCCGAATCTTCAGTTTTGGGAGAGAAAACATTTTTAATATACCGAACAACACTTCAACTTTTAACGAATGATGAAATACGAGCATACACGCATGAGTACGATTAATTAAAACATCATAATAAAGAGAAAAAAAAACCCCTCGTTATTGCAATTAAAAGTTAAAAAAAATGTCTTTTTAGGGCTGTCTCCACATTTGCCGAATAGTCCGACAGAATTGCCGAATAACGAAACATTTTGGAAGGTCACAGTGACATCGGGTGACCTCCCATCCGGGCTCTTTTGGTATTTTTCCTTTGTTGACCAATGTGACTTGAGTAGTGCATATGGCTGCCTTACACTTTGGTTGTAGGTACTGACGCAAGTTAAACATGTGCACATTAATATTTTTTTCTACATGAGATAATAGTTCGAGCAATACAGGGTTAAAACGCTTGAAATGTTCTCTTCCATGTGAAAACTTTCAAGCCTTAGAAAAACAATTAATGTGCACAGATGTTTTGGGGTTTCAATGAACCCCTTTTTCAATACCGAAAAATGAGGTAATGGAGAAGAAGATATCCTAAAAAAGCCTACTTTTGTCGAATGTGTTTTCACCCACAAGATCTTAGCATTGTAAAAGGGGTCCTTGTAACCCCAAAACACGTGACGGAAATTTTCTTCTAATTGATGCACTTTAAACGTTGTTTTAACTTTTTGAACATAGAAGACTTCCAAAACTAGATCCGTTTAAAAGTTCAGAAATTAGTACAAGTTTGATTTTACATTTGATAATTTTCATAAATAGTTTTAAAAAAAATTCTCCAGATGCATGTTTAGATCAATGAATAAATATCGCAAATATCTTTGTGGGTGATTGCAAATTTTGTCCCAAGAAGAGTGTTAAATTGTTTAGGACACAAAATGACCACAGAAAAAGAGTTTTTTTTTTATTTTTTAAAAAATGGAGAAGTTTGCAACATTTTCATGATTATATGAAGAACGTGAAAAAATCTAAAACGTATTTTCATAAATAATTACAACATTTGAGAGTTCTGTTTCTTTCCAAGTTTTGGGAAACAAATATTAAGAAACCTCTACATCATTAAGTATCAGTTTACCTCATTTCCATATGATTGAATCGTATTCATAAATGTGAGGCAAACATATTAAAAGTGGTAAATAATATTGCATATTGGAGAAACAAAAAGCAAATTTACTTAGTATTTGATCATTAACTAATCACTTGACTCTGTGTATACAGGGTGAATCTGAAAAAATAGTTCAAACGTTAACCCTTTGAGAAATATACGCTGTAACGATGAGTATGGTTAGTAAATTATTAGCTTTCGGTAATTTATAAATCAACTTGAACTAAGAGGACATATATGTCCAATAGGGGACATATATGCAGTGTTGCCAGATGGTCAAATCCAGATTTCCCCAATTCAATTCATACTTTTCCCCAAAAAGCGATGTTTTCTATCGAAATTCCCCAAATTCAAAAATTATTTTTCCACTAATATTTTCATAAAATGAATCGACTTCCTTTAATATTTTTGTCTCCTGAAATTTTTTTTTAACCCAAATAGCGAAATTTTCTCATAAAATTCCCCAACTTTTTTTTCTTCCCATTTTCAATTTTTTTTTGTCTTCTTTATCTTTCTTTATCTTTACTAATAATAAAGCTGAAAGTTTCTCTGTCTGTCAGAATCTCTGTGACGCACATAGCGCCTAGACCGTTACGCCGATTTTCATGAAATTTGGCACAAAATTAGTTTGTAGCATACGGATGTGCACCTCAAGGCGATTTTTCAAAAATTCGATTTTGTTCTTTTTCTATTCCAATTTTAAGAACAAAATTATCATAAGATGAAGGAGTAAATTACCAAGCTATGACAACGTGGAACCGTAACAAGGGAAAGCCAATTGGCGAGAAATTAATCATGCATTATTTGTAAATATACAGGGGAACCAAAATACCTTTTAATTTTCTATTGCGGACAAATAAGCCATGCGGGTGCCACTAGTAATAAATACATAAATAATAGTAGCGCCTGAAGTTGATACTAGTCAACATTTCCCCAGAGATCACCAGATTTCCCCAAAACGGGAAAATTTCCCCCAATCTGACAACACTGCATATATGACCCATATGGTCCTTAAATGGTTAAGAGGTAATAAGCTATACATAGACGATTCGGAGTCACATAGCGTTACAGGGTCAGAAATGAGTTCCGCCTTGGGCAAGTAAACGGCAGCATCTGTAGAAATGAATCTTCGAGATATTTGGAAAAAAAAAAAAAAAAACCGCGTTTTGGGTTCAATACTTACAAAAAGAAAATGTTGGAATTAGATGGTTTTGTTTTTCAGCGGAAACCGAATAAACAAGCTTGTACAATAAATTTAACGTACATTAGACGACAGAAATGCCAAAAGAGAAAGAAAAAAAAAATAAAAATAAAAGAAATAAAAAATTTGCATTACTACCCACGGCAGAATTTTTCATGTGATAAAGGGAACAGTTCAGTAGTGCAAAAGTTTTCTGCAGTGGTAGTGCATGCAATGAAATGCGTATTTCAAGATGATAAAATCAGTGTCATTGAAATAAAAATTGAAAAACTGTCAAATACGCATGTTTTGGACTTGCAAGAAACTCTTTCATCAAAGCGAAAAACGTCTTGAGTTTGCGACACTAAAAGGAAGTCACTAAAAAAGCTGGTTTGTTTATTTCTGAAGAGGTTTGATTCTTAACATTTGTAGTGTTTAGCAGAATGATTATACATGTCCTAAGCTGCTTTCGTGCTTTCAGTACCTGAAGAGGAATCCTTCGCTCTTTTAAACTCTCGTAGAAAGCACCCTACTACAGCTTTCCTCAACCATTTTTGAGCAGCAAACCGATAAGTTTTTTTTTTGAAAAAAAAAAAAAGTTTTACTACCTCATTGTTAAATTTTTTCTAAAAAAATTTGGACCGGTAAAGTTTTTATTTTTTTTCCGTTTGTGTTTTTTCGGAAAAAAAAAGAAAAGAAAGAAAGAAACCCTTCAACTCACATATTCATCAAAAACTTGTGGAAAAGGGTTTCGCATTGGCGAGGATTTTTTTAAATAAAAATAAATAAATAAAACTTTACGTAGTACATTCAAGAACTCTCAAAAAATACTTAAGTGATGAAATAAGTAACTTTAGTAACTATTATGTACAAGTAAATTAATATTGGAGAAAAATTGCAGGAAAATTAAAAAGAAAAAAAAAATCCAAAAATACACGTTAAAATGTCATACAGGGTATTTTTAATGTTTTTTTTAATTATTGTTAAGTAGGAACATGTTTTATTGCAGGCAAGCAAAAATCTTTCAGGACCGGTCAAATTTTTCTGCGGACCACCGGCTGAGAATCACTACTGAGAATCACTGCATAATGAAAGCATTTCTGACCCTGCAATTAGCAATTCTAGAACTTCGATACCCTACTCTTCGGCGTTTTAAGAAATTAGCTTCAGAGGTAAAATACGTGAAATATTCCGTTCCTTCTTTGGGGCTAAACGAATCTTCAGACAGTTTATAGTATTAATGCAACACTTTAAAAGAACAAGAAAACACTACATTACCACTAAGAGAACACTGTAGTTGCCACAACGCATCAATGGGGTTGTTTCCTTCAGTCAAAAGTACTACGTTTAGTCCCTGAAATTAATATAATGAGCAAAAAAAAAAAAAAAACATAGACCCAGAAAATATTTTCATTTTTCCAACAGTTATTTTTAAATTATTTTTTTTCAAACGTCCGATTTTAAAAACAAGGCGTGGTCTTTATGACGTCACAAATGATGCATTTTGGCGCATCTTTCTACCACGTTCCACGTCATGATAATCAACAAGCGAATCAAATATTGCGCTCTACGCTTGCTATCAACCATATTGTTGCCAATCCACGTGAGTAAAGATGCGACTTAAATATTTTGGACCGTCAATGGCAACATTGAATGGCATTTCATCATTTGTGATGTCATCGGCAGAAGCGTTAAACGATGAAAGAGCACCGATTTAAATATTTTTTTAAAAATATTAAACTTAAAGAAATTATTTAAAAAATGGTCAGATTCTATGTTTTTAAGCATGCTCTTTCAGAAAAAAATACTTTAAAAATTTTGGAAACTACCCCATTGTGGAAGTGAGAAGCAGAGGGATGTAAGTGATAAAATTAAAAAAATGAAGATAACCTGTACAAAATCTAGGCGAACCTCTCCTTTGTCTTAGGGCAAGAGAGTACTACAGTCGAACCCGCTTAATAAAATAGCCATTTTTCCACAAAAAAAAAAAAAAAAAAAAATATTCCAATAAGCTTGATATTCCATTAACCGGAATCAAAATAAGACATTACACTGGTTTGCTACATTGAAATTGTATTATATTAAGCGGGATATTCTTTTAACCGATATTCTAATAAGCGGGCTCCACTGTAGGTTCTATTATACAGCATGATTCAGAAAAAATTTCTTAATGAAAGAATACCTAGGACCTTATCTTTAAACGCGTTTTACTCAAAACTTGAAAATGTCCACTTTCTTTCCTTTGCTTCTCACTAACTAATTCAATTGTAGAATTCGATGAATTTTTTTAATGGCAATATAAATACAATTATTTAACGCTGAGTATTTTTGTTCTATTCAAATGAAGTAGAGAGGGAAAGCATAACATTTAACTAAACGTTTTACTGTCACTTTGACTGTAAAAACCTCTTTTATTTCAAGATGCTTTTGATAACACAACTAATAAATAAAAATTAGAGCTCAGAAACATATTTAAAAAATTTATTCCAAGTCTTTAACCTTCGTTGGAAAATATTTCTGATGAAAATATTTCTGATTTCTACACAGAAACGTATGGAATTACGAAAATTTAATTTAGAAAAATGACTTTTACCTCCCTAAAGCAAAACGTTTTGTGTTCCAACGTTCTCTTCCAGCAAAAGTTATCATCAATCTTCTATAAATTATGATCTCGAGCTCCGTAAAAAAGTAAAGAAACGGATGGAAATGTTTTTCTCTTGATTATGGAACAAATTCAACAGAGAAGTTACAAAACATACGTTCTTTATTTTTCTCAATATTTTGATCTCCAGAGGCATTGTTTAGAAATTCTGTAGATGATTTATTTATCACAAAGTAAATTTTCCCAAATAATTTTTTAATTTTCAGGAAAGACTTTTCTAAATGAAATCAACCACATGGTTTGAAGATTTTTTTCTTTCTCTTATGACAATTTGGCTTCTGTTGTATGAGAAATATATCCAGTCATTTTTGTAATGTATTTTATGATGGCGGATTATTTATATAGAGGGTGTTCCGTTTTAACCTGCAAGACTTTTATTTTCGCAATCGTTAGTCCCAGTTGAACATTTCCAATTGCAAAAATTTTCAAAATCAGGTACTGAGTTAAGATATTGAAAGTTTAAGTAAAAATAAAAATGAGTCAAAAATACAAAATTGAACTTTTTATACGGGCCCTAGGTCCCCTAACTAATATTTAGATAAATAATGGCCATTGAAAACTATTACTGAAACATTTGACATTTATGCGACCCAAACTCAAGGAGATATACGAGTTTAAAGTTTTTAGGGACCACCCAGAAGATGAAATTGAAACGTATCGCCCTTTCAGATGAATGACTAGTTGTCAAAGTTAAAAAACCAAATGTTTATATTTTTCATTACTATTCAAAAATAAATGCAAAAGTTATGCTATGATACGCAAAAACACACTACAAAGCCTCGAACAATTTGAAAAACTCTATGCACACATATAATTTTAAACCCTTGACGCTACATTTTCTCCCAAAAGGGGTTATTGACGGTGAGGTAAAAGTGGTGTAAGTCACTTAACGCTGTGTTTCATATCTCGGTGAATATTGATCCTACCAATGTCAAACTTTTTGTGTTGGAATTATTTTTCAATGAAGATTTTTTCCCTAAATATAAGTTACGGGACCTGGGGCCCGTATAAAAAGTTAAATTTTGTATTTTTTGACTTATTTTTTATTTTTACTTTATTAACTCAGCATCTGAGTTTGAACATTTTTGCAATTATAAGTATACATCTAGGACTAACGATAAAATAAAGGTCTTGCAGGTTAAAACGGAACACCCTGTATGTTTTGTATAACTCATAGTTTTGTGTGTGTGTGTGTGTGTGTGTGTGTGAATCTCTTTCTTCAAATATATTTTTTTTCATTTAGAAGACTAAGAATACTTGGTAGTATATTTTCATTTCTAGAGTTTAAGGGGAGTCGGCACCTTTATATGAGTAATGTTAAATTGCTAAACTTTGCGTACCTTTTAATAAAAAAATTTTAATGATAGAAACTCATTTTCACAGTGCTTTCAAGAAATACCTAAGAGTCTATTAAAGTGATATTTTAAGGCGCTTTTGTTTATTTCATAATTAATTAAATTTTAACCAATAGTTAAAATTTAATAAATTAGAAAAATGAACGTTTTTGATCATAAAAACAGCTGTTTAGGAAAACGTGTGAGTCCTAAAGCAAAAATTTCACTTCAGTGTAATCATGAACGTATGAATAAAATGTGGTGAAAATATCAAATCGATGTAAGAAGTAGTTTTCTAGAAAAAGAAACATTAGCTTTTAAAATTGACGTTTTGTTTAGAAAACCACGTTTGAAAGTTAATTTGTATGAACATTTTAATTCATTCCAGCTCCATTAATATTTCAATTGAGTTATTTTCAATCTACATGAAAACACGAATTTGACGAAGCCTGAAAGCTCTTGATTTAAATAAATAAAAAACTGAAAAGAAAATATTTTTTTAAAAAAAGGTTTAAGGGTGCCAACTTCCCTTAAGATTTTTTTTCAGTTTAATAACTCAATTATTTATTCATTATTCACTAGTTTGCTTACGCATATATTTCATCTTTTATTCATTCATTTTTTATTGATTCATTCACTTTCAATTTAATTATTTGTTTACTCAATAATTTCATCGTTCAATTATTCATCAATTGCTTTATTCATTCAAAGAAAAGTATTTGAAATTCAAATATAAAATATTTCATTTATAAAATATTTTAACGTGTATAGCTTTGCCAAATGTATAGGGCAAAATGATGATTTTCCAGTTTTTTAATGTGCAAATTTGCTACCAAAAGGGAAAAAAACATTCACATTTTGTACTGTAATTTTCAAAACTAGTTTTCAATTAGCTCATTTCAAAAATTGTAAATTATTTATTTTTTTCAGCTTTCCTCGCATTCCCATAAGTGGGGAAGACTGAAATAGTAAAGACTACTCAGATGTATAACATTCGTTTTTTGTTAGCTTGTACCAAATCCTTTTTCATATTTCTCTGCAATCCCAATAAAATTTCAATGTTTAAAAATATATATTTTTTTTCCATTTCGCAGTTGCTACAAAGCTTGAAACAGATATTAGCTGGACTAAAAGCAATTGTAAACCGAAATGTGAACCGGAATTCTGCATGAAAAACCCAAGAGCGATTTGCTCGGCTATGTAAGTATTTCGATTTTTTTTTAAAAATAACTTTAACTTTCGGACGGAACATGAGTCTGTTAAACGGATATAGTTTAGGGTTATTAGTTATAGAGGGCGCTGAAAATTTTGTCGATCTGAAAACTTAAGACGAATTGTCAAAATAGAAATAAAAATATTTTCTCTACTGTGTTATTTGTTTTTAATGAGTTCAAGCAAAACTTCCTAAAAATCGCTGGACCGATGCAAAAATGCATAGAACCAATTTACCTTTCTCAGAGACGGATGTTCTTCAAAACAATGAAAAAAATATAAATAAACAAACAAAGGCACACACACATGCTCCGTCTAAAATATTTAAATATAGTCATGCTCAGATTACTTAGTGCATTTGTTTCAAAAAACATACCCAATAATATTCTTTGAAATTTAATGACGAGAAAAAAGTTTGGCTAATTGATACGACTTCAGACTAATTATGTGCGAGAGTAATTTTAGGGCTCTTGTGCTTTCTATATTAGAAATTTACAATGTGACATTGTTCGTTTAATTCAGAAATACAGATTTTGCACAATAACTTCAAATTCCTGTTTATAAATTTTCAATGACAAATGTTCATATTTTTTCTTTTAGGCTTGAAAATAAAATTAAATTTCTCTTAATCAAAGCAGAATTATGTGATTAAACTTCCCAAAACATAATTTCAACATCCTTTTCGGAACAGCACTTGCTAATAACAAAAGTATTTTCAAGATTTTTGAATGAATCTTTCCGTTATTTTTCATTCGAAAGAAAAATCAATCGTAGGATTTGTAATTGTGTAGCTTGTGTAAAATGTTTGATATTAAATGCTGAAAGATTCCAAACCCAATCAATTACTTTCAACCAAGGTTTAGCTTCTAACAGAAAGTGATGGTAGTCTTGTGTACTTTTCAAACTCAACAGGACTATATTCCATTCAATACATAAAAACTCATTTTAAAACAAAAACAGGAAATAAGATTGCATCACTTCTCACGCAAGTTAAACTCTGCTTCCAACTATATTCTAGATAGAATTCCTAGACTATTGCATTGACATTATTGCTCAGCTGATCCATTTCTAAGTACAGCGCTGTGGCGTATCTATCATCGTGAAAAATTAGAGTTACAGTGCAGCGACTAAATTCGGGTTACAGCAAAAAAAGACTAAATAAAGTGATTGTTTGCTTGACTATTCATAAATTTGTTAGATTTCCTCATAGTCCATATAAGTTAATCTCTGTTTCCAAATGTATTCTATATAGAATTTATAACTATAAGTAACTGCATTGACATTAGTGTTTAACTGATTCTTTTGTAAATGCAGTGCCGTGGTGCAACTATCGCTGTAGAAAATTAATATTAAAGTAATGCTACTGAATATGGAGCATAGCACAAAAAACTAAATAAACCGTTGTGCCTGTGTTAAAAAATGTTTGCTTGTCCACTCTTAAATTTTTTTATTTTCTTTATAGCTCTTGTAAATTAAGGTCTGCCTCCAACTATGTTCCATACTTAAAATACAACTAAATGCACTGACACTGTTGCTTAGTTGATCCATTTTTAAGTACAGCACCGTGGCACACCTATCATCGTAAAAAACAGTGGTAAAGTGCAACAACTAAATGCGGAGTACTGCACAAAAAAGCTAACGCCTGTATTCACCAGATTGTTCGACTCTCAGTCAAACACCTTCCTTAACCGTAGCTTAAGTTCTTTACGCCTGTATTTACTGCCGACCCTCGGTCAGACAGCCAAACCGTTAGTCGAAGCATTCTTCAACCAATTAGAAGGATTCAACCTGCAGTTCAATTATCCTACTGAGAGTCATATAACTTGTTGAAAATGGACGTTATTGGTTGGAAAAGGTTTCTACCGGCGGTATCGCTACCTGACCGAGGATTGAATCGTCTCGTGAATACGAGCGTAAATAAACTAAAGGTTTGCTTGACTATTCATAAATTCGTTCGATGTCTTCAATGATTTTACCAATGCGAAACGCGTACAACTAAACACGCTTTCTTAGATCAAGCTCTGACTATTTCAATGACATGACATATGCCTCCAGCTCGGTTACTCACTATTCCAAACTGATGCGTCTACAATAATGACAAAACTGCATCTCTGGATGTGGTAACCGAACTGTCAGTATATTGGATGTTTTGACTGTTTGTTCTTCCAGAAATGCTGCTGAGATGACTCGCAGGTGTCAGGGCTCTTGCCAGCATACATCTTGCCGGGCTTGCAGATTTGCGCAACCTGATATCCGGTGTCCCAAGTGTCTTGCGAATGATTTCCGCTGCATCCGGCAGTTTGGAAGATGCATTCGAAAGGATTCCTGTAAACCAAAATCTTATCCATGTGGAAACCAGTTGCCAGTAAGTATAGAACGAAGCACAACGTATTTGGTCAGATGCTGAAAACGACGAATAGCAAAATCGTAAGCTAAAATACTCATAGCCTTTTTTTTTTCGATCAAGATGTTTTCTTTGCTGTTGATAGATTAACCGTTTGAAAGGCTCTTCTTTCTGTTTTTACAGTTATATGACGCGTCAATTTTCAAGTAAGAGATTAGACATGAATTAATCAAGCAGTTTAAGACAGCTATCGATGTAGAGAATACTTTTAAATTTCAAGTTACATTTTTGCATCGTAGTAGATTTTTTGGATAAAACATAATCACCGTCATCCGTCATTATTGAGACGCCTATATTTATGTCTTAAAAATGAAAGTTTATTTATATTTTTTCCACTAAACGGAACACCAATAGACACATAGTTGATTCGGATTTTTACATGAAGTATAGTACAGTCAATTCGCAATACCTCGAATCTAAAGGGACCGACGAAAAACTTCGACTTATCGGAAGTTCTTCCTACCACTAGTTTCGGTTTTTGACGTTTTAATATGAAAAAATATTGAATATTTTAATTAATATGTACATATAACAGACAAAATTGCAGAACTTAAAATTTTGAAGCACAATATGCACAGTTCAAAAATATTGAGAGAAAAAAAATCAAAAGCATGGTTTTGATTTCGATACTGATGGAACCAGTTGAATAGAGTTGATTCTTTCAGGAAAAGTGCACATCTTTGTTCGTTTCTAATTGGGATTCGTGGATTCAACCGCATTAGAAGTTTCTCTTTTTCTTCTAATATCATTGACAAAGTGACTGCATGATCTTAGACATCTTTAATAGTAAAGAAAACTCACTCTGTCTCTCAGGAACTTACAGCAAATGATTGAATTAAAGAATGAAGGGAAACGTGTCTTAACTTAGGTCAGTCTTTAAATAAAGGTACAATCGAAATAAATTTCGAGTCATCTTTAAAAAACTTCGAGTTAAAGGGAGTCCGATATTGAGAATAATTAGCATGGAATCAAAGACAAAGGGTCGGGACTTGATAAAAACTTCGACTTATTGTAATATTCGAGTTATCGGAGTTCGAGTAATCGCAAATTGACTGTATATTGTTTGCTGTTAAAACAGCAAACCTTGTTCCATACCTTGAGAGGAAAAACAAGTTCCTACTTTCTCTATGATTTTCTCAATTGTGTTTTTTGTGAAACTAAAATGTTAGAACTGCATAGTGTGTTCAAAGTTTTTTTTGAAATCTAACAGTCAAGTTATGGCTCGCATGCTTTACGTGAGAAGCATTAAAAAAGAAAAAGTCCTGCAGCGGGAGAAAAGGGGTACCATCAGTGAGGGAGGAATTGTTCTACTCCCCCTGAATCACTGTTCCTTTTTTTCTTTCTTATTGTAGAATTTCTATGTACTCAGTATATTAACGATTCAAGTTCTTACTTTCTCTTAATATTGTTTATTAAAATAAATTTTGGGGTGTTCCAATGATTTAACAAATTTTCGATACAAAATATACAGATAACTGTATAATGGTGGTTCGAAAAAAAAAATCGTTTTTTTTTGTTTCAGAATTGCGTTGCCTCTCAAAAGTTGCAGTTTCGTATCCTCAATTGGGGAAAAGTAATAAAAAAAAATCTAAGTTGACACCTTCAGTTCGCGTATGAGAATGAAATTTTGAAAAAATATGCTAAAAATTGAATTTTTCAAAAAAAAAAAAAATCATGTTTTTACAACGCAAGAGCCATAACTTGTCAGAAAAAAGCGTAGTTTGAACCTAAAAAAATATTTTATAGCTTCAACATAAGATCTTTCGTTTGCGCACACGCCTTAAATTGGGCTAAAATCTCCTGCCCAATCTAGGCCTGCCAAATCTCCTGCCTAGCGTATGCGCGATCTAAAGATCTTATGTAAAAGCTATAAAATGGTTTGTTGGGCTCAAACTACGCTGTAAACAGTCAATTTATGGCTGTTTCATTATGTAATGATACAAAAAAAAACTTAATTTTATTATTTTCTGAAAATTTCAATTTTTAGCATATTTTTTCAAACTTTCAGCGAGCTGAAGATGTCAACTTAGATTTTTTAAAATTATTTTTCCCCACTTGAGATACCGAACTAACACCTTTGAGAGGTAACGCGCTTCGGAAAAAAAAATCGATTTTTTCGAATCACACTATTGTATAAGATATTATATACAATCGCGGACAGTAAAGTTCGGTGAATAGTGCTTTAACATTAACGTCGTTGAACTATTAACCAAAGCAACCAGGCTGTCATTCGAAATAGTCACCTCCCATAACTATGCATCGCTGAGATCTGCTATACATGTCCTAGAAATTTTGCAAGGTGTCTGCTTTTCTGTTCAAAAAGTCTCGTCACATTTATCAGATTTCAGATATATCGTCAATTATCTTTCTTTTAAAAGCGAGTTTGAGTCATGGGAATAGGAAGAAATTTGGAGGATTGGGATCTGGTGAGTGTGGTGGATTTTCAATTTGCACCATCTATTTTTTGGCAACAACTTCTTAGGCAAACATTAAACTAATCCTTGTTCATTCATTTTCCTCTTTTCATTTAAGAACCAACGCACTAAACAAGCAGTTTGTAAAACAGCCTTTCACGGAACACAAATAGCGCTCAACTGAACAACGGATGGGGCAGATGGTCAACACCGGTGGCTACACAGGTGCAGCATTTTATTTTGCCAGTAATGCCAGATCGGTCGTTCTGACTTCCCTCACTGGACTTTTTTTTTTATTAGAGGTTGTATTATTACGGTATCTAAATTACATTTAAAAATAATATAATGCAATAATGTACACAATATAAAAGAAGATTAGCTGGTTGGTTTTAGCTAATCTTTTTTTACCGTAAGAGCCGTAGTCGGTTATATTGCACCAAACAATAGTTAAAGCGTCAAAAAGGGTACCAAAAGTGCAAAATTGCTTTAAGAGTACGACAGTAGAATTGCCGTTAACCAAAACTGAGGTCAAAAATGAAAAATGATTCGTTTTCAACGTCACCGTCTGGAAATATTCAGTATTTTTTTCATAGGAATAATATTTTCGAGCTATTCAATAAATAATGTCTTTTACGTAAGATCGTTTTGAATTATAATCCCCCTGTATATTAATATTGTCTCCTGCAATCATTTGAAATGATATTGTTGCATTAAAATTATTTTAGTTATTGCGTTCTTTTTAACAAAAAATATACAGTAACAATTTATTTTCATTGCAGGTGAAACATGATGGTGAAGTGTTTTTGTGTAAAATCCCAGAATGCGACGTCAATAACTGATTTCACCATTTAACTACTCTTTCAATTTTTATGACATACATTGTCAATAAAATATAGATGTTTAGAAACTGAGTATTGATTTAAATTTTTAAACCAATAGAAAAACATGTGCACCAAATGAATGAACTAAGAAAATCAAATAAATATATTGGTTATACAAAAAAACCTTGAAAAAAAAAAAGTTAGTAACTAGAAACAAAATTAAGAGAAGTATGGTTTACGAAGAATAAACAATGTTTTCATTTATATATTCAAACTATAAATTGCGTAGCTTAAAACACTTTCGATTTTCTACAGCATTTTAAGGAAATTTTGCACATAAATTCTCTACGTGTTCGAATTGTTGACGACGATTTGTTTCTCTCGTTTGTAAGTTCTACGTTTTCAAATGAACACTGTGACCTATTGAACTTGTCTTCATGATAAAACCATTTTTTTTAAGAAATCAAGCGGTTGTTTTTCTCCACCTGATGCGCACAGAGAGGTATTTGAGCCAAAAAGCTGGCCAAAAAACGAAATGTCAACTTTACCGATTGGTGTCAGACTTAAGGCTAAAAACAGATGGATAAACATCCATTATGTGGAAGTGTTCTTTTTTCGTTGAAACTATGTATAAAAAATTGCCAGCAGTCGGAACTTAGCACTTTGATGATTCGTTTGTCTTTGTTTACGACATTCGAGATTTTCAATAAACCTTCACCGTCTTATTTTTGGTGTTAAAATTATATTAGAAGAAAAAAATTTTATGGTTTGGCTTGGGGAAGGTTTGTAGTCTATTATTTATCAATTTTTCCTTTTTAAGACAGTTAATATTTTTTTAGTGCAATTCATGAAGCCTCACAAAAATGCCATCCATTTTTTTTTGAAATTGTTTATGTAAATGAATGGTTTTAAACACTTTGTACTCATTCGTACTACTTCTAAGTTATACTCTATGTTACTTTGGAATGTCTACTTTGATAGTCTGCAGCAAAAGTTTACCCGAATTTACCCGAAAAAATAATAAAGCTATAAATAGAGCACATTAATTTTTTCATAATTTTGAGCTTTTTTGATTACTTTTAGGTTCTATGGCTTCAGTCATGTGTACGACTCAAAAGCAATTACAAAGTATAATAAAAGACGTACACAAAGGCTGTTCAATGCAAAGTTCAAGCAAATAAAAGTGAAACTAGCTGAAATTATATATTTCTCTTGTAAGGAAAATATCGAAAGTGAAAAATATCACCCCGTTTCATTTCTGGGTCTGACTTAGAAAGTCCGTAGCATCAAATTGTCTTTCTATAGTCTAATTTATAATATCCTGTGGTTGATTAAATTTATGCATCTGGCTGTAACTTGAGAACCCAAAAATAATCAAAACAGGAAAATTTGCGAAAGTTATTTTTACTATTTATAGCTTTATTATTTTTCTGTACAAACTCGTGCAAACTTTTACACATACTTACGCACATACATACGTACATACGGACGTCACCAGAAAACTCGTTGTAATTAACTCAGGGATCGTCAAAAGGGATTTTTCGGGTGTCTATAGGTTCTTAGGCATGTGTATCCACGTGTGATCGGTTTGAAAAAAAAAAAAAAAACAATCGATATTCATTCGGGGGCGAGCAAAATGGAAATTAAGGCCGATTTTTGAGTGAAATTTTTTTCGCGAATACAATACTTCCTTTTTGTAAAATGAAGTAAAAACATTCACTTAAAAAATATAAAAAAAAGGGGGATGTGTCTTTGTGAGACTTGAAGAAAGGCATTAAAAGAAATAATAAAAATATATACATACAAATTGATGAATAATGGAGTACAAACCCCGCTCGAACCCTTCCATAGTAAATGTTTCTTCTAACATTACGTTTAACGCGAAAAACAAGACAATGACGGTTTGTTGAACTTTAATGTCCCAAACAAGGACAATCGAATTATGAAAATGTTAAGTTCCAACTTCTGGTAATTTTTTATGGTTAATTTCAATCAAAAAAGAACGCTTTAACATACTGTCATGTTTATTTACCTGTTTTGATACTCAGGAAAGACAATAATTAGTAAAGTTGACAATTTCGAGTTTCGGCCAGCTTTTTGTCTCAAATACCCGTCTGTGCGGCGGCTCAATGCCACTTGAAGCAGGTGACAATTGATGACTTTAATGCTTTACAATTGAATGTCCTGAAGACATCCAGGAATAAAGGTGTCCTCAGGGACTGGATGGCCGGTCCCTTATTTCCGGTCTCTTAAGGTTTAGAAGGGTGGGACAAGACGGAGTGACTTCCCTTAGATGTTCTGTATCCAACAGTACCAGCATTGACCTTTCATACATTGCCAGTCGGGAGGAGATTGGGTTAAGGACACATTCGCAGACGAACGTGCACATGTTTAAATAGTATAGATTGCGCACATGTTTAAATAGTATAGATTGCTTGATTGAACGAAAGGAAGGTCATTGAAGGCCAACAATAAAAAATCATAGTTATTGTCATGAGATGACAAATTCCTTTCACTCACACCTAGCTTCATCAAACTCAAGGATACAGACACAGCGGTGAGTCGCTAATGTCGCTATTTCGTCAGTGCGGGCCCTCGCTTCGTAGGCCTCAGTCGTCGACGTCAAAATTGTAATTTGCACGCTTAGCAAAAGGTAACTTTTTATGTAAACACAACCTATTAATATCTTATATTTTTTTCTGTAAATTATCAGGTAAGGATTTGCTATCACACTAATGAAAAAAGTAATAATTTTGTTTCGATTTTAGTTAAAATATTGTTAGTGTTCCTATGAGAGCCCGTGGTTCTTTGTAAGACCAATCAAAAAAATTGACGGTTGGCCTTGCTAGGATACTTAGTAGGGTGAGGCGAAAAATAAAAATTTTTTAAGATCAACTTTTAATAGCTGCCAAAAGTTGTCTTTAGTGATAGCTTATGTGCAAAATTTGACGAAAATCGGTTAATATCTTCAGGAGGCGCTGCGATCGCACAGTTTTAATATTGTTTTTTTTTTAATCACAATTTAATGGTTTTAATGCAAAAAGTATGCTTTTAAATTATTGTAATTGCAACTTCTTTACATCTAAAGGACATTTATGTGTTAATAACACATGAAATAGCTTCCAAAAAATTTGGTCTTAAAACGTTTACTTTTAAAAAAGGTAATGCATGGTTTTGTTGTAAAAAGTCTGGAATTTGAAGAGGCACTGCTGTCGAGCTCCAAGAATAATGGGAAATGCCATTTAAATGCGTCATGCAATCTTGAATTTTGACTGGGAAAAGTTCCAGACGCATTCCTACAGCATCGAGTACACAGTAAATTGTATGTTTATATTTTGATCGTATTGAAATGATATTTCTAACACCAGCAAGAGCGAAGAACATTCGAAGGATAATTTTTTCTGGATCGAAAGTAAAGGAAAATGTTTAAAGATCCCATTTCTGGAACACCAAAAATTTGTCTGATTCTGTGTTACCTACTTATGAAGATGTACTTAATTATTATTTATTTCTTGCACACGAAAAAAAAAAAATAGTTTAGTTCTTCCGGAGAGTCCAGTGACTGAGATTTCAGAAGACGTAGTCACAAAGTTGGAAGAGATATAGCATCGTTCCTCTATTCCTGTAGTTTTGCAAACACTAATCACTCGAATTATTCGACATTTTCATAGCAAACATGCAATCCTGAAGAAAACGATGAACAAAAAATGTTTTAAATCAGATGCGTTTTACGCAAAGATTCAGTTATTTTAATTCATAGCTCGGGAACAACTTTTCAGTATCGCTTGTTGTAAGTGCCATTTCAATGCGGTTACTGTGATAAGTTTAGCAAAGTTCCTGTCAAAGAACAACTTTTTCTTGAAGATCAGCTTGGAGAGAGAAACATTTTTACTTTAAAAGTTGATATCAAAACCACAAGAAAATTAAAATATATCTTTGAACGGAAAACAAAAGACAAATCAAGAGAGAGGAGTAGAAAAAAAAAGGACCCGTGATGGCCTGATGAAGGTATTGAGGAAACAGAAAGGGATAGAGAATATTTAACAGAAGGTACGGGCAAATATGATCCGGAATTCAGTTGTATCAATTACAAACCAAGCACTTCACAAACAAGGGTCAGTCTGAACAATTTTTCTAAAAACGTGTGATCGCTACCGTATTTCGAATAGACACTGCAGTGGTGAAAATGTCAGCTTTATGGCAACGAATTGCTTAGTAGAATACTTGGATATACGACCAAGTACTAGTCTCCGAGAATTCAGCGTACCTAAGTACAGACCAAAAATAATTACTGCAAATATTTGAAGCCGTTATTAGTGCCAACTGCTCCGTAATCCTTTTTCAAATGGCACTTGGTTCCTTCAGTCATTCTAGATGGCTCACTACTGCCAGTCGAATTTTGCTTTTGTACATCTACCTAGAATATCCGACAGCAAATTTAAAAAATGCCTGTCTCATTCATTGTTAAAATTTTATACACCTTGCTGGTTTCTAATTAAGTGCAACTCATCATGCAAGGAAGATGCATGAAACTTATGGCAAGTTATTCATTTGTTGCATTATTTGCCAGACAACCTGTTACATCGATCCAGTCCTTCAGAGGAATGTTTTTTTTTCTTTTTCTTTTTTTTTTTTTTTTTTTTGCACATCCTAAAAATATTTTGCTGACAATTTTAAATGATGATCTAAGTCATGCATGGCAGTTTGCTGCACGTTGAATTTTCAGAGTATATCAATTCTGTGAATAATAATAATATCCGTACTTTTACCATTCCTATTCTTATCTTTTCTTCTTCCGACTACTTAAAATTTATCAATTGGTAGCGTGAAGACGTGCTTATAAAAGAACCTTCATAACCATGACACAATCAGAGGGCGAGCTGCATGAATTTGTGAAAACCGGAGACGTTCCACATTTTCTTCAAAACATGTGAAAATGTTTCCTTGTCATACGCAATTCGTGGAGCGCTGCGTAAAGTTGGTGACGTATGCATCTCTAGCCGTAAGTAAAATAGAAGAGAGGGATGGTTTTATTCGTGCAGGTTTTGAGGTTCAAAAGAAACTGCCTTTCTTTGAAAGTAAAAAAGACAATTATTGTAAAAACTCTAGCTATGACACAAACTTTAAATAATCCTGTTTGACATAAAATTTCTGCCTTAGCCCTGGCTTAGGGGAATACCACACTGCAAAATGCTGTTTGATTTTATTTGTCTCACATGTTTACATTTTTATGCCACATTTTGTAAAAATTCATCACTTTTTACTTAATTAATATTGTCCCAAAAGTCACGTTTTTCACGTTTCAAAAGTCACGCCCAAGTTTTTTACGTTTTTGCTTTTTTTAAGATGCTGGAAATATAAATACGCAATATAAAATACTTTTCGTGAGTTATTTCATATGCTTTTAATGCATGATTATATCTCATGAGTAAAAAAAAGCAATTAAATTAGTTTACAGCATAATTTTTCATATTTCAACAATGAAATCCGGGAAAAAAGCTATAATAAAACTTTACGATCGCAGCGCCCCCTGAAGATATTAACCGGTCTTCCTCAAATTTTGCACAAAAGCTAATTATCACCAAAGACAACTTTTCGCAACTATTAGAAGTTGGCCTGAAAAACTTTTTATTTTTCGCCCCATCCTAATACATACGCGTCACTAAGAACATTTACAAATCGTGGAAATATGAACAGTTAGTTTTTAGTTATATAAATACGTACTGGAAATTTGAAAAAAAAAAAAAAATGTGTTATGTTTAAATATTATTATTTATCAGGGTTATTCAATTTTTAAACTCAGACTGAAGAGATATTACTATTTTATTATTGATATATATCTAAATTTCTTTTGTGGAAAGGTTTTTTCTGAAAATATGGTTATAAGAATAAGTCGATAGCAGTATAGATGCGATTAAATTTCATACGCATACTTTCAGATTTCAAGAAAATGTTAGGATCAAAACCTAGAAAAAGAGGAAGTACATGGGAGGAAGATAGATCAAAAGATGCGCCATGAAAGTAGTACAAAATAATCAATTTAATGCAAATGCTGCAGCGTTAAAATTCAATATTCCAGAGCATTAAGCGATAACAGTAGGTTAGACCGGGGCACATTTATGCAGTGCCTTTTTTCGAAACGAGTTATAACTGGAGATCCCCCCCCCCCCCAACAGTCATACCACATTGATGCTACTCTCTAGCAAATATTCTCGCCAGTGTTTGAGCATCAGTCGTGCTTCGGTTTAGCATGCGGACAAGAAAATCTGTTTTCTACCAAGTTGAGTAAATTTTGTGCTGAACGTTTTGAAGCTTATTTTGAATAAATAATACTCAGTTAAGAACAAATAAATATATAAAAATAAGCAGAATTTTATCATTTTTTGAGAACTGTATTTGTATGGGCCGAAATGTTATTAAATTTTGTTGCAGGTTAAAAATAAATCCAAATTTGCCGACGTGGCACGTTTACGCATTTTCATCGTGGCACATTTACGCACGTTCTTAACTGTGTCTTATTACTACGTCTTACTTCTAAACGGGCCCTGGACGATTTTTTCGCTTTGTACTGTTCAAACCTTTAGTATTTTCATGTTATTTAGTTTTAAAAATCACCATTCATTTATAATGAAGTAACAGATTCGTATCTTATAGCTTATAATCATATAGTGTTGTCTTCATGCCTATAAAATGTTCTTTAAATAATTGTTTGTAATTTTCTTATTATTAAAATGTTTTAAAATAAATAAAACATTTAAATTTGATTTAATATATCATTCACTTACTCTTTGCTAGGATTTTTAATATGCGTAAACTTGCCTTGCGTTTGGGGCAAGTTTACGTAACTGACTTGAACTTAAAAAAACATTTTTTACGGTTAAAAAAACAAGCTGCGCATCAACTGAATATACGAATTTTGACTCCATTAATTGCTTCATACAACCCCAATGTTAAAAATTTCTTAGGTTAAAACAGAAAGATTAGAAAATTTATGGAAAAAAATCCGCGTAAACGTTCCCCGGTCTACTCTGCTTGTCATAGATGGTAATTGTTAGTTTGGTCTCCTTAGGAACAATTTGGTCGTACAAAGATCGAACCCATAAAAAGGCCATTATCCATTTATGGATTATTATTTTTATTTTATAATAATTTCATTCTAAATCGCATTGGCAACTTATTTACTATCGATATAATACTCATTGCTGTAATTTAAAAATAATTTGCATTAATATATTCTTAGTTATATGATGGTTTCAAGAAATATTCGTTGAGTTTTTTAAAGAAGATTATAAAATGTTAAGCCTTTAATGCTTCATTTAAATGAAAGAGCTGCTTATGTAGTTTTAGTAAAAGCGGATATTTTGTTATTACAACTGTAGTTCTAAGTTGAACGACTGATTTATAATATTGACCTTGTATGGAGCCCTGTTCCTTGCAAGGTTGTTTGGAAGGGCTTAACAAAAGTTTAGTTATAAAAGTAAGGGTTATATCTAGGATAAAAAAAGAAAAAAAGATTTATGTTATACACAATAAAACAAAGTGTTAGTTTATAGATAGTTTCTTTCATTTTTGCAGTAATTGAACTCATAAAAACTGTTTATTCGTTAGTGACCTTCCATTGTCCACCCACCTTATATTGTATTCAAGAAAAAAAAAATCAGCCTAAAATTACATTTCACTCGTCCTTCAATGATAATTTGATTCAAAATGAGACGCCAAATTTAGTGTCAATTTGGCAGTACTGGATATATTTAACGTGATTTTCTTCTAATCTATGCTGAACATCGTCGATAGCTCTCTCACGAATCTTTACAATTCTTTCTTGAAACGGATTTCTACAAATTAAGGATGCAACTACAAACTTCAAGTGTTAAAAATGCTTTTCTGCTCGCTTTAAGGGTAGCATTGCATTGTACTTTTTGCACCATTTAGGGTAGACCGGGGCACGTTTACGAGGAATTTTTTGCAATGAATTTTATAAATTTTATGTTTTAACTTAGGAAATTTCAGACATTGCGGTTTTATGAAGCAGTTAATGGAGTCAAAATTCGTATATTCGGTTATTGCTCAGTTTATGTTTTTAACCGTTAAAAAATTATTTTTGAGTTCAAGTCTGTTGCGTAAACGTGTCCCGGACATGTGGCACGTTTGCGCATATTTATTTCGACACTTAGCGCCGTTCCGTTAGTGTTTTGAACATACTGTCTTACCATCGTTAAAATAAAGCAAATTTATTACCGACTGAATAGTGTATAAAGTAAAAGCTGAAGGAGCATGAAGATAGCACTACATGATTGTAAGTTATAAGATACGAATTTGTAACTCAATTATAAAATTAATGGTGATTTTCAAAACTAAATTGCCTGAAAATACTAAAACGGTTTGAGACAGTTCGAGCGAAAAAATCGTCAGGGCACGTTTATAAGTAAGTCACAGTATAAGAATGTGTGTAAAGGTGACGTGAACGCGTAAACTTGACCCGTCTCGAAGTTTGGATTAATATTTTTAACGTACAAAAATATTTAATAACATTTCAGTTCATACAAATACAATTCTCGGAAAAAGATAAAATTCTGCTAATTTTTATACATGTGCTCTTTTATCACTAAGTATTATTTATTCACAATATGCTTCAAAACGTTCAGCTCTAAATTTACTCGACTTGGTAAAACACAGATTATTCTTTCTGCATGCTAGACCGAAGCTCGACTGATGCTCAAACTTTTGTGAGGATATTTAGTAGGGAGCAGCATCAATCTGTTATGACTGTTTGTTGGCTCTTCAGTTATAATTCGTTTTGAAAAAAGGGCACTGCGTATACGTGCCCCGGTCTTACCCTACACGTTGCATTAAGTTTGTGTTGTTGCATTTTCAAGTCCTAAACACATCCAAAACAACTAATTTCAGTAAGTTTTAATGTAATATTCGACATATTTACCATAGGTGTGGCTAAAGTATCTAAGAATTCACTAAACGAAGCTAAAAATCATTAAAAATAATTAAGCATTTAAAAAGTATTATTTCTAACAAGCATAAATGAGTACGTACACCCATTA
Organism: Uloborus diversus; assembly: GCF_026930045.1. NCBI lineage: Eukaryota > Metazoa > Arthropoda > Arachnida > Araneae > Uloboridae > Uloborus > Uloborus diversus. The sequence goes on from NC_072736.1 coordinate 50,776,659, forward strand.
CTTGGGATTATTAAAAAGCATCGATTTTTTAATGCGTGTACAAGAAAGTCGTGTCTGGTTCGCAAGCATTTAAAAAAAAAATTAACTAATCATTGACACTGTTTGCACTTTAATTCTTTTTTCTATTCTTTTTTCTTCTTTGAAAAATACTATTCAGCTGTTCTTGAGTGAATTTTATTACTACGAAATTGATCCGTTTCAGGTTTTCAAAATTTAGTTTGAAACACGTTAGATTTCCCAATAGATAAATACACGCATGCTCGTGTTGCGGAAAGTTTTGTTCGCATATTTGAGAACGAAGTACTGTATCCTCATATTAAGCGAGTTCAGCTGAATGAATTAAAAATTAAACTATTTCGAAACTTTTAAGCTTTTTTTTTTGCTAATAACAACACATTTCTAGTGTAAGCATACCCCCCCCCCCCTTCCTTGAAAAACCAATGATTAGAAAAAAAAAAAGAAGAGCTGTAATGTACAATAAATATAAGAATTCCTAAACAGCTTCATCTAATACTGTTCGCTCTCTATATCTTTCGAAAATGCATTCCTCATTTCCTTTACTTATCGACAGGAAATGAACAGCACTGTGAAGCAATCTCCCCCTCTGTTGTAGTCTGTCTTCGGTCATCTGCCTCTTATGCGAACGAGAACCTTTAATTATTGGAAGCTGGTTCGTCTCATTTCGGAAATGGCATTCAATCATCAATCACTCCTCCTTTAACAGTTTATCCATTATTTCCAATGTAGCTTTTATTCAAGAAAACCAAGATTGAGAGAGTTTTTATTATTAATGGTGTTTATACATTAAAGAATTCGTAAAGCAGTGCTTGTTTTCCAGAAGGAAATTACTTGGTAAAAAATGCCTTGAAAGGTTGTTCAATATACAGAATCTTGCTTGCAGTTCTTGTTTACATTTTCCGAAAATTGTTACTATTACTTTGAATTCAACTAAATGCATTTCTCTAACTTGAAATTTTAGTTAGTTTCCTCTTTTTTTGGAAGATTTTCACCAATAAGCTCTTCGTTTTGTTGAAAACTTCAGTTATGCTTTTCAGGCATGGATCTATAAATTTTGGGCCCCCCTGCAACAAAATCTGTACGGCCCTTCCCCATAGGCTAGCAAATTTCTTGATCCGTTGGGCCCCCTAAGGACGTGAGTCCCTCCGTACTGCGGGGTATGCGGGTACGCAGATCCAGGCCTGATGTTTTTCTTTTAAGAAATATTTTGCTGTGTTCGTATTTTACCTGCAATAATTTTTTGTTTCAGACTCTTCCAGAAACGCAGCTTCTTTCACTGATATTAAGCCGCGCGAGATTAAACCATGTGAGTGCAGCAGAGCCGAAGATATCCCAAACTATTTTAACTAGAACTTCGTTTAACCGACGTCGGTTTCCCTGAATTATTTTTTTCCGTCAATTAAATAATACTATTTCAACATCATCAAATTTGTTGAAACTACCGAATCTGAAATTAAAGTAGTGTTTTATTAATCAATTAATTTTTTAATTAGATGTCCGGTAAGTGACTAGTTATGCGTGTGATTAATTTTTTAAAAAAAAATTGGATTGTTCTAAACTCTGATGTTGCAATTCTAGTTCATGGAAAAAATTAACTCTCGCGGTCTAGAACTCAAAAATTGCACTTTTACAACTGTAAAAATTTCTTTTTTTTTTAACTACAATTTGTACATTTTTTTTGAAATAAACTGGAACACAGTAGGTTTGACCAGTTAAGGTGACACTCGTTTAGTTATCGGCATAGTAAAAATGTAATGGTTACGTTATCTCAATTCAACTATTTTCAGGAAACACACACACACACACAAAAAAAAAAAAAAATCAATAACATTAAACAACTTATTTTTCTTAAAATAAAATCAAATTTCAAATATCTTGATTTACCAATGTACCAATTCCAGAAACATTAAAATTGAAAAAAATGATAACTGAAAAATCGTTTTTGAAAGGTACGTCTGCACAACTACAGCAAAAAGAAATAAATAAAACTATTCAACAAGTGCATTTTTTATTTGTCGTCTTAGCTTAGCTTATGTTTTATCATCAACTCTAAAGGGCTATTCCGTGTGACGGAACGGGACATTTTCAGTAGTTTTGTCACAAGATTTTGTTTCATAAATACAAATAATACAAGCTGGAATTTTTATTTTTGATAGCAACAGTAAAGATTTGCCTCCAGTACTCTGGAGCATTGAGAAGAGATAAATTTAGATTCCTGCGATTTCCTTCCTGAGAGGTTTCAATTCCTGCTCTAAGCTCTGGAGTAACTTTACTGATGTAACCGGTGTATAAAGTTGCACATCGCTCGTGGACGGTAACACCATGGTAATGTAACTATAGCGTAACGCCTCATTACCACTTCGTTACATCGAAATTTTCTGCATGCTTGCAGATAAATTGCTTGAAAGGTTACACATTAGCAAATATTAAGTTTTCATTTGACTTTCTTGAACGGGTACACATTTTTAATCGTTAGTAGACTCATAATTTAAGTTAACTATTCGATGGTTTAAATCACTCAGATATATTAAATAATCTAGAAATAATTTCTTTCTATACGTTTTAAATTGAAAGAACGAAAATAAGTTCGAAGGTTACACTACTTGAAATTTCGTTATAACATTATATATATATATAAAAAAAAAAAAAAAAAAAAAAAAAAAAACATGCTAGAAACCTTTTGTTTTTTGGCTTCTTTGCAGGTTTTGCTTTCGATCATTCGTTTATTCAATATTTATCAATTTCCCATGCATTATAACCAGTTATTTATTTATTATAATATTCAAGCGAGACATTTTCATAGCATTAAGAGAATAAATAACCTCAGTGGTCGCAAAACAAGAGTTTTACCGCTAAGCCATAAAGATCGGTTTTCGTTCCGCTAATTAGAGTTTACCAGCTTGATCTTTACGCATGCGCTTTACCAACCATAGTGCAAGGTTCCTCCAACAATTCTAATTTTTAAAGCAATGATACTACACACTCCAGAATTCGTGTAACGTCACACCCATTAATACTGGTAACCTTACACAATGTTTTTCAGTGCACCATCATTGTGAGATGCAACAGTTGTACTATTTCTTCTATTACTGCTATTCATTTGATGTTTTAATATCAATTAAGTGTATGACATTTACAAGCGTGCTTGGGAACTAAACATTGGTGGTTCCGCGTTTGGTTGACTACCTGACCAGAACATCGGCTGTTGCATTCGAAGTCCTTCATAAGCTGAGGTGGACACATTAGGCTTTGGCCTCCAGGGGCTGTTGCGCCGCTGAGTTTAGTTTCAGTATGGCATTTAAATTTCAGAACATTTCAATAAAATATGCAGTAATGGCTTAGCTTGTGTCTGTAATTATTAAATGACGACATTCAAAAACGAGCCATTCCTCATTTTATCCCCCCATTATCATGTGAAATTTTAACATTCACATGAAAAACAACTGTAGCGCGTTGGATCTATTCCAGACTTTGTGATAGTTAACCTGAAAATGTATATCAATGCGCTTCTGATTTTTGATAAGGGATTCAACTTTGAATTGAATTTACTCAAAAGTACTGCTTGGGGTTTGATCCTTTTTTGCCCAACGCCGTCCATTTTATCCAATAAAGTAGAGCCCTACAGCTTTTTTTACTACGGTTCTTTCTAACAAGTTTTCTTTGTCTTGCAATTTCTGTAGTAATTTTACCTTGCGCGGTTATTAAAGCTTACATACAGTAAAACCAGTAAAGTTGACCACCTGTCTAAGTTGACCGCTATTTCTAGGCACAGTATTAGATCTATATCATATAATTCAACCTCTATAAGTTGACCACCTGTTTAAGTTGACCACTAAAGTAGTGCACCGCAAGTAGTCAACTTACACAGGTTTCACTGTATTACGTAAAAAAGTTCACAACTTCTAATAAAACATTTATAAAATACCAAAACCACATTGTCGCATCATTTTGAATATTGACTGATTTAAACTATTGACCCCAACTATTAAACCAAATTGAGTGAAAATAGTTTCTGATTCCTAGTTCTTAAAAAATGGATTTTTTTCTCTTTTGTCTCGAACTTTTGAATTGTCTTCTTTGAATTCTTACTGGACTCGACTTTCTCTAGTCGTTTGACCTATTATCAGACGGTTTATTCTGCTTGTGAAAAAAAAAATGCTTTTTTTCCCCCTTTCATTTGTTCCTAAGTGTTGCCATTTTACAAATGAAAAGTTTTAGTAAAATTTAAACTAAAGATTTTTTCCTCTTTTGATGGATTCCAAAAATCGCAATAGTACGAACTTAAAACTTTAAACACAATGTAAAGTAATCTGGTAACAAAATGAAGCAAGCCATTACATCGAGTCTGTCTCACTTCCCGTTATAGATTTATTTTTCCACAAAACAGATTTATTTCTCACCAGCAACGACCAAACAAATGCAGAACTAAAGACTTAATTTCTCTTTTGGTTTAAATGGCTTGATCGGATTTATTATTTACTGGTGGTACCCACACGGCTTTGCCCGTAATAGATAATTAAAAGGTCTTTTGGTTCGCCTGTATATTTACAAATAATGTATGGTGAATTTTCTCGCCAGTTGGCTTGTGCCCATGTTAAGATTCCACGTGATGATAATTTCGTAATTTACTCGTCCATCTTATGATAAATTTGTTCTTAAAATTGGAATAGAAAAAGTATCACATCGAATTTTCAAAAAATCGCTACGAGGTGCACACCCCCATGCTACAAACTAACTTTGTGCCAAATTTCATGATAATCGGCCGAACGGTCTAGGCGCTATGCGGGTCACAGAGATCCTGACAGACAGAGAGACTTTCAGCTTTATTATTAGTAAAGAAAAGACTATAATCTAATTTATACTTAAGGAAAGAAAATGTACCACACTATCATGAAAGCAAACAATGATTTTGGTTCTCTCTTTCAATCTCAATAAAAGAAAAAATCAAATATGTAGTTTTTGTAAGCTAGTTGGTTTGAATTTTGGTTTCTATAAACTATTACAATTATCTCAATAGAATTCTACTGATTACATACAAAGTACTATTTTGTTTAAAAAAAAATCAAATCCATTTGATAATTTTTTCATTTTTCTTGAAAAGGAAAAATATCTCTTCAATTATACTCATACAGTATCTAGTACCTGTCGGCAATCAAAAGTTTAAACCCTAAATCCAGATAACTCAATGGAAATAGTATATTTCCTGCAAATTAAAATAAAATATATAGCTGTTAATTTATTTTTTACTTCATGAACAATAAGAGCATTTATATCTCAGAGTTTTTTTTAACGTTTTTAGCTTATTCTTAAAATAAAACAGCTTTAGAAATCTTTAAATAGTAAATCGAAAATGAAAATGACAAACAAATTTGCTTTGACAGCATAATTCTACTTCATTAAAAATTTCTTCTGTGGGAATTTTAATTTCTAGCGTAATACACAGAAAGTAAAATCATTTTCTACAAAGACGTTGTCAAAAAAATCTGCAGTGTCTCAGAATCTTTAGAGAATCTTGAGATCACTTAAACTTCGCCTTCTTTTACAAAATGTTAGTTTATCTATTTATAAACAATAAAGATCTAATTGGAGAACATGCTAGCTTAATTAAATTTATTTACAATGTACATTTATTTATGAGAATTAATTCTAAAATAACCTTCATTAACAGAATTTTCTAAAGCTGCCGGTTGAGAAAAAGTGGATGACTATTTATTTCACTGGGAACACTTGAAAATCTTTTTAAAAGAAGTAATCATAAATTGGTTCATGTAAAAAAAAAAAAAAATAAAATAAAACAGAACAAGTAATTTAGTCGTATTTGAAAACACTTTTATTTGTTAAAATTCTATATTTTTTTGGATAGTCATCAAGTACAAAAAGTATTAAATTAACATTAGAAAAATAACGTTGATTCAATTTGAATCAAGAATTGTTTTTTTTTCCCTTTCTCTTATTGTTCAGGAATTAAAAAAGCAACGAATACATTATCTGACATTTGTATAAACGTTCTTTTCGTTCGACTGAGACGAACCGAAGAGACTCGTTAGAAGTTTGGAAGGATGGGAAAATTCCATTTCGTTCCTTTGTTCGCAATTCCAGGAATGTTAAGTGGATAAGAACGGAAGAAACATTGAATGGTTAGATACGTTTATCGGTCTTTCGAATTTTGTTCTTTCATTATCATTTCTTTGCTTTGAAGAACATGCTGGAAGATATACAAGAAACAGATTATGAGATGAAGGTATTGAATGATTTTCATCTTGTAAACAATATTTAGTGATAGTCAAAATTAATATCCTGTCAAACAAATATATCAGTTTGATTTACAGTTATTAATTACCAAGCTACTTCATTATGCGAGCTTGATTTACATTGTTAAAAAAATCCTGAAATTTACCCGTAAAATCCTATTTCGCTGTAAAATTTTGCAGTAGAGTAAAGGGGAGTTAAAAAACTCAAAATGCGAACAGCAGGTTTGATCTTGTGACCTTCGTATTAGCAGACGGGTTTGCTGACCACCATGCACGTTGTGACACGTCGACTGAGGGATATACGGTGAAAGTTACGGAAAAACTCGTAACTTACGGTTTCGTACTGTAAGTCACAGGGTGTATCAATGGCCCTGCAATCGTTTATTTTTCGGAATAATTTACTGTAATTTTTTTCTGTACTGCCATTTTACGATAATATTTACCATAAAAGTTTCCTGGATTTTTATCAGTGTCAGTTACTAAATACCATGACACATCCTGGTGTGAGCTTGATTTTATTATTAATTAACATGTGACATCCTAGTGCGAGCTTGATTTACAGTTATTAATTACCAAGCTGCATTCTTGTGCAAGCTTGATTTACAGTTATTAATTACCAAGCTACATCCTTGTGCGGACTTGATGTACAGTTATTAACTACCAACCTGCATCCTTATCGAGCTTGATTCATATTTATTAATATTCAAACTACATCCTTGTGCGAGCTAAATTTACAGCTGTTAATTACCAAGCTAATGAACTTGATTTGCAGTTATTAATTAATAAGCAGCATCCATGTGCGAGCTTGACTTACAGTTATAAATTGCTAAGCTAAGGAGCTTGATTTAAAGTTATTAATTGCTAAGCTAAGGAACTTGATTTACAGTTATTAATTACCAAGCTACATCCTTGTGCGAGCTTGATTTGTAGTTATTAATTACCAAGCTAGGAGCTTGATTTACAGTTATGAATTACCAAGCTACATCCTTGTGCGAGCTTGATTTACTCTTGTTTATTACTAAACTGCATCCTTGTGTGAGCTTGATTAACTGTTATTAATTACTATGGTACTTATTTGTGCGAGCTAATGTGAACAGGAAGGAAAGTTTGTATTTTTTTTTGGATAGAAATGGCGTAGTCAACTGTATATCGCTTTTTTACGGTATATGTCATTGTGCGGGTTATGTGTGTTGCTTGTGATGTTATTTTTTACTATTACAAAGTTTTTCAACCCCTGAATATTTATTGTCATTGTGTTTTTAGATGTCTTGTCCTTTAGAATAACTTTAAGCCACGCTAGAAATGGGGAGGAAAATAAGTTATTTTAGGAAAATAGTGAAACTTTCATGCAAGAAATACTCCTAACTATTATATAGTTATCCAGAATTAAGAAACCATTATTCATGAATCCATTTAAAAAGACTTATTTGCCATTTTTTAAAAAAGATCTTGCCATTTTAAGCAATTTTGGGTTGCGTCAGAAATGGGGTGTAAAATAAAATTATTTAAATAAATTAGTGCAAATTCAATGCAAAAAATGCTGCAAAGCTATTGTATAGTTATCCAAAATTAAGGAACCATGATTCGGCAATCCATTTAAAATGAATTATTTGCTTTGGTTTTAGATATCTTGCAACTTTATAATTTTGGGTTGAGTCAGGAATGGAATGCAAAATAAATTATATTTAATAAACTTAGAGCAACTTCAATGCATAAAAAAAGTTTTTAAATGTTTATAAACTACCCCTTTGTACTTCACACTATCACATGATTTATATCATTCATACTATTGCATCTACTATTACAACGCAGGAAGAGCATCTTTCGCAAGTTGAAAAAGATTTTAAGCAGTAACTTTAGAATTGATGAATATTAATTAATATTATTATCGTTGCATTAGACAAATATCATTGAATAATATAGTTGTTATTATTATTATTGCAATAGATTGTTATTATTATATAATATTGTTTGTATTATTATTTATTATTGTTATTATTATAATAATCATTATTATTATTTATTATTACTATCATTATAAATTATTGTTATTATTATTATTATTATTATTATTATTATTATTATTATTATTATTATTATTATTATTATTATTATTATTATATATTACATTGAATTAGTTGTGCACAATATTTCTAGCTCTATTTCATGAAACAAACAGAAGAAAACGCATTTCATAACCCTGCTAATTGAGTGCCTTGTAGTTTTTTTTTTTAAATGTTTCTTCAAAGACAAACACAGTAAAATATTTGCAGAGGGAGCAAGGTAAACCGGAATGGCACAAAGTTACCCTGAGTGATTAGATTCTTTTATCTCTCTCTTTCTCAAATGAAGAAAAGATGCCACAGTAAAATGTGAATCATAAACGTGATGCCAACAGTTAAAGTAATGTCTCACATTACTTATGTCTTCAGAATCAGGAGAAAAAAGAGAATGTAGCAAAAAAGTGAATAATATGATATGGTTTCATTCATCCGCGAGTATCCTGGGTGGATTCCAGATGGCGCTGGCTCTGCAAATGTATTGATCAATGAAGAAAACTGCTTAAAATTCAAAGTAGATAAAAAGGCTTAAACGCTTTTCTCGTTATTAATATTCATGAGATCAAAATATCTGTTAAAGACTTTGGAAGAATGATTTCAGAGTTTAACCTGCCTCCTTTTTTTCCAAGGAGAAATAATTTCCTCTAACTTTTTTTTGCCCTCTTTAGTTAGTTTTATAATAAAGGTCAAATTAAGAGAAAATTGAATTTTAATTCCACATTGCAAATTTATAAACAATACAGCCTAATAAGAAATCTGGAAGAAAAGCATATTATGGCTGACAAAGAAACAGAATGTGCCATGTTAAATACCTAGGTGGAATTGAAAAAGAAAACGTTGGTTTGAGTTTATATTTTAGAAAGAGAAAAATATCATTATTATTTTCGAAGAAGAGCAAATAATGGTGTATAACTTGTGTAGAACAGTCTGAATAATTTAAAACATTGAGTGGTTGCGACCTTTTTGAAAGTTTATTTACATTTAATTTTTGGAAGTTTGTTTGCATTTGTTCTTTGCAAGCATACATTTATTGTTCCGTTTAATATATTAATGGACGTCTCATGATGGTATGACTTCTTTGGCCTTTAGAATGAAAATATTTCTGTTTTTGAACTATAACAACGACCTGAGTACAAATAAAATCATCATTTCATTTTGTGCAATTTTATTTATAGTTGAGTCTCGTTTTGACGAACTTAAAGGGACCGAAAATTTTGCTTGTTGTGGCGGAAATTCACTTATAATAAAACTCATCCAATATAATGGGATTTAAAACGGGAATGAATACCTATTTAATTAAAAGTAATATTTTGATCATTTGAAATTTGACTGCTACATTGCATATGTAGCATATGTGGCAAAAAACACCCTCCAGGAAGTCAATAACCTTCCTAGAATTAACTTCGAATCTTTTATTTTAGTAAAAACTAGGGGGCTCTGCCCCCTGCTCGCTAATGCTCACCAACCCCCGAAGATTGCTTCGCAATCTTATTTGATTCACAAAGATTTAAATCGTCAAATAAAAAGAAACAGATTGAAAACGCATTATGAGCTCCGTTTGGAACAAACAGCATCCCTTCCCCGGGCTTCAAAATAACCTGAACCAACTTGCAGAGCCGTAAGGGCTGAGGGGCTCCCGAGCAATGGAAAACTGCAGTTTTGTACGCTTGAAAAGTCGCTTCCATATTCGTGGTCTCTAGTAATATAATTTGCTCTTTAGCTCGATGCTTGAATGGAGTTGATCCTAAGATTTTCCGTTAAAATCGAAACCCTTAAAGTTTGTGAATAAGAAAGAAGAAACATGCGAATCGAAAAGACGTAACTGTGGCAACGCCAAATAAAACATCAATAATTTTAATGGATGTGAAATTATTCGAACTTGATTTTTAACGACTTGTAACTTTTTTTCCTTTGGAGATAGAATCTTAGTTTTACGACCATAGGTCGAGTTAGATCTGAAGTAAAAAAAGCTGCTCTTTTCAGTGGAAGCTGAGTACTGTATCTTTAAACTGTTAGCAAAAAATATTTTTCACAACTGTGAGAAGACTGCATACTTTCAGTTTTTAGCGATTAGGAAACTTTTTTTAATCATACTTGTTTGTCACAGGAAACTGGTGGTAACCTGTGAAACCCCGGAACGTTGTCCGGCAATAATGTCTGACGTTTCAGAAATTTCTTTCAGTGCGATAAAAATTTTTCTACCGAAAAAACTTTCCACCTACTTCTTTCAAACATAGAATACTTTTCACAACCATACTTGATTGTCGTAGGAAGCTGGTAGAAACATTTGAATTCCCGTTGCTTTGTTTAAAAATAATCTGTGACGTATCAGAATTTTCTTACAGTGCGATAAAAGATTTCTCTGTTGAAAATGCTTACTACCTATTTTTTTCAACCATAGAAAACTTTTCGCAAGCATACTTTGGAAACCCGTGAAATCCCAGCACGTTGTCCGAAAATAATCTGTGACGCTTCAGAAATTTCTTTTAGAGCGATAAATATTTTTTCTCCACTGAAAAAACTTCCTATCTATTTCTTTCAAAACTTTTCGCAAGCATATTTCTGTGTCGTAGGCAACTGACGGAAGCCTGTAAATTCCCGGTGCATTTTCTGAAAATAATCTGTGACGTTTCAGTATTTTCTTAGACTAAAATAAATGATTTCTTCATTGAAAAAACTTTCAACCTATTTCTTTTAAGCATAGGAAATTTTTCACAAGCATACTCGGTTGAAATAGGAAGCTAGTAGAAACCCGTGAAATACCCGCTCATACTGCAATAAAATATTTCTCCATTGAATAAAATTTCTTCCTATTTCTTTCAAGCATAGGAAACTTTTCGCAAACATACTTGTGTCACAAGAAACTGGTGGTAGCCCATGAAACCTTGCAACGTTTTCTAGAAATAATCTCTGATGTTTCAGAATTTTTTTACAATGCGACAAATGTTTTTTCTATTGAAAAAACTTTCTATCCATTTCTTTCAAACACACACTTTATATATTGAAAAAAAAAAACCTTTATAAATCAAGACATATTTCAAGATAAATTTAATTTTTGAATCAATACTTTCAAAACTTACGAGAAATGAATATATAACTTTCCAAATTCAAACATCATTTCTTATTCCTCTAAAATTTCGCATAACAACTAATACTTTAAGAAAACTCGTCCGTCACTTTACTTTATCTCAAAATCCATTCTTTGAAAATCCACAATTAATTTCACTTAAAAATACGCTCCAGAAATATTGATTCTCATTTTCGAAGAAAGGGCTAAAAAGGATTTTTGAATCGATAATTTTCTTTGAAATTTATCGTACAGGATTGGAACTGAAATCTTCAAATGCGTTCTGAAAGATAAGCTATACTTAGCGCTCACAGTGTTATAAAGATCTCACTGCTTATTCTTGATTCCAAAAACGATCTTTCATCGTCAAGAAAAAGTAAAATTCGTGGAAGTTATTATTGGAAAACGTTAGTTTCTCTCTTTGTGGGAAATAAACAATTATACATTTTGTAAAAAATTAAAGCTCTTTGGATAAAAGAAGAACGTAGTTTCTTTTTATTCTCTGCGGTTATTCGGACGCTTTTTGAACACGGAAACTTGTGTCCTTTTTCGAATACTCTGAAGCACACTTTTTAGACCAGATTTGAAAACAATTCTGAGCAAACTTATCAGAACACTTATTAGGTTCAGCATACTTTTTAAACACTTTTAGGAACGTAATTGAGAACACTTTTTGAACACCGACGCCCAAATTTTAAGTCACGGGAGGTCACAGTGACCTCACAAATATTTCTTTAATCGGCAAATTTTGTCTGAAGATTCAGAAGAATTATGAACATTCGGCAACATTCGGAATTTTATTCGGCAAAATTATCATCATTCGGCGAAATTTGGAGTTCTATTCGCTAATTTAGGATTTCCGCTTCCTAAAATTTTAAGTTAGGATTGCCTTTGCACTGCCACATGTTTCTTCTTTTAAAGCACGTTGTAGCATTTTTCGGGACATTTATTTACAGTACTCATGGAATACTCCTTTGATTCCCCTTTAATACTTTTTGTTGTTAAATTAACAACAATCTCGTAAGGCAGCTGTCAACTACCAAATGAGCGGTTTTCCAGGGAAGGTCATCATTTTTTTGACGACATAGGCAACACCAACCGACAACGATTCATTTCAACGAAATTTCCAGTAGAATTATGTTGAGAGATTCTACTGACTGGAAGTTGAAGAAAAGTGTTGATTTTTTTTTCTTTTTTGTGCAAAAGAAAGCAATGGTTTATACGCGTTAAAGTTCCCAAATAGGCTCTCAATCTGATTTCAAATGTGCCCTAACTTTGTTCTCAAATCTAGTCCCACGTTTAAATTTAACAAATATCCTGAGCGTGACACATTCGGAGCCCATTTTAGTACTTTCTTTTTAACGAAGCTCATGACTCATAGTCCAGGGCGGTCATTCCAAGCTCGTCAGCTTGCGAGATCGAGATTTTCGCTCACGTGATCGGTTGTGACGTAGAAATGTCACAAAGTAGTATTCTAATCTACTCGAATCTAGCCGCAAGCTAAGTTCGAGTAAATTAAAATGCTACTTTTTGACATTTCTACGTCGCAACCGATCACTTGAGCGAAAATCTCGATCTCGCAAGCTGACGAGCTTGGAATGACCGCCCAGAAACAAAGTTGTCGGGTTAAATATTTAAGTAAAAAAAATCTTTACATCTTAAACATTGAAAAAGTGGCCCTGAATTCGTTCTAAAAACATGTAAACACCCTCTGTAATGTAAACTACAGTATTGGAGTTAGGACAAACAACCAGGTTTTGGTAACGCTGCGAAATTTTTTAAACAGAAATCAGCATCATTGAATATGAATGTGTTAGTATTGCATCTAAGTATATCTGCAGCTGTTCTTTAATCTGGTTATTGTAAAAGGATAATCAGTTTTCGAATTTAGCATTTAAACATATCGCAATTTTTGATATTAATGAATTTGTCTTCTTAAGCAATGCGTTGTTCCAAAAGAACAAAAAAAAAAAAAAAAAAAAATAATTTGAATTCTGAAATTTTGAATTCAAACTATGTTTTTCGCAATCACGAACTGCGACAGGACCCTACTCATTGGAATTATTGTTTCTAGAAACGGCTCCTGTCCCCCCAAGCCTGCCTCTCCCCCTGGGTGGTTACGTGTGCATAGTTGTGTGTGTAAGTGTGTAAGTTTGTGTGTGTGCGTAGACCTGTGTGTATGAACGTATGCATGTGTGAGTGTATGTGTGTGAAATCGTGTGTGTTTGTGTATGTGTGTGAGCGTGCGTGTGTGTGGGACATGGACGCCTCCGACCAGGAGAAGCCGATAGCTCAGAATCGGAGCAGCCGCCCCGCCTGCAGAGGACGGTGGGCAGTGGTGCTGCAGAGGCCCCTGGTCCAAACTGAAAAAGGAACCACAACGCCAAGGACCGTCAAATGAGAACAATACTGCCGTGTGCAGGTAAAGGACAGTAACTGCAAATTTCTCATTTTTCATTTTTTTGCAATTTTGTCATCTATTGTACGTTATCTTTATTGTACAAGCTCGCTTATTTGGTTTCCGCTGAAAAAAAGATGCGAAAAAGAAGTCTACTTCCATCATTTCCCTATCGTTAGTATGGAATTCAAACGCGTTTCTTCAAATATCTCGAAAACTCATTTCTGCAGATACTGCCGTTTACCTGCACACGGCAGAATAAGCAATCGTGATTGCTAAAAAAAAAATAAAAAATAAAAAATAAAAAATCTAAGGGAACTATATGCTAGCTGTTGCACTCAAAAGTCTTAAGTCATCTGCTATATATAAAGTGGAAGTTTCAAAATCCGTTACATGAAAAAATATTTCATTATTGGCATTATGTGCCATTATACGACGAGATTTGGAAAAATGCCAATATCTTTCATATTAAAATCCTGTCGAATAGTGAAATGATAGAAGAGTATATTTATTGTTTTTATTTATGCCATATTCATGAATGATGGTTAGATTTAGGAGTATAATGCCTATTTATTGGAAAAAACCGCAGAATGAATTTTCCCAAAATTTGCCCTTTATTTTCCCAAAATTTGAGATTATCAGCTTCAATTCTTTTGAGGATTGCAATTATAGCGTTTAATTTTTGCATTATTATCAAACGAAAAGTTCAATTTCATGAAACCGAAAAAAGCAGACGACTTTTAACTGGGACAATATTTTTACGTAATTCATATTTTTTCGGCTATTATTCTAAACTGATTAAAACTCACGCAAACGATTGTTAAAAGTAAAAGATTTTGCTGAAAATTGGTATAGAGAAAGATTAATTTCGAATTTTTTCTTCTATTCATTAGAAAGCCGATAAACACGCACTCACAAACTCCTAATGCCATTTAATAGGTTATACTGCCATGTGCAGGTAAGGGGAAATATCTGCAAATTTCATTTTTCTTTTTTCTTTTTCTTTTTTTTTTTTTTTTGCATTTTTGTCATCTATTGTGCGTTAGTTTCATTGTACAAGCTTGCTTATTTTGTTTCCTTTGAAAAAAAGGCGCGAGGAAATTCCAATATTTCCCTATTCTTAGTATTGAATCCAACACACATTTCTCCAAATATCTCGAAAACTCATTTCTGCAGATACTGCCGTTCACCTGTCCACGACATTATAGTAGCTTAGTGTCATTTAACAATATGAAATAAATTACATTTATCTCAACTTTAATCAAACGGAATGGACCTCTTAAATCTTCTATAAGCTTCCTTATACATCCACGAGCCACGCAAACGTAACTGAATCCAATTAACACTAAAAAAATACCAATATATCTGTTTTATACGATCAATTGCTCTACGGATTGGATTGTGACTTAGGAGGGTCAAAGAAGGAAATTATCGGAAAACATTTCTTTTGATGTGAAATGTATTGTTGGCTTGTAAATTAACGGAAACAAAGGTAATTTGTTTACCAAAACGTAACTGTATCTATATTGAACAGCTTCCTTCCATGTGAATTGATTATGACGAATAATGTATCAGTTTGCACAGCAGGTCTCATTAAAAACAGCCAGCAATCGATGACGAAACATGATGTTAAAAAAATCTTCAACACTAATTTATGTGTACATGTAAATGACTGTATGTATATGCCCATATTTGCACCTTATTTTTTCTGATGATGTTTTAAACTTTTTATGTAAATCTTCCTCTTCCAATTAAAATCCCTATTTTAAGTATTTTTTTGCCTCCTCTCATTTGGGAAACTTGTTATGGATGTTTAAAAAAAAGCAAAAAGAAAAACAAAACAAAACAGTGTGCCATATTTATACCTTTTCCTCTATACAGAAGTCAGTGGCGTACCTAGCAGGGGTGTCACACGGGGCGGAAATTTGTGGTGTCACCCACCCCCTCGCACCCACAAACACAAAAAAAGTTTTAATGTTTTATTAAAACATGAATTTCATACAATTTTTGGAACAATTACATTTGTGTTTAAACGAAATTTTTTAGTGAGTTAAAGTACAAAAGACAGACAAAAGTATGAGCGCTTTTTATAAAACTTGCCCTGGACGCATATGTGCAGAGCCGTTGCGAGGTCTAAAAAGTAAGGAGATGTATGAAATTGATGGTCCCTTAATTATTTCAAACGTATCTCAAACACAGGGAAAAATAATTGGTTTCAGTTTTCTGGTTCAAGAGGAAGTCACTACTAAGTCTACGTTTTGACAGTATGAACTTATAACATTCACTCCATTATGGGGGGTAAGCTGAGCCGGGGGTTCAACCCCGGGAAATTTTAAAATTTGTAGTCTAAAAAATGCATTTTAGCTTCATATTTTTCAAAAACTTGCAATTCCACTTTGGATGTCCCCCCCAGACAGGTGACACCCGGGGTGGATCGCCCTCTTGCCCCCCCCCCTAGCGACACCACTGCATAGGTTGAATATCAGTTAGTTCGTTTCGTGAATCGATGCATCAAACAAAGTCCAACAAATAAAATAATTCATAGTGTTACAGAGTTATTTTCACTTTCAGATTATTATGTACTTTTAGAAGTTGGTTTCGACGGAAAGAACTACGGCAATATGAAGAATGCACCACCATTATATCGAACGACTTCTTCATACGTGTTCCGAAGTTGATTATCCAGAATGAAAATTTGATAAAAGATGGTTGAATTGGATAAGATAATTCAATAATGACACAAAGTGAAAATAAATAATAAATGACTTGATTCAAATCGAATGACGGTATGAAATTCATTATGCCATTGAAAATAATTAATGAACGATTCCGAATACATTTCAAAAATAGATACGTGATAAATTGACAGTGGCGATATTTTATCATTCGAAATTCATTTGTAGTAGCTTGCGTTTGTAAACTCGAATAACATTCTTAATTCAATTATCTTACTATATCATAAAAATTTAATGTTCTTGTTGCATCAGTGAAGGAATCGTTGAAAAGGCTTATAAGGTAGAAAAGTGTGCCTAAATTTTATAATTGTAATTGAGAGTTTCAAGCAAACACTGAAAGAAATTAAAGGCTAGAATGTGCAGTTTACATTAGATTAAACATTGGAGAAGCACTATTAACGAAATTTGTTACATGACACATATTTTTGCAATTATTCAACAAATTCATTTGAAATTAAAGTCGGTTCTCAATGCTCGGGGCCATTTTCGTACTTGGCATTCTGTCACAATTGCAACTTATTTCTTGCTGACCCTGGATTTTAATACCTGACCAAGTATTATTGTTATTAAATTTTTTTTAATAATGGAAGACTCTTTAACAAATGTGCAATGTGCCCTTGAAAATATATTTCTAAGTTTCACGTTCCACGTTCAAAAATTTCCACATGAGATTTTTTTGTAGTACATACAATATTGAATCTATTCAACTTCCCACCAAGCGTAGCATAGTATCTAAGCGGATACTGATGAGGTTATGTGCCAGTAGTTCTAATTTAGTTCATCAATTTCGCGAACGTTAATAGCTTGTACCTAGTTTTGAAAAACCTTCAAAAAAAAAAAAAAAAATCTGTATCCGTCGCGTTTGATGCTCGCTATCGCATTGTGGTGGCAATGCTGCTACTACAAGGTGGTGTCAATATTAATACCGCAATGTTGAGGTAAAAGTGGCTCTGAAACGCAGTGTAACACTATCCTCTTTCCTTCAGAACCTTTTTCTATCTCTACACACGGTTTTCGGTTTTTAGGACGGTCAGGATTAATGAAAGCATTGAATTTTGCTTTGGAAAGATCAGGACTGATTCCTGAGGAAGTCCTGCACGTCTTCCTTCACTTCATCGTTCGAATGGAAAATTTTTCCCTGTAATGCTCTCTTAAGTGACCCAAAGATGTGGAAGTCTGGACAAGCCCAAACTATACGGGGGTGCTCCAAAACGTCCCAGCGGAATTTGTTTAGGGTTTTCTGGGTTACAATGGGATGATCTTTGTGGATGATAGTGTGAACCGTTCTTTTTCTCAGGTTGAGTTCGTCACTGATTTCACGGGTCTTAATCTTTCGATTAGCTCGGATCATACCGCGCTTTGTTCCGATCTGGAGGTGTCCATGGATAGCACGACTTTCCTTTTGTACAACTTCCTCTACTACTAACAAATTTAACCCTTGAACGGCATTTAAGATGCATACCTTTTCCGCCCTTTGCATACTTGTGCAGTGGCGCTCTAATTGAATCATTCATTCTGATGTTATTGCACGTGAGCACTTTTCATTTGGGCAACGATTACGTATAAAAGTTACATCAAAGGGTGTAAGTACGTATCTCTTACTTTATCGTCATATTTTAATCGTACTACTGCTCTTTGCTCCGATCTGGACGCGTCCATGGATAGCACGACTTTCCTCTTGTAGAACTTCCTCTACTACTAACAAATTTAACCGCTGAACGACATTTGAGATGCATACCTCATACCGCCCTTTACATACTTGTGCAGTGGCGCTCTAATTGAATCATTCATTCTGATGTTATTGCACTGTCCACTTTTCATTTGAGCAACCCTTACATATAAAAGTTACATCAATGCGTGTAAGTATATCAATGTGGTACATCAATTCTGAAATTTTGAATTAAAATTATGTTTTTCGCAATCACGAGACAGGACCCTACTCACTAGGAGTTATTATTTCTAGAAACGGCTCCTATCCCCCAAGCCTGACCCTCTTCTTAGGGGGGTTACGTGTGTATAGTTGTGTATGTGTAGGCCTGTGTGCGTGCGTACACCTGTGCGTATGCACATTGGCGTGTGTGTAAAGGCACGCGTGTGTGTGTATGTGTGAGTGTGTATGTGTATGAGCATGCGTGTGTGTAGGACATGGACGCCTCCGACCAGAAGAAGCGGATTCCGGTCGACAGTGCTCAGGACCGGAGGAGTCACGCCTGCAGCTGACGGTGATGTTGAGAAAGAAACCAAACATCAAGGACGGTCAAGTGAAAACAATTAGCAATCGTGATTGCTCAAAAAAGAACGGACTTCAAAATTAGAGCTGAAAAGGGAAAAATAATTTTATTATGTAATCACCATCGATACCACTTTTAAACAAAGAAAAAGGTTGCCGTCAATGAACCGGTTCCATGACTAGACTTCCAGGATATTTTCCCCACCAGAGTTTTCTCCGGCACGAAATCATTTTTAGTGCATTCGTTTGTCTCGAAACAATCCAATGCGGAATCACCAAGGAGCTTGAATCACTACATCGTATTGTAAAACGTCCAAACAGGATTTATACTATCCGCTTACTAACTATTGACATTTAAATTTTGCTTTTACATGCTTTGAATATTACTGAACAACTAAATGGTCAACAGTGACTTGAAAGAGTACTATTTCAAGTACAATTCCCTATATTTAAAGTTTCATCATGAATCGTCACAGCAACAGCAGTGACAATTATGAGAACATTCAAAATGACGTAGTTGCTATCATTGAACCACTAGCTGTTTCTATGAACGAACCAGCTAACAAAGTGGTTCATTCTTGAAATTAGGGATTGCAATACCGGACCAAAAATTCAATACCGGTATTCGGTATTTTTAAAACGTGATACCGGAATACCGGTATTAATACCGGTATTTGAAATTTCTGAAAAATGCTTGAAAACAAATTGTTTCGCTGCCACATTTCATATATTGGATAAAAATTGTATTATATATAAAAACGTATTGTGAACAAATATAAAACGAAGGAACAAATTTCATAATAAAAAATCGGTAAAAGTAAAGTATATAATGCATCCACTGAATTGTCTCTGGAACTCATTTAGTTCTCAACTTTCCTTGTAGTTGAAAATACTCTTTCTGAATTCACGCCGATCGTTGGTTCTGTTAACCATGCTCATACACCTCCTCAAATTGTCTAGAAGTCCTTCATCTTCAAATAATTCTGTCTCTTGCGTGTTATTAAAAAAAAAAAAAAGTTTTTTGTGTGTGTTTCTTTTGCATTGTGTGTATTATTATTATAATTTTTTTTAGATATTGCTAGTAGTAATATCTTTCCGAGAGACGATATTTTTTCAAGATTAACATCACTTTCTCTTGAGCATTGATGGTTCGTGTTTGATTTTTATTATTAGCACATTGTCTTGAAATTTACGATAAACTTGACCAAATTTGATCTTGTTAGTTGCTTTTATTTGTTTGAGCGTACTTTTCAAAGTTCTTTACAATTACAATTATTTAAATATCTGAAAAAATGTTTTAAGTGATTATGTTTATTTTCTATGCAATTTTTCAAGGCCCTGTAGAATTTCTAAATATTATCTTGCCAAGTATAAAGCGAGACATGACAACGAACCAATACCCGGTGACAACAAATTACCATTTGTTTTATTAAGATGCAATAGTTTTTTTGCCAAAATTTTGTACAGTTGAGACAACTATTTAAAGAAAGTATCATAAAATTATTACTGAAATTGATGGATGGAATAAATTATTCATAGAACAAATACATTGGAAATTACACTCAAAATTAACTTTTACAAAATGGGAAAGTAAGTGATCAGGGAAATAGAAAAAATAAAAACATGGTGCACAAAAACATGCAAACATGAGATTCATCTCATTTTGCAATTCCATCTAGTAATGCATTTGCATTCTATATAACTATTTGCATTCTTAAAGTTATATGGAATGCTATATGACTATTTGCATTTCATCTAGTAATGAAAATATCATTTTGCAATTTTTTCGCTACTTTTGTTTAATGATATTCTATTAATTCGCGCTTTTGAAGCCAAATTTTTACATCAATAGATTGCTTTTGGTTCTTTATCATGGGAAATAAAATGTCCATTTAAAATATAAGTAGGTTTAATAAACTGAATGAAACTTGAAAATTCTTTAATTGAAAGTATTTATTATTTTCAGCTGATACCGAAAGTACCGGTATTTTACCTCAGCAAATACCGTTATTAAGAAATTGCAAAACCGCTCGAAATACCGGTATTCGGTATACCGGTATTGCAATCACTAATTGGAATCTTATAAATATTATTGACGATTCAGCTCAATTATCTTTAATAATTGTTCAATCTTTTGAAATAAATGTGATAATGATGGGAAAATATTTTAAAAATAAGTTTTAGAAACTCCCTTCAGTTATCATATTTTCAACTTAAAAACTTGTGCAGTCGGTTCAGTATTTGTTAAAGAATTTTCAACACCGTTTCAAGTACGTTTGTTGTTCGAGAAAAATATCAAAATAAGTGAAATAAAGCCAGTGGATAACTGAGGGCATGCAACGTGCTATAGCGAATTCCTTATATTCAAGTAAAATCTTTGTGGATCAGACTTTATATCAAGTGTCGATAGAGATGTGGTAAAAACAGCTGTGTTGTGTGAGTCCTGAGAGGTTTTTACTTTTCTCCTAGTGATAAAAAACAATTTAAAAAAAAAACAGTTTTCTCTTTTTAAACAACTTACAATTATTTGCAGTGTTTGTTTATTTCCTGAAAAACTTTATATATTATGGTTTAATTTTCTTATTTGAGAATGTGGTCCATCGATGGAAACTCAATGGTCCATCCATAGCAACTGGTTCCCATGAATGGAACACATGATAAAAAATTTCTTTTTAATTTTTATTTTTTATTGAATATAGTTAGGATAAAAGTAAATATTTTTATTAAAGGTGAAATATACGGAGTAATTATTCCTATCGTTAATATAAACTTTGAGTCTGAACTACTTCCTAAAAAGGGTCAAAAGTGTTATGTGGTTCATTGACAGCAACCTTCCCCTATATTTTGAAGTCGGTGCAAAAACGAAAGGAAAAACGATGTATAACCATTTTCTGTTTGCATTTTGCTTGAAAACAGTTGATAATTAAGAACAAAACATTTGTACCGATATACAAATAGGTTGCTATCAATGTAATGTATGCGAATTCTATTTAAGAGCCTCGGTCCATTACAATTTACAATTGTAACTAAATTTTGGTTAAATATGGTTTTATCGATTGTTTCTGCACGGATTTCAAAATATATGTTTAAAAGTAGTATCGATGATGTTTAAAGAATAAAATTATTTTTTGCTTTTTAGAGCACTTTTAAGGTACAGTTTTGTGTGAAGTCGGTTGTATTTTTTTTTCTTCGAAATTATTTTATTTCACTCCTTTAGTGTAAATGTATTTCAGAAATAGCATGATGTTACCATCCCGAAACGTCATATAAATGTTCTACACTTTAAACAACTTATCATTGCATCTAAAACTATTTAAATATGAATGGTTTCACCAATTAATTTAAATTTCACAGGAATACAAATTGTTCGTAATAAAAAATCCCATGTCTTCTAATTTTGGCCCTAGTGAATGAACTTCACGTTTGTTTCAGGGTAACCTTCATTCTAATTTCAGAATTTATGTTATGGATGTACAGCAATGAATATATTCAACTAGGATGCTGGTATGTCGAAGAAGGGGGAGGGGGGGGGGGAGTAATGGCGCAGACTGCATCATTGACATTTTTTAAAGGAATTAAAGAATTCCAATTCTTAAGTTTTTCTTCATCTTTGTGAGCTTTGAAAAGCGAAACGTTTTCTTTGCCTTATCAGTACACACTTGTGCATAAATCCCGATCGGTTCACTAGGTAAAATGCTATGAATATACAAAAAAAAAAAAAAAAAACATATGGTTTGAAATGATAACCGCCTCCTTTTTGAAGTCGTTAAAAAAAAAAATCATCTAGTTATGCAAGTTAAAATAGTTAAAATATTGCATTACAAAAATGAATTTAGTAGTGACATAGTATGTACAAATTCAAAACTCTCTATCGTTATGAGGCTACCTGTAGTTATGAGTTGAAATTACAGGGGCTGTATAAAAAGTAATGAGACGCATTTTTTGCTGACGGGACTGTACCTCCCAAGTGCCTATCTGCCCAGTGGCTATCGAGTGAGGCAGTGAGAAGGCAATGGATGCCACCAGAGCCTGTACCTGGGTCCACGGTGCCTAGAGTCGTAAGTGGTTGGAATATCGTTCCCGTCAGGGTCTAGGGAGCCCCTGCCGAAAAGTCAGTACTCTGAAAAACCCATAGATGGTAGAGCTATAGACCCTAGAAAGAGTAGTGTGCCGATCGACGGGGAAAAAGTGAGGTCAGATCTGAGGAAAATCCAGATGGCGCTGCGCTCGAGGAGTATGTTATGCTCCTCAATCAGACTCGTTTTGAATCGGCGATTGCATGCTGATTTCGCAGTTTAAAAGCCCCGTTTTTTGGATTTAACTTATTTCTGCGCAAAAGACAATTTCTGTATTAAGTGCTAATTGTTACATGGGTGTTCATTTATTTTTTGAAGCATATAAAATTACCTTATGCTAATTTATCTTCAATGAAAATAGTAGACTATAAGGGGCCATTCATTAAATACGTAAGGGTCCCGAGGGGGAGGAGGGTTGGAAAAGCCTCTACGTACCCTTACTTGGCGGGGGGGGGGGGTTTAAACTCATTCTTACGTATTATTTTCTAAGTCGGTATTTCACATTAGAAATTGCGCGGTCAAGTGATTTGGCAGAGATTACGTTCCATTTGCATCTGGAAGGTAAGAAACGAGTTAGGATAAGATGTTTTTTTATTTGTTCTACAAAGAATTTATTGTGTAAAATATTATAGAAGAGTCGCATTGTGTATGGCATGTTTTATTTAATTAATATTACATCGAAAAAAAATTTTTTTTTTGAAAAAACATTCAGTTTAGATTTTAACTTTTCACTAACTATTTCTTTACGCAAAAGGTTTAATTTAAAAACGTGAATTTAATAACGATTCCAGTGATGTAACGATTCCAAGATTTGTTATTTTATCAACTTGAAAAACGAAATGGAATCTTATGTAAGAATAGGGAGGGGGAAAAATATTACGTACCCTTACATGGGGGGAGGGGGGGTCAAAAATTGCCAAAATCATCCTTACGTAATTAAGGAATGGCCCCTAAATATTCAATAACTGCACGTCTCTTATTTCTCTACTAATAATAAAGCTGAAAGTCTCTCTCTGGATTTCTGTCCGGATCTCTGTGACGCGCACAGCGCCTAGACCGTTCGGTCGATTTTCATGAAATTTGGTACAAAGTTAGTTTGTAGCATGGGGGTGTGCACCTCGCAGCAATTTTTCGAAAATTCTTTTTGCTCTTTTTTTATTTCAATTTTAAGAACAGTTTCCGAAGCAAAATTATCATAAGATGAACGAGTAAATTAAGAAATTATCATGACGTGGAATCGTAACATGGGAAACATAGGGGAACATGGGAACATAGCTAATTGGCGAGAAATTCATCATCCATCCATTATTTGTAAATATACAGACTAATCTAATGACCTTTTAATTTTCTCCTCCGGGCAAAGTCGTGCGGGTACCGCTAGTTTCAAAATAAAACTGCTTCTAAATTCTTGAAGCTAATTAAAATTATGAGGGCTTCTAACAATAATAAATATCAATTTTGTACAGGATTTTTAATAGTTGAAATTCAAGAAAAAAAAACTTTTTTTTAAATATAACTTACGTGCTCGTTGATTCCGTTTGTCCGAAAGTCTTATGGTCGGTCGCTAACAGTTACCAGGCGTAGCGTTGCTGGAGATTTCCAACCTATTCTCCAGACCTATAAACTGTAGAGATGGTGCTACCATATACCGAGCCCGAGTCGGGCTCTTTCTCATTTAGGGGCCTCATTGACTCAGGGGTCGCGCCTTTCTGCTTTAAACTCATGCTGGCTACATGAATGGGGCTTGAGTCTCCCAAGTGGCATTAAAAACAACAACAAACTGCGCCCTAAGCCATCTCGATAGATAATTTGCCTTAAAATATAAGTTTCAAATTTTTAGAGCCAATTGTGTAAAATTTTGTTTTGAAAACATCCTTGTCTTTGTGTCTATTTCAATAATGATCTTTTTATCGTCAATGTTATTTTACACATAATTTTCATTATATAAAAAAACTACAATATTTGGAGATTTTTTAAATTTTATACAAACCCAATATTCGTTAGGCAAATTAATATGAACAATTTCATTTATAATAAATTTATGCGTGGTTATTTCAGTTTCATCTGCGGAATGATCAAGTTTTATTTTTTTCAAACAGGGAAAATTTTTTTTAACTGCATAATTCCTGATGGACCTTTTCTTTGGTAATTTTTTAGCAAAGTATGTTGGCAGAATTGCCTCATCTTTCAAAAAAGGTTTTCCCCGAGGAATCAAAACTTCCTCACCATTTATAATATGCTTCATCATTTATAAACATTTTCAATAAAATGTTTTTCGAAATGCAGAGCACTAATTGAGCAATATTTATCAAAAACTTTATCTAACCTGGGAATTGACGAATTCCACTTTAGTTTTTCTTCACCTGCTGGAGCTTTAAGAAGCGTAACTTTTTCCTTGAATGTTTTGTATCCACTTTTGCACCCTGGTACGAAACAAGATGAAGCTTTATTTCTTCTAATGTTCAACTTTGATGATTCCATTAAAAGCCTTAAACGCTGTTTCATGAAATATTAACGAAATAAAGGTAAAAGAGAGAAACGAGGAACTAAATTGTAACAAAATCCCACGTCTACTAATGTAAACATCGCGAAATTGAACGTGCTTCTCGACCGCACTGCCCTCTAGCGGTTTTCATACAATATGTCTTCAAGAATCGAGGGGAAAAAAGCGCCTCCCAAATGCCCCAAAACCGGTTAGGTCAGGGGTGATGGTTACTGGCGGGACTCACTCCGGTCCGCAGTCGTCTTGGAGCTTTTGTTTGCGCAGCATCGTCGTTATAGTGTACCTCTATTGCTAACGTCGGTTCCAGCTCCAAAATGCTGAAAACATTTGAACAGCGTTACGCGATTAAATTTTGCATTGGACTTGATAAAACGGATTCAGATATTTTAGAGATCTGTAAGCAAGAGTTCGGAGATAATTGTCTGTTAAAAGCGTACGTGTTTTGGTGGCATAAGTGTTTTACAGATGGCCGGGGCAGAGTCGAGGATAAATCTCAAACAGGGTGTTCGTCAACCATCAGAACGAACACAAATATGGAACGTATGTTTGTTGTGCTAAATTCGAACCGCCGGTTAAGTGTGAGAATGATTGAAGATGAAGTTGGACGATAAAATGACAGTTCATAGCATCATCGCTGAAAACTTGAGAAATGCTAGAAACACCTGCTTCATCCTCCAAGACTACCTGGTTAGTAATGGTATCTCTACGCTTTCCCAGCCCACCTACAGCCACTAATTAACCCCAGCAGACTTCTTCCTATTCTGGAAGATGAAAACATCACTAAAAGGGCATCACCATGATACTCTGGATGCCGTGAAAGCGCTAGTACAACACTTTTGGAGGACACTCTGGAAGCAGACTGCAAATCAGCCTTCGAAGCTTAGAAGACTCGCTGGGATAAATGTGTGTTAGGCGAAGGGTCTTGTTTTGAAGAATTTTAGGTGTAAATACTATTATCTGAAATAGATTCTTAGAACACAGCTCAGTCTCATTACTTTTTATACATACCCTTTCTTACAATACCTTTACGTTTATTCTTTAAATGGTCTACTTTTTGTGTTTTTTTACTAACTTAAATGTGCCTTACGTTAAACTCTGCGGTTTATGAGAAATTTTGTTTCTTAAAAAATATTTATACAACCAAAAAACGTAATTTAATACCGAGATGCCCATGAATCAGGAAACATTGTATTGAAATAAGGAACAAAAATATTATACCTTACTGTCAAAACACAATTTAGTATAGTTTCGCACGCGGAGACACCAGCATAATGAACTGCAACTTCTACTTTGTGCTAGGTAGATTGTACTTACCATCTGTATTTTCTGTATATTCCTACATTGTATATATTTTTATAGCCGTATAAGTCTGTAATTTTTTCCAAGCATGTGTATCTTGCAATTCATCATCTTTCAACTTTTTCATTGAAGAGATTTTTCTGTTATGGTAGACTATTCACTACAACTTTGACTCCTTCTGCTATAGTTATTCTATTGCGTACCTGTTGATCAAACTCCGTGTCTTGTCGCGCACTGGTTGCATAGTTTATGATTGTTTTTATAAATTGAAAGATTATTTTACTAAAGGATTGTTCTTATTATGAAAAGCATTCCATAGAGCATCAAATGCTCAAGAGAAGTTAATTCAAAAATGATTTAAACTACTTGATTCACTTTGGGAATACATAAATCCCCTGTTAATTTCACATCAAAATCGGTTCATAAAACATTTTCTTACGAAATGAGTGCAGATCGATATTATTACTACCTTTGCGACATGAAAATCAAATCGCGCCCGATAAAAATAAATTTTAACACATTTGCATCGATAAAGGTGTTATTTCTACGGCGAACAGGAAATTATCGGAAACACTTCGTGTTGGCTTCCTGCAACCGTTAAATGAATACATTTTTTTTTAATCTCAAAAAACGATGCCTACACAGTTAAAATTTCGGCACATAAAAGGTTTTCATTTTAATGGACGGTTTATTCAAAATAGAAACAATTATCGGCCAATATTCAGCGCTGGAAACGTTTGATGAATCGTGTTTGTCCATTTTGTTTGCAATTTGAAAACGATTTTTCTGAAGTTCTAAAATTATTTTTTTAAAAATACATTGTATCTAATGATTTGTGTTGATGTTTGTAATAATGTTCTGTAAATAATCAATTGTTTAAATAGAAGTTACGGGAGATTGTAAATAATTTAAATTTTTTAATGATGTACTAAAAGTTACGCTTTTTTGATTCGGGTAGTTTCAAATAGTAATTATTACTGAAGAAAAGAACTGAAAGCTTCTCTCTTCAGTTATTTACACGCGTTTATTATCGATTCCGAGTCACAACTGACTACAACTGTATTTATGTCGAGGACTGCATACTAAGTGCCTTGCCTCCATTATTTTATATACCGATAGATGGCAGCACCATCACCGGATGAAACAGTTAATGAGAATTTAGAACTAGACCAGGAGCTACGCGTTTATTATTTAACTAGAAAATCTCTCGTCAAGGTATGACGAGTGAAAATTGCTTCTACTCTTCTACATTTGAACGAAGCAATTGCCCTGTTTGGTGATATTGTGGGCAAACTCCAGTGGATTAACCCTAAACTCGAGTAGTTAGCGTCCATTGTTGACCATTCTTTTGTTTCTTCATTCCTCTGAAATGACACAGTCTTACCAGTAAAACAGTTAAGTTATCGGATCGAGTTCAGCCTTGTCACAATAAAGCCTTTACTTGCATGTTAAAAATTACCAAAACATATTATCAAATTATCATGCCGTGGCTCGAGTTTCACTGTTGAAACTCTCGGGTTACTCGATCATTTGCTATTATATATATATGAGGATCATAAGATAATTCAGGTTTTAAATTTAACCTGGTTGCTATCTGATATCTTATATAATTATTTTGTTAGTTATATGTTTCGTCATTGCATCACCACTTACCCCTAAGAGCATAATTCTGTTTCCCCTGCAAAGTGAAACTATGAAAAACACATTTTAACTGACTTAACTGAAAGTCAGTCTTCATCACCAATTTGTGATTTATAAGCACTGAATTCGAAATATGACTTCACCCTTGACTTCAAGACTAATGAGCTGTACTCGATGAGAGCAGACATAGCCGTTTCTCATGCAGAAAATGATGTAAAATCCGCTCATCAAATAATAGCAAAAACGGACTTCACCGTACCCTCTAGAACAGAATCATTAATACCTGGCTTCATATTGTAGAAAGTAATAGTTTTCAATTTGGCCTCATCGAGAACCCCGACTTAAGCAATAGCCCAAAAGGAGTGCTGGTAGCATCTACGCTTGTAGACCTTTCTAAGGATGTAATTCCTGTGAGAGTCGCCAACGTGAGTGACAGGTTAAGGAACATTTGGAAAGGTGAAGTGTTAGCAACATGTAGTTACCCTCTTCCCCGGATAGACGACAGCTTGGACACTCTTTCCGTATACAAGTGGTTTTCGACCCTGGACTTGGAGAGCGGCTACTGGAAGGCAGTGATACACCCTGATGACCAAGAAAAGACGGTATTTGCAACTGAACAAGGCTTATGGCAGTTCAAAGTGATGCTCTTCGGCCTCTGCAATACACTAGCTAGTTAGTGCGTCTTATGGAGACGGTGTTTAGAGGACTCTCGTACGAATCCTATCTGGTCTACTTAGACGATTTCATCATTATGGGACGCAGTTTGGAAGAACATTTGGCTAACCTTAGAGAGGTGCTGCAAAAGCTCATGGAAGCCAACCTGAAGTTAAGCCTGTCCAAATGTAACTTATGCCGGCGTGAGGTGGGCTACCTTGGCCACATCATCTCTGCAGAGGGTGTGCGAACAGATTCAAAAAAGGTATTTGCAGTCAAGAGTTGGAGTCGTCTCGAAAACGTCCATCAGCTGCGAAGTTTCTTGGGATTCTTCACGTACTGCAGGAAGTTTGTGAAGGGTTTTTCCAACATTGCCAGACCTTTGCATAAGCTGACGGAGAGCAAGCAATATTTTGAATGGTCCAAATAATGCGAAAATGCATTTCTACTACTGAAGGAGGCTTTAACATCAACGATTATTCTCTTATACCTTCAACCCGAAAAATCCTTCACCCTTTACACTGAATCGAGCCACGATGGCATCGGAGCTGTTTTATCCCAAGAAATAGACGGCAACGAACATGTCATCGCTCACTGGAGCAAATGCTTATAAAAGTCGGAGCGAAATTACTGCGTTACCAGAAAGGAGTTACTACAATAGTTAAAGCTGTTGAACACTTCCATCATTACCTCTACGGCCGAAAGTTTCCGCTTCTGACAGATCATGCCTCGTTGACTTGACTTTTGAACTTCAAAAATTCGGAAGGCGAGATAGCCAGGTGGATACCGCGGCTCCAGGAATATGACATGGGGATCAAGCATCGAAAATGGTTGTCTCACGATAATGCAGACGCTTTATCAAGGAGACTCTGTCCTGAGAACTGCCACTATTGTTCCCAAATCGAGAAACAGTATGGAACGACTAGCCTTAGTGCCTATCAGGTGACAGTGACTTCAACATCATCAGAACCTGATCCATTGATTGACGACCAAGTTCGAAAAAATCAACTTGAAGCCCCAGACATGAAACCAATTTTGGATTCCATGGAAAGTGACAGTCGGCGACCTAACTGGCAGGACGTTTCCATCTTCAGTCGTGCAACAAAAATATACTGGGCTTTTATAGAACTCACTCCATTTACGGAACGGCGTACTACACCGAAAATCGGAATCTGAAGTTGGTAGAACATCCAGGTATCAGTTACCACTTCACCGATCAAGGATCTCATATGTTCTGAAGGAACTACATAGTAGTACGACTGGAGGACATTTTGGTGTCTTGAAAACCCTCTATAAAGTTCGAGAGCGCTTCTTCTGGAGAAAAGCGAAGGATGATGTGGAGAAGTGGTGTCATTCTTGTGACACCTGTGTTGCCCGTAAAGGACCGAAGAAAAGAAGCCGAGGAAAGCTACATCTGTACAACACTGGAACTTTTTTCGAACGAATCGGGATTGACATCATGGGTCTTCTTCCAAGAACTATTGGTGGGAACAAATACATCCTTGTTTCCATTGACTATTTCATCAAATGGCCCGAAGAATACCCATTTCAGATCAAGAAGCTACCACTGTAGCAGAGACTCTAGTCCAGCATTGGATCTCGAGATATGGAACACGTTTGCAGATTCATTCCGATCAAGGGAGGAATATCATCTCTGCTGTGTTTTAGGGTCTATGTCAAATTCTCAAAATTGAGAAAACTAGGACAACACCACTACACCCACAATCGTACGTCATCGTATAGAGATTTAAACGGCACAATTCTGAATATTCTCTCGCTTGTGATCTCCAGACTTCAACAGGATTGGGACAAGAAGCTACCACGAAACTAGTCTTCGGTCGTCCTCCAGATGTGCCTTCATCGCCTGAGGAGTACATCCAGGATCTCCAGGCCCGGTTGGAAGACGCTCATAACTTCGCACGAGAGCGAATCATCATCGCGGCGGAGAGGACGAAGACCCGATACGACACAAGGTCCTCTGGACATGAATTCTACGAAGGTGACTAGGTTTGGTTATGGAATCCCATTCGACGGAAAGGTTTTTCACCCAAATTGTTGTCGCACTGGGATGGGCCGTACAAAGTCTTTAACCGACTAAATGACGTCATAGTGAGGATCCAAAAATCACCTAACGCAAAACCTAAGATTGTGCATTATGATCGGTTATCCCCGTGCTATGGCCATAGTTCATGATTAATTACGTAAACAACCATTTGTCATCCTTTCTGGGGATTATACTGCCCGGAACGTGCAGTCCTTAGGAAGGAGGCAATGTTACAAATTCTGTAAATGGTAATTATTTTTATGATTAATTTTTTGTAATCTGGCTTAAAAAAAATTATCAATGCA
The DNA here is from genome assembly GCF_026930045.1 of Uloborus diversus. NCBI lineage: Eukaryota > Metazoa > Arthropoda > Arachnida > Araneae > Uloboridae > Uloborus > Uloborus diversus. Next base: position 50,807,940 of record NC_072736.1, read on the forward strand.
ATTTTCATGACGAATATATATATATATATATATATATATATATATATATATATCAACTGAACTTCAATTGTTACATCAAATTTGTTACTTAATGTGTCTGTAATTTACTAAACAGTTTCATGACCAGTTTCAACGGAGGAAACAACATTATCATCTAAACCTATCCTTAGGAATTCCTTGAAGAACAAAAATCCAATGTCATTCGCTGTGGATAACATAAACTTGTGTTGACTTTTAGTTCATGTTTTTAACAGGATTTGGACATTTGGATGTATAGCTGACGTCTGAAAATTATTTTCGATGCTTCTAAATTTGTCACTTGTGGATGGATGGAATGTATGCTTCATTCGTTCATCAAAATAGTACTTTCAGCTACATAAATTAGATCCAAGTGCAACATTAGTTTACTTAGAATGATAAAACCAGGTACCCTATGCAGGATGCTCCGTTTTAATCCGTAAGGCCTACATTTTCCCAACCGTTGGTCCTAAATGTATACTTTCAGTTGCAAAAATGTTAAAAATCAGATGCAGAGTTAAGATATTGTACGTGTGAAGTAAAAATAAAAAGAAGTCAAAGAATACAAGATTTAACTTTTCATACGGGCCCCAGGTCCTCTAACTTATGGTTAGGAAAATAATCTCCATTGAAAATTAATTCCAACACAAAAAGTTTGGAATTAGTACAACCAATATTCACCAAGCTATGAAACACAGCGTTTTGTGACTTACACCACTTTTCACTCGCCGTCAATAACACCTTTTGGGGGAAAATATAGCGGTTAACATGTGTTTAAAATTCTATATGTGTATGGAGAGGTTTTTTCAAATTGTTCAAGGTTTTGTAATGTGTTTTTGCGTATCATAACATTGCATTTATTTTCGAATAGCAATGAAAAATAAAAATACAGTCAATTCTCGATAACTCAAATCTAAAAAGACCGACGAAAAAACTTCGACTTATCGGAATTTCGTCTTACCACTAGTTTTGATTTTAGACATTTAAATTAATATGTACATATAACAGACAAAATTACAGAACTTAAAAGTTTTTCAGCACAATATCACAGTTTAACCAAAAATATTGAGAGAGAAAAATCAAAAGCATGGTTTTGATTTCGATATTGCTGGAACCACTTGAATAGAGCTGATTCCACTTCAGGAAAGGTACACATCTTAATTCGTTTCAAATCTCGATTCATTGGTTTTACCGCTTTAGAAGTTTATCTTTTTCTTTTAATATCATTGACAGAGTACTGTTTAGATATCCTTCAATAGTAAAAAAACTCTTTCTCTCTCTCGGAAACTTATATCAGCAAATGATCGAACTAACGAATGAAGAGGAACGCATCTCAACTTAGGTTCAACAAAGGTACAATCAATTGACTTGACAAGTTCACAGTTTAAAAGCAAATTCTTAGTCCAGCAACATGTCGAAGTGTAAACAGTACAGTCCAAAAAAAAAAAAAAGCTAATTCATGTCCGCACGTGCAACTCCATTATCGCACATTGACTCAGCAGATGCTCTTTTGCTTTAGTGCAAGTGAAGATGAATTAATTTTTCTCTCATAGTCACTTGTTTCTTTCTCTTTTTTTTCGTTCTTTCGAAATATATTTCGAGACATCTTTGAAAAAAACTTCGAGTTAAAAGAAGTTAATTTCGAGATGTCGAGAATAATTAGCATGGTATTAAAAACAAAGGGGTCAAGACTTGTAAAAAACTTCGATTTATAGAAACATACGAGTTTTCGGACTTCGAGCTATCGCGAATTCACTGTACATTGTTTTTCTTACTTTGACGACCTGTCATTCTCCTGAAAGGGCGATAAGTTCCAATCTCATCTTCTGTATGGTCTCTTAAAACTTCGAACTCGAATAACTCCTCGAGTTTTGGTTGCACAACTGTCAAGTTTTTTGTATCAGTAATAGTTTTCAATGGAGATTATTTCTCTAAATATTAGTTAGAGGATCTATAGCCTGTATAAAAGTCAAATTTTGTATTTTTTGACTCTTTTTATTTTTGCTTCACACTTTCAATATCTTAACTCCGCTCTGTATTTGAACATTTTTGCATTTAGAGTTATGCATCTAGGACTAACGGTTGGGAAAATAAAGGTCTTTCAGGTTAAAACGGAACATCCTGTATATTGTCAGCTCTATTCTTAATACAAGTAATTAGACATTGGTCCTAAAGCCGACTTTTTTAGACCCGAAATGAACGAGTTCTACAGCTTTTCCTCTATGTAAAAGAAATGGGGAAGCGTGTTTTTGCGATTAGGAACAATGGGGACTTAAAAAGGATTTGTTTTTAATCGGTTCGATTCCCTTTGTCAATAATTACTTCGGTATACTGAACCAAAGTTTACAGTGACGAAATTAAAAAAAAAAAAAAAAAAACTTTTAGTATCTAGCCGAACAGGTTACCGTGGGGTTCTAGTAGAAAACTGTTTGAAGTGATATTTAATTTGGGCTGATGAGAGAAAATATCAACGTGCGACAGAAATAAACACAAGAGCAGCAGTAGAATGAATATGATCTTATTCAACACACTTTTAGTTTTTTAAGAACGCTTAAAATAATGTATAAAATCGAATAAAAAAGCAAAATTAAAGTAAAATATGGCCAATATGAAAAATACTAAAAATGGTAATGATAGAGAAATATTTTTGCCTGGTCTTTTTGTTTAAATAATTTTCTTTGTTCAATTTATAATATTTACTTGAAGTTATATTATTTATTATGTACTAACTTGACTGTCTTAAAGTATTAATTTGATTTTTTTATGGTAAATTTTGAATCTAAAATTTTTGCTGAGTAAATAAAAATTTTCGGTTGATAGTTTCTCTGGAATCTCAAACTGAGACAAAATTAACCTAATGACATTCTAGGGCATTAAAATTTTGGTACCAACTAAGGGAAAAAATATATTTAAAACCGTTAAAAATCAAGATTGCTATAGCATATTATTTAATTTGACTTTTTGGAATACTTTGGCCTCATGAAATGGAAATTCTGAAATCAATAAACTAAATTTCCTTCTTACACTGTTACTCCAAACGTAACTTTAACTTTCTGATTTGCTTACCTGGACAAAGCTGATTTGCGCATTCTGAATTCGAAACTCCTTCTCCACTCTTGTCGTCTCAGCACGTTTTGAAGACGAACGTGAAGATTTCATTCCGTTCGAATCATCCTGCGTCATGCATAAAACATTGGAAGGCGCCACACTCGCGCTCTACCACCTGATTGATTTCTCTCTCTCTCTCTCTCTCTCTCTCTATATATATATATATATATATATATATATATACATATATACACACACACTAAGAAACTTTAACATAAACTGTATTTCTGTATTTTTAGCATGGACAATTCAAACAAATTAAATTAAATTGAATCAAGCTTCACAACTTAGTTCAATAGGCGCCACAGGCAGCACTTTGATACTGGTAGACGATAAATTTAATAGCAGTATAAAATTTGCACAAGAAGGAACGTAAAATAGAATCAAAATCCCCAAAGCACCCTAGGGCCTCATCAGGGGGTTTCTTCCCAAGGGTAGGGAAAATTCACTAAACATCTGAAGGTGTTTCCCTACCTTCGGGGAGTAACTCCATGATGAGGCCCCAGGGTGCTGGGGGTTTTGAATCAATTTTACGTTTCTTCTTGTTTAAATTTTATATTGCATAATATATATATATATATATATATATATATATATATATATATATATATATATATATATATATATATATATATATATATATATATATATATATATATATATATATATATATATATATATATATATATAATGAATTTTTCATGCAAAGTTTTACTGCTTTACGCATTTAATTACAGTTCGTACACTCTTTACACTTTTCATCGATTGCGGCATTCCTTAGTTTCGTGCTCCTTATCTTTACTCTTGACTAATAATAAAGCTGAAAGTCTGTATGTCTGCATCTCTGGATATCTGGATCTGTGGATGTCTGTTACGTGCATATTGTTAGATCGTTCGGCCGATTTTCATGAAATTTGGCACCAGTAGTTCGTTTCAGGTGAGCACCTCAAAGCAATTTTTCGAATATTCGATTTCATTCTTTTTCTATTCCAATGTTAAGAACATTTTACCGAGCAAATTATCATAACGTGGACGAACAAATTATTATAACGTGCATTAGTAAATTAGCATAACGTGGATGAGCGAACTACCATATGTGACCATGGGCGAGCAAATTAACGTAGCAAATTGGCGAGAAATTTATCATCCATTATTTGTAAATATACAGGCGAATCAAATGACCTTTTAATTTCCTACTACGGGTAAAAAGCCGTGCGGCTACCACTAATTATAAATCTAGTACATAGACATCGGCGTAGCCAGGATACCCGTTAGGGAGGAGCAAGCATAGACGATTAAAAAAGCTAAAAGGTCTTGAAGTTCAAGCTCCTCCACCCCCCTCCCCAACAAAAAAAATTTATTCTATTATAGGTCAGATGAGAAGGAAAACGCGGCTATCCACATAAAAGGTTTTGAAATTGAAGTCCTAAAAATAAAATTTTAAATTATCTTTAGGGACATTAGGAAGGAGCATGGAGATATAGTAGAGAAGCCCAGAGTGTTTTTGGGGATTTACTCTAGTGCGTCAGATAAACATAGAGGAGATACCTTACATCCTGTCGAGTACCTACACCAAATGTTGACCTTTTTTGCTGGTGGATGCGTCTAGAACATCCTGTCAGATTAGTAAAAAAAAAAAAAATGATCATTGGATTTATTAAAGGCGCGTCAGATTAAGATAAGGTGGTTTAATTGCAAGTTAAAGAGTGTATATTTAAAAAAATCTGACGATTTAAGCGAAACGCAAAGGTGTTAGAAAGTTACAAAGTTACAAAAAAAAAAAAGTTTTTCCCCCTAGTTGTCAGATTAAGAATACCCCTCAAAATAATCGTCGGATTTTAAGCTACCATGATTGCACCATCAAGCTGAACCTTCTGTATAAAAATCTGACACGCTTGAGTATTTCAATATGACATTTTTTTTTTGCAGTGGTCAGATTAGTAAAAAAAAAAAAAGATCATCAGATTTATTGAAGCTTGTCTGAATAAGATAAGGTGGGTTAATTACAAGCTAAAGAGTGTACATTTAAAAAATCTGACGATTTGAGCGTAACGCAAGGGTGTTAGAGGATTACAAAGTTACAAAAAAAAAAAAGTTTTTCCCTACTAGCTGTCAGATTAAGAATAACCCTCAAAATAATCGTCAGATTTTCTCTACCATGACTGGATCAAAAAGCTGAACCTTCTGTACGAAAATTCAACACGCTCGAATGTTTCAATTTAAAGATTTTCTTTTTCAGCTTGTCAAATAAGTTAAAAAAAAATAAATAAAATAAAGATCGTCAGATTAAGATAAGAGGTGGGTTAATTACTAGCTAAAGAGGGTACATTTAAAAAATCTGACGATTTGAGAGTAACGCAAGGGTGTGGGAGGGTTACTAAGTTGCAAAAACAAGAAAAATCATTTTTTTCCCTTCTAGTTGTCAGATTAAGAATACCCCCCAAAATAATCGTCAGATTTTAGGCTACCATGACTGGATCATGAAACTGAACCTTCTGTATATAAATCTGATGCGCTCGAGTAAATCAATATGTCGATTTTTTTTGCATTTTCAAAAATTCGATACAAGCTTGGGTCACTTCCAAAACGTCAGTCTTTTTAAATTGAGACATTTTTAAAGGTAACTTAACCTCCCCTCTGAATATCTGACGCGCTCGAGATTTTTACTTCCTTTTACAAAAAAGGAAGTATTGTATTCGCGAAAAAATTTTCACTTAAAAATCGCCCTTAATTTCCATTTTGCTCACCCCCAAATGAATGTTGAGTTTTTTTTTCGATTCGACCACATGCGGAAAAGTGCCTAAGAATGTATAGACACGCGAAATATCCATTTTGACCATCACCGAGGTAATTACAACGACTTTTCTCGTGACGTCTGTATGTATGTGCTGTATGTGCGTATGTGCGTATGTATCTCGCATAACTCAAAAATGGTATGTCTTAGAAAGTTGAAATTTGGTACATAGACTCGTAGTGGGGTCTAGTTGTGCACCTCCTATTTTGGTTGCATTCGGGTGTTTCTAAAGGGGTCTTTTGCACCTTTTTGGGGGGAAATCATTGTTAATTTCGATGCAAACTCAAGTGGTGTTATAATTTGGCGGTCACTTGGCGATATATCGCCAGTCTTTTGGTTGCCAAGTTTTGTCGCCAACTTGGCGAAAAATTTGGCGATTTTTTTTTTTTTTTAAATCTGCTTTCAATGTGGCCATTGCTAGTGATATTTAAAGAGTTAGAGAGAGAATCCCATTAAAATTGCAATAATAGGGAAATAGCATTAAATTGGTGTAAAAGGAAGTCATGTGATGCACACATCAGCTCGTTTTTTTTTATTTTCGTTTTTTATCCTTCCGGATGGCCACACCCACCACGCAATTCGGCAGATAAACATACCTTGAGAATTAGAGACAGGTTGGAGCATCACATTTATCAATATCTGACACGCTCGAGTATGTCCATGTAACTGTTTTTTTACATTTATGAATTCAGTAGACACTGTACCCACCACTGAAATTGAACATTATGCAACATTTTCTTCTTCTTATAACCTAAACTACAAAATCCAATAGGTCCCCACTACGCTGGAGTAAAAATCCATATTTAGCATCATGGGCTCCCTGATAGGGATAAGAAGCTCTTTTCTAGAAGAAGTAAGTTGCACCTTCCTAGCCCCCTCTGGCTACTCCCAAGCACATAAACGACTACGTGGTTATTTCACATGATGTTTCGTTTGCTTTGAGTAAGTCATTTTAATATGTTTTTCATGCTCTGCTTGATGTTTTGTCTTTATTTTTTAGTCTAGATGTAGAGTTTAGTTTTTAAGTGATATTTTGTTTCCCTACTATCTGCTGTTAGATTTACTTTTAGTACTTATTTACTTTAGAATTAAATGTAATACTTTTAGCTCTTGTTATATTGACTCGGCTTTCTTTTGAATTTCATACTCTTTCCACTTTTGCTACTTGCTTGGTTTCTATCATTTCTATCATGTTCTGGTAGGTATGGGGGAGAGTTCCTGTGATGATCCTGGTTCAGCCTCACTATGTTGCCGTAAGTCAACATGACCTGCCAATTTGTGGGCATTCATATCTGCTTTTTGTTACATTTTAGGTTTAGTCGTAAACTAAAGTCAAACTTGAAAATTATAGTACGAAGTGTAGAAAATTAAATAAAATTACAAGGAAAACTCTGGGATTCCACCTGTTTACTGTGAAAAACAAGGATATTTGCAAAAAGTTTCCCGAATCACTACTAACTTTATGGATGCAGACTTTTACTGCTGTGACAAACATTTTCATTTACCAGTACGAAGATAGACTCAGTTTTTTATTAGGTGTTTCGTCTTTAGCTCCGTTGCGGCCCATACAGATAGATTGAGTCTCGAATTTAAGGTGCCAAGATATTACTTAAAAATAACCTTAGTTTTCATGAAGGGTTTCTGATTTATTCCAGATACTCGACTGCTGTTTATTAGGAAGGTTTCTGATTTTTTTCGAAACATCTCAGGATGATTTTGAGAAATTTTCTGACTTTTGGAAGAAAAGTTTGGTGTTTTTGCGAGATATGTTACTAGCAGATATTAGGTACATCATCTGTTCTTTGTTTTCCAAGATCGTTCCTGGTTTAATTTACGGTGTGTTCAAAAAAAAAAAAAAAAAAAAAAAAGCCATTATAACGAAACGACTCGCAAGTCTTATACTACTCTGTCGTTGATTTTACAATTGTGAAGTCCTAGATGGTCTAGAATGTAAGTTTTGATTTTCATTTTCACCACGGGATATCTGCGTTGAGAAAACGTTTTTTTTCTGCTAAGTTGTAGGCGAGCAAGGAAAGTCACGGCACTTTCAGATCTCACTCTGCACTGTACTGCTTTGTCTCTGCTCACTCTTCATGATTATTTCCGTGCGTTCAGGGATTTCAATGGTTTTTATCCACTTCTCGAGAAAGTCACGTGTCATTGTTAAAAAGTTTCCTGAATTGCTACAAGTTGCACGAGTGTAGATTTCTCACTGTTGTGAAAAATATTTTTAGCTCCCAGTTTAAAGATTAATTGAGCGTAATTATTGAGTGTATTGGCTTCAGTTCGACTACGGCCTGTCCAGAGTGTTAAGGCTCCTAAAGGGAGGGAATAGGTTTATGAATTCCGTAGCTTTGCAAGAATTGCAGGCGAGTTACATTCTTGATACTTGCTTGCAAATCTGTCTTAGCTTTGGTCATGTTTTTGAAAATGCTTTTGGAGATTTCTTAGTAAATGAGAAAGGGGGCCAAGATGTTATACTAAACCTACCGAAGTTTTTTCTGAAGGTTCCCGAGAGAGGAGTGGCTTCAACAGGAAAGAATTCTGAATTCTTCAGAAAGGTTCCAGGATAATTTCAAAAAGGTTACTGGATTTTAGCGGAAAATATTCCTGTTTTTTGCACGAGGTGTTATTTGCAGAAATTGGACACATTAGCAGCACTTTAATTTTCAGAAACGTTTCTAAATTGTTTCTACAATGTGACTTCACTGTGCTTGTTTAATGAGAGGTTAAAAACGTTCAAAACAATCTAAATAGGACCCGTCATCCGATTTCTTCATACGAAGAAAACCAAAGCTTTACTAACATCTCACACACATTGAAAATGTTTACAGACATAAAGCGATGGGTGATTCCATGCTCAGAAGGGGTGTGCTGTAGCCAGTCGGGAAGTTTTGACTCATCTCCCTACCAGGGGTGCCCATCCCCCCAAGTTTAATGGCGCAAATCCTTCCCCCTTCAAAAAAAAAAAAAAAGAAAAAAAAATCTAAACCCTTTTTCCCTTTTTTTTTTTTATTTTTTAGCCCTTTTTTTGTTTTATTAATTTTTAAAAATATTTTTTATTTAACTTATTTTTAAAACTTAAATTTTTTTTAATTTAAGTTGATTTTTTAATTTATTTATTTTGAATTATTATTGTCATTATTCTTTTATTTGAAAAGTTCTGTGCTACGCAAATGACATACACACACACACAAACTAAATAAATAAATGAAATAAAATATGAACATAATAAAATAAATAATTTTAATATAAAATAAATCAATAAATACATTTACATAAATAAAGTAAAAAACAAATAATAAAAAAATCCCCCCCCCCCCCCGCCAAATTTTGATGGCGCAACTCCCTCTCATAATCCCTCCCTGTAGGCACCCCTGCTCCCTACCTCCCAGATCTCACATCAAGTGACCTTCTTATTCTCAAGCACCTGAAGTTTATTCTTACAAGGAATTTCTGGTCAATATTAAAAACAAAAAAGAAAAATAAGATAGTTACAACAACCGTGATGGGATCGAGCTTCAACAAGATGCATCCAAACACTCGAAGAAATTTAAAGGGGGCATCGAAGTATGGCACGACGCAATACTTCGATAAATGCCTAAACAAGGGTGATAAGCATAACGGAAAATTGTCTGACTAAATGGTTTTAACGCATAAAATTAGCTGTAATCTTCTAAATTTGTGCGTTAAAACGTTGTTGATTACCATTTACTTCTTGGCACAAAGGTATTTATTTATTTTTTATTTCTAATAGTCTGACTAATCAACATTGTTTAAAAAAATCATGAAATTTTACGGTAAAAATTAGTGGCATCCATTTTTCCAGTGACTTTTACCGTAAAATTCTTCTTTCTGTAAAATTTTACAAAAGAATAAACCAGAGTTAAAAAATGCAAAAAAAATGCGAGCAAGAGGTTTGATCTCGGGACCTTCGCACGGGCAGGCGGCATCGCTGTTCACCATACCAAATGGGATATAGAGAGTGATGGGAAATACGGTGTTATGTGCTTCGCTCTGAAAGTCACGTGGTGTATCAATTGGCGCTGCAATCGTTAATTTTTTTCGGTACAATTTAATGCATTTTTCCCCTGCACTGTAGACATTCCATTTTACAGTAATATTTACTATAAAGGTTTCCTGAATATTTCACAGTGTAGTTTATCTCTTTATATTAAATAAAAATAAGAAATTCTGGATGGAAGTCTGTGGCGGTCCTGCATCCAGAAGACTCCATACAACAGCCTTGAAATTTTGTACAAAATTACTTCGAGCCCCGGTGGTTTGCACTTGGAGTTTTGTTTTTTAAAATTCGAATTAGTTTTTTTGAAATTAATTTTTTTAAGCTAAAATTTTGCGTAAATTGCCTATTATTGTTCATTAAAGGGGTGAAAAATTAGGGTAGAATTTTCCGCGTTATATGCAATTTGTTTCAATGTTCTAACTTAAACATGGCGGGAGTTGTTTGCGTTTTTAGCTCGAACTTTTTTAGATTTAGCTAAAATTTAGGAACTACTTTCTTCATTGGATCTATCAGTAAAATGTGAAGGAATTGTCCCACAGTTTTCTTTTTGACATCACTGGAAAGAGCGGCTTTTTTTTAACTCCAGATCTAACTCGACCTATGGTCGAAAAACTAAGCTTCTATCTCCAGCGGAAAAAAGTTACAATCAAGTTCGAATAATCTCATCTCCATTAAAATTATTGATGCTTTATTTATCGTTGCCAGTTACGTCTTTTCGATTCACTTGTTTCTTCTTTCTTATTTACAAACTTTTAGGGTCAAATAAGATTGCAAAGCAATCTTCGGGGGTTTACTGAGCGCCAGCGAGCAGGGAGCGGAGCTCCGCAGTTATTTAAATAAAAGTTAGCTCCAAGTGGTTAGTTGATTCTTTTTGTGTAGCTAAACGGATCTAAAACAGAGCTATGAAATAAAATTCTTTACTGTTAAAAAAATTTAAATTAAATTTTCTGAACCGCTGAGAAAGTTGAGCGTAAAGTCAGCATGGATTGAACGGAAAGAGAACATCACTAGAAACCCACGTGCATTAATATTTTAGTTTAAACGTCTTAGGGCGCTGCCTAGAGAGCTCAAAAGAACCAAAGGTTCTGACAATGCCTTACAAAGCCATATCCGTTGGGAACTTCATTCCCTTTTCGACGAAATAAGACGCATCTGGATTTTCCAGTAATGAAGAGAAACTTCATTTTTCTTGGAAACTTCTCGCATTCGTCCCAAAATATCCCGCCTTAGTGGTTATTATGGAGGCAAAATGTGCTAAGCCCCTCCTAATAACAGGGCGCAAGTATTCGCAGGGCTCTAGATTACGCCGCCTTTTATCACACAGTTGTTCCTTGCCCGTAATGAAATTTTTGCCAAGAACGGTCAGCGAAGAATTTCGAAATTAAATTCTGATTTCTGTCGTGGCTCTTCTTCGGGACAGAATGGAACGTTTTATCGTGGTTTTGTACAATTTCGCAGAAGTTATGTATGCAAGCGAAAAAACATGTTCTTTAAGAGCACAAATGTTGGAACTAGATTAGATAGAAAGTAAGTTCAAGCGTCAAAAAGCATGTTTGACAGTTAAAAAAAAATATATATATATAGCTTTCAAAAAAAAAAAAAAAGAAAGAAAGAAAGGAAGAAAGAAAGAAAAATAAATAAAAATAAAATAAAATAAAATAAGATAAATAATAAAAAAGTAAATAAAAAAAGCATATCAAAATAAATACATTTTATAAAAAAAGAAAAGAAAACAAAAATAAATCACATGTTGTAGTTTCTTTTGGGTAAAAGCAAAACGTCTCTGGTTTTATTTCTGCCCCACTTCTTGGTGTTAAAAAATAAAGCACTGCGAATTTTCCTTTTATATCCCGTTGCCAAAAATAAAATAAATTAACTCTAACTTTAGACTGAAAGTCAAAGAATATCATTTTAACGATTTATTGTTCCACAGTAAATATTAGAGTTGCAGAGTCGAACTTGTAGCCGTGGAGTCAGAGTCGGACCGATTTTGGGGTGTAGAAATCGGAGGCAGACACGGGAGTCAAAAGCACTAAAATTCTATGAGTCGGAGCCGGTCATTTTCTCTTCGAGTCTATTTTTACCAAGGCTGTAGAGTCAGAGTTGAACTGAGTTTATGGTATAAGAGTCAGAATCGAGACGAATGTCCAACAATTCTCGGAGCACAGGAGGCCCGACTCTGACACCCTGGTAAAACTATCTGCACTTTGAACTCATTTCATTTTGATTCCGTCATGTTCTGCAGGCGGCAATAATAATAAAAAAAAAATGAATTGTTTAAAATACACCCTTAAAATAGCTAAAACAGAAAAAAAAAGGAAAACTGTACATTATCTTTATTAACAGCTTTTTCCAACAATCCGTTTGCGAAAATTTGCGAATCTGTTTAGAAGCAAACCCGTCTTTAAGTAAGGTTCTATGTGTGCTTTAAATTTCCCTGTAGGCTAAGGGGAAGTTTCTTTTAAATGTGCAAAACCACGCAGTGAAATATGAGAATGATGCGTCCAGGCAGATATTTTCAAAAAAAAAAAAAACCATAAAACACACCGCCAGCTTAGTCATTCCATCCGAGGACTGCAGTTTCGTGCATTTTAGCACTCACTAGCCCGGAATAGGAAGTAACTGTGTAACTGTTTTGGCATGTTTTGTGTAACTTACTGCATAAAAAAAAGTTTGTTTTAATCGGACTACTCTCTCAAAATTTATTACTGGAGAGGGGGGAGGGGATTCTATACAGATAGACACACAGACGAATATTTTTACTACCTCAAAACTCTACTTTCTAATCTTTTATTTGTCCATATTTGATTATTTTATCATATTTTAAGTTTTTTTCTTCATTTGTAGAGATATTTTTGGGATGCATGAAGGCTTTTCACACGATTATTTTCTTTCTTTAAGTTTACGGAAAAGTAGACTAAAAAGAGGCAGAATAATAAAATTCTCTGGTCACTTTTGAGAAAATAAGAACCCCCCCCCAAAAAAAAAAATGCGTGAAGAAAATGCACTACTTCTTAAAATGTCAAAGCTTAAGGTCTTTTTAATGACAGTAAATAATGAACTACAAAAAAAAAAGAAAGAAAAAAAATCCTTAAGAGTCTATTCATGAAAATGTAAAGTTTTTACTATTTTTTTAAATATGTTTTTCCCAATCCAAATACTTGTACACGCTTCAGCTAATGGAAATTTTAGGTTATTTTTCCATTTGTACTGATTATACCTTCGGATTGCATGTGTGTGAGAGATGACTCTACAGAAGTTTAAAAGGGTACAAAACTTTGGAGAAATTTGATTCGGTATGTGCAGTTCACATTTAATTTCTACCCAACTTTTTGCTGAAGAATTCAAGAGTTTTAACTTTTGATCGAGTCTTCCGTACACCGCTAGATGGATGGTTCTACAAAAGTGGGAAAGTCTATTCCACACTGAAATTGTACTCAGTTTTTAGCCTACTTTCCCAGTAAAAGTCAGAAAAAGAAGAAAAAAGCATGAAAGAAGGCTTAATTCATCTTAAAAATATCGCGAAAAACAAAAAAAAGTCAAAAATAAATAAAATAATTAAATAAATATTGAAAAATTAAAAATTGGAAAGTAGGGTATTGAGATGGGGAAAAATGTCTGTCGGTCTGTCTGTCGGTCGGTCTGTCGGTCCGTCGGTCTGTCGGTCTGTCTGTCTGTCCCCCCCTAATAACTTTTGAATGAATAGTCCGATTCGAACAAACTTTTTTGTTCGAAAGATCTCGGCGAGGACACCTCATTCCCATATTTCACTTTTTGATTTGAACTATTTTTTGTTCAATTTTAAACAGTTCAAAAAAACTTAACATTAGCGCCTACGGAGAAATTGAAAGCAATTCCGAAATGTGAGGCGAATTTGCTTCAAATAAACTTTGTAGGAAAAAGCTTTTGATAAAAAACTTGTATATAAAATATCTTTTTGATTTGAACAATTTTCCGTTCAATTTTGAACAGTTCAAATCCTTGAACATTAGCGCCTAAGGGGAAACTGAAAGTCAATGTAGAGTCCGTACTTGAAGACGGATTTACTTCAAACAAATTTTGTTGGAAATAGCTCTTAACGCCAAACTCTAGACTCTGACTCCGAGAATTTAGGGGCACCTGACTCCGACTCCTGTGTCCGACAATTAATCGGACTCCGACTCCCCGACTTCGACTCTGACTTCGTAGCTTTGACCAAAATTTATACACGAAGGACAAATGACTGAGTCTGATTCTCGGATATTCGACTCCGACTCCTTTATCTCAAAATGAGATTGACTCCGACTCCGCAGCTATGGTTTTAACGGCGAAATAATTATTGTTCATATGACTTTTTTTTATTTTCACGCTAAAGTTTTAATTTAGGTATTTAGTTGTCGGGGAATAAACTCGAAGTCATTTATGTTTCTACATAAAGATATGCGCAGACGATTATTATTACTTTCTTTTTTTTTGCAATGAAAAGTATTTCTTTAAGTTGACATTTTACCGTTTTTATTTATTTGGGTAAGTGCATTAGTTCATTACAAAAATTTTTTTTGTTAGCAGGGAAAAAGAAACGATTATTTTTAATGGAAAAAAGTTGGCTGCTTTGTTTAAAAGGTGCTGCTATTTTATTTGTTCGGTTTCTTTTAACTTAATTTTATTATTATTTTAATTTTTTACGCATCTAATTTTTTTAGATGAGTGAAGAATATTTTATTCCTAGAAATTAGCTTAAAATATTAAAAAAATATGTTTGAAACAATTTGCGATTTTAGCTATTTTTGAAAATATTGATCAGGTACTAGAAAGTAGTATGGGTATACGGGAAAGTAGGCTCGTATAGTTCTAGACAGAACTTCTTGTTCTTAAAAAAACTTTGTTATGGACTCTTCTTTAGGACTGTATCTATAATTCAAATAATTAACTTCGCCGAAATTAAAAAAATTTCCCCATTGAAAATAATTTTTTTTAGCGAAATGTGTTTGGTATGCCCTGTTTCACGGCATTAATTTTCATATTCTAAAAAACTAGAAAAAAAAAATAGATTTGAGATTTTGACTCAACTTTTTTACAACTTAATATAGATATTTCATTTTCTTATGTGTTTCATAATAAATGTTATCATGAACATTTATCATGAAACAGTGAGTAAACATCATCTCAGAAAACGAGTGTAAACATTAGCTTAAGCACTGTCTGAAAATCAAACATCCCCCCCCCCCCGCTCCCCTTAGAATTTTCGTTACAAAAAGTGGCACTGCTGAAAAAGAAGCATTTTATTATTTTATTTGACGCATTGTTTTAATCTGATACAAAATGCATTTTTACCTTCCATAAGCATTTTTTTAATTGTGACAACTTTAACTTCAGTTTCCGGGTAAGTGTTTTTGTACCCCGTCTTTGGTAAGGCTTGCAGAAAACCAGTAAAATATAATTATAATAAAACTTGACAAATTTCTGAAAAAGGAAACTTACTCAGGAATTCTTGAAAAATTCAAGCGACGTAGAGCTGTTGTGCTATGCATACTTCTTCAGAAGCTTCCTCTTTAAGGTTAGAGTACAGAAAGCAGAAAAATAAAACATGTTTAATGGAATTATATGTTCAGTAAACTATAAAAATCAAGTCTTCCTAACGAGCACATTTGCAAAGCTTCTTCTAAAGTGTTAAATTTTGTATATGAGTTTGCTTTTTAAGATTTTTTTTTCACTTTCTAAACTTTTGCAACGCTTTTATGAATTTTGTAAGCAATTATATTTCGTTCTTTTCCGTTTTATTTAAGTACTCTTAATGAGTTAGATGAATAATAACTAGAATAAGCGCAGTTTCATGTATTGTACATCTTTGGTTTGGTTTATTCCTGCTGATTTAAATTTTCAATGTTATATTCGTAGAAATAATGAAGATATTTAAATTGAAGCTAATTCCTGGACGAAAAGTTTATTTGACTTGTCATTTAGCTTGTACAGCGTTTACGATTTGGTGTTTAATTTATTACTAATTGAATGTTTTAACACGAATTTTAAATGTATTACAAATCCTTACAAATCCTTGTTAGCATTGGGGAAGACCGCCTATATTGGACCCCAAGAACATAAGGCCTCTACCGGTAAATGCGAAGCAAAACAAAAATTAAAAAAGACTATGTGTAGCTAACTTTAATTAGGAACCGTCTTATGTACTTACATTTTCTATAAATATGACGATAATTTAAAAAAAAAAAAAATTTTTTTAAAGTAGCAAAAGTTCAATTATAAATATATGAGCCTATATTGAACCACGTGCTTCCTAAATTGGACCATAACAGTTAATGTTAGAATAGCTTGCATTTGAACTATACAGTCTTTTTACAGGATTTTGCAATAGCCTTTGCTTTGGGTTAACTTGGCACATCGTTGATGAACCTTCTGAGGGCATTTCATACACTTACTCATGTTTCGCAACTTATCTCTATGGCAAATATTGCAATACCAATAATATATAATTGCAATTGTTGTTTTGTACGGTTTTTTGCTCCTTCTTGTGCGACTTTTTCTGTTCCGTGTCCTTTTTATGTGGCGATGACGTTAGAACGTTTGCCGAAGTAAATTTCCTTTTTCTGCCTCCCATTTTTGTCAACTTTACAAAAACATCAATAGAACCGCCAACCACTAGTTGATGAGAATTAGCCTCTGATTTCTCGGAGCTTGTACTAATTTTATGCGTACCTTGTTCTTGTGCATCTTGTACAGCTGGCGCCAAACATGTTAAGTGTTTACTTTGGTGACTAGCCTCATCTAGAATACTAACTTCTAACTCGGCTGCTGCATAGTCGCTGTCAATAAACACATGTGTTGCAACAGGTTTAACTCCTGTTTTTTAGAATTCACTCACAGAATTGACCACGCTTGCAGCTTGTCCATAAGAGTCACCCAACAGTCCAACATTTGATATTGGGTAATGCACCTCATTGTGTGTTCTCGCATCCACGTATTCCATGCTCAATTATGTGGACAGAAGCTTGAAAAAGACCACTTCTAAGGGCTGGAGACTATGCGTAGTATGTGCTGGAAGAGAAAACATCAGTAGACCGTTGTCGTTAGTCAAGTTTATAGCATGGCCCCATGTCATCGTTCTTGCGAGCAGTTCTCTCTCTCTCTAAGGCTCTTTCCATCATTTTTTCCTCCGAAGAACCACATTTCCCCCTTTTGAACATCCACCAAGAATGATAGAAATTAACTTAGTTTTTAATTAATAAAGAAATCAGCTAAAAAACCATGTTAACGAGCACACATATTAATTAAATTAAAAAAAAACTTTTTATCGAACAAAACTGAAATTGAAGCTTTTTTTCCGAAATGAAAAGAAAAAAAAAGAAGCTATTTTATGAGGTTGCAGCTTCTAAGCAACTTGCTTAGCAAAAACCAGTCCGACTGAATGCTTTAATAAGCCTTAATTTATGTTTGAAATAATCCTAAGTACGCCTTTAACTGTCGCCACTAAGTAATTTTCTATAAAATTTTTTAAAAAGTTTGTTTTAATTTCATACTCTTAAACAAGACCACTGGTCCTTGTAATTAGTGAAATAAACAGCCAATAAGTAACGAGAACAAGCACAAATTTTTGTCAAATAAAAAACCATATTTAATAAAGCTGATGTTTAAACTTATTGGATAAACTTCTAGTTTAATGTATGACAACTTTTAGAAAGTGTGCTTGAAAAAAAAATCAAACTAAATTTCCAGAATAGGTGTTAAAATATGTTTAAAATAATCCTAACTATGATATTAAGTTACACCACTTACTTTATAACGTGATAAGAAAAAGGTAATTTTAATTTCATATTCTTAAACTGGATTACCGGTTCGATATAGGAAACTTTTTTCGGTCCAATAAAGGAAAACATACCATTTTTAAACTTTAATTTAAACACAAATCTTTGTATTTCCACCGGTAAAGTGTAGTACAGATATCTATGACAGATTTTAAGCCCCAGGTCCAATTTAAGCAGTGGTCCAATATAGGCGGTTTTCCCCTACTATTCTTAAAACTTTTATTGCTGTTAAAGTGTTTTTGCCACCAATAAAAACGTTCCTCAAGTTTATTTAACTCCAGGAACTTTTTTAATCTATTATTTCATAACTGTTTATTTCATCTGATTCTAATTTTCAATGTTATGTCCTTGGAAATAATGAAGACGTTTAAATTGAAACTTTGCTTTTAATTTAGCGTTACGATTTGGGGTTTTATTTATTACTAATTGGATGATTTAACTCGAATTTCAAATATGTTATAACTCATTATTATCGTACTGTTCTAAAAACTTTAATTAAATAAACACAACGAACTTTTTTTTTCTTTATTATTTCCCAATTCTTGAAGTTATTTTTCTTTCAGCCCAATAAGGTAAAAATTTAACTTAAAACAGTTCAAGTCACGAAACAATGTGACGAAAATCAAGTCATAAACAGGTAAAAATGAGACTACAATTTAGTGATATCCCGTGAAATTTGAAGCCGAAGATGATGCACTCCATTCAGTGACGCGAATGCACAAGCACGTGCAACATGTTTTTTTGCTTTTTTTTTGCCCTTTTGTTTCAAGAAATGAAGTTGTTGATTTAATATAGGCCTATAAGCAAATAGCCGTGGATGGTAAACTCTCAATTTTGGTAAAACTATGTAAAAATCTTTAAAAAATAATGTTATTATACTCATAACAGAAGTTAGCTGAAAATATATAAAAGAGAACCAAATGTTCTTTTAATTTTTTGCCATGGCAAGGCCATGCGGATACCGTTAGTTAATATGAAAATAGCTAATAAATTTGAATTGAAATGCTATATTTCTGTTTTGATGCATCAACTTTCCGATCAAAAAAGCACAAGGTACAGTCCTGCATGTAGATATACAAAGCAATGCCACTAGTATCTGCTGTAAAAGAGTTTATTTTTTAATTTCCAAAAAAAAAAAAAAAAAAACTGTTTGGCAAAATTGCTTCCTTGCATGTCGAAAATGCTGTTAAAATTAGGCTTCAACAATTTCTGTTGAGCAAGTATTTGATTTCAATTATTATATTAGCCTTTTGCAGTAACTTTTTTAGAGAAGTTCAAAACAATGCCATAGTTCAGTGCAAGGCAATCTGTCCAGCAACTGGTTCCATCAGTTTTTTCCATTTTTAGTCTTCCGTTAGTTTATTTATTTATTTTGTAATAGCTTGGTTGATATTCCAAAGAAGTTTACATCCATACTGGAAATTTTAATAGTGTACTTCCCAAAACAAGAAAACATCCCAGAAGGGTACAATCAAACTATAGTCTGTTGGTGTCCCATCGTCTTCGTTCCAACGCCCCCTTTTCTTCCTCTTCCTATTCGACTGCGAGAGACGGATGAGGATGAGGAGGGATGGTTGAGGGGCGCAGCGGAACGATCGCGCGCCGACCAAAAGCACAGCACCCGCTCTTTCTCTACAGCAGTGGCGGATGAGACGCGATTACGGCCGCAGCAGTGGCGTGAATCGTTAGCTAATACGAGCCGCATCGCTGGTTTTGAAATTCTCTTTTACTCTGTGTTGTTGAAATTACCATCTCATCGATGGAGTGAAAAAGGTCAAATCAGAGGTAAGAGTTTATTTTCTTAGAATCGAAAAGCATCAATGTTGTCTTGGCAAATTTAGGATTTTATTCGCTTAAATTTCTTGAAAAAACTTGATGTATTTCTATGAATTTGTGCAACCAGAATGAAATAATGAAGCTAACAGTTCATTATTTTTTTTACCATCCCGAGGAATATTTCTTTGAAATTCATTTGTTTTTATCAATGATAAAATTTTTTTTATGTCGTTGGTGCTAAAAAGTTAGTTTATAGATTTTAGAGGCTATATTATAGTAGCCCATTTTTAGTGTGAAGAGGAGAAGCTTTTTCTCACAAAAAAATCTTTTGTTTTCTTTGTCATTTATTTTAAGCAAAGCGATCCGTTATGGATCGTTATGCTTAGTGCAATGTTATGCCTTATCTATTATGGATTCAAAATTTCGTGATAAAAACCTGATGCATTACGATGAGTTTGTGTAACCAGAATGAAATATATGTAATGGAACTAACAGCTCATTATTTTTTTTGCCAATCGGAGAAATATTTCTTTGAAATTCGTAAATTTTCATTAATGACTCGAAACACTTTATGTTATTGATGCTAAAAAATAAACTTCTTGTTTCAAAGATGTTTATATTATAATAGTTTATTTTGTGTGAAGTGAAAAAGTTTTTTCTCAAAAAAAAAAAAAAAAATCTTTTCATTTTCTTTCATTTATTTTAAACAGAGCGATCCGTTATAGATCATTTTGATTAATGCATTGTTACGCCTTATCTACTATGGTATCTTAATTTCGTAACAAAATACGATACATTATGATGAGTTTGAGTAACAAGAATGAAATATATGCAATGACGATAACTGTTCATTGTCTGTACCATTTTAACGAATATTTCATCAAAATTCATTTATTTTTATTAATGACTCAAAATATTTCAAGTTACATATCATGTCACTGATACTAAAATGTAAATTTCTTCTTTTCTGGTATATTTATTGTATTGATATTTTATTTTGTTTACAGCGGGAACGGTTTTACACACCGAAATATTTTTTATTTTCTTTGTCATTCATTTGAAACAAGACGATCATTTTAGATCGTTTTCTAACTCTGTAAAGAATATTTTAGTAAATCTTATTTTCCATATTTAATTGAAAATCATCATGTATAATTTTCTTGTGTAAAATAAATAAATTTTTCGCCTAATATGGGAAAAAAAAACTTTCAAATTTTATTTTTAAAGATTCAGGAATGCCTTTCAGATAAAAGTAATCTTCAGCGCTTCCAGTTTTAATTTTCATCAAACAAAATTATGAAATGATTGACTAAGTAAAGTAAAAAGTTTAAAACATTTATAAATTGTTTGGAACTTGAAGATTATTTCAAATGTGTTTTGTTTAAATGTTAGTTATAATGCTGTTTTTCTTAACTAAAAAATATAATGAGTGATGGTCCCAATAATGGAAAAAAGTACAGAAACAATTTGTAAAACATCTTTTCGAAAAACTAATCATCTAAAGTAATTATGCTTCCTTCACTCATGCGTTTCATTTCAAAACCCTTACATTTGATTACAAAATGCCGGAAAGCTCTTATAAGGCGTTTCTGTAATTCAACTTTCTTCCAACGTTTAAGCGCTTGCGATATCATTTTTGTTTTATAAAAAATATTTTTTTTATTTATTCCTGTTACGTGTAGTTAATTGAGAGTTAAGAATAAAAAACCAAATTTTGTGACTTTAAACATAATTCTAGGCTACGTGTAGGTAAAATGTCACTGTCCTGGCACACAAAAATTGCAATCTTCGGGCATTTTCAATACGAGGCCAACACAGCTAAAATATAATGTGGTTAAAGAAATTTACCGTTATTTTTCTCCTATTAAGGTACCCATAAAGACTTAGCAAACACTAAAAATAAATAAATAAATAAATAAATAAATAAATATATATATATATATATATATATATATATATATATATATATATATATATATATATATATATATATATATATATATATATATATATATATATATATATATATTTAAAAATCATTATTTTAATTTTTTAATTAATTTGTGCTGAACCTTAAGTATAATCCTAGGTTCTGCGTAAATACAGTGTCATTCTCCTGGCGCACAAAAATTAGTCTCCTGGCATTTTCTATACCAGGTCAATACAGCTAAAACAAGTAGTCAATACAGGTTTCAGACAGTTCTACTTATTTTTCTCGTGTTAAGTTTCCCGTAAAGACACAGCACACGCTGAAAATAAAAATAAATTAATTGATTTAAAAAAACATTATTTTAATTTTCAGTTAACTTATCATGAACTTTTAACATAGTTCTAGGCTTTGTGTAATAAAATGTCACTAATCTTGCACACAAAAATTGTACTCTCCTGGCATTTTCTATACGAGTCCGACATAGCTAAAATGTGATATGGTTAAAGTGAGTTAGTTCCCTTTATGTTTCTCCTATTATCCTTGTTATTCGTTATTATCCTCAATATTTTGCGAACGGTAACCGTCGATATTCTTGATCACCTATATGTATCACTCGCAAATGTTTTGAAATTTTTATTCCAAAAATTTGTTTTGTGAATTTAGTTGCATTTCCACACACCAGGGTTCTTTAAAATTACGAAAAAAAAAAAAAACATAGCTTCTGCAACCGAAATAACATTTCAGTTGCAGAAGCAAGCGCTTTAATAATTATTTGAATATATTAGTAACTTGATTTTAAGCTGAAGTTGGTCTTCAAGCATTTTATTCGGATTAGAGTGAAAACTATTTGATATTTTCCAACGTATAAATTAGGCTAAAAAAGACAAAATTAAGTAAAAGCATGAAACAGGGCTTTTTATATTGTGTGAAAATGTCGCATAAAAATGAAAAAAAGACTTCAATAGATAGCGAAAATTTAAAAATAAAAAAAAAAAAATGGTTTATCACACAGAGACAGCAATATTTTAAACATCTCTGCAAGCGTATTTCATGCATTGAAAATCATATATATGTCTTAAAAATTTGTCAAGCGTGTTTTTAAGAATTTAACTGAGCGTATGCTTTGTATATGAAACAAAAATTCAGCGTCGTAGAGAAAGAGAAAAAAATAAATTAGCATTTTTAAAAATATTTCCTTTGAACGATTAACTTTTTTTTTCCAAAATGTTAAACAGTCTTAGGGTGAAAAATCGAAAAATTATACCTATCTTCTTTTACTTCTAGCTTCCATTTCATCCATGGAAAGTTTTTATTTATTTATTTATTTATTTTTTTATGGAATCAATCCTTGTTACGGGTTGCACTGTTATCTTATTTTCACTCTTACTTCATCAAAATAAAAGAACGTTCTTGAACTCATAGCTATCTTTTTATAGATTTACTTCCCCGTTTCAAAACATTTGAGAAAATTTTAATTTTTTGGACAAAGGTCTATGAGATTTTATTTCACGCCATATATTAAAAGTAACTTCTTGACGATAATCTCTCTCGCAACAATTTCGCAATGTTTGACATGCAGGGATTTTTTTTTTTTTTGACAATTCTGAACTGTATTCGGTAACTTAACTGTTTTACTGATAAGACTCATTTTAGGAGAGTGGAGAAACGAAAAAGTGGTCAACAACGAACGCTATCCACTGGAGTTTAGGTTTAATCCACTGGTGTTCGGGTTAAAATTTCAACTCTCAAAATATCATCAAACAGGCAATTGCTCCGTTCAAATGTAGAAGCAATTTTCCCCTGTCATACCTCGACGAGCGATTTTCTAGTAATTGAAGAAAAGCCTTCGGCTGAAGTTTATAAAATACCACTAAAAACCATTACCAAACTTGTTGCTATGCGGGATGTTTTCCACCATCAAATTCATGTTTTCTGAAGTTCTCTAAATTACTTATTTATTTATTTATACTTTTACCCTGTAAAAACAAAGTTATGCTGCTCGAAAAGCTCCCAAGATATAAATATTAAACTACTCGACATAAACATTCCTTAACTGCTTCATATTTTATCATGAAAACTAATTATTCAAAAAATATTTTCGTTAAAGCTGAATAAAAAATGTTATGAGTTTAGATTACTTTTCAAATGCACGGGAAATTGCAAAGACATATGATTTTCGTGGATCACTATCAAAAGCTACTTTTAGAGACTGTCAAAAATGGGGTCGTTTCCAAAATTTTAAAAGTATTTTTTTTCTGAAAGAACATGCTTAAAAATTTAGGATCAAAAAATTTTTTAAGTAATTTGTTTAAGTTTAATATTTTTAAAAAATTACCTAAATCGGTGCGCTTTCATTGTTTACATTTCTTGCCGATGACATCACAAATAATGAAATGCCATCCTGTGTTGCCATTCTCAAAGCAAAGTATTTAATTTGCATCTTTACTCACGTGTATTGCCAACGATGTGGTTGATAGCAATCATAGAGTGCAATTTTTATTCGCTTCTGGATTATCATAACGTGGAAACGTGGTACAAAGATGCGCCAAAGAGCATCACTTGTGACGTCATCAAGACTATGTGTATTATTTGAAAAATCGAATAGTTTAAAAAATTAATTAAAAAATAACTGTTGGGAAAATGAAAGAATTTTCAGGATCCATGTTATTATTATTATTTTTTGCTTATTCTATCAATTTTAGTGACTAAAAAGTACTACTTTTGACTGAAGGAAACAACCCCATTATAAAACCGTAAAAGGCCAGGTAACAGTTTTATGCGCCAGACAAATTATTTCTCAGAGTTTATAGGATTACACATGTGTAACATTGCTTCTGAAACATTCTTATTCTAAAAGATCTATTAATTTGCAAGACCCTGGCTATATTCATATGTAAGCAGATTTTGCTTTATTTAAAACAATATAACCTTTAAAATTTAAAAAGCTTTGGAAAATTATAATGAGCACCAGTAATAAAATAGTCACATATTTGTACTGGCGTAACTCCATAATTTCACCTACTTTTTAGAAATACAAAATGAAGAAATCTGAATTTTTAGAAAAGTCTTTTATACACATTTTTGTTAGAAGCATTAACAACATTATTCTGCGTGCGTAATATTAATTTCTTATAAACAATGTTTAGAATGTTAAATTAACAGCACTACTAAGTAATACTGTTACAGTCGTAGACACAATAAATTAATATTTCAAAATTTATTTTCTCCCAAAAGGTTTCATGATTAAAATTTCCCATTTTTAATAATAATTTCAATGTGCTTGACTTGATACGTTTCAATAAACTCGACGCTTTCATATCAAAGGAATTGTTATCGAACCCTGCTGTTTAGACTGATCAATTTTGGAAAAAAGTTTTCAACCTTTGTTCGTGTTCATGAACACTCTTCTTTAAAATTTATAAGTGGATAGTCAGGAAAAAATGTTTAATAAGTATACGTTTTGAACTTCAAAACAAATTTTTTTTATATTCATGCAAGTGTGTTAGTGCTGATGTGCAAGAGAAAAAAACAATACAGTCTACTCCCACTACATTCATGCAAGTGTGTTAGTGCTGATGTCAATACAGTCTACTCCCACTACAACGCGATACGCGAAATGGCTATAACGCGATTTTTTCATAAGTAAAGAACTTTAGACCTAACGCAAATTCCTCGCCCACAACACGAAAATTTTCGAAAGGAAATCGCGGTGTGTAAGTATCGGCTTTGTTATTGGCTAGTAAAAATGTGTTTTTTTTTTGGTAAATTTACCTTCATTCTTTTAGCATCACTGGCAGCGGAAGTTCCCACACCGTACTAGTCTGAACATCGCTTACACAAATAACTACTCCTCATTTTCTCTTTATTTTTTTCATTCTAAATACAGTGGCTCCAAAAAGTGTTTGTACACCTACGACTTTGAATGAAATAGGATCCTATCCATTGGTTAGAATTAATATTTGGAATAGGTATTTAATAATAAGATCTATGATCAATTGTCAACAAAACTACATAATTTTTTTAAAAATATTAAAACTTAATTCGTTTAAAATAAAAAACCAAAAAGTGCCGGTAATTTTATCTCACAAAAGTCTTTGTACACTTTAAAAATGTCTATTTTTTGTTGAATAATCTAACTTTTTATTAAGTTATTATTTAGCAGAATATCATGCAGTATCAACAACACCTTTAAAACGTCTGGGAATAGATTTCATTCTTTTTTTCTTCTTTTTTTGCGTAATTTCTGAGTAAGTGTTCAACCACACTTCGAGTCTGACTGTTTCTAGCTCTATTTTCGTTTCAAAACCGTATTTTCGTAACCTAGCCTCCAGATATTTCTAAATATGGTACATTAAGTTCAAATCTGGAGAGTGAAGGAGTATTTAACTTTGGGACAATTTTTGAGGCACAAGACGCAAACGTTGAAAACCGTGTGCTTCTTATCGTTATCTTGATAAAAAAATAAAATTGTTTCCGATAACCAAATTTTTGGCTAAGAGTTTAAAATTTGTGCTTAAAATATTTAAATGAACAGCATGATTCATTATTTCATCAAAAAATTCCAAACTACCCTGATGCTGATTATGCACCCTCACACAAGAACACCTTCACCGTCCCGATTATCTGGTCCAACTAAGTTCTTAAGATTAAGTACCTAATTTTTTTCTTCTATTTATAATTATATAACAATTTAACGAAAAATGTTGAATTCATTTTTATCTATAAGTAAGACGTAATTCCAAAACGTTTTGAGCTTATTTAACATAGGTGAAAATTAAATATAAAAATTTTCATTAAACTCTGCAGAAACTTTTACAGCAGTCGAATGTGTGTTTTTCATAAATTTTTTAACTGTAAATATCCGATCACGCTTTGTCAACTTTGCCGGTTGACCTTTTCTTACCTTGTTTTCCGTCCGATTCTTTTCTTTAAAGCATTTTAGCAAGCACTTTACTATAGAATGGAATAAATTAACTAATTTAGAGACATTTCAAACCAATTTATCGCTTTTGTGAGGAAAAAATTCAAATTTCGAATGGTGTTTGTGGTTTTTTTACGAATACCAGCCATTTTAAAGTAATAAGCACAATATTAAGGAATAAAAAAACAAAAAATTAAAGCCAAATGACTTTTTAGGGTAAACACAATGCGAAAATAATAAAAAAACGACATATTATAATTTTAATCATGAATTTATTCGAAAATGTTTGAGTATGCGATGACTTTTGTGGCGTATTATTTCTCTGTCTCTTCGTTTTTTGACCCATTTCAAAAAGAAGATCCGACAGTATTTTGAAAAAATTACAGGGTTTCATTTAGAATGACATAGGAATGATGTGAAAAAATATTAAACTTCATATTCGTATTCAGTTTCGCGTCATTTTTGTTTTACTAAAAAAATTTCGAAGTGTACAAACACTTTTGGGAGCCACTATATAAAAGTTCATGAAATGCAATGACACCTATGAGCGCTGTTTCATCTAAAGTTTGTGAAGTAGAAAAAAAAAAAAAAAGAAAAAAATTCCGACAATTAAAGAAAAGCGAAAGATTTTATGCGATCGATGTCGAAGATAGCACGACAATTAGGTAAGAGTGACTCTTGCATATGTATACAATTAAAAGTCAAAAAATGGAAATCCGTAAAAGTTCACCGTGTAGTATCTAATCAAACTGCAAAAATTATGAAAATGGAAGCTGCTCTTGTATTGCGATATTGTGAATTTAAGAAACCAGACAGAGGGGTGTTGCCGTAGAGGGAAACGTAATAAAAGAACAAGTGGAGCAACTGTATTGTGTGGTATTATGAATATATATAAGAATAACGATTTGATCACACAGCATACATCATTATCACTTTTTTTAAGTTATAAATATCATTACTGGATCTAATGTACATTACAGCTATAGTGCATTTGTTTTTCTTACTACATACTGTATGTATCGTACTGTTTTAAGTTATATCTTTCTTTCCCATTGATCATTAATTTTGTTCATCATAGCAGTATTTTCTGTTGAACAACATGTTTTTTTTTTTTTTTAAATGCAAATAAAAATTCAGTTTTTTATGTAAGAAACAGTAATGTATAGTTAAGAAACGGTTTTTAATAGTTTGAGATATTGTTTAAAAGTGTCTAAAATAATTGGCTATGTTTGTAAAAGTTTTTACCCATACCTTTTCTACAACGCGAAATTTCAACGAGGGTTCTTGGAACGCATCCGTCGCGTAAGTCGGGACTCGACTGTAATAATTTTACTTTCTTCTTTGTTTTTATAATTCTATGTTTAATTATAAAGGTTAGGCTATAGGGGAAGTGGCCATCAGTGAACCGGTTTCATGATTGGACTTCGAAGATATTTTCCCCACCAGAGTTTTCTCAGGCACGAAATCAGTTTTAATGTCCTTTTTTGTCTCAAAACAGTTCAATGCAGTATCTTCAAGGATCTTGAATCAATACATCATATTATTAAACGTCCAAAAAAGATTTCTACTAATCACTTACTAATGATTGACATTTACATTTTTTTACATGCTTTGAATATTACTGAACAACTAAATGGGGACATTGACTTGAAAGAGTGCATTTTCAAGTATTATTACCCATATTTAAAGTTTTACCATGAATCGTCACAGCAGTAACAACTATGAGAACATTCAAATTGACGCAATTGCTATCATTGAACCTTTAGATGTTTCTATGAATGAACCTGCTAACAAAGTGGTCCGATCATGGAATCATATTATTATTATTATTTCAGCTCAATTATCTTTAAATCAATTTTTCTTAAATAAGTGTGATAATAATGAAACTTAAAAAAAAAATTTGGAAACTCTCTTCAGTTATTTTATTTTCAATTTAAACCTTGTGTAGTTGATTCAGTACTTGTTGAAGTATATTTTAATAGAGATTCAAGTACATTTATTGTTCGAGAAAAATACCAAAACAAGTAAAATAAAACCAGTCAATAACTGAGGGAATGCAACGTGCTATAGCAAAATCCTTCTCGTAAAGTAAAAAAATTATGGATCAAAATTTTTGAACTTGCATGAAACAGGACTCCCATTTGTTCAAAAGAGGCTCCATAAAATTTTAGCTAAGATGAGTAAGTCACATGTTAGAAAATATCATTTATTGAGTGAGGTGTGGTGAAAACAGCTGTGTTGTGTGAGTTTTGAGGGGGTTTTATGTTTCTCCTGTGATAAAAAATAATTAAAAAAAAAAAAAAACAATTTTCTCTTTACGAATAACTTACGATTATTTGTAGCGTTTATTTATCTCCTGTAATAACTATTTATATTTTACGGTTTGATTTTCTTATTTGAGAATGTGGTAAATCGATGGCAATCGAGGTGTGGTAAAAACAGCTGCGTTGTATGAGTCCTGAGGGGTTTTTACGTTTCTCCTGTGATAAAAAACAATAATAATAATTAAAAAAAGTTTTCTCTTTTTGAACAACTTACTATTATTTGCAGTGTTTGATTATCTCCTGAAAAACTATTTATATTTTACGGTTTGATTTCCTTATTTGAGAATGAGGAAAATCGATGGAAATTCATTGGTCCATCCACAGCAAATGATTCCCATGAATGGACCAAATGTTAAAATATTTCTTTTCAATTTTTATTCTTTATTGAAGACAGTGAAAATAAAAGCGAATATTTTTATTAAAAGAGAAATGATAAAATGAAATATTAAAAGATAATTCCTATCTTCAATATAAAGTTTGAGTCTGAACTACTTTCTAAAAAAGGTCAAAAGTGTTATGTGATTCATTGACGGCAACCTTCCCCAACTATTTTAGAAACTATACTTCGCATCTAGAGATTATTTTTAACCTAATTTCAATATTAAAGGCAAGTAAAGCAACTATTTTTAGTAGCTTTTTTCAGTGGCAGCCCTGCATTGTTGTTAAAAAAATTCTTTAAATAAAGTTTTTAGCTTACTACGCATAGATTTTTCTTTTTCAAAAACATGCCACATTAATTTTTAAAATACTGAAAAATAGCAAGTTACAATGCTATACGTTTTATGGTAATGAAAATCTTTACTTTTCAACCATTGGAACTCGCAATTCATTCGGAAAAAGATAAGATAATCAGTATTTTAAAAAAGAAATCCAGTTTGATTTTACCTTCTGCTGTGAAATTTTTTAAAGCTATATCTTTCACCTTTATAAGCTCTTATTCTTCATCATCATCATTGAGATAAGGAAAAAAAAAACAGAAACAATCGGCTGAAATTTTATCAGGCAATAAACAGACGTTTATGAAGAAAGACGTCTCTCAAAAATTAAGATGCCATGACGAATAGGCGGAAAATAAAAAAACACATTTTTGCACAAGTAAAAATACCCATTTCCTGCGGATGTTAGTAGTTAGTTTTTTTCTTTTTTAAATTGCATCGACAAACAGTTTTGTGGATTAATCATCAGTTTTGTATCATGTCAATTATCATTTTTGCATCAGTAATGCTATTTTAAAAATTATGGTAGACCGGAACACGCTTACAAGGATTTTTTTCAATGAATTTTCTAAATTTTATGTTTTAACTTAGGAATTTTTTGACACTGCGGTTTTATGAAGCAGTTAATGGAGTCAAAATTGGTATATTCGGTTGTTGCTCAGTTTGTGTTTTGAACCGTTAAAAAAATATTTTTTAATTCGTGCCCCGGACGCGGGTCACCGTGTCCGGAGCACGTTTACGCATATTTTTTTTGACACCTAACTTGGTTCTGTTAGTGTTTTGAACATAACGTCTGTAAGAGAACATAACGTAACGTGTTAAGAAAACAACTTTGTTACAGACTGAATAATGTATAAAGTAAAAGTTGAACGGACATGAAGCACTACATGATAGTAAGCTATAAGATACGAATTTGTATCTTAATTAAAAATTGAATGGGAATTTTCAAAACTAAATAGCCTGAAAATACTAAAAAGATTTCAGAAGGTTCGGAGCAAAAAAATCGTCAGGACACGTTTTGAAGTAAGACACAATAAGAACATGCGTAAAGGTGCTGAGACGTCAATCCGTAAACTTGCTCCGTAGCCAAGTTTGGATTTATTTTTAACGTGCAAAAAAAAAAAAAAAATAAATAAATAAATAAATAACATTTCAGTTCATAGAAATACAATTCTCAAAATAAGATAAAATTCTGTTAATTTTTTATATTTGTTCTTTCTTAACTAAGTATAATTTATTCACAATAAGTTTCAAAACGTTCAACTCAAAATTTACTCGACTTGGTAGAAAACAGATTGTTCTTTCTGCTGCTAGACCAAAGCTCGACTAATGCTCAAAAATTTGTGAGCATATTCGCTAGGGAGCAGCACCAATCTGTTATGACTGTTAACTCTACAGTTATAACTCATTTTGAAAAAAGGGCACTGCGTAAACGTGCCCCAGTCTAACTTAACCGGGTGTGGGAATTTTTATCACTTTTTTTTTTTTTTTGCAGAGTAAAATTGAGGCATTGTGTATCAAAACCAGCTCAATCCATTTTTAAAAAATAACAAGAGAGACAGAAAAATATATCATTATTTGAGCTGTTTTCAATGAAAACCAGATTTTTACAGCAGGTTTTGACCTGATTGAGCAGAATGAGGTTTAAATCGTGATGTAGCATAGTAGCATCCACCAAGAAATTGAAAATTATGAAATAAATGAACCTTTGGAAACTGTATGAATGTGTTGGGTTTGAACCTGTTTCAATCTACTTTTTAAAACTTTACAGGAGAGACAAAAACATGATTTGAACTGTTTTCAAAGAAAACCGAATTTTCACAGCAGTTTTGTACCTGATTGAGCAGAATTCATTCCAAATCGCGATATAGCAAAATAGTATTCACCAAGAAATTGTAAATTACTAAATAAAGACTCAAGAATATTGTAAAAATGAGCTAGTTTTCACGCTAATGCCTAAATTAATAGGGCTCGACCGATGGCATTTTTTGGCCGATGGGCCGATGCCGATTGTTGGCCGATTGTTCAAAGATGGCCGATGGCCGATGGCCGATTGTTTTCCTCCAAATGGCCGATTGCCGATGGCCGATGGCCGATGCCGTTGGCCGATGGAAAAAAAAAATCAAACAGAAATAAATTGATAAAATTGTCAGAGATTTAAAGGATGATTGATTCATTTCACTTTACTTCCTTTCTACGAATAAGGAATTGCAATCACAAAAAAAAAAAAAAAAATCAGATTTTCACCTAAATTTTTATTTTACGATCACCCAATTTAAACTTCACAAGTTTTTTCGGCACATCTGTACATGCATATGTACCTAAGAACATGTAGATGACCGAAATATCCATTTTGAACGCTTCCTCAGTTAATTATCGCAAATTCTCTTGTGATGTCTTTATGCGCGTAAACTTACGTCACTCAAAAACGTTATGAAATAGTAAGTTGAAAACTCATACGTACGTAGTATGATCTAAAGGTTAGAGGACAAGTTGTATAAAACCTTACCCTGCATAGTTCACATTACCGAAGCAAATCTATCTACAAAATAGTCGCCTTGAACGACTATGCACTTCTGCCAATGTTCGTATAGCTTTTAGAAGCGCTCCTGGAAGACATTTTCGCAACTTCCTGTAAGGCCTCTTGCGCTGCTGCTTTAACTTCATCGTAGGGAAGAAGGCGACTTTCATGTTGAGGATGCACGGTTCGATTGGTCAATACTCTGATATGACAAACAAATAACATAACATTCCGTTGGACTTAGCTCCGTGTGACTTTTACCTGTTCCCAGCAAAAAAAATTTGCATGGACGACGCTTTCCTCCGTCAAAAGAAGATAAAGCTGCATCATAGAAGGTAGCGAACATTTCGTCGGACTTAGCTCCGTGTGACTTTTACCTGTTCCCAGCAAAAAAAAATTTGCATGGACGACGTTTTCCTCCGTCAAAAGAAGATAAAGCTGCATCATAGAAGGTAGCGAAAAATGGCTTTCAGAAGTGTTTCCAAAAGTTATATGAACACTGGCTGAAGTACATAGTCCCTCAAGGTAAACTTTTGAAGGTGGATGTGCTTCTGTAATGTGAACTATTCTAGGTCAGGTTTTATACAGCTTGTCCCGAACTTTTGGATCGTACTACATACAATCTATATAGGGTGTAGTTATGCTTCTCCTTTTTTGACTGCTGTACAATGAAAGATAAAGAACAACAGCCAAAAAAAAAAAAAAAAAAGAAAAAGAAAAAAGAAAAAAAGAAAGGAAAAAGGAAGAAAAACAAAAAGACTGTTTAATAAACAATTGATTTTTTTTTTAATTGAACATATAACTAAGATTTCAGTAATATTGTAATGATGTATGGATTTAAGTTCACTAAACATAGTTAAAAAACATTAAATTATGTTGTTAAATCATTCAAAAAAAAAAAGAATAAAACTATGAAACCGTCAACAAATTACGCAATTAAATTGGAAAGATTGCACGTAGAATTACGCAATTAAATTATTGCACGTAGACATTTTTTAGTCATCAAATTAAAAAAAAGATAACAGATAAATTACAATACTAAATCATAAAAGAAATATTTTTTTCTTATTTAAAATTTATGAATAGAAAATTTTGCATTTTTCAAAAAACTAAAACAGTGACATAAATTTTGCTGGAAAAAAAATTGCCATGAAAAGAGCGAGGTTCTTAAAACGCAGCTATAAACAAAATCAATATTTACACAAAGTTAATAACTGAATACATATGACTACTTGATCTGATGTTTGCATACATAATATTGAACAATTAGATTGTTCAATCTTTTATGAAGCTTTACAAACAAGTTCAAATTAAATTGTTCAATTTAACAGTAATTTTCTGAAATTTAAAAAATTGCATAATAGAAAATCCTTGAAACTTTTCTATAAAAAACGAAAATAACTTATTCATTGATTTTATATAAATACATAAAAATAGTTACTTACAACAGAAAAAAAAATCGATCGCTATTAATGATACAAAAAAGATGGCGCATTACGAAATGGAGGGGGGGTCACCCTCTGATTTTGCAGTAACTCACACTTCGGCCCCAACCTCGGCCTAATATTTGTAGTACAGAACCGCTAAAACCAACACCTCGGAAGAGTTTCTGAATCTATTTCAGCACTTCCGAAGAAAAAATTCAAAAGTCCCTTCGATTTCCGAATTGTGTCACCATTCAAAACATCTTTCTTTAATCAATTTCTTAAATTAATGCTCTAAATTCTTTCTAAACAATAGATAAAGTTTGAAAAAAAAAATCTCTAATTTTATGAATGGTGTTAGTTTTAAACAACTCAGGAGTATAACTAGAGTTTAATTTCAGAAATTGAGGGAGTGGGAGGAGGGGCACACAAGTGTTCTCGGAAATTCAAAATAGTCGTAAAAAATAGAGTTCAAAATAATCATAAACATTGAGCAAAAAAACCCTTCCGAAACTTGCACCCGAGTTTGTATTGACTTGCAGTGGCGGATTTAAAATACAGAGTGTTTTAAAATGAATAGCGGGGTTTTGCCATCTCATATTTGTTTCCATGGTCTCCAATTTGGCAATATATCACCAAATGACCGTCAGTCTGAGACGCTATCTTAGTTTTGCATTGAAATAAGTAATTAATAGCCACAAAAAATGAGTAAAATGAGTAAATGAGCTTTTCAGAACACCCGATCGAAAACAAAAAGGGAAGTGCACAACTGGAACGTACGCACACCCCACACGCGAAAACTTATCCTTCTACAGTT
The DNA here is from genome assembly GCF_026930045.1 of Uloborus diversus. Classification (NCBI taxonomy): domain Eukaryota; kingdom Metazoa; phylum Arthropoda; class Arachnida; order Araneae; family Uloboridae; genus Uloborus; species Uloborus diversus. The sequence goes on from NC_072736.1 coordinate 50,842,109, forward strand.
TACCATTTTGGAGTTATGACTTATGAGAGATACTACGTACATCCAGCAGCAAAAAACAACGCAATAATTAACTTGTTTGGTACCTGAATGCAGTATTAAAAACTCTTTCAGGGGTGACTCAAATAAAAATTCATACTGAAATTTAGTAAACAATTTTATATGAAAACAACCTTTACTTTGTATTAAAAGGTAAAACATCAAGGGTCTTTTTTTTTCTTCAAAAACATCGGAAAATTCCATCGGCTTTTCGAAGTTTTTAAGGCCGATGGGCCGATGTTTCTTGCAATTTAGCATCGGCCGCCGATGCCGATGGCTAAATTGTTGAACCATCGGCGCCGATGCATCGGCCAGGCCGATGTAATCGGTCGAGTCCTATAAATTAAGCAATATGTTTCAAACCAGCTCAATCCCTATTTTCAAATTTTACAGGAGAGAAAAAAGAAATCATAATTTGAGCCGTTTTCAGAGAAATACGTATTTGTAAGAGCAGTTTTAGACCGGATTGAGCAGAAAATGTTCCAAACCACTATGTAGCATAATAGTATTACCAAGAAGTTTTGAAAATTGTAGGATTGAACTGGTTTTCTTGCTAAATGGCTGAATTAAGCAAGATGTTTCATACAGCTAATACACACTTAACGAATGAGTAACAACTTTGAATCATTGAAAATAATTGACATTTAGCGAAAAAAAACTTATATTTACAGAATTTTAAGTTAGAGTCATATTTAATGCAATAAAAAATAATAAAAATACATTTCTGAACACATTTAGAAGCAACAACATTTTGCTTCTCGTTACTGCTAAAAAGAGAATTATCGTATAAGATGCATGAAAAAATGTTTTTAATGTGAAAATACAAATTCTTTGGAATAATCAAGTTTTTTAAATTTTAAAAAGAAACTTTTCGAACTCACCAAGTAGACTCGCTTAGTACTGTGCAAGATTTTTCATGTCCTTCGTGTTTTTATTTTATACAAAAAGTTTCTTTGAAAAAAAAAAGTCTCCGTCAATAGAAAGAAAATAACCCTGCATCTGTGGTATGAAGTGTAATATGCATGAAAGAATTCCAAAACTCTGAACGGAGACCCAAAGATGCGTCATCATTTATATCATTTTTATTTATGGAGAGGTTATACGATTAAATTTCGGAGGTGAAAATGGTTAGTTTTAGTTCTTTTCCACGGGCAAAAAAGAATGATAAACAGAACAAATATGCGTCTGGTTCAAGTTTTTTTTAAATTTTTTTAATATTTTTTTTTTATAAATATCGTTCATAGTTTTACGTTTGCCTTTACTTGAAATTTCATCATACCATTTGTGAGAACAAGTTGTTTCTGAAATTGTATGAATTTCATGTTTGCGTAGAGCATTAAAATGTTTTTTTTTTTGTGTAGTGGGGGAGGGGATGTAGGGGAGGGGGGTTCGACAGCACAAAATACCGCTCCGGGTGACACGTGGGCTAGATACGCCACTGTATATAAATAACTAAATAAATATATGTGTATGTTTCTGTGCATGTGTGTCTATTTGAAAGAGAGAATGTGTGAGCTGGCATTTGCGTTTAAACGAACTCTACAAACATTTGGCGCTTTTAAACAGCGCCAATCTTTTGAAGGCCTTCCGTGTGATTAGTTTGGTCGTAAACGTTTCCCTGCGTACGCGAAATGACCTTTTGTTGTGGCGCTTCTCCTTCTTATCAGCTATCCAGCAGGGGCTGAGAGGTCCCACCGCTCCGCCCGCAGGGCGCAGGCAGTCCGAAATTGCCCTGGCATCGTAAAAATAACTGCCACGCAAACACTGCCCGCCGTTACTCGAGCTGCCATTTGGAAAGCAAGAACGTAGCAGTTTCCGCTGGGATTACTTAGAAATGAGGTAGTGTGTCCGAATCTTGTATCTTCACTGTGTGATGTTATTCTATTTTTACTTCCTTTTACAAAAAAGGAAGTATTGTATTCGCGAAAAAATTTTCACTCAAAAATCGCCCTTAATTTCCATTTTGCTCACCCCCAAATGAATGTTGAGTTTTTTTTTCGATTCGACCACATGCGGAAAAGTGCCTAAGAATGTATAGACACGCGAAATATCCATTTTGACCATCACCGAGGTAATTACAACGACTTTTCTCGTGACGTCTGTATGTATGTGCGTATGTGTGTATGTGCGTATGTGCGTATGTGCGTATGTATCTCGCATAACTCAAAAATGGTATGTCCTAGAAAGTTGAAATTTGGTACATAGACTCGTAGTGGGGTCTAGTTGTGCACCTCCCCTTTTGGTTGCTTTCGGATGTTCCTAAGGGGGTCTTTTGCACCTTTTTGGGGGGAAATCATTGTTAATATCAATGCAAACTTAAGTGGTGTTACAATTTGGCGGACACTTGGCGATATATCGCCAGTCTTTTGGTCGCCAAGTTTTGTCGCCAACTTGGCGGAAAATTTGGCGATTTTTTTTTATCTGGTTTTAATTTGGCCATCGTTTTTAATATTTAGAGATTAAACTATTGAATCACATTAAAATTGCCAATAATGGGAAAATGACATTAAAATGGAGTAAAAGGAAGTCATGTGAGGCACACATCAGCTCGTTTTTCCCTTGTTTTGGTATTTCTTTCAAGTGCCAGAAAAGTTTTTTGAACGTTAGACATGCTCAGTGTGGTTAGTGAGTGAACTTCTCAGATTCGTAAATTTTATTTATGTCATTATGCTTTTACTTATATTACGATGCATTTTCATTGTTTAGGGGGTCAGACGGGGCAATTGCCACCCTTGATTTTCAGAAATGAATGTATTTATATGTAAGGAGACGTGATTTTGGTTGTTTTTTGGTATAATTTGCATTGCGTGTACATCTTTTCACCCCTCCCCCTCCCCCACCGAATTAACGAGCCTGTTTTTATGCTTCTTCATTGGCAAATATGTAGCTAAGTTGCCAAGCAAAATGCTACATTTTATTGGTCGTAAGCAGAGGCGCTCCGAACTTAAATTTTTTGGGAGTCTGGATTTGACACTTTAAGTAATGAAGCTCTGAATTATACCAAAGGTCAAAATACGAAGGTACACACCTATTTTTATATAATGAGATATTAGTAGGCTTGCTAGATTTCTGAAATGTTCTTCTGGGAAACCGGAATATTCGCCCCCTCCACCCGCCAGAGCAGCGAATATTCAAAGGGTACACACATCTTGTTGGTTTTTAGAGTGTTTTAGAGGGTTGTTTATTCTCTATGCTATGAATAAATGGTTACTAATTATGAGCCTGAACCTGGGGTAATCACCGGGATAGTTCCAGAAAACTGGAACTATCCCGGCAAATCTAGGACATTTGGAAAGCCTAGTCATAAGGCGTCGTTAAAAAATAAAGTAATTGCAGTACTATCTCCAAATTTGCCGAGTTGTCAGACAAAACTTTACTGAATCGGGGTACACCTGATCGTAGACTTACTAGGTATAATTTCGCACATCACATCACTTATTGGTATTTAAATCATTATTATGTGAATTTCCATTGATTTTGTATTCTAATGTATGGAGTTTTGCCGCTTAATATGCTTCTGGCATATGTTTGGGGGGGGGGGGTACATATAAATCTGGTGTGTTTTTTTAAGAATGCTAAGTTTTTTTGCTATAAATTTAAAAATTTAAACACATGTCTCAACATGAGGATTTTTTTTTACATCACTATTTTTTATGCTAATGGAACTGAAAATTGCATGGGCCAAATATTTTTCAGACAATTTATTCTAATATATGCTCGCTAACAAAACAATCTATTTCAAAAACTTAAAATTACTGGGAAGTCAAAAAAAAAAAAAGAGAGATTTCAGTTCCCATTACACTCTAGCATGAAAAATTAAACATTATTTTATAGTTCCTATGACGAAGAATACTCTTAAATGCATTTTTAAAGGTAGGAGTTTTGAATGTATATTGTCATGTGTTCTCTAAAATCGAAATCCTAAACTAAACTTATTGTGCTAACGCTGAAAAACTAGAGACTTCTGGGACATATAAATATAAAGAAACGGCGGAAAAACGGTGATGGTAGATTTGAAAGATAAATAAATAAGTAGTGAGAATGCATATCATGTTTAAGCTTATTCAAAGAACAAATTTTTTAAAAAATCATAGAGAAAGGCGCTTTCAATTTAATATGAGGCATAATAAAACGGCCAAATATCGTATTTGTTCCTTCTGTTTTGTCGTAGGTTTGAAATAGCTAAGAGATATTCGTATGAAAAACAAACATTCCGTGCATTCAATTTCTGTTTCAAAAGAAAATCGATATCACATATCGCGCTTTTATTAATGGAACGATAAACAGGAAATGGTCTCAACCTTTTTCTCGGATGGGATTGCTGAGGTTAAATGATATTTTCTCAACCATATTTGTGGCTACGCTTTTACGAACGTTTAAATTCTCCACGCCGTTGGGGAAGGAGATTTAAATGCTAAAAATTACCAGATTGAACAAATCGTACTGGTATCAACGCTAATCAGTGAGCAAATGAAATGCTAATGCTCAAATTTTTAATGAAGATTAAATGCACAATCATCAATCAGTAACAAAAAACTCAGGCACTAACTAGAAAATGGTAAGAACTTGATTTTCCCGAATGAAATAAATAAATAAAAAAATTAATTTGAATTTTGACTTCTTGAATTCAAATTATGTTTTTCACAATCACGAGTGTGCGTACGTAGAAGTGTGTGTTTGTGTGTGGGGGTATGTATATTGTGTGTAGGGGTATGTGTGTGTAGGCATGTGTGTCTGTGTGCAGGTATGAATGTGTGGATAGTTGTGTGTATGTGTAGGTGTCTGTATGTATGCATGAATGTGTGAGTAGTTGTGTGTGTGTCTGTGTGTATGCGTGTATGTGTTTGTGTGTGTATGTGTTTGTGCGTGTATGTGTGCGCGTGTGCGTGTAGTTGTGTATGTATGCGCGTGTGTGTAGGATATGGATGCAACCTGGAGACGGCTTTCGCTATAGGAGCAGCATCGTGAGGACCCGGTCGACGGTGACAGGGTGCGGAGGGTGGCGGTGGGAAAATAAAAAGATAGGACATCAAAACAGTCAAATGAGAACAATAAGCAATCGTGATTGCTCAATAAATAAATAAATAAATAAAACATGGTTCCATATCGAGAGTGCACCACCTGCCTTGTCTAGTGGTAAGAGAAGTCTGTGACAGGAAGGTCCAGGTTCGAATCCCGGCTCAGGATGGACGTACTTTCTTTCTCCTGTCCGTATCCTTTCTTTGTGTGAATGTGTTGCTATGCTGTGAATGGTTGCTTACCTTGTAAACGGGTGCTTATGACATATGTGTATTGTAGAAGAAGGACTTCACACCAAATTACGGTACAGCTGGAAAAGTGAAGCAACGTACCCCAAATAGCCAGATTAGTTGGCGCACGACAACAACATATCGAGAGCGCTGAATTTGAAGGGGTTTACTGAACACCTCTGAGAAGTAGAGCTATGGCCTTGAGCTAGTTCATTTCTTTCAAGGGAGAGCAACCAGTAAGAAGAGGGATTACTAGGCGCAAAGTTGAGCTACCATTGCAACCCTTTTATTGGCGAGAAAGTCCTGTACCCCTTGTTACTTCTTACCTGAATTATATTGTTCGCCAAATGGGCAATAACACTGCAAACTAAATCCGCAAATTCTTAAGCCGTTTTTCCTCACCCTTATTTTAACAAATGGAATCGTTTAATCGGTTGGGCTGCGGAGTTCAACTTGCCAGAGCTGGACTGTATTTTTTCGCTACTTTTCGGTGGCGAAAAATAGAAAAATTCATGCACCGTTTTCAAGATTTTTACGAATGAAATTCAGCGTCTGATATTAAATTTCGATATCGTATTAGTCTAGATGTATCCATGACAGGATGAGGAATCTTTTCATGCACCTTTTAAATATTATAACTAAATTGGGACTAATGGAATAAAATATAAGAATTGAAAGTAATACACTATTTAAGGAAATGATCAATGACAACCGGAAAGTCTCAGGAGCGTTGCATATAGTGATGTGTCGTTCATGAACGAACGGGTCAAAAGGAACGAATCCTTAAAATGAACGAATCCGTTTGTTCGCATAAAAAATTAACGATCGTTCTTTTGAACAGTATACAGTTTGAAACATTGTATTGATGCACTTGTGATATTATCGCTCTTTTTACAATTGCATTCATCTTCAAATTTTTAACTATTAATCAATCTCAAATTTCCTTTTTCTCAGTACAGTACAATATCATTTCGAACCTTTTTACTTTCTGCTTTATCCACCATCTTTATTTTTCTTTACTCGTTGCAGTTTTCCAATGTGTCCATTTTTAACTTGCTTGGCGACTTCCAACTCGCTTATTTTAAATTCAATATCCAGAGATTTTTTGAAAAGGATTATTACTGTCCAATTTTTTCCTCATTAAAAAAAAATGTTGAGTTTTTTTTTTTTTTTCTGTTCTCATTGGTACTGTGGAATAATTTTGAAGCTCCCTAATATGTGGGTGAGACGTATTAATTTAAATTATCCGGTACTCTGATTGAGCTACAATGCATTTCTTTTTACTTTTATTGTAAATATTATATGTATGTATACAGTGCTGTGTGTAGCTGGGGAAAAATATTTGAAGAAACCTTTTTCTTTTGGGTAGATGTCATGGTTGACAGACGTTTGTTTTAGGGTCAAAAAAGGTCAGTTCTCCAGTTTTTATTTGAAACAGAAAAAAGACGTTTTATGATTGTAATATTTTTGTTAAGTTTATGTGAATTTAACGTACAGTTTTAATCAGCAATTCTTTATTCACGTGTTTTATATTATAGCCTGTTTATTTTCTTTCATTCTTTATTTATTTTTGTAGTTCTCTCTTTTATGTTTTTCGTGATTTACTTTTTTAAATGTAACCTAAAATACACATTCAAATAGTTTTTTGCTTAATGTTCACCTGTGACCATACTACACTTGGAAGTATGATATTTTTATTTAGAATTAGTGCACTATTTCACGTTAGTTCATTTTTGCAAATTTTCTTACGCACCGAGCAGTTTATTTATTTTTATGTAGCATAGTTCTATAACTTAATTTTGTGACTAGATGACATGGATCCTCCGATTTTGGAATGAAAAACATTTCTTACCATTCGGCAGTGAGAAATATCCTACAAAATGAACTATAGTTTTTAAATACATCTAAACCTGAAAAAAGATTTTGTGATTCATTTTTCATAGGCATATTTTCGTACTTTTAGACGATTTTAGTTATTTTTCCTTCAAAGAATATTACTGATCTAATGAAACATCATTTGTACATGAGTATGTCGTGCAGAGAGATCACTTGCAAATTTTTTAAACAAACGAAGTCGCTCAAATGAACGAGTTGAATGAAAGGATCGAAAGAATGAACGATCCTCTGTTCAACGGATCATAGAAAAGACCGACATTGCCAACCTCTAGTTTCATAGCTAAATAATCAGCGCCACGTCTTGCTAACAAATGTCAGTTTCGCTGTCTTTGAGCTGTGTTCCAATTATTTGCGGCGGCCGGGGACTAACGGAATTGAAATATACCATTTATGCTCTCTTTCTATCTTTTATATCTCGAAAAGGCGAAAGTTGCAAAACATTAGACCCGCACCATCGGTTTCTGTGCCCACCATACTTAACAATTACATGTGTTTGGTTACAAGCATTCAAATTTAAATTTCATACCCGAAAAATCTGGGGTTGGACGGTATGGACACATAGCGACGTTTAAAATTAAAAATAGCTGCGTCACCCGGTTTTGCACGGTCCACCTCGAAAATAAAAGTTATGTCAAGTGACGCAAGTTCAACACTCAGGCTTCAACCAAAAAAAAAAAAAAATCCGTAAAATTTTGCAGCAGATTGCAGAGAAATTACCAAAAAGTAAACATTTTAAATCCCCCGAATACAGGAAAAGCCTTTAAAACAAAAACAAGAATTTTACTTGTTCGTATTCGAGGAAAAAAAACTGACAGCAGATCTTTCATCTCAATATGATTTTCACGCTATAAATTCAAATAAAAGCATTGTTGCGGAAAATTGAGATGAAGCACTGACTAATAATTTGAATGGAGGAAAGCCTTCAAAAATAGGGATTCTATGCCTAAATCTAAGTGTCATAATTGTTTTTAATTGATATATCCGCTAATTATTATCGGAGGATTACGTTAAATAGCCCTGAAACTGACAGCAGATCTTTCATCTCAATATGATTTTCACGCTATAAATTCAAATAAAAGCATTGTTGCGGAAAATTGAGATGAAGCACTGACTAATAATTTGAATGGAGGAAAGCCTTCAAAAAATAGGGATTCTATGCCTAAATCTAAGTGTCATAATTGTTTTTAATTGATATATCCGCTAACGTTAAATTACATCGATTGATGGATAACAAGCTTAAGATATTCTCGCTCACGTGATTGGTTGTGATGTAGAAATGTTGCAAAGTAGTATTCTAATCTATTCGAACCTAGCTTGCGGCTAGGTTCGAGTAGATGAGAATACTATTTTGCGACATTTCTACGTCACAAGCAATCACGTGAGCGAAAATCTCGATCTCGCAAGTTGACGAGCTTGGAATGACCCCCCTGGTGCGATGGTTAGTTCACTGTCATTCGGTATAAGAAACTTGGACATAGATAAATAGATAACTACATAGGTACATACCTAGATGAATGCGCTCAGTTTTTAATTATATAAGATTAACTTATACTGCGTTACGCAACGTGCAACGGATTAGCTAGAAACAGTTGAGTTTTTGTCCTGATAAGCAACATATGAGGCAGTGAGAAGCAAAGGGGTGTAAGTGGACGTTTTCAAGTTTTAAGTAAAACGACTATAAAGATATTTATAGTTATTTCCAAATTTTTAATTTTGCCACTTATATCCCTTTGCTTCTCACTGCCTCATATGTTAATTGAAAAGTAGGGATGCGCCCATAAGAAATTCGGCCCATTAGTGATTATTGATAGAGACGATTAATGTTCATGATAATTATTTTTAATGGTATCAACTTCATAAACGTTTCTTTTGTTATCCTGACTTAAGATATATTTAATAGTTTGTTTCTGAGAAACGATTTATTACTTCCTTTTACAAAAAAAAAAAAAAAAAAAGTATTGTATTCGCAAAAAAATTTTACTCAAAAATAGGCCTTAATTTTCATTTTTCTCACCATCGAATGAATGTTGAATTTTTTTTTCGACCCGATCACGCGTGGATATATGCCTAGGAATCTACAGATACCCGAAATATCCATTTTGACAACCCCCGAGTCAATTACAACGAATTTTCTCGTGATGTCCGTATGTACGTATGTATGGGAATATGTGTGTATGTATGTATCTTGTATAATTAAAAAACGGTATGTCCTAGAAAGTTGAAATTTGGTACGTAGACTCCTAGTAGGGCCTAGTTGTGCACCTTTTCTTTTGGTTGCATTCGGATGTTCCTAAGGGGATCTTTTGCCCCTTTTTGGGTCGAAATCGTTCATTTCGATGTAAACTCAAGTTGTATTATGATTTGTCGCACACTTGGAGATATATCGTCAGTCTTTTGGTTTCCAAGTTTTGTCGCTAACTTGGCAACAAATTTGGCGATTTTTTTTCTTAAATTTTAACTTTGGTTTCAATTCGGCCACTGTTGGTGATATTTAGAGAGTCAACAATTTACTCACATTAAAATTGCTAATAATGGGGAAATGACATTAATATGGAGTAAAAGGAAGTCATGTGATTCCCACATCAGCTCGTTTTTCTACGCTTTCCTAATGTTCCCATAGTAATTTCCAAATTTCATCTAATTTCTTTGAACCAATTTTCATATTATTGTTAATCAAATTACATTACGTTAAATGGACATGAAAAATTAAAAATATTAGAGGTAGCCCGTTGTCAGCAGTCTAATTTAGGAGTTTCAATTTAAGTTCATTTTTTAGATATTAGGTGCAATTTAATCCAAGACTTTTATTCTTTATAAAAATTATAGGGTTATCTAAAAGCACTATGCTAGAGAACAGAAGTATCGACACATGAAGAGTGTTGCAATTGTATACATGTGTTATTTATTGAAAATGGAAAAAAATCTGTAAAAAATAACATTACTTCAACCATCAGTTAAAAATAAATAAATAATAAAGTATACATATTTTTAAAATCAGTATTTAATAATAATTATTTTTTGTTGAATCAAAAATTAATTATTTAAAGAGTAAGTCATAAAATGTATGATGTAATAACATGTATAGTTAGAGAGAACAAAATAACTGCAAAAAAAAAAAAAAAAAATGTGCGTCACGGGATGTTCGGCAGATGTGATAACTTTCATAGGATTAAATTATGTAAAAATTAAAAGTGTAGATACGAATTATATTCATGTGCTTAGCACACCAGTATAGAACTTATTTTTTAAACAAAGTTGAATCTATATTTGTTATAGCATTAAATTGTTATGATTTTTTAACCTTGTTTTTTTCCGGCATGCCGGAAAGGACCAGGATAGAGCTGTTGAAAATCTAGTGACCCTCATATTTTGCGGCATGCCGGCAAATGCGGGGTAATACGGTAGTTTGTTCTAATTATGTACACATTTTCAAAGTTCAAAACCCTAAATAAAGCGAGATATTTTTAGTACAACTAATCGCAAAAATGTTTTTGTTTTCAAAATAAAGTTAAAGATTTAATACTGTTTTAAAATGTTAATTGTAAATAAATGTTATCACCATAAACAAACCACAAGGTTAAGCGTAAATCTGAAACGATAAAATTGGCGTATTATTACGACCAGGCCAGGATCTATATTTTGCACCCCCTCCCCCGAAAAAATCACCAGGGACACTAACCGCACACTTTATTGGATCTCATCCAATAACTAACTTTTTAACGAGTGATTGTTTTAAAGTTCAAGTCAGTTTAGATTTTATTCTGTGATGCACAAATTAAATGTTTATTTATTATTTTTTGCTTTCTCGGTCGTCCCCAACCCCCACGTTGCGGAGTCTGCGGGGATCAAGTTCGTTTAAAATATGTACACCTTATCACAGTTCAAAACCCTAAATGAAGCGAGATATTTTTAGTATAACTAATCGCAAAAATGTTTTTATTTTGAAAATAAATTTAATTAAATGCTGTTTTGAATATATATTGTTTGCAATGTTATCGGTGTTATATTGTATTGTTAAAAACACCTTTCGTTCTTCTGTTAGTTTCATTACTTTTTCTACTATCACTTAACGCTTAAAGCTGACCCAAAGAGTAAAGAAAAAGAATTTCCCCTACCATGCGCGCTTCTGTCGAATGCACGAACGAAAGGAATGCCAGACGAGAGTTGCGTCGTTACGCGTTATGTCACAAATCAGTTTACCCTGCCATAAGAAGTTACCACTTCAAAAAAATGTTGCGACATCAAAAGCTGGGATGAAGATATCATAATATAAACTTCGGAAATGATCCTGATCTAACAAAAGCATTAAGATTCTTTTTCTTCTCTTATGATGAGAGTTAAGGTTAGGTTGCAGTGAAATCATACGCACATTTGTTTTTTTTCTGTAACATTTATGTCCTTCATAAGATTAAAAAAAAAATACATTAATAACATAAAGACAAAAAGTATCGCCAAGAAGGTGATGTGAAAAGAATGGAAAGAAATAAATATTGATTTGATATGGATTGAAAGTGCTTGCTATTTATTGCAAATATGAGTTTGGAGGGAGGGGAGGGGAATTTCTTTCACATGGTTTTTGCATTGTAATTTAAAAAGTCCTGGAATTAATTATTCATAACAGTGAGATGTAAATATAAACATTATTCTTGAATATTTTATTGTTTCACGCGCTTTCTAAACTATTAGCTTTTACTCCGTACACTTTTATACTGCATGGTATAGTAATGGTTGCAGGAAATTACATATTTTTATTATTTAAAAAACAATATTTTGGAAAATATCTTTCTGCTAATTAATCGGCGCATCCCTATTGGAAAGGACTATTAATCAAAAGTGAGAAATATTTCGTAAACACTTTTGACGAATCCTTCTTTTTAATTTCCATCCTTCTTTGGAATGCCTAATCAAGGAATTAAATTGAAAATTGTTTGTATCTCCTGATAAACAGCATATACTTTTAAGAAAAAATTGATCAACAGAGTAAAATGACCAAAATTTCGTAAATTTCTACGAATAATTTTTTTTTAATGTCCATCCTTTGAAATGTCTTAATAAAAATTCATTTTATCTCCTAATAAGCAACTATATATATATATATATATATATATATATATATATATATATATATATATATATATATATATATATATATATATATATATATATATATATATATATATATATATATAAGTATATGTATATATGTGTATAATATATAAATATATATATATATATATATATATATATATATATATGTATGTAAATATATATATATGTATATATATATATATATATATATATATATATATATATATATATATATATATATATATATATATATATATATATATATATATATATATATATATATATATGTATATATATATATATATATATATATATATATATATATATATATATATATATATATATATATATATATATATATATATATATATAAATATATATATATATATATATATATATATATATATATATATATATATATATATATATATATATATATATATAAATATATATATATATATATATATATATAATATATATATATATATATATATATATAAATATATATATATACAAATATATATATATAAATATATATATATATATATATATATATATATATATATATATATATATATATATATATATATATATATATATAACATATATATATATGTATATATATATATAAATATATATATATATATATATATATATATATATATATATATATATATATATAAATATATATATATATATATATATATATATATATATATATATATATATATATATATATATATATATATATATATATATATATATATATATATATATATATATATATATATATATATATATATATATATATATATATATATATATATATAATATATATATATATATATATATATATATATATATATATATATATATATATATATATATATATATATATATATATATATATATATATATATATCGGAAAAAATGATAAAAGCAAAACAGTAAAACGGCTTAAGTTTCGTAAACATTTTCTAGAAATCCTTATTTTTTAATGTCCATCCTTTGAAATGTCTTATCAGGGTAAAATGAAAAATTGGTTTCATTTCCTTATAAGCAACGTAGGGGAATGTGGGGTATAGTGAAATGGTTAAAATGGCTAAGCTTTATAAAAGTGAACAAATAGGGTTTTTTTTTGGAAAATTACCGTATATATAGAAAGAACATTATATTTCATAATAAGTTTTGCATTGGAATCTTAGTTTTTAATTTTTGGCAGTAAAATTGAGCCTTAAAATAAAAAGTGGAAATTTTGTTAACTTTTTTTTATGGGGCAAAGTAAAAAATTGAATTATTTCTGTAATGAAATATTCTCTATGTGACTGCGAGAAATATTTTTTAACAAAGTAATGAAGGATAATTTAATAAATGAAAAGAAAATGAAACAATAACTTTATTTATTAATTAATAACGAAAAAAAAGTGACTGAATAAAAAATATATATATATATATATATTGTAAATTAAGATTAACCAACATAGTAAAATGACTAAAATTTCGCAAACATTTTCTACGAATCCTTAATGTCCTTCTGCATAGGAGGAATTGAATGAACTAATTTACACTTTCCAATCCCATTTTCTCACGAAGCAGATTAGCAGACTCATTAAGAGGACGAACGCAAATTGTTGAATATTTTAGTGCGGTAAAAAATTACCTTATTTCCCCTTTCGCTGTTGTTTGTGTTGTAACAAAAAGAAAAAGTAATCAGCGGTAGCAAAAGATAAAACGAATTTTATAACTTGTGAAAGCGGGAGATTATTAACATAATGGATGTTTTATAAACAAAAATAACGACACATAAATCGCAATTTTCTGGGGAAGTACTTAAATGAATTTTTATGCACAATAACCTGCAGAAAATAAGTTAAACTGTGGGAAGTAGTTTTTGAAGAAAAAAAATATTAATTTTACAATAAATTGTTTTTGCTTTCTAATGCTATAAAATGGTTTGGCGTATCATGGGAATAAATACTGATTTGAAAAGGTACAACATTTATTTTACTAACGATTTTTAACGAAACCAAGTGTTAAATTAATTAAATTTTGAAATACATCAGATACGGTTAGATGAAGAGGTAAGAAAGATCATTACAATAAAACCGGTTGAAATTTCAAAACGCCACTCAAGACTAATGTACTGAAACTTCTAGAGCTTGAATGTAGTATCTGGTGTGGTTGTGGGTTAGTGTCTGCAAATGACAAAAAAAAAAAAAAAAAAAAGCGGGCATTTGTGTTATCAGTCTAATTCGAGCGGCAGTGGGTGTTAGAAAATTACGGGGTTCTCTTTGCAATATTAAATTATTGAGGATCAGTGAGGTGTGATCAGATTTTTGCCTGCAGTATGGGTCAACTTCAGTCACTGTCAGCCTTCACGGAAACGGGCATTCTACTTTATCATTGACTTCTCAAACAGACAATCTCTCATATATATGATCGCCATCTGGCGATGAAGATTCGGTTAAGTCCTTCAATCAGAAATCTGATAACATCTCGCTGCTCCTTAATTGACAAACTTTACAGTGTTAATGCCATAATGTGCTAACCTGCACAGCTGTTTCAACTAGACAAAACATACTGCATGTTTCTCCTCTGCATTTTGCACATTCACATTGGACACAACATAACCTCGAGAAATACGATTAAACATTTCATCTTATAGTAATTCTCACTAGAAAGAAAAATGAATTTCTTAAAATTTTTTCTAGATGGTTTTGTTTGTGTGCCGTCCTAACATCTAATCGAAACTTAAGTTGCAATTATAAATTTAAACAGTTGTTTTGCCGATAGATATTGACAACACCACTTGAGTTAGCATTGAAATTAACAATGATTTCCCCTCATATGGTGTAAAAGTCCTCTTTAGGTACATCCGAATGCGACCAAAGGGGAAGGTGCACAACTAGATCCCACTAGGAGTCTACGTACCAAATTTCAACTTTCTAGGACAAACCATTTTTGAGTTATGCGAGATACATACGTACATACGCACATACATACGTAGATACGGACGTCACGAGAAAACTCGTTGTAATTAACTCGGGGATCGTCAAAACGGATATTTCGGGTGTCTGTATGTTCCTAAGCATATATCTACGTGTGGTCGGGTCGAAAAAAAAAAAAAAAAACTCGACATTCATTCAGGGGTGAGCAAAATGAAAATTAAGGCCGATTTTTGAGTGAATTTTTTTTCGCGAATACAATACTTCCTTTTTACTTCCTTTACAAAAAAGGAAGTATTGTATTCGCGAAAAAATTTTCACTCAAAAATCGCCCTTAATTTCCATTTTGCTCACCCCCAAATGAATGTTGAGTTTTTTTTCGATTCGACCACATGCGGAAAAGTGCCTAAGAATGTATAGACATGCGAAATATCCATTTTGACCATCACCGAGGTAATTACAACGACTTTTCTCGTGACGTCTGTATGTATGTGCGTATGTGTGTATGTGCGTATGTGCGTATGTGCGTATGTATCTCGCATAACTCAAAAATGGTATGTCCTAGAAAGTTGAAATTTGGTACATAGACTCGTAGTGGGGTTTAGTTGTGCACTCCTTTTGTTGCTTTCGGATGTTCTTAAGGGGTCTTTTTGCACCTTTTTGGGGGAAATCATTGTTAATTTCGATGTAAACTCCGCGGCGTTATAATTTGTCGGACACTTGGCGATATATCGCCAGTTTTTGGTCGCCAGTTTTGTCGCCAACTTGGCGACAAATTTGGCGGAGTTTTTTTTTTTTTTTTTGGTTTCAATTTGGCCATTGTTGGTGATATTTAGAGAATAAATATTGAATCACATTAAAATAGCGAATAATGGGGAAATGACATTAAATTGGAGTAAAAGGAAGTCATGTGATGCACACATCAGCTCGTTTTTTTTGAAGTTCTAAACAATCAGATAAAGAATATATCTATTTATCTATTCTTGTTTTCTACACTTTTGTGCTCTAGTGGTCAATTACTGGATGATGGTCAATTGCTGGCTGGCGGTAAATTACTAGTAAATCACCTAGTAGGTTTTGATAAGCCTATGTACAGTTTTTATAAGATAACCCAGATATCATTTGGTTATAAATGCATTTTGATGCAGCCGCAATATTGGTATTATGTCGCCCAAAAGAGTGAAAAAAAAATCCTCCTGCTGATTAGAAGTACCTAAATATTCGAAATTAGGCCCTTCTTCGACAATGGAGAAGGAGGACACAAAAGGTGGATCAATAATGTTCGGTTTCATTCCATATGAATCCGGAAGTTACTGGTGGATTACCTAGTAAATTTTGGGAAAAGTAATAGCCCATGTATAGCTTTCGTAGTACACATATAATTTTTGTTATAAATGCCTTTTGCTGTAATCACAATATTGGTTTTTATCGTCAAAAAATTTAAAAAAAGTGTAATCCTCTAGCAGATTATAAGTGTCTAAATATTCGAAATGATACCCTTCTTCGACAATGGAGAAGGACACATAAAGGGGATCAATACAGTTCGGTTTCATCCCGTCTGAATCCGGAAGTTGGAAAAGACATCCTGTCAGAAGGGAAGATTGATTGGAAATGTGCAATGAAGGAAACCACCCATTATTCGAAAAGAGTCTAGATTAATACTCTAAGACACATAGAAGAAAACCGGAATGAAAAGTAAGTCTTAAACGATCTTTTAATTATTTTAACACTAAATGAAGGCTGCAGGTCCTGTTTGTTTATCACAAGAAATTTAGCATCTTTTCATATATATACATTCTTAAAAAGTATTTGAAACCGTATTCTATAATTACATTACATCGTTATCTGTTATTTTGTTAAAATGAAGCTAGTCTTGCTTTTACTAGATTAATACTAGTCCCCCCTTTGAACGAATATAAAAAAAAACCCTTCCCAAATGTACCTATCTACAAGTCGCATAAGCAACTGCATTTTTATTCGAACAGATGAATTTTAATTTTATAATAATTGCACTTTGTCTCAAATATAAAATAATGAATGAGCATGTATCAGCAGGGGAGAAATGAATGAAATAAATATAAATTTTGGTCTAAAAAATGCGAATCAGGAGTAAAATTTTAGCAGTGAGTACATAAGAGTACAGCAGGTAACAATGAAACCGAAAAACCGATAAAAGACGAAAACAAATCCAAACTGAAAGCGAAAAAGAATATTCTTTGACATAAGTTGAAGGAAATAAAATCAAAAAGCTTCTTGGAAAATTTAAACTTGTAAAGTCAAACAGAAGTAGAAAATGTGACAAGTTGAACTTAACAGGTAGATAAAATGAATAGTTAAATTGAAGAGGCAGAAAACGTGAATAGGAATTAGAAAAAATAGGTAGCTTTAACAGCAAAATAGAAAATGGTAGCGTGAAAAACTAAATAGAAAAGATATCAAATACGAAAGCTTAAATTGGTTAATTAGTAAAAGTAAAAAGGTTATAAAAAAGGTAACAAACTTGAAAAATAAGTATGAAAGATAGCAAACGTTTAATGCAAGCCGAAACAACAGAATCTAACGAATACCATTTTTACAAAAACTGAGCATTAGATTCAATAAAGATAAGCAGTTATTAGTTAAAATTTCAAACTGTAAGATATGATTTATTATACTCTGTGGCAACTATATCCGTTTAAAAATTATACCGGAAATGACGCTGGCTTGTCAGTGTACGAAGTTTCATATCCTCTTAAAATACAGAGTGTGTATAATTCACACGACCCTTCTTAAAAGTTGAATAGCGAGGAAACTATAGTTCAGAAATTTACTAAATTTTATGTGCAACATAATAAAGGGATGAGAATTTGTTTGAACAAATGAAAAAAAAAAAAAAATTCGTCACCAGCGGGTGTTTTAATGAAATATATCACATTCCAATCATCAAACCTCGGTTCATGTGACTTTTAGCTTTGGAGGCAATTGAAGCGTCTCGTAAATCGACCTAGAACTTTACCTAATCTTAAATTCAGCATATCGCAACATGTTCGTATACTTCAGAGATATGTGGTCAACTGGTGGGGAGAGGTACTGTAGTCAACCGTAGAACATGTTATCTTGCGATTCCAGAAGGTAAACTAAAATGATAGACGTCATGTTATACGCATACTCAAAGATTTGTTTTAAAACACCATCCTAAATGTATAGTAAATTTGAAACTCGTAAAAAGCGTCCTCTGGTTTCAGGGCTTTATTCGCTCAAATAAATTCTCATCACTTCCTTATGTTATACACAAAATTTCGTTAATTTCTGAGCAATACTTTCGCCGCTAGGCATTTAAAAAGTAGTTTCGTTTAATTATGGACTCCTGGTATTATATATACACTGAATTAGCAGTTTTTCTTAAAATAATTTATACCTTTGGAGATAAATTCAAACAAAAAGACGTCTGAGTGATAAATAATTTGAGAGTTTTTATTCGAGAAATAAGATATTATTTTATGAGTAAAAATAAATCTCGGTTTGAGTAATTGATGTTTTGAGAAAATGAGATTAAATAGTTATTCCTATAATATGTTCCGAGTGTTCCATCATTAAAGATTTAACTTCAATCAAAGTTTTATTCATAGGATCTTAGAATTTATTTTTACTCAAGTAACGTCAAATGCAACACGAATGGGTGCTTATATCTTAGTTTTTGTTGCTACGTCGAAAGAATTTCCTATTACTTCTTTATATTTCTTTCGTTGATGGAACATTAATCGTTATTTCCTTCGTTGTGGAAATGGAAAATTCCAAGAAAAAAAAAAAAGGTTATGTGTATGAGATTGAATGACGGAAGCTCTGTAATGGTATTTTCATGCATGAAACATTTGTTTAAGGGACTGTAAATGATTCTTGTTTTGAATCTACTCTGCTCTAAGTGCAAAATGTCTCGTTTTTGCATGAAAAATAACGAACATGGTTCCTTGAATTTTATATTATGAAATTACTATACCTGAATCCATCGGCACTTATTTTTTTGTCAATGACATAAACAAAACGTGAGTAACAGGCAGAACGGCAGGATCGTCGCTTCAAAATTTTCCAAGGGGAGGGGGGAGGGGGGAGAGCACATACTAACTCTTTTTACATCTTAAAAAAAAAAAAAACATGACTGCATATGTATAAAGACATTGATTTCGCAAAGCCAAGGGAGGGACGAGGGTCAATTTCCTGACCTCTAGCGTCACGTAAACCGGACATGAACTTTAACCAACTACTCTACTAACAATTTAATAATTGATTAAATTACTTGATTTTTTTTGCAGTTGACTCGATACATTCTTCTCATTATTATCTGTAAAAGAATTTTTTGTTTTGGGATTGACAACTTTAACATTAGTAAAAGGAATTGGGAGGGAGAGGGTGCCTCATTTTTCCAACCATTCTCGTCGCAAAGGCAAGGATTTCTTTCCGATTAAAAAAAAATATGTATAGAATCTTGTATAATCCATTTCAAATGCTTACATTATGTTTTATTAGTGTTTGGAAAACATTTTACAATGAAATTTTTGTTTTTATATTTCATTTTTTTAATCCAAAATAGAGTAGACCGAGGGGAGGGGGGCATGTTTACGCGGATTTTTTTCAATGAATTTTCTAAATTTTATGTTTTAACTTAGGAATTTTTAGACATTGCGATTTTATGAAGTAGTTAATTGAGCCTAAATTGGTATATTCAGTATTGCTCAGTTCGTGTTTTTAACCTTTAAAAAAATTACTTTTGAGTCCAAGTCAGTTGCCCCGTAAACGTACCCCTGACACGGGGCACGTTTACGCATATTTATTTTGACACCTAACGTGGATCTATTAGTGTTTTGAGCATAATGCCTTACCATCGTTAAAATAAAGCAAATGTATTACAGACTGAATAGTGTATAAAGTAAAAGCTGAACGGGCATGAAGACAGCACTACATGATTGTAAACTATAGGATACGACTTTGTAACTCAATTAAAAATTAAATGGCGATTTTCAAAACTAAATAGCCTGAAAATATTAAAATGTTTTGAAACTGTTCGGAGCGAAAAAGGCGTCAGGGCACGTTTAGAAGTAAGACACAATAAGAGCGTGTTTCCTTAGATATACGTGTTTGAACGTAATGTGCTTACGTGTTTGAACGTAAAGATGCTTAGACGTCATCCCGTAAACTTGCCCCGTTGCCAAATTTGGATTTCGCCAAATTTCAGTTCATACAAATACAATTCTCAAAATAGGATAAAATTCTGCTAATTTTTATATAAATATGTTCTTTCTTATCTAAGTATAATTCATTCACATTAAGTTTCAAAACGTTCAACTCAAAATTTACTCGACTTGGTAGAAAACAGATTATTCTTTCTGCATGCTAGACCGAAGCTCGACTGATGCCCAAACATTTGTGAGGATATTTGCTAGGGAGCAGCATCAATCTGTTATGACTGTTGGATCTCCAATTATAATTCGTTTTGAAAAAAGGGCACTGCGTAAATGTGCCCCATGCTTAAACGTGACCCGGTCTACCCTATTAGTTTCAAAAATATGAGTCCGAAACATTGGACATATAATACCTCTTTTATTTTTTTGCCAACAAACTTGAACTTTTGCATTAAAGATACTCTTTGCCATGATGCACTGCGTACCAAATAAAAACATTTTTGGTATAGTATTTCCTAATTCCGATTGAAAAGGCTAAATGACGTACCGGTGGTTCATTAAAAATTATAATTACTATTCTAAACGTCGTGAAAAGTTATTTTTACTGTGATATAAAATTGAGATATTTTTAGATTTTTTGTGTCTGATCGAACTCAGAATCATGAAATGAAAATACGTATAAATATTATTATTGCAATCGTAACTTTGAATAGAAATTTTACGATCATGAATGCATTTTTTAAGTGAATATACATTGTTTATACATAATAAATTGATGAAGCATGGAATGTTGTATTTATTGCTCCCAGGATATGTGTATTTAGAATCAAGTAGACTTGTTTACAGAGTATAAGATTTTACTGTTTTCGTGTTGTATTCTCTCTGATACATAATACCTTTCCCTGTATTTAATAGTTCATTGTTTTGGAGCTTTGACTCGGTATCGTTACGGTTACGAACAAAAGTATAGCTAAAATTTAAAATTCAAAATCCCACATGTAAAAGAATGCACTAAGTTTTTCTTTGCACTAACGCCATTTTCAGTTTTTGGTGTATACACCAAATGCGTCATTTTAGCAGCTATTGTACCAATTGGGAAAAACTGGATGAAATAAGGATCATATTCAAAAAAGAATTGTGTACAAATCTTAAATTAGTCCTATTAAAATTATCTTCCCTCATCAGTGTAAGACTTAAAAACCACGCTGAATATGTACGTACGACTCACGTATAGAGATGCACGTGGCCAAAAACTGTATTGACGGATTTGATAGGCTGCCAAATAGTTAACCGTTCAAAAATGTTAAGCATTTTCCTTCTCAACCCTGTTTACGTAAAAATAAAATCGAAAACTCGAATTTTTGCCATTCGTAAATCGCACCCACACACGCATATATTGTGTCTGTGTGGTTTATTTACATCCATTCAAAGTGGAATTATAAGAGATAAAACATTTTAATCTCTCCCTAAAACTTGATAAGTTTTCACATTTATATGATTAGTGTCTCTGTCTGGTGGCTCTGTTGAGGGCAATTAAAATAACTAATGGATTGTAATTTCCATTTCTAAGACTTCGATTATTAATGAACGTATTTAGAATGTACCATGTGTTTGCAAGTGCATTTCAATGTATTTTAAACCATTGATAACATATGGAAGTGATTACATATTTTTATCAGTATTAAGTGCAAAAATATAGATTATTCATAAAAGTTTTTATTAAAGCTTTGTAAACTAAATTATGAATAATCTGTGTTTGGACATTCTTCTGGCAATTTGGACTTTCTTCTGGTTTTGTCGCCAACTTGGCGGCAAAACTTGGCGATTAAAAAACTGGCGATATATCGCCAAGTCTCCGCCAAATTATAACACCACTTGTGTATACATCAACATTAACAATGATTTCCCCTTAAAAAGGGGCAAAAGACCCCTTTAGAAATACCCGACTGGAACCAAAAGATGAGGTGCACAATTAGACCCCACTAGGAGTCTACGTACCGAATTTCAACTTTCTTGGACATACCGTTCTTGAGTTATGCGACATACATCCGCACATACGTACATACGGACGTCACGAGAAAAGTCGTTGTAATTGATTCGGGGATTGTCGAAATGGATATTTCGGGTGTTTATACGTTCTTAGGCACTTATCCGCGTTCAATAACAGCATAACATTAATTCGGGAGTGAGCAAAATGGAAATTAAGGCCGAATTTTAAATGAAAATTTTTTCGCGAAAACAATACTTCCTTTATTGTACAAGGAAGTAAAAATGACACAACTCAAAATCATTAATTTTTGAGTTATGACGTTTTTGAAAGGTTTGAGCGAATTTGCCTTTGTTACCGAAACCGGTATCCTCCGATGGAACCACCATCGGAGGATGGCGGATCCTCGCAATTGTTCCATCCATAACCATTATCTGTTTAAAATTTGAGTAATTTCCCACCTACTTTTTAATCTCACCACTAGTAAAGGTCAATGACACTTAAAGGAAAGACAAAGTATTTACATTGCCTTTAAGGCTTCATGAAAATTTGTTTCAACTATTATTAATCATGAAAATATAAGGTGGTTATACCATAACGTGAGGTGTTCAGAGCCCTCTAGCAAGTAAAGTATTGGACGAAATATTGTCAAATTTAATGGGCGTGCATAGCAGACCATGGGATTTCGATTTCTGCAATAAAAAAAATATTGCCATAAGTCACCAATAGGGGAAATTTTGCGCTGCAAAAACATATTACTTACGAATACTAAATAATTAAACGTCAAAAAGCGCAGTACTTATCAAGGTTTTTACTACTAATAATTGTTGCTTGCAAATGAGGTTCAATAAAAGCAACAAGAAATTTCAATTTGGAACAAGAAAAGAATAATACCATAAGTCGTCAGGAAAAAATTTCGGCGCGGAAACAAGGATTTCCTTCTTGAATAATTTATTTCACAAATGCCGGGTACATTGGCAATTAGGCCATAAAACCGCGGGCTCTCCAATATTTCTCGACAACACAATTAGAATTAGTTAGTGCAGAGCAGTCGTCCAGATGAGTAGCGTCCATGACTTGTCCAGAGTTGCATAAAGTGCAGATCGGGGAATCCTTCAGTTGAAAGCGGAACAAATAGGCATTGAGACAATCGTGTCCTATTAAAAGTCGAAACGCAGACACAGCAGCAGCTCGAGGAGAATTTGGGATACAGTGGGACTCTCTTTCTTGAATAATATTTTCTTGAATTGAATAAGAGAGTGCACTACCCCACGTCGGGCTTTAGGTACTGAGGTATGGCGGTAACATTTCTTTGATAGCAGTTTTATTAGTCATGCATTTCCTACGGTATGGCCACCGAGGCCGCCCAATCTTCACCTTGTGACGTTTCGCCATAGGAATTTTCTAATGGTGTTGTGCATCTACGACATGTTCTTTGTATCTCAAATTTGAAAACTCAAATAACGTAACAGGTAGGAAACATTACTCCTCCCGGATGTATGAAAAATGTTGTGCATTGTATGCAGTAAATGGAAAGTACCTCTATGTTGGCATATTGAACATCATTTGTTAGTAAAAATGCACAGTTTGTGAATAAAATTGATAAATAGTTTGTCAGTTAGCATTTTATCCTTCAATATTCACAGTAATACACTTTACAACGCCAAAATTTCTTCTGGTGACCATTTTTGGTACTAATATTTTTATTTCAGAAATCGAAATCCCATGGTCTACTGCGTACAGTCGTGAAATTTGGCAATGTTTCGTCCAATATTTTATTCGCTAGAGGTCTCTGAACACCTCGGGTTATTTTCTAACCCCTCTGTATATGTCAAATCTTTTAAAAACCCAATTTTACGATGTAAACGTTAGAAATATGTTTAAACATGTGGGCTAATTTACGATTTTGTGACACAATACAAGAATTGACAATAAATTGAACTAGAAAGGTGGACTTCTTAGATTTACTGTACTAAGATAACAGTTCTTAAAAGCATGGAAATTAAAGTAGTAAAATTAATGTTTTAATTTACTTCTTTATTATATTTTGCAAAGTGTGCTGGAAAGATTGCATCAGTATTAGTAAAAATTATAAGTGGACATTGAAAAGTTAGCGAGAATTCGATTATTTGATCCTAACATCACATTTCTTTCATGATATGTTGAAGTCCCGTTTCAACAAACTTCAAGGGAGAACAAATATTGTTCGTTGTAATGAAATTCAAGTAGCGGGGGTGCCCACATAGGAAGGTGGGGGTCATGGCGCAGACTGCGCTATTAAAATTTTTAGGGCGGGTTGTTTTGAGGAGTATTTTTCTTATTTTTGGGGGAGAGGCTCTTGTTTTTGGGGAAGGGGTCTTTGCGATATTTAGGGGGTGCGCCTTTGCTGTTGGGGGGGGGGGACCTCTGAGTAATGCAATGAAAGTTAAATCGGGAGCAAAAATTAATTTCGTTGAAACGGCTATTTCGTTGTACTGGTATTCGTTTAACTGGATTTCACTGTACATTAAATTAATTCAAAAACTATCTAATGTTTATAGCTACATCATAATGATGTCACTAAAAAAATCAAAATAAGAGACAATAAGACAAAACTATAGAACAATAAATTTATTCCACTGTTTTATTTAAGAACAACGAAAACACTCGCCGCCTTCGAAAAGAAAAATCCGGCTTCGAAAATATAGAAAGACGCATCAAACATCTGAATAAAATAACGCCTTTTCAAGTTTCTAATTCCTTTGAAGTGGGGAAAAACAAAAACAAAGCGAATTTGATACACTCTGCTTCACATTTCGCTTTTCCTTCTTCGCTATATTAATCGCAATCGTTTTGACCGGAAATCGAAAAAATATTCCTCAAAAACAGCATTTGAGAATAAGGCGGCGCGGCGGAGCGATTCAATCGAAACATAGGGAAAGAAATTCCCTCGCAAATGGCAAATCTTGCAAATTCTTTTTTATTTCTCTTGAAAAAAGAAAAAAAGAAAAGAATTCAAATACTACTTTGCTTTTGAACTTGGATGTTCTTTTGTGGCAATGCTGTGTTTCAATCGAGTGCAAAGAGTTGTGCTATTGTAATTGGTTGCTTGAGTAGTTTACGTCATAGCTGTTTACTTCACTTTATTTCAAATACCAAGTAACTGTATACATGTTTTTCTTAAATAATAAGGGAAAAAATCATAATAAAAATGGAAGTCGTAAAGTTGATGCCAATGTGGAGTTAAAAAAAAAGAAAGAAAGAAAATGCTACTAACTAAGCATTAGAATCACAAAATAATCTAATGAAACGATTTAATCTCGACGCTAAAAAAGCACTTAATTAGTTTTTCGTGGAAAGATTTTTTTAAATTAATCAATTCACACAAACTTTAACAATTTCGGAAAATAAAATGAGTTAAAACATTTTAGTTTAACTGAAGTACTTTACTTTCAATTAGCGCAATTTCAATCATTAACATTTAATCATTAGCGCTTTTTTATTCAAAAAGAATGTCTTCGCAAGGAAACAAACATACTTTTCATTATTTTTCTTAAATGTGTTTCATACAGGGGCGGATACAGACTACCCCATGGGGGGGGAGACTGAAGGATGACCCCCCCCCCCCCATGAGCAAGCCTACGGTTTTGGGCGCAAAAAAATTCTGAAACTGCTTGAGTGTCAATAAAGAGCGTTACATCGTCCAGGAATTCGTAACTTCAGAGCTCGAATACGCTACATTGCGGTAATTAACAATACTAAAGAAAAAGGTAAAACATGCCATTCCACGTGATTTCTTTGGAATAAAATACAGGCTTCAGACATTTCGTGGTGTAATGTAATTTCAGAAGAATAGAAGAGAAAGTTTCCCACAAACACGATGAAATATTACTGCCATTCACTAAGCGCCAAAGCAAGTTATAAGCTACGGCATTTGTTTGTTTTACCTTTTTCATCTGCCATTAGACAGACGCTGCAGCGCCCCCTATTGTTTGCTGGAGTTGCGAATAAGACACCTAATAGGGCATAAACGTTTCAAATTAATTTCCCAAACAGTAAAAAGAAGATGTATTTCAAACTACTATTTTCAACTACTTTCAGAAATAATTGAAAACACTACGGAAATCGTTTACATTTTATTTATAAAGTGTTTGTTAACGGATACTATTGAAGGGATACTATATTAGCTGATACTTAGAAGAAGGTCATGATCCCCATGACACTCCTCTTGTATCTGCTCCTTATTCCTTACTTACTCTGGGAAATATTGAAAATACTTCAGAAATTAGTTGAGACCTTAGAACAGGAATTAAAATGCATAGAGCAAGTCCAATCATTGGCTAAGCAAAAGCTTGGGCAAAGAGCTCAAGTCACGTAACTCAACAACGACGAATGGTTGACACGT
The DNA here is from genome assembly GCF_026930045.1 of Uloborus diversus. Lineage (NCBI taxonomy): Eukaryota > Metazoa > Arthropoda > Arachnida > Araneae > Uloboridae > Uloborus > Uloborus diversus. The sequence goes on from NC_072736.1 coordinate 50,868,850, forward strand.
TTTTCGATAAACTAGCAAAAGAAACCAAATTTCTTCCAGTGCTTTCCTTCAAAATCTGTCACGTGTGTGACTTGAGGTTATTGCCTTCACGAATAAGAGTCTTCACTCCCTCCATGTTATTTCTTCTCAATAGTTGAGACATGTAAAGATGACTATACCACGCGTTGTATATAGCGTTCAGAACCATTGTTTTTCACCCAAACAAGTCTAGCTCTCTGAATATGGAAGCAACCACGCTATAAGGCAATACCTAAGGTAAACTTGGTAATACAAAAGCTTCACGTCTGACGAAAGGTTCAGATTTTGGAAGAAAAAAAAAAGGGATGTTTCTGTGTCAAATACTAGTTCTTATGTCAACATGTGAAATTTCTTATTTTTAAGTATGATTTCCATGGAAGAATTGAGGTAGGAAGAAGCAAAGGGATGCAAGTGGCAAAATTAAAAATTTGGAAATAACAGGTACAGATGGTAGGTGAACCTTTCCTCTGTCGTGGGTAAGAGATTGTACTAGCAGCCCTGGTAGGTGCTGCTGTATAGCATGATTTAGAAAAAAAATTCAATGAAAGCCTACCTAGGATCTGATCTTTAATCGCGTTTTACTCGAAACTTAAAACAGTTCACTTGCACCCCTTTGCTTCTCACTGCCTCGATTGAGAACTATACCTAACTAACCTAAAATCTGCTCCCCCCTCTTCTCCTTAAATAAAAAGAAGCAACTGTCTCTCTGGTTTAAAAACGAGCAAAAAGTGTCTCTAAAGTGTAATCTTCTAAAATTAAAGCATCAAACGTATGCAAATGTACTTTTTTTTTTTTTTTTTAAACCGTAAAAGCGCTTAAAAGAAGAAGCAAATGTCTCTCTGATTTAAAAACGAGCAAAAAGTGTCTCTAAAGTATGTGTAATCTTCTAAAAATAAAACATCAAACTTACGCAGATGTACTGTTTCTTACCGTAAAAGCGCTTTATTTTCGCGAAAATGATGAGATCGGTGATTTCTCGAGCTGAAAATTTCATGAGTTTTATCCGAACAGAAGCGAAAGCTGTAGACAAAGGTATTTCGCGACACTTAAATTTTCGCAATAACATTGGGTTCGCGAAAGTTACTTCATAGCTAAGATAAGTACTTTTACACTGCATTACTTTTTTATTTATGTTTATTGGTATTCTGATGACAGGGATAATACTAGTGTGGGACTTGTTATGACTTGAGTGATCTAGACCATCTGAAAATGTTCAAAATGTTCACGAGATAGATGAAAACAAATACTCGAACTCGCTTAAAACGAGTACGAAGGAGTAAAGATATTTTTGCTCTTTAGGTGCCGAGCGCACCTAAAAAACAAGTTAGTTCAAAAAAAATCGCACGCACATCTGTACTGTACCCACAAAAAATGTTTTTTTTTAAAAATGTGTTCTATTATCTCTTGTTTTCTAGGAATCAGGAAATTTTTCATGAGGGTATGATAAGCTGAGCTGGAAGTCAATAGAAATTGTATAAATAAAAAAAAATTTATTGCTCGCTTTAAACAGTTTGTTGCTTAGCCCGAAAAACATCGTTCTGCACGTTGTCTTCGAAAAAAGTTTGAAAATTTTCAACACATCATACACCACTCAGTATTTTGAGGACTGTCAACCTTCAAATTCTTCACATTTGTCACTATCGTCGTCCTTTTCAATACTTTTTTCCATCTGTATTAGCTTGAATTTGCAGCAAAATCCTCGGTGGCATATTTTGGAAACGATAACACCGGTTTCAAGAAATATATAATTTTCAAACGCAAAAATTAAAGCAAAAGGGTCGACATCAGTTGTTCTCAGAATGTATGACTTATCAATAACTTGTGGTTGACTTCTTTAAAATATTAAAGGAACTGTTCCTCTGACTTTTATCGGGGCTTAGCTTGAAAATCGCCTAAATTTTCTCAGAGATACGAAAGGTGCACTCGTAGAGATGTAAATTAACGTCGTGTAAAAAGAGACAGAGAGAGAACAGGATCAAAATTAAAATGTATGTTTGAATCTGAAGTAGTTTTTTGAAATATTTTTTTTTATATCAGTGCTAGTTTTAAATAAGTGCAAGTTATGAAAACAGAGTGTTCCGGTTTAACCTGCAAGACTTCTTTTTTTCGCAACTGTTAGCCCTAGATGCATACTTCCAATTGCAAAAATGTTCAAAATCATATGCAAAGTTAAGCTATTGAAAATTTGAAGTAAAATTTAAAATGAGCAAAAAAAAAAAAAAAAAAAACATTTAACTTTTTATACGTATCTCCGGTCCCTTAACTTATGTTTAGGAAAATAATCTCTATTGAAAAATAATTACAGCACACAAAGTTTGACATTTGTACGACCAATATTCACTGCGATATGATACGCAGCGTTTTGTGACTTACACCACTTTACACTCGCCGTCAATAACACCTTTTGTTTGAAAATACAGCAGTTAACAAGTGTTTAAAATTATACGTGTGCAGAGTGTGATTCTTCCAACTGTTCGAGGTTTCTAGGTGTGTTTTTGCGTATCACGGCATAACATTTGCATGAATTTTCGAATAGCAATGTAAAACATAAATACCTTGTTTATTTTTTTTTACTTTGACAACTTGTCATTCTTTTGAAATGGCGATAAATTGCGATCTTACCTTCTGTATGGTCGCTTAAAACTTTGAACTGGAATATCTCCTTGAGTTTTGGTCGAACAAGTGTCAAGTTTTTTGTGTCGGTAAAAGTAGCTTTCAATGGCGAGTATTTTTCTAAACATAAGTTAAAGGACCTAGCGTCCGTATAAAAAGTTAAATTTTGTATTTTTTGACTCATTTTTATTTTTGCTTTAGACTTTCACTATCTTAACTCTGCATCTGATTTTGAACATTTTTCAATTGGAAGTTCAGGGGAAGTCGTTATTAAAACGGAACACCCTGTATATAAATCATAATACCTAAACTAATGTACTTCTTCATACTGTTTCGCAGACTTTAATATTTAGCAGCATCTAAGCCAAAATGTCAGAAAGAATAATGCTATATTTGATTGGTTGCTACTTCTAAAGCAAAGGAACAATATTTTCATTGTTTGGTGGTACGTGGCCTCAATTTCAGAAATATTTTACATTAAATGAGAGTTAATTTTTCAAGTATTTAAAAATATTTACAAACCAGTATTTTCATTGAATTTTGTTGACCAGTATATTTTACTTATAGCTGCTTGATATTCAAGCGACACATGAAAACGATACTCAAACTGAAACTCTCGTCTCAGCAGTTTTCAAAAATGTTGCATCATTTTCCACCGCAAACAAAACTTTTCTGTTTTTGAAATTTCGTTTCTCGTTTATCGCATGAATTATTTATGCTTTTCCATGCATGGAAGGATTCTTATCTCAGAAACTGAGTTTTTTTTTTTCTTTTCACGAAAGAGATGAATTGGATGATGTAGGTTTTAAAAGGAAAGTTTCGAAAAATTCATCCATTGCCTTCGTTTGTAAAATACATATTTTGATAACAGCTCCGTAACATGATTAATCCCTTTTATACACTGCAACGAAGCATTAAAGAGCAAATATGTTAGAAGATTTTTATCAGCCTAATGTAAAACGTAGTACGAATATTAGTTCCTTCTTGCTAAAAAACGTAATTTTCATGTATATCTACGAATTTAGATTAATTAATTTACGGAAAAACTACTAACATATACAATTGGTTCTGAAAGTGACTGATACATTTGAAAAATCAATAAAAACTGAACGGGCAGTGATATAAATATACCGTTGTTGCATTATGCTTGGGACAACAGTAAATTTTCAGACAGACAAAGTTTCGAAATTAGTTACAATGTTCTTCAACAGATGGCTCTGCTGGTATTTTAAAAGGTATACAAGAAAACGCAGTCTGTAAGATCGTAAAAATAACTGGTATATTCGAATCTGTTGCAGAACATTGTAACTAATTTTTGAAAGTTTGTCTGAAATTTTACCGTCGTCCCAAGCATAATGCAACAAACAGTATATTTCTGTCACTGACCGTTTAGTTTCTATTGATTTTTCAAATGTATTAGTCAATTTTGGAACACCCTGTACTCTGTAGAAAATTCTGAAACGTCACAAACCATTTTTGGGCTAATTTCCGAAATTTACTGGTTTTCACTAGTTTTCTCTGAAAATCTGGTATTTTTGCGAACACGTTTCAAGAACTGCTACAGTTTTCATAAGTGCAGACTTATAATTGTTTTGAAAAATAAGCTACCAGTATGAAAATACACTCAGCTTTTTTATTAAGTTTCACTTTCAACACAATTAGTGCCCGTCTAGATGGACTGAGTCACTAATTAGGACGAAATGCAGTCTCTGGATACTATAGTTTTACAGAAACTACTGTCAAATAAGGTGTTCAGTAATTGCTTGCAATTCTAGATAACTTTTGGCCATGTTTGCTTACATGCTTTTGAAGCTTCCCTGGTACATCAGGAAGATATCAAGCTATTACTGTAGACACACGTAAGCTTTCTTAAAAGGTTCATGATATACTCCAGAAACGTGACTGGCTTTTATTGGGAATTATTCAAAAATATATAAGGTTAGTTTCGCGAAAGTTACTGTTTTTTTGGAGAAACATTCTTATTTTTTTCTGCCAGATATGTTAGTGGCTAAAATCAGGCCCATTATCGCTTTATTATTTTTCAGAAATGTTTCTGATTTTGAAAAAAAATATTTTAGTGTAGAGGAGCGTGGTAACGAATGCGACATTTTTATATTTTTGTTTTTGCATTTTTTTCAATTGGTTCTATTATTTGTAAATTCTCAGGATAACTGCAATATGTATTCGACGACACATAAAAGTTCTAAAATTGAATTGGGAAAAACAAAACCCACCTGCAATGAACAATGCAAGTAAAACTAAAGAAATCCGTTTCTCATTTCTCCCCATCTTTGAAGTGGAGTGGATCAATGGTGGTAATAATTGGGATATTAGGGTAACGGCACCGACATGCTTAAGACATCGCTCTCAGGTTAATTCAAGCTTCTGAGCCATTTAATGTACGTATTTAGACTTTAAAAACTATTTTTCTCTCATGGAAATACATCTCTTCGAACGTTTTGCTGGTTCAGGATCCTTCGAATTAGAACATTCTATTTTTATTTGCTTAATTTCGAAAAAAGATCCGACCCCTAGTAACAGACACCGAAAATTCTCTGATATCCAGCAACAGATAGAATGAGGGACAGATGAATAATGCATGGAATTCCATTTTTCTCTTAAAAATATGAGAAAGCACTTTATTTTTAGATCTAAAGCCTCATTAAATTCAAATGAAGTTGAAACACCTGCAAACCTCGTGGTTGCTGTTTATAACCTTCCACCATTGCCTTGTAAATACCAACAACTAGCTCATAAAATTCATTTTGATAACACTAGATGGTTGCACCGTATTCATGGATCGCAGTAACATCAGTTTTACCCGCTTAAAATTTTTAAATGACAAAAGATTATGCATTAATATTTGAATGAGCCTGAAAACAACAATGCCATTTTATACAAAACTTGTTTATTAATAATGACTGAGACAAAACTTTCAAATGTCACTTTTAAGAATTCATTTAGGCTGAAGGGAGAACTTTCTCTGTTTTATTTACGTTTTATAGTAAGATCTATATTAGAAGAGTTTTACGTTTTTTCGATCTATCATTTTTTTAATATTATTAATACTAAGATAAATAGTGTATTGAAAGAGATTGTTTGAATTTTATTTATCAAGTTTTCTGTTTTGCAAAAATTCGTAGATACTTTTAACTGTATAGGCAGAGATTTAAATGATGCTACAATTTGAACTCAGTGAGAGTGAGAGAAAGTTTTGAATGCAGCAATTTTCGTTCACTGAAAAAAAAAAAAAAATGCGTAACCTTACTCTATAAAAGCGGTGGCAGCTTAGCTGCCTCCATAGCAATGGAGTAACTTAACTGATAAAACTGGTGTAACGCTCATACATTACACCAGTTTTATCAGTGAAAATACTCCATTGCTACGGAGGAAAGCTAGCAGCCGGAATAAGGTTACACAAAGGGCAGAATGCTGGCACTGTACTTACGAAGAAAGGTTACACATTTTTTTTCTTACAGTGTTATATGTTTTTTCGATTTTATATTGGTTAATCCCAAACAAAGATTGTCATGTAAACGTTATTTAGTAAATTTGAATTTTTGCAGTACTTCGTTGAGATTTTACAGAGATCCGATGGAATGAAAACACGTATTAAATTCAATGAGAGCAAGAATTTGTGTAAATCAAATTTCCGATTTACCTTTTTACGGTTTGGTGATTATCTGGAAAATATGTCCAATTAATATTAATTTTAATTTCTGGCAATTAAAATTAAGAAATTATCTTGATTATTTTAGGAAATTTCCTCATTTTCATAATTACTTAAAACTAAAATTAAGAAAGCATTTTGAGACAAAACTTTTTGCATGTCAATGTGTATAGCTTTGAAATTATTCTATTCCAGATATTTTATTTTTACTCTACTTCAAAGCATATACCACATTACGGTTGTTATAAACGAAAATACTTTCATGAAACTTTCGTTCGAAATGGCCAAAGCATGTTTTACGGTTATTTTGACAAAAAATACTATCCAGCAGCTTTCGAGCAATTTCAGCACTTTTCCTGTAAGCTTTACAGTAGTTTTACCTTAAAACTAAATGCTGGAATCATTCCATGTGTTCATGTTCTAAAATTTATTTCATACATTATATATAGTGTGTATAACTTTAACACTATACAGTCAAGTAGTCTACAAGCATATGAAAATTTGTTTTCTGATTTCTTCAAAATTATTAGTTTTTTTATATATCCTAATTTTTTTCTTTATATTGTCAGAAGGTCAAAGAAATTGTGAAAGGAAGTCTGTGGCGGATCTGCGTCCGGGCGACCCCATAGCACCTACAGCCTTGAAAATTTGTACAAAATTACTTCGAGCCCCGGTGGTTTGCACCTGGGGATTTGTTTTTAAAATTTCGAATTAGTTTTTTTGTAATTAATTTTTTACGCTCAAATTTCACGTATATTGCCTATTAAAGGGGTGAAAATTATTTGCACATATTAATATTATATACCGTTGGGAACGGTGGTATTTTCTGCGTTCTATGAAATTTGTTTAAATGCTCTAACTTAGTTACGGCCGGAGGTATTTGCGTTTTTAGCTCGAATATTTTTAGACTTAGCTGAAATTTAGGCACTACTTTTTTCAATAAATCTATCAGTAAAATGCGAAGGAATTGTCCCACAGTTTCTTTTTGACACCACTGGAAATAGCGGTTTTTTTTAAAACTCCAGACCTAACTTGACCTATGGTCGATAAACTAAGCTTCTATCTCCAAAGGAAAAAAAATGTTACGAGCCGTTTTAATCAAGTTCGAAAAATCTCATTTTCATTCAAATTACTGATGTTTTATTTGCTATTGCCATAGTTACGTCTTTCAGATTCGTTTGTATCTTCTTTCTTATTTACAAATTGTAAGGGTTTCGATTTAACGGAAAATCTTAGGCTCAACTCAATTCAAGTCCCGAGCTAAAAAGCAAAATGAGAAAGACTAGAGACTACGAATAAGAAAGGGACTTTTCAAACGTACAAAACTGCAGTTTTGCAATGCTCAGGAGCCTCTTAGCCCTTTTGGCTCTGCAAGTTAGTACAAGTTATTTTGAAACCCGAAGAAGGGGTTCTTTTTGATTCGAAGGGAGCTCATAATGCGTTTTTAATCTGTTTCTTTCTAATTGACGATTTAAATCTTTGCAAATAAGATTATGAAGCAATCTTCGGGGGTTGGTGAGCGTCAGCGAGCAGGGGGTAGAGCTCCCTACTTTTACACAAATGTTTAAGAAAAAAGTTAATCAATTTAAATTTACGGCATTCGAAAGCAATAAAATTGAATTTATTAAGGAAAAAGGTTAAACCGGAACATATTCTTATATTTATTAAACTATCAGGAAATTCTTGGACAATTTTCATACTTTCTTTTTCAAAAAATCTAGAAAATTCTCAGCTACAAATCAGTTTCCCCTTCCTTTTTGAAGCTCAACTTTACATATTTTTTTCTCGATTTTTTTCCCAAAAAGGCAAAGGCTCAGTAGTCCCAAATTACAAACAAATATTTAGGACTCTCTTTAAAATTTCCTTCTCTAATCGGAATAAAGCCGATTTTTTTTATCTTTAATGATTTCCGTCATATGATTTTCTTCTGCTAACGACGTTTTGAAACGCTTTTTCAGAAATTTTTTGTTACAATAACGAAAATATAAGTTGAAAAGTTAAAAGAAAGAAACTACTAATTTTTGGATTATGGTCTCTTTTCCAACATGTATCTAATGAACCTCTCTCGTTGTTTTCGAACATCCTTTGAAAGAATACACAATGCAAAACACAAATGTTTGAAAATTACCTGCCTTTTGATAAAAATAGATTGTTTTCTTCAGAATGTAGCTACAAGCGCCTGTTAAGCCTTTTCACCCCTCGGTTTTCCACAGACCGCACTTGTCAGGTTCCTATATATCCTCATGATGGATCGATCACAAGCAGACGCTCTCCTCCTAGTAAACAAACAAGATCTCCACCCTTCCCGTTCTCCCTGCACACCTGATTTGACAATCTATGGGGCGAAGTCGATTGACGGCAACAAAAACATCGAAGTGAAGGATACTAAATTGATTGCATGGCTTTGTTTTCGTAGATCACCGAAAGATTAGGACAAAGTAAGCTTGAAGGAAAAAGCTGTATTATTATATTAAACATTCCATCAAAGCGGTGCCATTAGATCTACACAGGATGTTTCTAAAATTACCATAAAAAAACTACTGTCTGGATTTTTTCCACAAATGTATGAAGAAATAATCACCTTGGATGAAAAATAGCCATCGTTTCCAGGAAAGTGGGGGTAAAACATATGATGAGGTGGGGCAGCTATGCCGGTGAAACTGCAGAAATCAGCCACCAATATAACAAATTCACCTGATCTAACACCCTCTGACTTCTTCCCCTGAATGGGAAGCACAGGGTTAAAATTACAAGTCTACAACTATACTGCGTACAAGGATTGTGAAAGTAATCAACTGCATCACAGGTGATAAACGAATGGATGTGTTCCGTTCAATGGCGGAAAGTTGGTCTCTTTGCATTGACATTCAGTGTTAACATGCTGAACTTTGGAGTTAGATAATATATTATTCAATTATAGGATTGAAATTACCATTCTGCATTCACTGCGTTCAAGCATTGTGGAAGCAATCAGAAGCGTCACAGCTGATCAATTAAAAAAACATGTTCTGTCCAATGGCGGGAAGTTGGTTTTTGGGCATTGACATGCGTGCTGAGCATGCTCTAATTCCTATGTATGTATGTATGTTCCTTGTTCTATGGATGTATTTTTTTTCATTTATCAAACGTGGTGATCAGGAAAATGGATCGTTATTTTTGGATCACCCTGTATTTCTTATAAATTGTTTCCGAGGAAACATATGGAACATTTTCTCATAATAGTGTTCAAGCGTCGTCGCCTTTGCAATGCTCTTCACAGCAGTATTTCTTCGACCTGTCAGGATTGTTTGAAGTATTCACAAGAATGAATACCTCAAAAAAATTAGTTATGATTATTTTGCAAAGTAACAGGGCAATGGCACCAGTAACAGACATGCTTAAGGCATCGCTCCTAGGTTAACTCAATTTTCTGAGCCGTTTCAAGTATTTTGAATTTTTAAACTATTTTTCTCTCATGCAACTGCATCTCATCTAGCATTTGGCAGCTTCTGGATCCTCTGAATTAATCAATCCTTTCTCTATTTGCTCAATTAAAAAAAAAAAAAAAAGTTCCGACCCCCCAGTAACAGACACTGAAAAATCTGATGATCCCCAGTAACAGATAGGCTGGGAAAGGTTGAGTAGAGGGCAAAATTGCCATTTCCTCTTCAAATATGCAAAAGTTATTAGAATTGTAACCTTATTGATATCAAATGAACACCAGCTGACCTCGTGCTGGCTGTTCACAACCTTCTACTACTGCCTTGAAAATACCAATTGGCTCATAAAATTCACTCTGATAACACTAGATGGTTGCACTGTATTGATGTGCCACAGCAACATCAGTTGTACCCGCCTAAAATTCTTATTATTTAGACCCAAACTTACAATTATCTGTTACTGTATCCTTGTCTGTTACTGGTGCAGTGGGCCTAGTTTTTTTCCTTTATTTATTTTTTAAACTTTGCATTTCATTATTTCTTTAGTTGAGTAAGTTAATAGTTGCCAACTTGTAAGATTTAGCCTTACATTGTAAGATTTTTTGGAGGTATTGTAATTTTGTAAGATCTTATGGCATAATTGTAAGATAATTAGGTTTTAGATTTCTGGGTATTGCTTTTTTATGAGTTTCCTGTTATGTTGCTTCAGCAGAACAGAGAAACTGCAGATGAAGAGCCTAAGATAAGCTTCAAAGTGAGTTTCGCTCTGTACAAATAGATGATTTGCCCGATGTTCTGCTAAAAAGGGAGAGGATGGATAAAAAATAGGCTGCTTGAAAGAAATTAGTTGATGTCAATGGTTTTATTGAAGTATGAAAGGCTCTCCTTTTCTATGCTTTCCATTCTAGACATACCTCACAGCAATGCAGAGTGCGAAAGAATATTCAGTAGTGTCAGAAAGGCGAGGACAGAGCTGTGCAGTTCTGTCTGATAATAACCTGGATAACATTTTAATCATTAAGAACTTACAAAAAAACCGCATTGTTTTGAATAAGTTATTGAAATAAAATTTTTGAATGTTGCTAAGTCAGCAACTTAAGTTCCAGCAAAAGTAGTTTCAGCAAAAGCAGCTAGCTGACTGCATTAATTTACGAAAGAAAAAAAAAAGATAATACAGTAAGTTATTAGTTTCTTCCAAAATAATATTTTTAAAGATTAATATTAAATTATACATCTTACAGAAAAATATTAGACAGTATTTTAAAAGCGCACACTTGTATTCTTAAATGTTAAATGCATAGACCTGCCTTTTTCAAACTAACTGCTTATTGTAATCCTGTGTTTCTTTTTTGTGAATCCAGGTTTTTGTTTTTCCGTTTTTTTTTCTCTGCTGATTAATTACAAGTAAAGATTTGAAAATATAATGCTTTTAGTTTTAACGGTTTGTTGTGTGTTGGTTAAAAAAGAGTACAAATACACCCGCGGCACGCATTGTAAGATTTTTAAAGTTGATATGTTGGCAACTATGTAAGTTTACATTAATGCTCGTAAGGATTTTATTCTAGAACTAGGGTGCTCAACGCCCTACTCTCTTCGCTTACGCATCCCCGTTTGCCGTCTGTGGTGGCTCAAACACCCTTCTTTCTTTGACGGGTTGGATGTTTATATCGTATTTGCTTAATTTGGCGCAGACCTGAGTGACAACTGCTGTTTTTAAAGGAAATTTTATCCATTTATATATCCTGCTTTTAAAGGCTTAGAGGGGTGAGACAGAGTAGAACGGCTTTTTACAGATGTTCTTAACTCTGAAGTACAAATATTAGACTGGGAAATGTTGAAAGTCAGTAGGAGATAGTGTATAGTGCAGCTCTGGTTAGTTGAGCTGTGACCTTGACTATGTTTACCTGTTTTCAGAGAGTTAAGTGAAAAATAGACGCGTTATTGGCTCGGATTTTACCTTGAATATTTTTGAAAAACTTTTAAGAAAGCTTCTCAACTCAACTTAGCGCCAATTGCCCCTCCCTATTTACTGAAACAGAGGTAAACATTGTCAGAGTCGGAGACACACACCCACAGACAGACGCGCACATAATGAAATTATGTATCGATCTCCTTGGCTAAAAGTCACCCATCACTTTTAAGACTTTTTTCATTGGTTATTTTGGAGAACAAGACATAAATTTTCATCAGTAAGAAGTTTTACAACTACAGTTAAGTCCGTTTATTAGAGTATCGGTTAAAAGAATATCCCGCTTAGTATAAAACATTTTCCAAGCACCAAACCGTTGTAACTCGTTATTTTGATCCTGGATAATGGAATATCCTGCTTATTAGAATTGTTTTTCAAGACAAATTGGCTGTTCCACAAAACGGGCTCGACTGTATTTTTAAGTCGAGCTCTACTGTATAATTTAAGAAGCTTAGCAACTTGAAGTACATCAGGGAACTGCGAACAAAACGTCTCATCACCAGACAAATACAAAGCAAAAATAAACATCACAAGGAGAAAGAGACAACACAAAAGTACCAGCGGGAATCGAGTTCACGACCGCCTTAACTGTGCTCAGGCAGCTTTCGAAGCAAGCGCTTTCCACCACTCCGCCACGGAGGACCGACATTTTGAGTAATCATCAAAACTCATTTCTATTATTAGTGCATCCCTATTCATTAATTAAATTTGGGATTTAAAAAAAAATCCGTTTTCAATTACTGCTTTCGGGCAATTAAGCTATACATAATGAAAATTTTAGCCTTCGCATTATTGCTGTTAATGAAAACTTATCTCTATAGGCTGTTATTTAAATCAAATTCTAGTTAAATTGAGTCGATAAAGCAACTTACTCGTAGTTATTTAAGTAGCGCTGAAATTACGTTAATCTTTAATTGAAACTGAGTTAAATGTATGGCTTAACGGTAATTGTAGCGCTATTTATTGCATTTTACTGTATAGACAAACTGCAGGAATAAGTTGTAACTACGAGTTGCGTTTTTCTTCCGGTTGTCCAAAGTATTTCACGAATATTCAAATTTGGTGAGTTTAGAGTTGAATTCACTAAATCGTATTACCAATGTGTGTAATATTTTTGAATTATGTTTTCATTTTTATCGTACAAATATATTTACGGGTGTCCTCTATGAAAACTGAATAAATAAATCCCAATTTCGAGACTGCTTGTAATTCCAATTTGCTAATTTGAAGCTGTTCTGTGACTCTGATTTTAATTGCAATTGATAAACTAATATGAAATTCATTTCATAATTAGTAATTCAATTCTTAGATGTAACTCAATTAGTTGATTTGGATTGCAATGTGCTTTAATCCACAATATGAGTTTTTTGATCATTTAACAGAATTGAAATGGACCTTTGATCGCACTAATGATTCAACAAATAAATTTTAATGTGTACTTGTATGTCAGTCGTGTCAATTTGTTTACAATGTTTATAATAGTTAAATCGAATATGATCGTTAAATCGAAGCTTTGTTGTTTTATTTATTTATTTATTTATTTATTTTTTGAAAAATTCAATGTCTGTCCCAAAAATTACCATTACTAAATTCTTAAATCCCGCATGACTATAACTCGGGGAAACCTAACCTCACACCATCGTAATGATGTGATTAGGATCTACGAAGCTTGGTTTGCTCCAACTCTATCTGTAATTGCAGGTGGATTTTATTCATTGTCTCGTTACGGTTTAACTATATATGTTCATACAGTTAAAAATGATCAAAGCCGGTTTAATTTGTAGCTTGAGCTAAATACTAATTAGAATTCGAACATAGCTTCAAGTTGACCAAAGTACTGTTACGTAAGCGTTCATACAAATAATCTGATTAAAGTAGAGTTATCACCTCTGGTATTGTTCAAAGTAGACTAAAGTACAGGTCCAGTATTTGAAAATTTTATAGAGGGGGGTGGGCACAAAATGTGTACTCAATGAATACTTTATCGAAAAATATCAAAAATCACGCCAAGAAATATCGCAACCACGAAACAGAAGTGACATACGTACAAAAAAATAAAAAAAAAGACATCTTGAATTCAAATTAAGTTTTCCGCAATCCCAAGTGTGTATGTGTAAGCGTGTGTGAGTGTATGTAGGCAGGTGTGAGAGTATATCTAGGCGTGTGTGTGTGTGCAGGCGTGTGTATGTGTAAGCGTGTGCAGGCGTTTGCGTGTGTGAATGCGTGTAGGTGTGTGTGTGTGAGTGTACGCGTATATGTGTGTGAGTGTAGGCGTGTATGTGTGTGTATGTAGCTGTGTATTTGTTGTGTTGTGTATGTAGCTGTGTATTTGTTGTGTTGTGTATGTAGCTGTGTATTTGTTGTGTGTGTATGCAGCTGTGTATTTGTTGTGTGTGTATGTAGTCGTGTATTTGTTGTGTTGTGTGTGTATGTAGGTGTGTGTGTAAGCGTGTCTGTGTGTATGCTTGTGTATTTTCCGTTTTTCGCAAGAAGGCACTTGACTCCTCCCTCGTGAAGTGGTATCCGATGATTCTATTTCGCTGCTTTCGGCAGAAGGTATATTCGGATCATAGCATTTTGTTGTAAAAGCAACGGTTTTTAAATAAATAAGAATAACTGAAATGACCACAGACAAGTGAAGCAAGTGATGTAAAGGACACTAAGACCTTTTTGCACATTAAAATGCACGCCCAAGCTACGGCTGTCTGGTTGTCTCCTCTTGAAGCACGTGGATTGCGTACCGATCCCCCCCCCCGCGTAAAATGGAACTCTGCGTTCGAAGAGGTGTGGTGAAGTGCCTTCTCGTGAAAAACTGACAATAAATATGTGTGTACGAGTGTGTATGTGTGCGTGCAGATGTGTGTGTGTTGGCTAGAATGTATGTGTGGGTGTATAGAGCATAGACGCCACCGCCTAGGAGTGGTCCTACTCGCGGAGGTTAGTGGGCAGTGGAGTTCTCAAGATTAAGTTTTATGCTTAAGTTGTCTTGAATGAACGCAAACGATACGTAACCAAAGCGACGGAAATGTGTCATTTAACAAATATTGAAGTAACGAACTAATTTTAATCTCTCGTTGGCATGACAATCTGAAAAATCAGAGCGACATCAACTTTGTTCAAGTGATGACAACACGTAATTCGTGATTTCTGGGGGGGGGGGGGGGCAATATTTGAGAAAAGCTAGTATTTGGGCTATACTACTGTTAATTGATTTCTTCTCAAATACGACAGTGCGCGCAAAACGTTTATGATCTTAAAAAAAGACGTACCGTGTAGCACTTTGGCCGAGTACCGAGTTCCAATTATGTTTTAACAAGAAACACCGAAAAACACGTGATGAATTTTAAACTCATTGGAATAGTAGTATAGTAGGCTCGGTACTCGGCCTTTCACTACTTGGCCGAGTACCAAGTTCCAATTATGTTTTAAGAAGAACCACCGACAAATACGTGACGAATTTTAAGCTCATTGGAATAGTAGTATAAACCTCCATGTTCAAATAATAAATAATTAAAAAAAAATCCAGGTGAAGATTAATTATGCATTAGGGGCATTCATGAATTATCTAAGGATGATTTTGGCCATTTTTGACCCCTCCCCCATGTAAGGGTATGTAAAGTTTTCACCCCCCTCTTATCTTACGTAAAATTCCATTCCCTTTTTCAGAATAATAAAATAACGATTCTTATATCACTATAATCGTTGTTTAATTCACTTTTTTATACATTTTTTTAAAAACATTTTTGGTGCAAATAAGTATTTGCTAAAAGGAATCTAGACTGACTGACAAATACCTTTTGAAAATGAATAATGCGATACTTTTGAATAATGCGATACTAATAAAAAATAAGACACGCCATTCAAAGTGCGATTATTTTATTATATTTTACACTAGTGTTCATTCTTTGAAAAACAAGTAAGAAATAGCTCATTCTAATATGTTTTTTACCGTCCAGAAGCAAATGAAATAGGATCCCTGCCAAACCACTTGGCCGCGCTATTTCTAATATAAAATATCGATATGGAAAATATTACCTTAGAATGGGTCTGACCCCTCCCCCCAAGTAAGGGTATGTAGAGATTTTTCGAACACCCCTCCCCCTCGGGACCCTTACATAATTAATGAATGGCTCCTTATTGAAAAGATTTTGTTTGTGTCAATAATTTTACAAATAAGTTATTTTTTAAATCAAAAATAAACACATACATAAAAGATAGGATTAATCAAGTTGGAACTAAAACAAATTATATCAATCTATACTTCTAGTCCGCCAAACGCAAATAATTTTCAAAAGCAAATGGAACAACGTTAAAAGCACAAATGTGCAGGGGCACTGCAGACACGTGTTTCTGCGTAACAAGGAAAATCATTTTCAGTGCATAAAATGTGAGCTAATGAATGTAAAAAAAATTGGACTTTTGTCGGGTGTCTTTAAATCCATAAGCTCACATTTTGTGCATTGAAAAAAGCATTTCTTGTAATGTCAAAACACGTGTCTGCAGTGTTCCTGCAAATTTGTGCTTTTAACGTTGTTTTATTTTTTAAGAAAATGTATTTTTATGCTTCAAAAATCCATTTAATAATATAAAAATTTCATATTTTCTGTACTTACCTTTTTGCCTTATTTATTATAAAAAAGTTTCATCAACATTGGGGTATTAATGTATAAGATTAACTTCATTGAAGCGAAGCATAACAAACTTCATTATTCTCAAAATTTGAATTTGTCTTTTGAATTTTAATTGTAAATAGTTACAGTATATTATATGCTTGTACTTTTTATTAATTGTAAAATCTACTTTGAACAATATTCAATTTTTTACAACTACTCGGTATTGGCCGAGTACCTGATAAAAATTTGGCCGAGTACCGAGTACTCGGCAAATTGGCCGTGTAGGTCGAGTACCGAGTAGTTATCGAGTACTCGGTACGTCTCTAATCTTAAGTTTACCATCTTAAGTTTTGTGCTTTCGAAAAAATCTCTTCTAAATTATGAAATTTAATGGATATATAAGTGCGTATAAACTATTTAATTGATTATATAGTTTATACGCAATCATGCATGAAGTTACGTAAAAATAACTTCGTGCGAGTTTTGTGGCAAGAGTACAATTTAGTTTTTAAATCAACAACTATTTCGTTTTTCCAAATTTTTATCTGTGTCACTTTTGTTGCCGGGTAACGACGTGGTAAATTCATTTGTTTCTCAAAGCCGGGGGAAATGCAATTGCCCCCTCCTGACCTATCTAAAATATTTGTTCGTGATATTAATTTCTTAAATCCTACATGATATATCAGACAGGGCTGAAACGAACATACATTTTTCGGAGGGAGAAAATTCTCTCCCAAAATGAAACTCCAAATTTTGCCGAATAGAACTGGAGGTCAAGTTGACAAAATCATCAAAATACATTGCTGAATCGTCAGACAGAATACGCAGAATGAGGTAATTTTTTGGAGGTCACAGTGACCTCCCGTGAACTCCCATATGATACCAGAATGAGATGGGGGCAAAATTCTTTGAATGTCCAAAAGTTATGCAATAGAAATTCAATTTCAAATAAAATTAGAGTTCAAAAGGAGATCCCTTGCTACATCTAGGATCCATTTTACATCACCACAAGTTAATCGTTTTGCGGGTTCTATGTAATTTAACTTTACCAAATTGAGATCAAACTTCCAATTTATTCCTAATTGCATCAAGCGAACTAATTCAAAAACAAAACTATCTGTTATATAAGCATATGAATATTCCCTAAAAAGGTCAAAGGGTCTTCTTTCTCTAACTATTGATCACCAAATATTAAAAAAACGGGAAATACTCGGTGGGCTCTTTTTTAACGATAGTATCCGACAAAAGAAACCCCATCGATTGAACCTTAAATAGAACGAATGTGTGGAACGTCGTCTTTTTCGCGACTCTTGGAATAAACAGAAAGGTCTTGAAAAGCTGAGGATCACTTGGCGCGAAACATCTGTTTCGAAGGCTTCTTTTCATGCAAAAAAGTGTATCGATTATAAGTTTATCTGAGCTATGGTAAAAAGTTAAGTTTTTCGATAGCTATTCTGTAAGTTTGGAAGTAAGAACATAAATACACGTAAAAATCTCAAAGTAGAATAGGTTGTAGATAAATATGCGCATAAATGAATAAATTAATAAATGCGCAGAAATGAATAAACAAAATTAAAACACACACATGTTGAACCTTGGTACAAGAACAACAACCAAATTAAAAAATATCAGTTTTACGAAAGTGGGCTTGAAGTGTTTATTTTTTGGTTCCATTTAACGTTTACGCCCTAAACCTAGTGACACTTTGAACGCTGCAAGAAATTATTAATGTCCTGTTACATTAGAATTATACATAATCATTTCAAACTAGTTTTAATTGTAATTTGAAATACAAATAACACAAGTTGTTTTAGTTCTAAATAAACCATACAGAGGAATCCATAAAAGTCTTTCGAACAGGTGGTAAAACTCAACACTAGGCTGCTGCACCACAAGGGTAGTTATTGCGTAGAAGAGGTATATACTTCATGGACAGATTTATTAAACACAAACCTGTTTTTGTGCGGTCTTTTTTTTGTGCGATTTTTTTGTATGAACTTTTTTTGTGCGGTATGTGAAAATTTTATTCAAATTCGGATTCAATTGACGAAATCTATATACATAAATGGCTACTTCTGGATTTAGTCCGAGGTAAACTTCAAAACTATTGGACGGATTTTAACCATTTTTTTCACCATAGATAGCTACATTACCAGGAAGCAATTTAGGCTATAATTTATTCCTAAAAAACTTAGTTTAAAAAAGTTATGATGGAAAACATTAAATTTCATGTAATTTCTCCATTAAATATGAAACCCATTGTTACTAAAATTTGTTGCCTTACAACAGCAATGTTAATAGTAATCAAAATAAAAATTTTTAATCAAGGATTCTTTGGAGCAAGCATGATATTTATTGCTTGCTTAGGAATTGTATCTTCATTTTTTGACATAAATTGCTTCTTCTGTATGTATGTCCGGGGTAAACTTCAAAACTACTGGCCTGACATTAACAATTTTTTCACCATAGGTAGCTACATTATCATGAAGCATCATAGGCTATAATTTTTTTTCTAAAAACTCAGTTTAAAAAAATTATGATGGAAAACAGTAAATTTCATGTAATTTCCCTATTAAATGAATAAATATAAAACCCATTGTTATATACAAAAATTCGTAGCCTTACAATAGCAATGTTAATAGTAATCATGATGAAAATTTTAAATCAAGGCTTCTCTGGAGCAAGCATGAATTTATTGCATTGTTAGGATTTTTATCCTCATCTATGCCAATAATCGATAACGGAACGAAGTAAAAGGACAATTGATTTTGGCAACAGTTGGAAAATAGAAAGTGTTTACTGTCAAAAATTAGACAGACCTGCAACATTCAGGCCATGAAAAAGTGATTGTACGGTATTGAGTGACTTTTATTCTACTGGATGCGCTGATTTTAAATGTAACATTCATTTTTCTTAATCATAAAGATATTTTCACTAATTGGGCTTTAACATATAGGCAGAAAAACATATTTTTTTCCCATTCTGAGAGAAAGAGTCTTTTCAAAATATGTGTAAGTTTATTACTTTCACTTACAAACGAGTTTATGCATCAAACATACAATTGGAAATCAAATACTAAATATATATATTAATTTCATAGAGATAAGAACATAATAATAATTAAAATCATAATGATTCAATTATAACAGAAGGTAATCTTTTCAACTGGCACTGTTTTTGCAGCCAAAGACTACGTAACAATGTTTCTTGGCTTTCATTTCACCATGCAACCAAAATATCGCAATTGAAATAATGTTTAAAACTTTTGTTAAAATGTAAAATAATCCGCTAAATAAATTAGGCAAATCTATAAACATCACAAAATCTTCCATTAGTTGGTCTCTGTTCATAAATGCAAACACTGGCCAATATCTCTTTGACGAAAAATAGTAACAGACAGTTTTACAAAGTAGGGAGGGGGAGCATGATCTAAGGTATCCCAAAACGCAAATTTGGTAACATTTTAAATCGCACCAAGAACCCACAATAATTGAAATTTCCCAAAACAACTAAAGCAAGTGTAGTGGGATTACGGGTGGCTACATTTTTAGAAACCGTTTGTGTTTCAATAGCCATATAGAAAAAATTTGACACCATGTTCAAAAAAAAAAACCTGGCAGTGAAGACGAGAACTAAAAACAGTTTGTCAAACAATCCCTGCGGAAGTTCTGTGACCATTGATGAATGATGTGTTTCTGAAACTCTATTTGGTTCACTTCTTCCAGAATATTTTATTTAAAAATTAAAACTATGAGCAGTCAGCATAAGGAAAAGTTTCACCAAGATATCTTTACAATGGAAAGCAGATGTCAGGGTCATTGGGCTGAGTTAATGCTCACCAAATGCAGCTGAACTATTGCAAGAGATGGCCCTTCTTTGACATACAAAAAGCAATCGAAAATGAAGCGTTTACAACAATATGCCAAAAGCAATCACTGCTTTCCAAAAAATGAGCATTATTTAATAAATCAGGACCTATTTAATAACATTCATTGCACAGAGTTTTTTTCCCTCCATAACACTACCTTTAAATGTGTGGTTGCTGTGCATCTTTCTCCAGTGGGCTCTTATGTATCTGGAAAACAAGAGCTAATAAAAATCCATTACCATATTCGTTTTCCCCGACCCAAATTTGGTAGGAATTGACTATTTAAAACCAGGATGGTAGGTGAACCTCTCCTCTATTTTGGGATAAGAGATGGTACTAGTAGCCCTGGCAGGTGCTGTTATATGGTATGATTTAGAAAAACTTTTCAATGAAAGCTTACCTAGGAAAGCTTAAAACGAATTTTACTCAAAATTTGAAAACGTCCACTTACATCCCTTTGCTTCTCACTGCCTTATATGATATCCATTTTTATCAGAAAATTATCTTTGCACACATTCCAATTAAAAATGCTCAGAAACAAAGCCACTTTTAAACAGGTTTCTTGATGCAACAGTTGTAGGCCCCAAAGCATCCGAAAACTTATGGTCTTTTATTTTGGAATCAATAAACAGGCGGCATGCCGACGTCGATGCAACAGGTTGGATCATATTGGCACATCTCCAAAGCCGTCTGTTTGGAAGCTCGTTTAATTTTCTGGCAAGATTTCCAATGTTCTTGCCTATTCTTCTGCCTCGTAAAGCACCAGTCAACAGAGTCATAGAGGAAGGGTTAAATGTCAAAAGTGATGTATCATTCTCTTTTGGATTTAATGAAGTTTTCTCTTTTGAGTCTGTTTAGGGTGTTAACCCTTTATTTGATACTATTTGCTTGGTTGTTGGAAACTTTTCTTTTTTCTTAGGACTATACACGTTTTCGAAGAATAATCCTTGAATTAGTAACAAAGTTTGGAAAAAAATGTAAGATTAATAATAAGAAGAAAAGTAACTATACTATTATCTGCACCTTAATTTTGACTTTTAATGTATACATGACAACGTGAAATGTCACTATAGAACTGAAAGATCTATTTTTTATTTAGTTTACTATGTTTTAGTTGTGCCTGGTGATAGCAGAGTGTGGTAGAGCAAGAGACTATAAAAGTAAAAAAAAAAAAAAAGTCGATAATCAGTAGCGTTCCTAGTACGGGTGACACCCGAGAGGATGGCACCCTTCTTTGAAAAATGTTGCTTTAAATCTGAACAAAATGTTTCTCAGAAATTTGATTTGACAGAAGTTGTATGACCGGGGAAAGGTTTCGCGGGCCAAAAGTACATGCAAAACCAATTGATGTAATCAATAAGCTCAGACATAAATTGTGACTGAGCCTTGGCTCGTCATTGACCACGACTGTCTCTCTAAACACTTGCATCGTTTTCATGTTTCAAGTTCTTTCTGCAGTAGTTGTAATCTGGGGCTGATTATGGATGATAATCATCCCGTTCTTTTTCTTGCCCTTATCAAAGCTCCCTTGCGGACCGCTAGTGGGAGGACAGGATCCCTTTGGTTTCTTAAGGCTATTGCTGTAGACACTTTTCTCATTCTTATGTAATTGGTTTTTCGTTCATTCACAGATATCGTTATTTAGCTGATTTTCTGTACCTGTTGCTGTAGTTGCATTGTAATCTTGCCATTAGAAGAATAGCCATTAGAAGGGAATTAAAAAAAAAATACTAAGCACATTTCAGAATGCACTCAAAAGAAAAGAAAAAAAAACCTTTCTGGGTCAGAAAGGACAAGTTAAATATTCGTGTAGTTTTCAATTATTCCAAGAAAATGATACCACAAACGAAGAAAAGTGCGGCTCAAGTCATGTAGAGAATTTCTTATCATTATCTAGCTTTCAATTATAAATAGGAGTCTTGAAATAATCTTATTTTTCACAATGGGAAAGTTTGGTTTGAAATGACTTGAGTCCCACTTTTCTTCGTTTGTGGTCATTTTCATGGAATAATTGAAAACTACAGAAGTACTTAAATTGTCTTTTCTGACACAAAGTTATTTTTTTCTTTTGAGTGCATTGTGAAAAGTGCTTGGTATTAAAAAAAAACTTTTATTTTATTGTTTTTAGTACAAATGGTATTTTAGAAATAGAATAATGTTACCATCACGAAACTTCACCTTATTGTTTCATATAAATTCTCTATACTAAAGGAACAAATCCCTATATACGTGTCTAAAACATTCAGCCATTGGCATTAAATTAATCCTTGTTCCTCGCTAGGATTTATTTGTGTGCTAATTTGTTTAGAACCATTTAAATATTAAAGGTTTCCCAAACTAGTTTATATTTCACAGCATGTAACTCGTAATAAGGATCCAAATTTGTCTCTTCACTTAGACTATTCGTACAGATCAAGGTCACCAGATACAAGTCTCCATCGTGGTGTTGCATAGATGCGGATAAAATTCCTACGAGAGTAATGAAAGCGAATAAATTCCATGCTTTATTCAGAGAAACCTCGATTCAAAATTTTCATTACAATTACTATTAATATTACTGCTGTACAACAACGAATGTTTGAAACAATGGGGTTCATTTTTAATCATTTAATGGGAAAATAACATGAAATTTACTGTTTTCCATCCTAACCGAAAGAATAATTTTATTTTAGAATTAATTTTTTTGAAGTCAGGTTGTACCTTAAGATTAAACAAATCATTTAATGAAATCCCAAAGTCTCTAGGGGGTCTTGTTGCTGAGACATAAGCAAAAGCAGGCCTCAGATTTTTCATGACAAACATACCAAGTATTATAAAAGTGCATATAAAAGAATATTTTTTTACTTATTTATTTATTTATGTTTTCTTTTAAATATATTTTTTTTTTACCAAAGATTAAAAAGGCGAAGGGAGAATTTTTTCCCGGATTATCTAGTTAAAATGTCGCTGCTTTCGTAAAGTAATTTGTAAACCGTATTGTATAAAAGTGTTATGTTAATTATTTTTTTCTATTCGGGGTAAAAATTTTATACAGGTTTAACTTTCTCGTCCTCTAATATATTTACTTTGCTTCTCCCCCCCCTTTCTTGTTTCAGCTTAGCATTTTGGGACTTTCTAGAATAGTTTTCTACAAATTTCATGTCAATAGACCCATTTGCATATAAATGAAAAACATAAGTTTACCATACCAAAATTACCCCGTGGATGGGGGAATTCGGGTATAGTAATGGTTAAAGAGCAAAGCATGGTTTTAATAACAATCTTATTTAATGTTTTTAAATTTAAATTGAATGTAGGCACACTTGAAAAAATGAGATAGTACGATAATTAATTTTTATAAGTATTAAGACAGATTTTAGACTGAAAATACTGGCTGCCAAAATAGCACACCGTTTTTTGGTGGGAGATATTTTTTTTGTTACAGAACATTTAAGCAAATTTAAACCACCGTCCAACTAATTTGTAGCATATATTACATAGGGTAGTGAGGATGCACATAAATCCCTGTTTTTTGAGCCCAATAAAATTATTATTTTTCATTTCGATTAGTGAAATGTGATGCATACTCAAATTACCCCATGATTTTAAATCATTAATTAAATGAAAACTAAATATGATTAATGTTTCAATTCAATGACAAATTAAAGTAAACATGTGCAATGTCTACGTAGCAGCACTATTTGGAAGTAGTTGGTTTGCCTTCTATTGTCATTTCCAGAAAGCTGATTTTATTTTTTATTAATTTCATTATCGGGTTGATCAACTTTTTTCAGCATATACTCATAGGCAAAGATGATGTTTATAACTGTGAATTTTTGCAGACTGGCAACCGCACTTTTCTTCGTTCGTGGCGTCATTTTTTTTTTTTTTTTTTTTTTTTTTGGAATTTTCGAAAACTAAAGCAATACGTAAATAGTCCTTTTTGATCCTGAAAAGTAATTTTGTCCTTTTGAGTACATTTTGAAAAGTGCGTAGTATTTTTTAAAAACATCTGTTATTTATTCCTTTTAGCGTAAATGTATTTTAGAAATAGAATAATTTTACCTTCACAGAACTTCACCTTATTTTTTCTTATAAATGCTGCTTTCACATACTAAAAAGGAAAAAACCTATATACGTGTCTAAAACTTTAAGCAGTTGGCACTAAAATTTAATCCTTGTTCCTCTCTAGGATTTATGATGCTTGCTAATGTAATGCTTGCTTCAGAGAAGCCTTAATTCAAAATTTTCATTATGATTGGTTTTTAACATTACTGTAGCAAGGCTACGAAATTTGAAATAATGGGTTTTATATTTAAAAATTTAATGAGAAAATTACATGAAATTTGCTATTTTCTATCCTAACTGAAATAATTATTTTATTTCAGAATTTTAATTTTTCAGCGTTAAGTTGTACCTTAAGATTAAGTAAATCATTTAGTGAAATTCAAAAGTCTCTAAGCGATCTAGTTGCTGAAATATATGCAAAACCAGACTTCAAATTACTCCATGACAAACAGGCCAAGTATAATAAAAGTGCCTAAAAAGCATCATTTTCCAACAAGCTTTACGCCCTTTTATTTACAAGGAACATATTTTTCTAATTTTCCCCTTGAATTTGTTTGCGTCTGTAAGCAAAAATATGCAAGCCGGAACAGAGTTAGCTCAGTACGGTAACACAATTTACTCTCTCTAAGAGTTTCATGTTTGTTCTCTCACATGGTCAATTTAGAAGTCAAATATTTTCCTACACGAGAAAAAAGTTTTTGTGTAAGTTTCAGTCTTTTTCCATTTGCTTAATTCCATTAGGAAAACTGCTTTAGGAACAGCACATAAATTTTTATTTTGGAGACGCCATTTAAGTTCTCATCAAATATTAAAGACGTAGTTCTTTGACGAAAGATATCGTTTTTAATTTATTCGATTTTGTTCATTTTCAATTACCGGATTTTCATCTGCCATACAAGTGGGAACATCTCACGAAGTAAAATTTGTTACAGCGAAAAGTTTATAAAATATCCCAATAAGTAGTCAGTTACTGAAAAGGAGACGTGGGGAAAATGGAAACAAACTCTATTACCACGGTTGTGATAACTTTTGAAACTAAATTGTTCGTCAGTGAAAACTAGGTTACATGTAAAGGAGATTCTGAGAGTTCCGCATGTTTCTAAAAAAATATGAATTGAAGATGACATTGTAAAAGGTCAGTTGTGGTAAAAGGAAACGTGGGGTAAATGCAAACAAAAACTCTTATTACCACAGTTGTGTTAACTTTTGAAACTAAATTGTTTTTCAGTGAAAACTAGGTACCACACATATAAAGGAGATTTTGAGAAGTCCGCTTGTTTCCAAACAGATGTGCAGGTGTCATCATTGAATGAAGATGACGCTGTAAAAAGTCAGTTGGGGTAAAAGGAAAAGGAGGTAAATGGAAACAAACTCTATTACCGCAGTACGTAGCTTTTGAAATTGAATTGTTAGTGGTTGAAAACTAGGTAACGCGTATAAGGGAGATTCTGAAAGTTCCGCGTTTTTTCAAACAATTTTGTAGACGTCATCAGTGAATACGGACTATATATATATATATATATATATATATATATATATATATATATATATATATATATATATATATATATATATATATATATATATATATATATATATATATATATATATATATATATATAATTTTTTTTCCAAGTTTGGTGATCTCACATTTTCCTCTTCAGCAAGTGTGCAAATTCGAAGTAATTGGTTTTAAAAAAGTTTTACTTGTTATGCATGTGGCAGATTACTAAAAACATTTATTTGTGAACTTCACCTCCCCAACTGTTTTTTATGCGCAATTTAGGTGTTTCTATATACCCATAAATACTGTTCTCTGGGTCTCATTCTGTTTTTTTTTTGGTTATTTCTGCGCATTCTGTGCACATACACTGCAAAAAAAAACCTTGTTTTACAGTATAATACTGGCAGCTGAGGTTCCAAACAAAAACTGTAAAATGTACAATTCTAAACTGTAAAACTTGCAGTAATATACTGTTTTATAACAATTTTACTGCGAAATTTACAGCGGTAAACTAAAATTAGCAGTAATATACTGTCTTTTAATGGAATTGCCCTGTGAAATTAACAATGATTAACTAGAAAATCAGCAGTAATATACAGTTTTTGAATGAAACTGCCCTGTAAAATTTAGAGTATCAAACTGTAAAATTAGCAGTAATATACTGTTTTTAATGGAATTGCACTGTAAAATTAACAGTATTAAACTGTAAAGTTAGCAGTATTATATTGTGTAATCAGCTGTACTGCGTCACAAAAGTAGCAGTAATATACGGTTTTATAAATGATTTGTACAGGAAAATTAACATCAGCAAACCATAATTTAAACAGTTATCAATTTTTATGCAAAGGGGTTTTTTCCTCTATCGTTGTCCCTGTTCATAGCCGAACTCACTGCTTTTACAGATGAAGAACAATACAGAAATGTAACGCAATTGATTCTTTATGTACGTAGTAGAAATCAGTCTACATACGAAATCTGTTCCTTTTTCTAAAGTTTTTTGACAACAAAAATAGTGTTTTTGGCCATGAAAATTGACAAGAAAAGAAATATAAAAGTCTTTTATGTAAAAATAATTAAGAGCGACTAAATATATATTTCATTGATATCTATTTCATGGCTCACAAAATAAATCAATGCCAACTCTATATTTTATAAACACCTGCTAAAGGAGAAAAAGTGGCGCTTTTTCAATTCTACAAAAATACATTGCTCTATTGCAAACATAAAACATTACAAATGGAAGGAAATTGCAAAATATGGACTGAAGCTTTATTTTAAGAACAATTATAGCCTTTTCATAAAACAAAACTTTTTGATCCATGAAGGTAGTAAAAATGAGAAGGTTTTTTTATATATAACTGAAAATACTACATCGTATCTTCACTAAAAGTTTTTTTTTTTTCACTTCCAGGATTATAGTGTTGCTAAAATGTGCAGCATAACGTGGGAAATGTTTTGCAGTATGCAATCTGTTATACTTTTAAGTTTATCTTATATCTTTAAACGAGTAATTCTTGTGGGTATATATATATTTCTTATCTCAGAAATGGCTCTAACGATTTGGATGAAATTTTTGATTTAATTGTAGTTTTGCATTCGAAGTTCATCTACATCAGTGTTTTTTCTGTAAAAATGCGATTTTTTACGAAGAACAGTTTTTTAATATAAAGTCTAATTGAGTTAAGCCTTGAAGTAAACTGTGAATTGACGCATCAGGCAGACGATTTGCAACCATAACAATGAAAAATTTTCTCTTCTCGCTTTAATGTTTTGAACTTGCGTTGGGTTGCCAGGCTTGGCTGATATTGGCCACTTTGGATAATTTCAAACGCACTTGGCTAAGCTATTGCTTGACCGGCCTATTTTATTTTATTTATTTATTTTCTTTTTACACTTCAAATAGTTAACATGGTTTTTTAAATCACGCATCTAAATTTTATTTCGAAGAAACGTATGTCTTGAGACTGTTTATGTTTTGTTAAGACAGTTGTTATCATTTGTTGGAATGGTTTGTGGATCATCAGTTTTGATGGATATCATGCTGTATGTAGCATTTTCTGGCGCAAAATGACCAACTACACTAAAAGTACTTATTCAAAAAGAAAATCTCGATTGGAATAAAATCGTGAGTATCCATCATAGTATGAAAGGAAGTATTCGGTTAAAACCGATTTCACCATAGCAAAACTGGCTCCAAGGTAAAAATATTTTAATTACTGACAAGAAAATTGTATAGTGGAAACAAATGTAACAGATAGTTTAAAGCAAAATGTTTATTTAATTTCATTCAGAATCTTCTTTGTTTGGTACTTTAGTGTTATAAGAAGGTCGAGTGCTTAATATTTCGTTAACGTAAAGCTTTTCAATAATGTTTGGAAAAGTGTTGAACCTTAAAAAAACACGAGTTGACAAAAAATAATTCTTTTAAAGCCGAGCGAGGCTCAGTCGTCCAGGTACTTATAACTTAATATGTGTAATTCTGTGCATTTTTGTTTTCCTTTTTTGGGAAAACTGATTATTTTCATGGTTTTCTTCTTTTTTTAGTTGCACTTGGACCTACCTTATTTGAGAAATACTACTGACAAAGTAACTTTGTATTTCACACCATATGTGCAGTATTCAGCATTTAAACTGCACAGAACGGGTTTTATTGCAAACTGAATATTATTATAGATTAGAAGATTAGATAATACTTTATCCTGTTAACCTTTTAGTTTACATAGATGAAAACAATAAATATGTGATGGTTCAAAATTCCAGAGCTGCTGCACAGAAACAATTTTTTACTCGGTATAATAAAATCTGTCAGGTTTATGAGTCTAACTAATATTAGTCAGTAACATTTATGAGTCTAGTAATAATGAAGCTAAAAATTGGTTTATTACTCCGAAAATCATGTAACTTTATATTCTGTTATATTGTTTTCATGAGAAAAAACGAAACACATATCATTAAAAATTATCAAATCATTTTATTTCGTATACATTACCTATAAATATAGATCAGTAGTTCTTACAGTGAAATTGCAGAAATTCATTTAAAATCGAATGCTAATTTTTTTAAAGTCAACATTTTTACATCACGAACTTGATTCTTCTTTGTGACATCTTTGCTGACTTTGGTGCCATCAATAGGGCTTATATTATGAAAGCATCTGTCAAAATAAAAATCGTTAGAATCTCATAAAATTTGTGGACACCAAAAAACATACATTGGAAAATCAAATAACGTAGGCATAAAAATACGCCCTTAAATAATTAAAATTTAAGTTATTACTCTGAATGATCTGAAATTAAGGTTGCCTTGGAAGTTGTTTTTATTTTGAAACCGCTTAACATGTATCTAAATTGTAATTGAACGTTTATTTCAGGAACCAGTTAAGCGCTAAATATGTTGTTTTAAGGAGAAAAAAACTGTTTGGCATCAATTTGCAAACTACGCAATTGTAACGGTGGTTATTAATGTCTAATTAAAGTAGACCTAATCTGAATACTTTACAAAAGAACTCAAAAAAAAGAAAGAAAATGTATCTTACATTTTATCTTCCATGCAAAGAAGTGCACTTATACTGGTTTCTGAAATAAAAGTAAAAAAAAAAAAATCCTTGTACTTTTTGGTATTTTTGAAGGATTTTGTAATACATATAAGACTGTTGATTAAGAATAATGTTAATTTTTTCCGATCGGATAACTGAAGTGATCTGGAGAATTATTCATTCTATAAATCAAGAGTTCCAAAAAAAAAAAGCAGCGGAAAGTTGTCCAAAATTGGAAAGCTAACATCTTGGACTAAAGAAAAAAATAAAAATGTTTTAAAGATAATAAAACATGAAACTAGTTTCTTCTTAGGCTTTAGATTTTCGGATTGCAATATGTTTACTTCAAAACAATAATTAAGATAAGGTAGAGAAATATTTTTTCAGAAAATGGAGCAAGGTCGACGTTTAGATCAACCAATTGGGAAAAATTGGGGTATTCATTTAAAACAATGAATACTGTATCTAGCCTCTTTTAGTCCCCCCCCCTCCCCGAGTTGCTATAGTAACACTGAAGGGCCGTAGATGTTTTGTCTTTTCCTTTTTTTTAATAACCCATATTCCTTTTCAACGCTTGTTAACTCGAGCTATGTTCAACTGATACCAGCTTTATCTCTTTTTCTCTGACAGTTCCTTATTATTAGAAATCTGACTATAAAACAAATTGTGACGTAAAATAATTATCTAGAACTTGTAATTTTTTGAATTTTTTTTTCACATATTTTATTCCACAATTGTGTTATTATATTGTTAGAATTTATGTTGTTGGAAATTTTTTCTTAAGTACTAATGAATCACATAAAAGAGTAATTAGAGTTAAAATAAAATAATATCTTGAGAACTTTTCTGTTTTTTATTTGTCTTAATATTGAAGCATAATTTAAGGTATTTCATTTATATTCTACGTCGTTCAAAATGGGGACGCTTTGAACAACTATCGATGTCCCCATTCAAATCGCCAGCGACTTTTCCTTTTTTTTAAAGTGGCACTTCTTTTGAGAGGATATAGACAATTTATCTTTAATTTTTTCAGAATTTACCTGAAATCTGGAAGAAACAATTCTATGTTTCCAAAACCAAGATAGCTTAGTTAAAGTAAATTCAGTAAAAAATGAAAATCGGACAGAAAAGTTGAAAGTTTTTTACTAAAGAACAAATCGTCAAACATGTCAACAAATAGATTAAATCTGGTAGTGCCAGTTCTAATCATTAAGAAACTGAAGTCCACATTTGACCTGCCGTCGTTGTTTTAAACAATTCTACCCTTCTTGAAAATACCTGCCAAAAGACCGCACCACTTTTAACTATA
Source organism: Uloborus diversus (assembly GCF_026930045.1). NCBI lineage: Eukaryota > Metazoa > Arthropoda > Arachnida > Araneae > Uloboridae > Uloborus > Uloborus diversus. The sequence continues at coordinate 50,899,415 of NC_072736.1, forward strand.
GATTTAAACATGCTCACATTTGCAAAATAACTGCTTTTTATTTACATTACGATAAAAATAATCTATAATTTGGTTAGAAAAGTGTCACACAAGTCTGAATATGCGAAGAAAGTGTCATACGCTGTAATATATCGTACTTTAAACTTTAATCTTTACTGCTGCTCTCATTATGAAGTTGGCTTTAAACTGTGTTCTTTTAATTTTTACAAATACCTACAATAAATAATAAGTACTTAGCATTCTGTTTTGACTCCTTCGATTTAAATAAAATGTGAAAACAAAGAATCAGTGTTCCAAAATTTACTGGAAAATTAAAAAAAAAAATAAATAAAGAAATGAACGTCTAATTGAGGTCTAGCAACAGAAATTTTTATATTCCGGTAATTTTTGAAGTGATTCTTACAGCTTAGTAATTGTCAGACGATATGTGAGGTTTCTCTGTGTATTTTTACAATGCAGAAGAAGTAAAAGCCCATGTTACCTAGACAAATCCATTTTAAAATCAATTGCAGCTTTTTTTAGCATTTATTTTTAGAAAATATCTTTCTTCTTTTTAGTCTGTGCTGCCAAAAAAAAAAAGAAAAGAAAAGTCTATAAAAGAAGGGGCATTCCAAGGTATTTTTGACATTTATGTAAAGTCCGTAACGTGACCTTTTTTGCCATAACTTTTTAATTTACTGTTTGATTAGCATATTATTTTATTTTGATCTTTTCCTACCAACACACCAGCTCAAATTAAAATAATTTGCAAATCAAACGGTAAATTAAAAAGTTATGGCAAAAAAAGCTAACGTTACGGACTCTACATAATGTCAAAAATAACTTGGAATGCCCCAGAAGAAATAATTTTTCTTTCACAGAGAAAATGTCTACAAACAACTCATGTTCCACCAAAGTTACAGACAAAAATTTCTCATCACAAGTTCATCGGTGCAAGTAACTCAGATGCAATTCTGTCGATCTATCCAATCTAGTAATGAAATACGTGACCAGATGCTATCTTGTCAGGAAGGAGGTTTATTTCTTTAAGTGCTTCGACTGTTTTATCGATTTTCCACCAGAATACGAAACAAAAATTTTACACGAAAGGCGAATTTTCTATACAAGTGAGCAATAACCACTGGTGACAAACTTAAATGATAGTAGCATGAGAAAAAAGCATACGGTGCTGGCCAAATCATTAGAATAAAGAGGGTTTTTTTTGTTTTTGTACACTATTTCTACTAAAATACTATTTTTTTCCAGTTAAAGTACAGTACATACTGTACACTGATTATTACGTTTTTTTAGCATAATTTAATGTTTACAGGTGGCAGCACTGTCTGCTTTGTTTATGTTCTTTGTTTATCTACCTACCAGGAACATAACCTCAATCAGCTTAAACAGTTCACTAGTTCTTTTTATTAGTGTGTTCTGTTATATTTTAAGTTTTAGATAATTAGTGAGTATGTGTAGATGAGTATATATAATAGTGAGAACAAACAATTTTTTACCCCCCTTTTTAAAGAAGTTAAGAAATGGTGTAAACCTTGTGAAAAGTATGCCAAAAAGACTTAAAATGCTCATCAAAAACAAGGGAATATATACTAAATATTAGATAATTATTTCACTGTCGTTAATGTGTCTATGGTTATGTAATCAATTAAGAATTTTCTTTTAAAACAGTCTTAGTCTTATAATTTGGCCAACACTGTATGATGGGTGGGTCGCATCAATTTTTTAGGATTTATTAGCACTGAGAAGTTGAAAGTACACGTGTGTATCTTAAATTTCAGCCCCTTGAACGTGAAAACCACTTAGACAATGTTTTGCTTACATGATCTTGCTGACAAAGTTGATGAACTTCAGGGGGATGAGGTTATGAATCACCCATTAATTATTTTTATAGTGTCGGCATTTATCGTAAGTTAATGAATCACACATTTATAAGTTTACAATGGTAGCAAATCTCGTAAAGTTAATAAAATCACAAATTCATTATTTTACAATGCCTGCATATCTTGTAAGTAAATGAATCACACATTACTTTGTTTTAAATGTCGGCAAATTTCGTAAGTTTATGAATCACGAATTATGTTTCAATTTCGGCCAATCTCTTAAGTTAACGAATCGTGCATTTTTTAAAACAATATCTGCACTTATCGTAAGTTAATGAAAAACACATGAATAATTTTACAATGCCTGCAAATCTCGTAAGTTAATGAATCACCCATTATTTTTTTTCACTGTCGGTCAATCTCGTAAGTTAATAAATCACAGATTAATTATTTCGCTCATATCCATTTGCTGTTATCAAATTAACCCCGAACAAATAAGGTGTAGTGTCTTACGCCTCAGAAGGATGGAATTCTTCCATTTGAGCGTTTTGTGCTGTTTGTACATTAAGGTGTATAGATTTTTTTTTTTTTTTGGAAATTTAAAATTTGATAAAAAAAATTGCCCCTGTAAACTCAAGTATACCACAACTAAAATTATCTAAATAAAAATAGTTGGCACGAGACCTCAAATGTATAACTTTATTCAAAAAATATTTTTTTCTTTATTTTTTTAATGAAAAGTAAATTTTAAACCAAATTTTAAGTTTAAAAGTATGAACTGCAAAGTACGCCATTAATGTAAATAAACGTTTTTGCTTTCGTGCAATATACAAGTTTCTCGCATAGTATTAAGAAATAAGGATTTTTTGAAATTTTAGATTTTTTTTTTTTTTTCGTTTGAAACTTATTATTTATCATTTTTCTATAAATGCTTGTTTAAGAAATTCTTGTACATATTTTTTTTAAATATAAAAATAAGTTTTATGAATAAAAATTATTTTGGTTCCTTACTGATTATATTGTAAGATTATTTGTTGAATTTGAAAAAAATAAAAATAATCTTTCAAAGATCATTTTAATTTTATTACATATTAGTGTAGTATTATAATTATAAAAGTAAGACGTAGGTTTATGCATTTTATGTACAATTAGCTTAAGCAACAAGCTACTTCCGTTACTGACTTCATGAGCTGTTCTTAAAGGATTCCTGAATTTTACAGGCGTCATTTTAGCATTAAACAACTGTTTTTATATCAGGTTAGCTGTCATTTCTTCCAAGCTTCTGAACACTGAATCCCTTTGGCTATTATAAAATCTGATGCATTAAGTAAACGAAGATGATTTTTGAAAATATTGTTTAAACGAAAATTAAAAGAACGACTTGTATCCAATTATGCGATAGTGAGTTGTGCCTTACATAAAACTAATATAAATCCATATCATTGGATTGAATGAATTTGTGTTTGAAATTCCAGAACATGTTTCCTATGTAGAATGCCCGATCAGATAAAACCAGCAATTTTCTTTGAATATCAGACCTGTTTCGAAGCACCCGTAACCTCTTCAACAATTCTCTCGACTGGTTGTGTTCAGGAGGATTTTCAATTATTTCCTTTTACGAAGGCCAGTTTCTGCAATGAATTCCATCTGCATCCAATTCTTGTTTCATTTTAACGAAATGAGAGGATGCATAAGTAATCTTACATTAAGATTTGATTGTGAACCAGCGGGGCACACAAACTTTTGCTGTAAATTTCGCTAATTTGTTTAGCTGTAGACTTTTATCACCTGATGTATAAACGCAAGACTATTTGTCATCGTAAACCATCTCGTGTGGGAGATGTTTCTAGCGTTTTTCTTTATTAAATTCTAAGATGAGTGTTTGAAATTACAGCTTTAGATATACCTCGCAATTATTTCTGTTTGATGTTAAATTTTTTAATGTCCGCTTTTTGTAAAATACTTTTTATTTTAATAATATTTATGATGTGACGTATAAACGCACTTGATGTAACGTATAAATGCAAGACTATTTGTCATCGTGAACAATCTTGCGCGTGTGTGTGTATGGGAGAGATGTTTCTAGCGTTTTCTTTTACTAAATTCTAAGGTGAGTGTATGAAAATACAGTTTCAGATACACCTCGCAATTATTTCTGTTTGATGTTTAATTTTTTAATCTTAGGTTTTTGTAAAAAAAAATTCTTTTTTACTAATATTTATGACTGGTCGATTCTGACAATATAATGATTTTTTTTTTCAAATGATTCACTGAAATTATCAACTACAAAAGTATTCATTCCTTTAGAGCTGTCAGATAAACTAGCAGTGGAAATACTTGATCTAACATTAAGACAGTTAACATATAAAGTACACCAATGTGTGCTTTGGTGGTGAGTTTTCATACTTAATTCTTGTAACAAAAAAACTTGCCAAATGAAATAAAAATAATACATCGAAAACTAGTTTTTGTGCTTTATTTTCCACTCAAACCATCAATCAAATCCAAAAGTCGTGCAATATTATCAGAAGATACATTTATAAGATTCTGTTTATAAAGCAACATTATCGTGCATGGAAAATTGTTCATTAGTGAAAAAAAATTAAATTGGCCTTTACAAAAGAATGAATAACAATATGTTTAAAATGTAAAACTTAACTGAAACATGAAAAAATTTCCTTAGTTTTGAGCACTATGTGGGAGATTTACGTATCAGACGAGAGCAAATTGTTTTTGTTGCATATTAAATTAAACATTGAAGTAGGTAATTACCTACTTCAATGTTACGAAATGCCTGCATCTTAAGTTAAAAAAAAAAAAAAAAAAAAAAAAAAAACACACACACAAACACAGAAAAAAAAAATCAAGTTTGTGAAGAAACTTCGTGTGAGATACCTAAATATTTTTTCATTCAATTTTTTTGTGGTGTATGTATGTGGGTTGATATGGCATTTTTTATTAAAATGAATTCCCAAAAATGTTTATTTCGATACCCTCTATTTCATATATGACACACTTCAATTTGATGCACATAATAAAGTGCAATACAAAAATTATAAAATGTTGGGGTTGCACACACCCAACCTCACCACTTAACTTACAAAATAATTACCTCACCATTCAAAAGCTTTAGATAATTAAAAATATAAGTAATTAAGAAATATAGTAGAAGTATGCAACAAAGTAGTTTCAGTATTTAAAAGTTTGTTTATAGATTTATGTATTAAGTTATACCTGTACACAATTTTTTCATGCAGACACGCACTGATCGTCAAATTATCCCCCTTTATGATGAAAATCGCTTAGATTTAAATGTTTTGATTTTATCTCTGAACTTGCCAATGTCAGAAAATTTTGTTAGCTAAGTAATAATATAAGTATCACCTAAGTTCTCAAATAGTTTCATTTATCAATACTTTTCAGTAGAAATGATTGTTTGTTTTATCAGATAAAAATTCTCATTTTGACGTTAGAACAAACGTTAGATAAAATTATTGAGATTTTAGAGATTTGAAAGTGTACGATAGATGCCGGTAGACACTTTTAGTTTAGTAGCCATTTTCTACTTCCTTTTACAAAAAAGGAAGTATTGTATTCGAAAAAGAAATTTTCACTCAAAATTCGGCCTTAATTTCCATTTTTCTCACCCCCCGAATTAATGTTGAGTTTTTTTTCAACTCGACCACACGCGGATAAGTGCCTAAGAATGTATAAACATCCGAAATATCCATTTTGACATTCCCCGAGTAAATTACTACGACTTTTCTCGTGACGGCCGCATGTACGTATGTATGTATGTGCGAATGTGCGTATGTATGTAGCATAACTCAAGAACGGTATGTCCTATAAAGTTGAAATTTGGTACGTAGACTCCTAGTGGGGTATAGTTGTGCACCTCCCCTTTTAGTTGCATTCGGGTTTTTCTAAAGCGGTCTTTTGCCCCTTTTTGGGTGGAAATCATTGTTAATTTCAATTTATACTCAATTGGTGTTATAATTTGGCGGACACTTGGCGATATATTGCCAGTCTTTTGGTCGCCAAGTTTTGTCGTCCACTTGGCGAAAAATTTGGCGGATTTTTTTTTTTTAAACCTGGTTTCAATTTGGTCACTGGTGGTGATATTTAGAAAGTAAACTATTGAATCACATTAAAATTGCCAATAATGGGAAAATGACATTAAAATTGGAGTAAAAGGAAGTCATGTAATGCACACATCAGCTCGTTAAACATCAGTAGCCAATTTGTACAGGACATTGGCATATACGGCCTAACTGCGATGATATACATATGAATATTTATAAAATATGGAATACTGGTGCTCGAACTATTCATTTTTGCGAAGTGTACACATGAATTTCTGATGCGTTGTCGATATGAAATATCGTTTGAGAACTTGAGATCGTTTTTACATTACAAACTAACAACTACAGCGACGACGATTGAAATAAAAATGATTTGCTAAAAACCTAGTAATATAATATTTATGACTGGCCTGTAGGGTTTTCAAAAGTAGCTGGATGAGCACTTTATTTAATCACCAAATTTAGTCATTTTGTCGCCTGCTAACTAGTTGCGAGTGATTATTTTCAGGCATGCTATTAATAACCCACTAGACAGGCGATAAGTAATCAAATTTTGTTTAACTTACGGAAACAATTTCTTTTTCTCCAGCAAAACTCATGATAAATCAGTTCATCTATCGTATTAGATAATTCATCTGGCTACTTGCATTGCAATATTTTTGAAGGGCATACTTATTCCTTTTTGAACACTCTTTCGATTTTCATAAGTGATTAATATGTAAAGAAATGTATGATTAATATGTGTTAAAGTGCAAAATATGCCCGAAATAACACATTGTATGTTTACTGCATTTTATCGAAAACAGATTTCATTTTCTTAAGTGCTTCGATTTCTCCATTGATTTCATATAAGCATGAAAGTAAAGTTTAATGCAGGAGGCGTATTCTTCTAAGAACAATAAAATTAGTACCGAGTGACAGTTTTAAATGATGGCACCTTAAGAAAACAGCAGGCGTGAAGAACGATTTACAGTTTCGACGAAAGAATTTATGACGAAAGAAAATTGAACCAGGTTTCTTTTGTTGGGACAATGAAGTAAAGTGTTTTTTAAAGAATAATAAATAAGTAAATTAGAGGTCATTTGCAACTTTATATCAACATTTTAGTGTTCTGACAGTTGAGAAAATTGCTCCAATAACTTATTAGCTTAGGGATAATCTGCTGCAATATAAACGAGTCGGTTTGAAATTCCAGCTTATATACAGGATGTTGGAAAACTAATGGTCCATACTAGAGTATGACAAGAAATAACTTAGACATACATAATACACCATAACTTTAATGCTAATGAAAATATTACGACCAAACTTCAAAATAAAATGAATACATTATTTCGTCTAATATATTTTCAACTTTTCAAAGTGGCTACCTTTAGGATTAATATAGAGCTTTAACCGTGTCACAAAATGTTCGGCTCTGGGCCGCAACTCACTTACTGATATTTTATTTTATGCCTTGTATAAGGATTTTTTTTTGGGGGGGGGGATGCCAAAGTTTTAGGAAGTTTAGCACATAACCTTCTCTAAACGAGGATCAAACAGAATTATCCATTGGGATCAAATCTCTGGGAATACGGTATGGCTTGATCTTGGGCTCCAATGAAGCCCGGAAAATGTGTCTTGCACAAGTCTTGAGTGCCTTTAGCTCTGTGTGCAGGTGTGGAATCCTTTTAGAATGTCCATCCTTTGTTTTCACAGACCTTTGCGACCAAGGTAAGACAACATCTTCCAAAATGCGTTTGCTATATGCTTTTTGACTAATTTTAGCCCCTGATCAACAAAAACAGGTGATATTTCCCCACTAACTCATATCCCACCCCAAACCACTAGATTGGGGTCCTTGATGCAGTTTAACACTGCAAGAAGTTCCTGGAAACAAGGTTGTGTGCTAAACTTCCTAAAACTTTGGCATCCCTAAAGAAATCCTTATCCAAGGAATAGGTTAAAATATCAGTAAGTGAGTTGCGGCCCAGACCCGAAAATTTTGTGACACGTTTAAAGCTCTGTACTAATCCTAAAGCTAGCCACTTTGAAAATTCGTAATTATATTAGACAAAATAATGTATTCTTATTTATTTTGAAGTTTGGTCATAATATTTTCGTTAGCATTAAAGTTATGATGTTTTATGTGTGACTAAGTTATTTCTTGCCACCCTGTATAAGGGTCTTAAAATTCTCGGAGTCTGAATCGGAAGTTGATTATTTTTCCCCCGCTTCCACAAACCTGATATAAAACATTTGGGGTTTGATGTCATTCCATTTTGATTCAGCTCTATTTCTCTTCGAATTGCGTCAATGTTAAGTTTACAAGATATAATGTTTCGATTTTTATTAATATTTTTTTTAATTCTTAAAACTAAAAATACAGAATCTGCATGTTTTAAATATTTTCGGTTTAAAAAAAATCATATTTTGTGTTGTCGTTGCTGTTCATTGAATTGTTCAAAAAATACTTTTAAAACAGCAATTCAAAACATTTTTTTTCTATACATGTTCTTTATCAAGAGCTTTTTCCAGCAGAGTTTGTTTGAAACAAATCTGTCATTAAGTTTGGGATCCATATTGACCTTAAATTTACCCGTAGACGCTAATGTTAAGATTTTTTGAACTGTTCAAAACTGAAAGAAAAGTTGTTCAAATCAAACAGATCTTTTCTATACATGTTCTGCATCAAGAGCTTTTTCCAACAAAGTTTGTTTTCAGCAAATTTGCCTTTAAGTCTGACAATTATCTCTGCTTTAAATTTCACAGCCCGCGCTATTATTTAGTTTTTTTGAACTGTTATTAATTGATCAAAAAATTATTCAAATTAAGAAAAATATTTTCCATTCATGCTCTTCAACAAAAGTCATTTTCCAAGAAAGTTTGTTTGAAGCAAATTTGTCTTTAAGTGTGGGATCTACATTTTCCTGAAATTTCACCGAAGGCACTAATGTTCAAGTTTTTTAAAAATGTTTAAAATTGAACAAAAAATTGTTCAATTAAAAAAGTGAGTTTTGGGAATGAATCGTTATCTATAAGATCTTCCGAACAAAAATAAAATTCGTTTGCGTTGATTTCTTCGCTCAAAAGATTTTAGGGAGAGGGGGCAGACAGATCGATACATTTTTCCCATTTAAAACCCCCTACTTTCCAACTTTTAATTTTTCAATATTTAAAATTTTTTTTTTTTTTTACTTTTTTTTTTGTTTTTAGCATTTTTTTAAAGACTCATTAAACCTTGTGTTATGTTTTTTTCTTTTATTTTTTGCGTTGAAGAGAGAAACTAAAACATTAACAGATACAAAACTAACAAAGGAAAGGGAAGAAGGATAGAGTTTCATTCTCTTATACAATATTTCTTTACATAGTTATTTTTGCAAGAAATCCGTTAATCATCTCCACACTTATCATTTTCTTAAAAATGAATATTAGCGCGAGAAAAAAAATACCAAACTCAAAAATGGCAGAAAATTTTCATAAAATGTCATAAAAGAGGTTTTCTTTTCAAATTTTTATTTCATGTAAACCGACGTTTTTGACATAAAACGTTTGATTCTTTCATTCTGAATTTCGTATTATAATAATGAAATGTCTGACTAGTTTCGACGGAAAAAAAATGTTTCTATAGAGTCTTCAAGCATTCTATTGGCTTTTTGTCGTCAAGAGCTGAAAAATAGATTTTTTCTAAGTAATGTACGCTCCTAATGTCTAAGTATCATGTGAAAAAGCAGATAAAATAAAAATACTCACAAATAAAAAACTTTCCCAATATATATATATATATATATATATATATATATATATATATATATATATATATATATATATATATATATTCTTATTTTTAATTTTTAAAAATTACAGGGTGCAGCAAGAAAGAAAAATCGGACAAAGTTTGCATCATCGAATGAAAGTTAACTAATTTCTTTTTAATGACTGCTTATTTATTTTTGTCTCATTTCAGTTAGATATAAATTAATAATCAATCTTTTAATTTATGTTTTGGTTTTTGGCATTTTTACAATGTCAAGCAAAAAACCTGCTATTTTAAAGTTGTTTAACTATGAGAACGACAGCTTTTTTGCTTGATGTACAGTCATAGAAAAAAAACGAAATACTTTTAATTATTCGGCTATTATGCATGCTAGAGAAGAAAAAAAGGTGTCATCCGACATGGATTCAAGTCTCCTCTAAAGCTATTTCGGTAAAACTTTGATGGGACCAGATACAAAGTAAAATGAGCAAGAAATCTTGATTTTCAAATAGGAACCCCTATTTTTTGCTGCATAATTATGTTAAGAGAGCGAAATGCAGCCTGGGTACGAAATTTCATTGCATTCCATGCAGTAGAACAGAAGTTATTATCGAAAAACGATTTAGGGACCGTCACCACATTTTAAACGGTACCTTCAAGGTCACGGCTTATCAAGTAACGGAATGTAAACAATGAAAAGATCGTGATTATCCAGCTCAATTCATGATTTTTTAAAGTTTTTTCCTTTCTTTCTCATTCGATGGTTTTTGATAATGTTGCGCCACAAAGCGATTTAGGGTCTAAAACTTTTTTTTGAAAACCAGGTTAAATATTTACTGATTTTTGTCTTTTAATCTTAGAAACACGAATGGAGTCTAGCTGGTCCCTCGCATAGATCGTTGTTTAATAAATCGAATAATGACTAATTGAAAGTAATGGAAATTTTTGACTTTTTCATAATATGAACCTACTGAATTGCTTATTTAATCATTCAGCTTTAGTCTCATACAAATGTAAATACTGAACGTTATACCTAGAAAAATGATGTAAATATGTTTGATAAGCGTATTGCATGTATGTTACTGATTTATTTTGGAATTAATAGAAGGTCTTCTGATGAAAAATGGAATTTGCGTTTTTAATTTCGCACAACATCGGAAGAAGTTTGGGACATCGCATTCAAAAATATAAAAAATGTACCGCACAACGAATGAATTCATCGAATGAATGAGTGTATTGACAATGGAGGGTAACACTTTCAAGATATTGCTTTCAAAAGAGTGTAAAGCATAAAGCATATCTCCTATTATGTAAAAAGATAATAATAAAGAATTTTTAGGTATGTAAAATGTTTTATTTCATTTTCAAATAAAAGAGTTCCCGCGCCCCATCCTGTAGAATGACAGTGACATAAGTCACTCAAAGTTACTTTAAGCTGGAATTTTCTGCTAGGAGGAACATTCTTTAATTCAAAACAGTCCAAGCATATATTCGACTTTCTACCAGTAAATACATACTAAATGTAGAATGACTGAAGTAAATCACTCAGAGTAACTTTAAAACAGTTTTATTTAACATTTGATAAATGCTGATACGTATTTTTACAAAGTACCTATGTTTAATATAAATCTTCTTCTTAACTTCAAATTTATGCAGTCTTGATTTTATTGGATGCTTTTACAAAACCTTCAATAAACTTGAAACTAAGCCTGGATGACTCACGCCACCCTCATTCTAACCCGCCGCATGTAATGTCTATATTAAAGTAGATGGTATTTTTTGTAAAGTAGTGAAAATTCGATTTTTATGTTTTTACAAAAAACTTTAATTAACTTCAAGCTAATAGTAAGCTTGGAATACTCACGCTACTCTCGTTCTAACCCCGCCATATGTAATATCCATGTAACGGGAATGGTCTTTGGTAATGTTGGGACAATTCAGAGTTGACTTTTTTTTTAAACAAAGACTTAGCTTCAAACTAAGCTTGCAGGACTCATGCCACTCTCGTTCAAATCCAGCCATATAATCTATCCATATAACAGGACTCTATCGTTCTAATCCCCCCATATGAAGTATCATATGTTATATCCATATTAACGTGAATGGTCTTTGGTAATTTAGTGAATTTCCGGTTTTCTTGAAAAATAATGGGCATATCCTATTGTTGTTGTCGTGTCCAAAGAAGTGCAGAGTGCGAAAGGTTTAAATGGCTCCAAAAGTCTTAAAAACAAGATCCGCTAATTCTGGAGCCCGATGACTGTAAAGGATTTCATGTGGTGGTGCTCCAAGTTGGAGGAGGGAGCGAATAATGGCCTGGCAATTAAAGACATGGTCCGGGGTTAGTTGTGAATAGGGACAGTGCTTGCAGATGGGATAGGATTTAATATTATTTGGTAGAATCTTCATGCCCTTGAAATGTCCAGTACGTAGCCTAGCTATTGTAGAAGAGAGGTTTCTTGGGCAGTGGAGGTGAGGGATCGTTGCCTTGCTGAAAAGCTGATTATAGATCCTTTGCCTGGCTACAGCATTAACGTCTTTGAAGGTGGCTGTTAGTGGTTGGTCTTGGTCACGTGCCTCCTTTGCAAGGGCATCTGCACATTCATTTCCCTTGATTCCGACATGAGCTGGGATCCACTGGAGAATGCATGCTGTCTTGAGTGAGTGGAGAAAAAAATTAATTTCTTGTGTCAGTCTTGTCATACTGTTACGTATGGCTTCAAGTGCTGATTTTGAGTCGGAAAAAATCACGATTTCATCTATTAGGTCTTCAGGAGTAGGGGAAGAAAGACAATGAGCAAGAGCCTCGTTAATAGCAACAAGTGGCATATCCTATTAGAATAGATGTATGGAGTTTCCATATCGCAATAAATGCAACAGCTTGCATTAGAAAAAAAAAGATTTATATGATGTTTATACGTTCATTATCTCTGAGTTACAGCAGCGCAAACTTTTCAAATAAAGGAAATACAAAGGGTTTCATATGTCCTGTAGCTTGGCCGTCTTTTCTGCTTTATTTCACTATTTCCGTTAATTGCGCTCATTTCATGACTATCATTTGGACAATAGCTATTGGCCTTTTTATGTTCTTACAACAAATCTTAGGAATAAGTTCTATATGAGGAAATTCCCGTTAGAAAAATTACGCTCTTAAGCTAACAGTTTGAGGATAACTAGAATGTTATTAAATGTTGAGATATTGTAGTTTGTAAATGGGAGTATGCTACAAAAATATTTCTTGCTAACCACATATTAATATGTTATAACTATAAAATGTCCAAAATTAAGAAAACACGTTCTGTGACATATATATTGTAATTTATAGATTGAAATATTTTAAAAATATAAAAAACTACGAATGAATTGGGTGCTTAATTTTAGTTTATCTGTTTATCTTGGATGTGCTGACACTGAGTTTCATTGAAAAGCTTGTTGTCATTTCAAAAATAACTGAGGATTTCTTTTTACAAAAAGCTGTGGGTTCTATTTTAAAATACGGTTATTTTTGTTTCAAGAAGATGTTCTGTTCAAAAAATGTGATGGGGAAACGTAGTGCGGATAAGTTTACGAATAAAGGTCCTGGAAGAGACTGTAAGAAATTAAGTTTCTTTATGTCTCGACAAAGCGTACCACCATACATAGATATACGATTTTTCCTTAAATGCTTAAAAATAGTTACTCCCCCTATCCTAAACTAGTCGCTATATTTAGATCGAAAATTTTTTTCACATTAGTAGCCACATTTAAATAACTTTGTACCAAATATTGAAACTGTTTTTTTTTTTTTTTAAATTTTATTTGACTATTTTTCCGAGACTTTAAGGTGCTATGCTATCAATCAACAGCTTTTTTTAACCAAGCATTGTCTCCTTAAATTAATACCAAATTAATTTCAAAAATCCAGGATTCATTCAGTCTTAAGTCACGTCCCTTTTTTTAAGGCCTGCTTTGTCTGTAATCACGTAAAGCTATGTTCCAGCTAATGAACTGTGAATTCATTAAAAAGCAAAATGGCCTGGTACACTGGTGGCAGATTCCTTACAAAATGAGGCGTGACTTAAGAGTGTGCGAACTTTGACGTTTTGAAACCAACTTGGCACTAATTGAGTGAGGGAATGCTCGGTAAGAAATGTTAATGAGGCGTGGCTTAAGAGTGTGCAAACTTCGACATTTTGAAACTAATTTGGGACTAATTGAGTGTGGGAATGCTTGGTACGAAAATGTAGATAATTGATCACATACGATTCTGAAATTTCAGAACAATGTGTAATAACAATCATAAAATCATCAGTATCAGTACAAACGAAGCCAAAATGCACAAACTAATTTGGGACGAAGGAACGTTTAAATATTGATCATTAGTCTGTAAACTTTAAATTATTCTCGTATTTACGCTTTAATGATATCCTTATCATTTCATGTTTTGAGTTTCAACTTTAATAAAATATGATGTCATACTTTTGGAAAAGCATCCTATGCGTGGGGTATAACATCAGTACAAGTCTCCTGCAATCGAACAAAGAACACATAAATACTGTGTGGTGCACGAATTAGCAACCTTTGTCATTAAGGCAGCGAATTTTCAAAGGCAATGGCTTGCTCTTTGAAACAGCATACGAATTCACTCATTCAAGCCGCTGTCAAAAGTCATTAAAAACCGAACCAAACATGTCATAAGGGAAGTTTGCTTCATTAAGATTTAAATTAAAGTTCGTATTGTTCTGAACGCTGAAAATGGGTTTGTCCTTTGTTGATGCCAGCTGCTTGCCTAATCACATTTTTCGGAAACCTTTCGATGTTGGAATTATGTATCTCGTTCTTAGTATTGATTGAGATACCTTTGCCATTTTCTTTAAAACTAAAGAATACATTTTCAGAAATAATTGGGATGATGGCGTTAAGGTTACTATGTTTTATTCAGAACAAATATTCAATGCAACAGATTCAGCAGCGTATTCTAAGGATGCATTTTATGTTTTACCGACTCTAAATTCGAATTCATTTCTGATGAAAAGTCTTTGTATCTTGAAATAGAATTTATTAGTATTTATTTTAAAAATACTGATCAACGTACTGTGCTAGACTGCAGAAAAAGACGTGAAACGTAACTGGTAATTTCCGTGGAACGTTTCGGGATACCACAGGTTTTCACCAATTTCCTGTGGAAATTAAGTATGTTTGTCAAAAAGTTTTCTGAATCACTCCAAGTTGCACGAATGCAGACTTCTCACTGTTTGGAAACATATTGTTAGCTACCAGTTTAGAAATTAACTAAAGCCATTTATTAGGTGTAAAACTTAAGAGCAATTATGGCCCATCCGGATTGACTAAGCTCCGGGTTCCGCAGCTTTGTAAGCAAGTTTGGTGCTTGCAATTCTGTCTTATTGTTGGCCCTAGTTTTTGATCTTTCTTGGTAAATCAGGAAGGCACCAAGCTACTACACAAGTTTTCTCTGAAGCTCCCAGAAACAGCTTTAATCGGATATATTTCTGTATTTTCAGAAAGGTTACTGATTTTTTGCAGAAAACGTTCCTTTTTTTACATTATATGCTACTCGCAGAAATTAGACCCATCAGCTGCCCATTATTTTCCAGGAACGTTTATGAATAGTTTTTACAGTGTATTTCAGTCCTATGCAATCAGCTTAAATGTAGTATGCAAATGTACTCAATTTTAATAGTGAACTTATACTCTCTTACTAATACGTTTTTTATATATGCACATTCGTCTACTGTTAAGAAAAAAAAACACCCTGGTACGTTTTCAAAAAATCATTTTTTCCTTTCGAAATGCATAACAGTTGTGCATAAAGCTGTTTAACTTGAATAAAATATTTTTATTGTAATATATATATATATATATATATATATATATATATATATATATATATATATATATATATATGTATATATATATATATATGCATTATGTGTTACTTTTTACAGCACATATTTGTGAGATTAAAATAATGATATATTTTCAGTTGACCTAAGTTTGTAGCGATTTTAGCCAGTTTTCACTAATATATGTCTAATGTCAAACAGTAATTCGATAACTTCAGACCTATTACGTTGCTCACTAAATTTCAATTGTGTTTTATACTTTAACTGACAAGTAGTTTTCCTAAGCGTCAAAGTATTTTAGCGTTTTTACTAATAAATGAAGATTTGCTTATTAATCAATGGCAGAAACTGAAAATTCAACGGTAATTTGCTACAAAGTTGCAAAGAGAGTTGAAATTTAGTACGGAATTTCAGGAATTTCAGTGAAAAATAGAATGAGGTCGTTTCCGAACTTTTAAAAGCATTTTTTCTGAAAGAGCATGCTTAAAAGCATAAGATTTGACAATTTTTTAAATAATTTGACAAAGTTTAGTATTTTTTTAACAATTATTTTAAACGGTAGTCAGATTCAATTTCATTTTTTGCGCTTCTGCACAAGGTATCACAAAAGATGAAATGGTTTTCACTGATGCCATTAGCGAAGAACGCAATATTTAATTCGTTTCTTTATTCACATGTAGCGGCAACGATATGGTTGATAGCAAGCGTAGAGCGCAATATTTAATTCGCTTCTGAATTATCATAACCTGGAAACGCGGTAGACAGCAAGCGCAAACATTCAGCTCACCATTGGAGTGCGCGACTACGTACATCTCTTTAGACGTCATAAAAACTACTTACTCCTTGTTTGAAAAATCGGAATATTTTTCAAATTAATTATAAAGTAAATGTTGGAAAAATGAAAGTATTTTCTGGGTCTACGTTATTTTTTTCGCTCTTTCTATCAAATTCAGTGACTAAAAGTACCGGAATATGGGGCTACTTGGAACCGAAATTTCATTAATTTTGCTAGTTTTACACTGATTTGTTGGTTAAACCTATATTTTGCACTGATAATCTTTTTTTTACGACTTTTCAGACGTTCTGCTACTGCCTTAAGCCTTTTTAAACAATAATTTTGACTCTTTATATATTTTTTTCTATTTTTAAAAATTGGGTTCAAATAACTCCGCGCTGGGGCTACTTGCTCCCACTCAGCGAAAAAATTGTAAAACAGGTGGTGGTATTAAGCAGGACCAATGATTTTGAAAGAAAACTCAAAACATTCTAGTGAGCAAACTATTTACATAAATTGCAAATTATTTATATAAATTAATATAAAATCAACGTACATTCATAAAAACATATTTCTAGGCAAACATAATTTCTCGAATAGAAATATAATCTAACTTCAGCTAAAACCAATTGAAATACTCATTGTTTTAAACATTAGAAAGAATGAAAACTCCTCTCTTTAATGGCTTGGGTGGATTTATTTTCTCTGATATTATTTAATACCCGCTGTTCCTCGCTATAAGTACTATAGGATGCCCAGACTTGTTTGTGAACGATCTTTTAACTTGCTTTTTTGAGTTGATATACTTAACTCAAAATGAGCTGATGCCAATCTCTAAGACATTTCTCCGTAATTAATTGAATCTGTACACAATTATAATTTTTCCTCTTAAAAATCCGCTTATTTCCTTTTTTAAAGGGTTCTCTTTTATTTTCGGACCCTTTTTATCCCCAGATCCGCGAAAGTTATCGGGTATAAATAGTATCTAACCTCTTTATTCAAAAATATTACAAACCTTACTTAACATAGTTTAGTGATGAAATGTGGTCTGGGGCTGTTTGAACGGTGGGTTCAAGTAGCTCCATTTTAAGGCAGTGCATTTTTACTAACTTATATTAGTTAATGTGTTAATAATATAACTATAACCTTAAAACACTGGAATTTTATAAAGAAATAGAATGCAAACATAAAAATATCTTTACCTTGATGATATCAGATGTTTCCATGAACTTACATGTGAAAGTTTGCAGACACTAAAAATAACTGTTTAGGCAACTTGCAATCATAACCTCAATCAGAAAAAGGCAGAAATAGCAGAAACTTTCATGTTCCAGCCTCTATCTAGTAGTGTTACCTGTCATTCAGAAAGTTTTTAAAGTCTATACATTGAGTTTTAAAGGACCAGGACGGATTTTAAACACATTTTTTCTCATGGGTTCAAGTAGCCCCTGGAGGCTCAAGTAGCCCCCGTTTACGGTACTACTTTTGACTGAAGGAAACAACCCCATTCAGTTATGTGAAATTTGACAGTAATTGCTTCTAGAGAGTTAATTTTTTTTTCAGTTTATTCAAATCCGTCTATTTCTATCAATACTGTGGTGAATTCCGATCCGTTCAGAATTTTTGGTGTGAAGAGGGGGTGAAGGGAGATCCGGGGTTAAGGGAGGGTGAAGGGAGAGGATGAAGGGAGAATATATATTCTTGCATGTGCTCGTGGAATTTCATCAGCAACCAAATAGTTCAAAAATTCCTCAAACAAGCCTAGACATCGATATACGATCATAGGTTTTGTTTCAAAACAATTGCTCAATTGAGCAAGGTTTAAACTTATTCGCGAAATACAATGGATACTACTTGGAGTTTTAAGAAATGTACTTTAAAACTTAGTTTTCGGAAAAATAAGTAATGCAATGTGCTATTTACAAGGGGGGGTTACGAAATAACTGCAAAAAAGTGTATCGAAAAATCGGATGTACAAAAATTTCGCAGAAATCTTATATAGTTACAATTCTGTATTTCAGAGCCAGAGGAACGCGTCACATTATAATAATTTTACATTAGAGAGGGAAAACTTTTTTTCTGGCGCATGCAAAGAATAGGACACGCGCTCTTTTGACCCTGGTAGAAAAAAAATCAAAATATTTTTTTTTCAAAGAATTACGTGAACATGGCTCGATGCGGAATAGGTTTCTACATACAATGCACTAATAAACGGAAAATCGCGATTTTTGGACTTACGCCTGTCTGGCTCTGACGTACAGAAATTATAAGTTTGATTTTGCACTAGCGGTACCCGCACGGCTTTTCCCGTAGTAGAAAATTCATTTGGTTCGCCTGTATATTTACAAATAATGGAGGATGAATTTCTCGCCAATTGGCTACGTTCCTTCGCTCTCCCATACACGTCATGATAATTTCATAATTTGCTCGTCCATGTTATGATAATTTTGCTCCGGAAAATGTTCTTAAAATTTAAATTGAAAAATAACAAAATTGAATTTTTCGAAAAATCGCTTTGAGGTGCACACCCCCATGCTACAAACTGACTTTGTGCCAAATTTCTTGAAAATCGGCCGAACGGTCTAGGTGCTATGCGCGTCACATAGATCCAGACATCCAGACATCCTCCAAACATCCAGACAGAGAGACTTTCAGCTTTATTATTAGTAAAGATAAAGATTAAATTCCAATAATATTTTCTGAGATTTCTTACTATGCTTTTGAATCAACACTATGTTAATTATATGCTTACCATGGAATCAGTTTTTAATAACAGCTTGTGGTTTTGTGTTGAAATAATTTCTCACCTATTTTTGAAGCAATATTTATTTTCAGATTTTTTACTACATTGATTTTCAGTTAGGAGCTAAATTCTCAGAGAGATGACAAAAATGTAGCTAAAGAGATAAAAAAAAAGGATCAGGAGCATTTTTCTCGAAATTTCTCAAAAAACTGATTAACATTTACTCTTTCTGTCCCAAACTAGGCGCCACAATTTCGTCGTTAATTTTAGCCCAAAATAGTTGCTACATTTGAATATTTGTGTGCTAAATATTAAAATTTATAATTTTTGATTACATTTTCAGAGACTCAGGGTGCGATGCTATCAATCAACAATATTTACTTACCAAGCATTTTCCCCTTTTCCTCCTTAAATCTATGCGGAATTAAGCAGTAAGTTAGCACCCTTAAGCCAGGGCTAAGGCAGGACTACATGCAATATACCGACAGCCTGGGTATCCCATCCAGAGACTACAGTACCGTCTTTGTTCTGGACTCATCAGTCAGGGATAGGGAATAACTGAGCTGGAGGCAGATGATATCTCATTCGAATTCCCACTGTCAATAGATATAATAAATTTATCCCACCAGCTGTAGTCCGCAGACACCGTGAGGTTCAACTCGTAAACTACAAGCAGCTAAATGCAATGTACCGACAGCCCGGTTATCCCATTCAGAGACAACAGTTTCGTACTTGTTATGGGCTCATTAGTCTGGAATAGCAGTCTCTGGATGGGATAACTGGGCTGTCGGTATATTGCTCATAGTTTTGCTTTAGTCCTGGCTTAAGATGGTAATTTACTGCTTAATACCCAAGATTTGTGTAACATTTGCTAGTTGAACCGCACCAGGTCTGCGGACTCTCGCTGGTGGGATAAATTTACTTCATCTACTGGTTTGTTTTTCACTATCAGCTTTAATGAGATGAAATCTGTCTCCAGTTCGGTTATTTCCTGTTCCAGACTGATGAGTCCATAATAAAGACGAAACTGCACCCTCTGAGTGGGATAGTCGGGATGTTTTAGGGAGGGAAGCAGGCAATGCTTGGTAAATGAATGTTGCTAATCGTTTGCGTGCCCGATTGAAATCTTTAAAAAAAATACTCAAACAAAATCATAAAATTGTATCAATAATCAGTACAAAAATATTCAAATGTAGCAACTAATATGGCACGGAGGGAGTACGTTTTTAAGTGCCAGGAAATGCTACCTTATACGTATTTTTCAAAATTTATAACTTTTTCTCACATTTTATAATTAATTTTTGCGCGACACGCTTACTTCAAGTCACATTTCCCCGATTTTATCGTCAAAACGGACGCTGCCTCGATTATATACCATCCCTCCATTGTATCCCATAATTCTCCGTTATCCATCTTTCCCGAGAGAGGCCGATTCATTAAATGGTGCTTCATTCCTTTTCCCGAAACTACCCGAGAGAGAGCCGAGCGTTTCATTCGCCACTCTTCGCTGGAACCTGATCATGTTTCGCACCGAAACGGAGGAAATGTATCTTAATATTAAATGATATGACGGAGCAGATTGCAGCCAGGAAGTAATGCATTATCCGACTTAGAAGATATGCAATTTTCATGCATCGCTTTGCTTCCACGGACTCCTTAATTTATCGAAATACTTATCCTACTTTATTATGCATCAGATTTTGTAATAAACTACGAGGTTATTTTGAGAGAATGTACGAAACTAATTTACGTAAATATTGACTACAACGGTAGTTTTCTAAGCAAGTTAATCGAAAGACGTGCGAAGCAAGATTCTTCAGTAAAAACACGATATTTTCGTCGCATTTTGATTAATGCAGTACAACCTTGACTATCTGAATTTCGTTTACCTGGTGCTTCTTTTTGATCAACGTCTGCGTCCTTGATTTTTATTTATTTAACTAGTGGTACCCACACGGCTTTGCACGTAGTAGAAACTAAAAAGGTCATTTGGTTTGATTGTATATTTACGAATAATGGATGACGAATTTCTCTCCAATCTGCTATGTTAATTTGCTTGCCCATGTTATTTTTAATTTGCTCGTCCACGTTATGGTAAGGTATAGGTATTATATGGTAATACATAGAGGAGAAAACTCTTTTATTTGAAAAAATGCAAAGAATACCACTTGGAATTGAATGGAAACCGGCATTGCACCCAAGATCTCTCTGCAGTTTGTGCTTGAGATAAAACGAACGTATGACATCAATTCTAGCCAACAGTCGCTCCCTTTACCAACAAACCCTTGTGAATATAAACCAGTGAATTATCATTTAAATTTGATACAGCCTGTCTTAAAGAGGGAGACTGATCAAGTAGTTCTCACCAGGAAACTTCACGATCAAGGAAATTCAAAAAAATTCCAAATTGCACTCTCGTAACAAAAGTTTCAAAATCGAGTCAAATTTACTCATTTATGAAAACTTCACCGTTTCATAATGGCTCCGACTACATGGGTTTTAAATATGAAACTCGAATGTGCTCAGGTTTGAAACTATTTTAAGTACTCAGAAACGAGTCAAAACTACTCAATTTTGAGTCAAAATTACTCTTATTTGAGTATGTTGAGTTTCAAAAAAATGAGCTGTATTTAATCTGTATTTGTTGACATACTCATTTTTGAGTATGAGACTTCTCATTTTCGAGTATGTATGTTCAGTTACGAGTATATGTTACTGATATTTTTTGAGTATGTCTGTGTTTCATTTTCTAGTATGTGTGGTTTTACTTTTGAGAATGTTTTTGTGTTGTTTATGAGTATGTATACGTTTCATTTTTAAGTATTTATAGTTTTATTTTTGAGAATGTGTTTGTCGTGTTTGAGTATGTTTATGTTTTCACTTTTTAGTATGTATAGTTTTGTTTCTGAGTATGTGTTTGTCTTGTTTATGAGTATGGGTATGGTTCATTTTTTAGTACTTACAGTTTTATATTTGAAAATGTGTTTGTGGTGTTTGAATATGTTCATGTTTTCACTTTTTAGTATGTGTAGTTTTATTTCTGAGAATGTGTTTGTCTTGTTTATGGGTATGTGTAGGTTTCAATTTTTAGTATGTGTGGTTTATTTTTGAGTATGTGTTTGTTCTGATTTTGAGAATGTGAAGTTTTATTTATGAGTATATGTATGTTTCGTTTTTCAGCACACGTTGTTTTGTTTTCGAGTATGTTTCTATTTCGTTTGTGAGCTTGTGCATGTTTCCATTTTTTAGTATTTGTGGTTTTATTCTTTAGTATGTATTTTCATTTATGAGTATTTCTTCGTTTCATTTTTCAGTATGTCAGTTTCATTTTTTAATATGTTAATTTTATTTTTCGCTACATGTGTCTTTATTTTTATTGTAATAGCAAAAATAACTCTTGTTTAATACAATAAAATACTGCATTTCAATGCATCAGTTTTTTCATCATATTTCTGCATTTATTTTATTCTGGAATGTCTAAAAAGCACTGTTAACTGAAGGTTTAGATACTAATATATAAATAATTAAAATAAAGCATACATAACAAATTTATTTAAAGTAGCACAGGCAAAAATGAGTTCTTTTCCTTACATGAAACTTTTAAAATGCAATAAAAGACTGAAACTTGCCATGCGAAATTATCGAAGCATATGCACCATATTGCGTTTTATGTTCTGCCAAAACTTGCTTCCCTTGAATGTATAATACAGTAAACGCTCGATATAACGACCATCTCCGTCCCTCAGAAAAAAGGTCTTTATAACGAGTGGTGGTTATAACAGAAGCAAATTAACATAGAATATATATAAGTTGGGACTTTCCTCACAGTTCGTTTTAATGGGATGGCTTTTTTTTTATGGTTGTTATAATGAGCGCAGACTGTAGTATATTCACTATAAAATAACCCGTCAAAGTATGACGTATAAAAAATGCATTTCCATTTCAGAGAAGCAAGTAACTGCCTCTTTGGGTATATTTCAATAGTTGAATTTATGGCTCACCAAATACTTGACAATTATCTTTTTTCTTGCAAAATCAGCAGAGTCGAAGTACACAGACTTTGACAATTATAATAAATAAAACTCTATGGTAAATACAAACTACATGTTCGGAATTAATCATCGAGCAATTATAGAATTAACCTCAACCCAGTAGATATTAACTGGAGATCTTTTTTTCATTAGTAAAACAATTAAGTTACTAAATCCAGTTTTGCCCTTGTCATAGCAGCGAATTCTCTGCTTTTCAAATGCTGTCATAAAATATTATCAAATTATTAACAAAATTACCGAATTTTACTTGATGCAACAATGAAATAATGCCATCTCGCATGCTATTGTGTGGGACTCGTTGCGCGTTAGAAAATCATTTACCTATTAAATAAATGAATATGAAATAACATGACACAAACACAAAGCTCATGCAATAACATTTTTTTATTGTAATTCGTAGCATTGATACAAAATGCTGAAATATTTTTTAGACAATATCAAATATCATTTTTTTTAAATGAAAAATTACTTTGTAAACAAAATATAGAGAGAAGAAAAAAAAATGCCAAATACCTATCAGGGGTATATGTTACATTAAAAAAGCAGGCGTAACTAAAACTTCATTTCCTAAACTGAATATTAAACACATCACAAAAAGCTATTTTCGACAAAAAGTATTCCAAAACAATAAAATTAAAAATAATTTCCACATTAATTTATTTTGTACCACTGGTATGGCACATTACATGCATCACAAACTGCTATTTTCGACAAAAAATATTCCAAAGCAATAAAATTAGAAATAATTTCCTCATTAATTTACTTTATACCACTGGTATGGCATAGAAATAACACTGTGCGGTAAAAAAAACCCCTTTGAAATGCTTCTGATATTTTGTCGATCGATGTAAAATGATCCCCTGATTTCGAACATGCTCACCGTTTCCCCTATATGTACAATATTTCTTTAATGTGAAAGAAATAAATACCATTGTGCAAATAGGTACGCATATGGGGGAAACGGTGGGCATATTTGGACTCGGGTGTCATTTTACATTAGGATAAGCCAACAAAATGACATTTTAAAGTTTTTTTTTTTTTTTTGCTGCAGTGTAAACATACAAATCATTTTAAAAAGCTCGTTTCTCGGAATTTCCTATACAACACATTTAAATGTCCCTTCGATGTCTATACAATTTGCCTTAAACGATATAATTGAAAAGTTTTATCAATACAACAGAAATGTGACACAATTGTGATGAAATATACTGAATTCCATGGCCGAGAGAAAAAACATTAGTAGTATAATATTGCAGTATACACTTGATAGTTGATTCATGGGCTATTAATATTAAGTCTTTATAAACCAAACACTGAAATTAGTTACATATGAAATTAAGTAGTATAGAGTGGACCGACCAGTGAATATACACAGTGTAATTCTTTTTAAAAAAAAAACAACACATTCACATTTACAGGAAGAAAATACTGCTTTTGTCCACTGGTAGGGGTGTTCATTCACTGGGTTTTTTTCGTTTTAACCTCCCCCATAAAACCCTAGCAAAAACAATAAAAGATCTCCAATACATTTTTTTTAATAATTCAACGACACTATGAATTTTTTAATTTGAAAATTTGCCTAAGAGTTCATTCACTGGTCGGTCAACCCTATATTGACTTTATTGGCTGCAATGCCCTTCTGTTATTTTGCAGATACTAAATTTAATTCACGGTGATATATCACATGTCATGATACAAACAGACAAAAAGGGTAACTATACATTATGTAAAATTAGACACAGTAAGAAAAAATATTTTTCATTGTAGAGGTCACGTTTACAATTTAAACAAGATATTTACTAATCCCTCCATGACGGGGACTAGACCGCTTCCAGAATATAAAACGAGGGACTAACAGAAATAAAAATAACAACGGCCGTAAGGACCACCATGCTTACCAACAACACATGACCGCGACATAATCCGAATGCAACACTAGTGACTATCTGGCGAATAACATTTTCACCACCCGAGACGGTTCTGTGGCTGCTCTAGTCACTAATGCGACACCAAGACAATGCTCAGTCATGCAGTCTTCCGGCTGGCAAATTAAATTGTCAAGGAGGGAGAAGTATAACCTTGATTGAAAATTTAAATGTTAACTCATCTACACTAAAATGATCTGAAAAAAAAAAGGACAAGAAAAGAAAAATTGTACATGAGTACATTGACACGCCAAAATAATATGCCCCAAAATTCCCAAAAAATAAAAAAATCAATTAAAAGTTGAAATTGCAAATGACAACTACACCATTGTGGCAATTAATTGAGAATGTCGTTTTTTTTCGTTTTATAGCGCCGAGGGTTGTTCTTGTACAGCATTCCAAATTAGCTCGGAGTGAAAATGAGTTATCTAAATAGTAGGTATGCATTTGTTATTAGCAGGTGATAAATTTTTTTCGCCATGGTTCGTTTTACAAAAAGACGACGAGGGATGCGACACTTTGAAGCTAATCAAAAATCTCTGCTCGAAACAACGCAATCATTGTACTAGATTGTTACGGGAATTCACCGGACTTGAACTTGAAAGAAAATTTTAGGAATATCATCAAAAATCAGCTGCACAAGTAGGACTGTACGAAGATGGAAAAGCTAATTTGAGGCATTATTGACATACGGTTCAGAGATGTTGAAATTTACATATAGGTGCCAGTTTAGTATAGCCCATGGCCTATCTTCTCTGTGATGTCATAAAATCACACGGAGCTCACAGCAGTAATTAGTTTTAAATTTACTCATAGAAAAAATGAATAAAACTGAACTTAGGTGAAAAAAATCATTTCTCAATTATTGCCACAATACTGTAGCTTCAAAATGGGGATAACAAAAAAAAAACCATGATTCCCAACCATGACCTCAGTAGCAGTAATGAATAAAATGAGCTTGACAGAGCAGTAGGATTCGACACCAAGAAAAGAATGATTACCAAACTTGAAACGACTGATTGAACTTTCAAGGATTAATGGATAAAAACAACGATAACTTCTTTTTTTTTTTTACAAAATCCCCAACAGCAGGGCGAGAGATTATTTGTAAAATGAAACAAACTACAAAGATATTGCTCAAAAACAACGAATAAAAAGAAACAAAATTGATAACCTCCTTTTGAAGTCAGATAAAGAGGAAGAATAACATGAATTTATCAAAACAAGAAAAAAAAAATCCTTTTGAAAATAATTTCATGGATGGGGTAAGTTTTCCCCCCCCCCCTTCTTTTTAATTCTACTAAGAGTGCAAGGAAGATAAGCAGTAACAAATGGATTTCAGAAAGATGTTGACAACTACAGTGTCTCAAAAGTGTAGGCACAATGCAAATACTTGAATAAAAACAAAACTATTCAGTGGAATACTTTGAAATTTGTACTGTAGGTAGACAATATGATCCTTAATACATGTCTGGAGTTTTGAAAAATATAACCTGAAATGGAAACCAGAATTACAAAAGACAGTTTTTCTTGCTGTCTCAAAAGTTTAGGCACAAACCAGATTTTATGCAAATATTTCTTGAAAAATGATTGGTGGTGGAACATTTAAAAACTCAGCATATGCTCATTTTTTAACTCTTTTTAAATGTTTCATTTGTACTTTTATACACATTGTGCTATTTTACTCATTACATAGTAAAGTTTTCGGCTGCTTTTTTTACAAAATATTTGTAGCTGAAAATTTTACATTTTCTAAAAGAGACAAGCTAAATTATTCATGACATACTTTCGTTGGAAGGTTCTATTGTAGCAAAATTTAACTGTAGACCATTCGCAAACTGTTCTGCAGCAAGCCTTCCGCAGTGTTTCGCTTGCAGAATTAGAGATGTAGCTAGAAGTCCGAAGTCAGCACAGAACGAGTTTCCTTTGTTTTCGTAGAGCAGGTTAAATTCTGCATCGATCTAGAAAATGTTTTGACACAATAAATAAACTATTCATTAATAATAAATTATTTTGAACAGAAGGGAGTAGGTTGATTTTAAATTATTGGAGGTTAATTTCGAGCTTCAAGGGAGAGGTCCAGACCCAGGGATTACCTTTTTTCCTACCGCTAGTGGAAATAATATAAATTGTGAAGGTAATCTGCTTGATGATTTAGAGAGAAATAATTATCAGATTTAGAAATCTAACTTAAACAAGTTATTTGTTATTATCAAATATTGCACTTGACAGAATTTAAATTTTAAAAACTCTACCAAAATCAAATCGAGTCTGATTTAAATGTAAAAAATCCTATTTTCTTGATTTTTTAAACACTGTGATTAATTAATTTAATTGATGTAATGTGAATAGCATCAAATTTCTTGATAAATTATTTTGTAACTTAATTTGATCATATCAGTTGATTTTATTATAAACATCAACTTAACTGTTGAACATTCCTTCCATATTCCAAGTAATGCTTCATAATTACATGTTTACAACAAAAAAAAAAAAAACTAGAAATGTTTTCTATTCTGATACTACCAGTACAAAACCAAAATTACTTTAATTAGTAAAATTAATTTAGAAATGAGATGACAGTGAGCTAAAAATGTTGTATAATATTAGGGATTTTTAAACATGTGGGGAAAAGTATCATATTGTGTGCATTTATTATACATTAATGCTAAAAAATTAATACGTGCAGCAGCCAGAGCTTCGGGCATTAGCTAACGGAAGCTTTGGTATTCGCGTTTCGGCCGATCTCTAATTTTAACACATTTACATAATGAGTATTATTAGTAATTACCGACAAGTATTTAAAACTTCATTAACTTAAGAAATTGTCAATAAAAATTTGATTCAAAACTAAATAAGTCGACAATATGTGAAAATGATTAAAATAAAGCTTGCAGAAATGAATAGCATAAAAACCAAACCAAAAGTTTATTACTTTTCAGCTATTGAAATGAAAATAAACAATAAAATGTGGGGCAGCACAATCAAAAATTTTCAATTGCCGAAAGTTCAAAACGCTTACAAAATTCAGAATTGAAATCTCCTACATGGCAAACAAATTTTCGCGGTGCACGTTCAAGTTGGCACGTTTCCCATGAAATACATTTATTATTTACTAGCCGCCTTCGGCGACCAGCTGGTTCGCCTTTTTGCGCCATTCGACTTTTATGCAATCGACTTACTTGCCATTCACCTCTTTACGCCACAGTTGCAACGGCGGCTGCTTAAATAAATTTTGTGGCGGTATCAATCAAACTATATCTATCTATATCAATATTAATTTGAGCAAAACATTTTCTGGTTCCATCTCTAGTTTCGTCCTTTGGAATATTTTTAAGTGAGGGGGGGGGGGACTCAAAGGGAGTACTCTTCATGCAAATTTCGTCGGAAAATAACAAAAAGTACTTCTACTTTTGTGTGAAAGTATTGTTTTTTCAAAGTCGGTAGGGGTGGGGGGTGGGTGGGGTTAGTGACGGGTATATCTATTTCTTACTGTCCATCTACTATTATTATGGACCTCTATATTTGTCTATCTATCTATACGATCAATGAATATCTACCTCTGATAGTAATTAACAATCTTTTTATGTGTATAAATATTAATTAAAAAAAAACAACATTTTGGTCCACTCAACATATCTATCTCTCTATCCACCTAACCTAACCGACAATCCCAAAAAAAACCCCAAAGATCATGCAAAAATCCGCGGGCTTTATTAACTTTATAAAGAAATGAAATCCTTTACGCGAAAAAAAAGTAAAGAGAAAGCAAACGATTGATAAATGAAACAAAAATGTATTCAGTGATTATTAATATCAGCAATCAAAGATATTTATGATCTTAGCTTTTGCACCAACGAAGTCATAGCATGAGATTAACCATGAGATTAACATCAGAATATCGCTAATAAACAACAGAAGAATCTAAACACACAGCTTGGCATAGTACAAAAAATAATAGTTCCGTTTGTTTATCTAAAAAAATTGCAAATATAAAAAAAAAACTTCAAATGTTAGGAGAAAAGACAGTAAAAAAAAGTAAACTGAAAAAATTGTTTGGAATATGGAGAAACCAATATTTATTAAAGTAAAAAATATAGATAGAAAAAAATACAAATAAATTTTGCTGCGATTAAAATCTGACTGTCTAATATCGAATCGAAATCCACGCTGTGACGTCGATGGTAGAAAAAGAGCGAGGAATGTTTTTCGACCGACGTAAAGGATACGATGATGTCGTTCTGCATTAAAAAAATTGTAGAAAAAAAACTATTGCGTATTTTTGAAAAAAAACTTCTTCTGAAGAGGGACAAATGTTTTGACTATTGCATAGATAAATTATAGAAAAGAGGCTTTTATACTTTTTGAGGGATGGGTTAAGCAAAAAATAAAACAGAGGAAAATGGGAAAAAAGACATTTTTTCAAAAATTCATAAAAAATACAAAAATTGGTCTATCGTCAAAATTTTTTCGTTCATCATGTTTAAAATTACATTTCCTACACTATAGTACAAAAAATATTTTTCTGGCGCGATTGGTTGATGGTCTGTGACGAATTGAACACGAAAAAGGGCTCTAAAACACATAAAACATTAAATAACTTTTTTTCTAATTAAAATATCAAAAATCGAAGCCCGAGGTGCACTTTTTCAGCAAAATCTGCATCTGTATACACAATTTCATCTTTCCACGCCTTACCGTTTTCCCGGGATGCACGCCACAAACACACACAGACACACAAACTCCTTATTTTATTATATGTAGAGATTAAAATTAAACATAAAGAATGCTTATCTAAGGTAGCGCAGGTAAAAACATCTGATTGCCCAAAATAATTAAAATATTTTAAAGATGAACAGAAACAATATTGTTTTCAGAAACATAAAGGAAATAAAATGATTTCATGAACTTAAAATGAAATGAATTTGAAGTAAGAAATATATGCAGGAATTGCTTTCGTTTTCTTAAGTGTTTTACTTATATTTTGGAGATGAACTTGCAGAACAAGTGCATCTCCAAACGTAAAGTATTGCAGAAACAAAAAGTATGCTTATCTAAGGTAGCGCATGTAAAATCATTTGTCTGCCCAAAATAATTAAAATATTTTGAACATGAAAAGAAGCAATATTGTTTTAAGAAATATAAAGGAAATAAAATGATTTCATTAACTTAAAAAATGGAACGAATTTTAAGAAAACGAAGCATGCATATATTTCTTACTGAATCTTTTTACTTATTTTTTGGACATTAACTTACAGAAGAAGTGTGATAACAAAGAGACATAAAAATGTAAAGTAAACACAAATGAACTTACTTTCAAAATTTGAGGCAAATTCGCTTAGATTCCAATCTTCCAACAAACTTTTTACGAAGACGTCCATCTTCCCGCCTTACTGCTGGTCGAGAGTCTCAAATGATGCGCGCACAACAGAAATGTAAACCGTGTCACGGCGCTCAATGGCTATGCATACGCTACAACAAAAGAGTTCACCAATTTTTTTATCTATTAGAAAGTTACTGAAATTAGCAATGCGTTCCAAATACAACAGATAAAATAGCGTGAATAATTTTAACAACGCATCTCAAATTAACTACGTTTAACTGGTCATAAGTAATATTGCCATTATGAGATTCAATAATAAGAAAAACGAGTTGAAACGTCGAAGTTTCATATCAATATGAAAGCATGAATGTAATCATTCTCGATTTTTCTAATCGCTATTGAAACAAGAGAGTAGGTACAATAAGAACGGAAAACATAATTTCAAAATGTCAAAATTCATTGAACTTACTTTCAAAATTGTCAATATTTAACAGAATAACAAAAGCAAAACAATCACATTTTTAGAAGGCGGCCATCTTGTATAAATTCTTCCGCCGTCATACGAATCACTGCAAACCTGACAAGAAATAGTTCGCTGTATTTTATCAAATACTTCATTACCAAAAGTTAGTATTTGTCTCAAAATAGCGACAGATGAAATATTATATGAATAAGTTCAACTACCACGCTAAAATTGGGTTCATTAAACGCATAAATATTAATTTTCGTCAAATTTGAAAACATCCAATTTCATAATGAAAAATGTTGTGCCTCATATTTGAAAAAAAAAATTCATATTTGAAACATTTTGACTCACGAAATTTTGAATTTGAAAATGTACTCAAATTTGAGTATTTCAGTTTTTTGAGTGTGGTAGCATTCGAAAGGGCATTGGAAAACATGTTTATGGCACTGAAACTACGTGCCCTCGTGACCACGTTATCAAAATGTGATGTCTTAAAAATTGCCGAAATATTTAGTAAAGTCGCCAAATTTAGCGAGTTTTGTTCAGAAATGGAAGGTACGGCGCGAATTCAACATCTGCATCTGACAAGACATTTCACTTCCATATTTGGTCACCACCAAAGCGCGTGAGAAATATCGCATTAATTCTTTACTCGGGGTGACTACCATGGCGCGGGGTGTCGTGGCACAGACTGCGGCATTGAAATTTTTAGGGGCTTGTGTTCCGGGATATTAACGTGCAACTGTATAGAGGAAAACGCCACAACCCGAAATATTTGTTTTATTTTATTGTAAAAACAATGGAATTTTTTGTAATTCTTAAGACTGTCTGTTAAAAAACTGATGTTTAAAACTTTTATGCTTCTGCGGGTGAAATATTTCCACTGAAAGAGTTTATTCGATGATGAAACTGTTTTGAAAAAAAATATGATAACCGTAGAGAAACGGTAAACACAATCGTAAATCTGAAGTCTTCAACAGTATCTAAATACGAAGAAAACGACATTTTTAAAGATTTCAAACCATGTTCTCAAATTAAAAAAAAAAAACGATTTCTGTCAGTTATTTCCAGTGTGTTTTTCGTTATGTGTATCGTTTTCAAGTTATGTGTAAACCCTCTAACAAATCAAATAAAAAAAACTGTATTCATTTTTATTTTGCTCGTATTTGAATTCCCTTTTAACGTGAAACATAATTGGTAAAAGTGACTTCAGTATTTTTAAAAATGACTAAATAACATGCAATATGATGTGCATTTACGTTATAGCGACTTTCAGTTGCAGTGACAGACTTTTTCGAAATACAGGGGTTGTTGTAATGAACGTCGACTATAAAATTTTTGATAAGAATCTGTTATGAATTAATTTCCGACATCGTTAGTTTTGCTGTGCAAATTTTTGACATTTACTATCCGTTGTTTTCTTTTTTTTTAATTATTATTTTTTCGATTTTAAATTAAACATTTTCGCTAGCAGTGGTCAGACAATAAAATTTCATGAATGATAATAACTTTTGAAAAAATAAATAAGAGCTGGGATACTACAATCCATGATCATGTTCTTTCAACATCAAAAACTATCCATTTTATTTTCAATATATAAGCTTTTATAAGCATGTTTTTTTTTTTTTTTAACTTATTCATATTAATTCTCGTACATAATTATTAATTACTTACAACACATTTCATTACAAGAGTACAAACTTAAATTAGTTAAGTAAAACACACTTGAAATGCACTTAAATTCTGAAATGCATTATTATCACGATTACAAAGTTAAATCCTACGTTCAATTTCGTTATAAAGTTGTAGCTCCTCTGGATAAAGCTCTCTAGTTTCCATTTCATAGGCTTCATAGTTAATTTTTAATTTTACCCACACAAGTAAAGGGTTAATACGAAACATCGTTTACGCGCTTTGCAGATGACCAGAAATGGAAATGAGAGTCTTGCTAGACGCAGGCGATGAAATCACGTGGTATTTTCCATTTCTTGCCAAGTCTTTAAATTTGGCGAATTTTCGTAAGATTTCGACAGACTTTGACCCCCCATATCTCAAAAACAAAAGGACGAGGGCACACAATATTTGGGTCAAATTTTTTTCTAAAGATACTCTTTCGAATGCGACCATTTTTAACTTTTTTCATGATTACTGAACTCGTGATGTTTCCTGGTCAGGGTCATTGCTCTGTAGATGATCTACACTAAATACCCCGAAAGTGAATGATTACGTATATATACCGATGCGTCAAGTGTAGCAGACCATATAAATGCAGGTGTTGGTAAATATACCTCTGCATTCGATGGAGAGGTAAAAGCTATACACCTGGCTCCATATCAATTGAGAAACCATGATTTTAAACTTAAGGGATGTGTCGTTCTATCGGATTCTCAAGCGGCTATTTAGGTGATAACATCGATAAAGAGCTGCAAATCACAGGAGATTTTTGATTGTCGCAGTTTCATTAACGATCTGCTGATGCGGAATATAAAAGTGGTGTTGCAGTGGATCCCAGCACACTGTGGGATTAGGGGAAACGAGATCTCTGATGCTATAGCAAAGAGAGGGTCTTCTGTTTTTCAACTATCAAATGAGCCAGTCTCATTCAATGCAATAAAATTATATCTCAGGGACAAATCAAGGGATGTTTTTTGGCAAGACCTAGAAGCAACCACAAAGTTTGGTTTATAAACCGTGATTTTGTCCCTTCAGCATCAAGAGCAGAATCAGTAACCTTGCTTCGACTTTTAACTGGCCATGACTGTTTACCAAAACATCTTCACCTCTTGAAGATTGTCAAGAGTTCCAATTGTCCTCTTTGCAATTCAAACGAAGAAATAGACATTCGCCACCTGCACACTTGCACCCAACTTTCCAGACGTAGCCTGTGCGACCGTTATTGGGAAGCAAGAGAGCGTATCGGCAGTAAATATTTCACTTCATTGTTCCTGTATAGTTCCTTGTTCTGCGAATTGTGTTTGTTTTTGCAAATTTTTTTTTTTTTTCGTAACTTTTTCTTGCTGCCAACATTTGGAAAAAAAAATAATAAGAATTGCTTTTCAAAGCAGTTTTTTTTTTCATGTGATTTGGAAGGCATTTGCTTAACTCAAGCCGTACCTGCAGAGAACATCTGCTTTTTTAGTGTCTTCTCTTTGGAGTTAGAAAAATAATAGCCTTGTTCCTAGCGCTGTAAAGGGAAAACAAATGAAGTCGAATGTCGATAGCTCGAAGCTTATAACTCAAACTTTCCTTCATCTCGAAGTTTTCATCGAGTCCCAAACTCTTGAGACTGTTCTGGAAACTCTCCATAACTCTAACTACCTATGACTCGAACATTTTAGCCGGTCCCTTGGGACTTCGAGTTGTCAAGAGTTGACTGTGACCACGCACCTTACGACTTGGGGGAGCTCATCAAAAGAAACATGGCTTTAAACCAATTTAAAATACATTTGCATTATTTTTACAATAAAATAGCAAACAATTCAGGGAATAGTATCTCCCCCCCCCCCCCTACTAACAGCATTGCTAATAGCAGAATAAACAAATAGTTTGCTATGTCAGAAGCTCGAAGAACTTACGACGGGGCTACGATAAAGTGCTCGACTTGGTGATATTGAAGATAAACAATAAAGTTGGATTACGGTTTTACATTTTAAGTGAACTTTTAAAGCTTTTGAATGTCTTTTTAAAAATTTATTTGGTTGGTTATTTTAAATTTTAATGGTCTCTTGTGTTCTGATTTATTTATTTAGTCGAATTTTGACAATTTTATTGAACTTATGTACTTTTTTGTGGTTTCAAGGTTTTCGAAAAATTACCTTAAGCACGTTACCATAACTCGTCCCGAGTTTCCTTTTATAAGCAAAGACTCTCATAACAAAAATTCCCTCAGTTACCGCAGTTCCGGCAACAAATTTTCAATTTGGGTTTAATAAAGCTGAAAGGTATAATCTTTTCTGCTTTATAATCTGACTAGATTCTAATCTTCTATTTCTTTCAATATCTTTTTAGTGCTGTTCATTTTCTATTTTCAGTAAAACGCATTACAAACATTCCAACTTCGGGCATTTTTCGCAGCTAGACTCTTGAATTTTGTTCATAGGCAAGTCAGTACTATAACTTAATTGCATTTTGCAACAATCAACTCCATTTTTCATGTTCGTTTCGCTTTCTGTTAGGCGCCTATTTCTGCCATCAGTATTTTTTTTAGGTCTGCTTTCCTCTGTCTAAATATATATGCTTCAATTACATGATGAGTCCTTTTCCTGTAAGTTTTAGTTAGAATTTTAGCTCCCTTAAAAAGTAAAGTGAAGATTGAAAAAACATTAGCAAACTAATGAAATAAATTTAATTTTCTGAAATTATCGGCATGGTTATGGCGGTTTGTTCACATTTAAGAGTTGCCAAGTGACAGTAAGTAATTATCACAAATCCTGTGCTACACATGTGAGCGTTTAATTACTATAGATTATTCATTCTCGTGCTCTGCTGATAGAGTTAGCCACTATCAATGTATAATACAGAAAACAGAAAATTACAGCAGACAACACTGATGGCACAATATTTTGTGTACCTCACTCATTCACATTCACTCACACACTATAATTACAAAAAGGTTTAACTTATATGTGAAAGAGTTCTTTAGTTCAACAAATATCGTTCCTTACTGCAGGCGATTAAAATAAAAATGTAATACAGTTGATAATAAATTAATTTTAAAGAATAAATGCTGGTTACAATCAATAAATTCGTTTAAGTATTTTAGACTAAACATTCATATTAAGAAAAAAAAAGATTTCATTTCTTTTCTTTATTGAGGTTAGAAACTTAAACTTTTAGTCCAGAAGTAACTCTCTAAAATAACTCTGCGTTAATGAGTTATTAACTAAAATTTGTTTGCGCTAGGTATTTTGCTAAATCATTGAGAAATGCAAAATAGTTCTTTTGTTCAACAAAACTCGCTCCCTCATCACAGACGATAAAAATCAAAAATTAATACAGGCAATAATAAATTAATTTGAAGAAATAAATACTGATTACAGTTAATGAATTCATTCAAATATTTTGCCTGAACATTTACATTAAAATAAATAAATAAAAAAAATTAAAAAAAAAAAAAACTTTCATCTTAATTCTTTTTTTTATTGAAGTTAGAAACTTAAGCTTTTAGTCCAGAAGTAATTCTCCTGAATAACTCTGTGTTAATGAGTTATTAACTAAAATTTGTTTACGTTAAATATTTTGCTAAATGATTGAGAAAACAAGATTTACGTATTTACTTTAGGGCTTAGTACCACGAAGCTTAAACGAAATGTCACAGAATCTAATCATCTGGTAGATTTTTTTCCTCCTTTGTTACCTTGGTAGTAACCGCTGCCAATTCTATTTAGCCCGAGGTCTTACTTCCCGATGAAAAGACGCATAGATTAAACTGGCTTCAATTTTGGCGGCAAACAAAGCATTTGGAAATGTCACTGGTGATTTTGGCGCAGGCACTTAATTTGATAAACACATAATATGATCGAGAAAATTGTTCGCTGACTTTACGAACATCGGGACTTTTAAGCTCTTGGGTGGAAAACGAATCCTCAATCAGGCCTTTAAAGTTGATGAAACTCATTTTGTTGTAACCCTACGGACACGCACAATTGATTGGAAACACGGAGGAAAATATTTATTACTGTGAAGCTGTTTTGAA
This sequence comes from Uloborus diversus, assembly GCF_026930045.1. Classification (NCBI taxonomy): domain Eukaryota; kingdom Metazoa; phylum Arthropoda; class Arachnida; order Araneae; family Uloboridae; genus Uloborus; species Uloborus diversus. The sequence continues at coordinate 50,935,869 of NC_072736.1, forward strand.
GACCAGACGAAATGAGTGTCTGCTGAGGGGAGGGGGAGACTTGAATTTGTGCCAGAAGAATATTGTAGATAAGATTGACCAGCCAGTGAATGAACACTTAAGCAGATTTCCATTTTCAAAAATTCATAAATTCGTGAAGAATAAACATCGTTGTGTAAACGTTTTAATTAATATACATTTGACGCTTTACTTCACAGGTCGCCAATTTACGAACACTAGCGATTTTACTCACTATTCGTTTGCATTGAAAAATCTTTCATTGAAACAATGATATTTTTTGTTCATTCTTCCGAACTGGCAATGGCAAAAATCTCTTTTTTAGGAGACATAAGGTTAAGTTAGCTCTTTCCCAAGAATACAAGCATCTGGAACAGGAAATCTCTAGATACGGTTTGACCGCGGATTGTATGTAATTTGGAAATCTGCCAAGTAAAGACTATTCCATCTGAATGAATCTAGCAGGGGAGAAGGGAAAATAGCAATATGATTTTGATGCACGCGTTTCATAATGTCACTAGTGCCTTATTCATTTATTGTATCCTCTAAAATAAAATAATGGAAAGCAAAAATAGTTCCCATGGAAACAAAAAGACAAGAAAATATTTTCATTTAGTTCAGGAACGTAAAAGCAAAATGGTAAGCTCAAATTTTTGTTGCGAATAAATAAATCATTAAATGTTGCCATGAGAATATATATCGAATATACTTTAGATTTAAAAAGCGTTGCTGAGAGCAAAATTTCATTTTTACAAAACTAATTCTAAATAATATCCCTCCTATTTTAATTGTAATTTCATCTCCTTTTGTCTTGACTTTTTTTCTACAAAGAAATAAATTAGTTCAAAAGTGATTAGTTTTGGCAAAAAATGCAAAAAATAAAATATGTATTAATAATGACAGAGCTTGCCATGGAAATATGCACGCTATACGTTGCATATAGTTTCGATCAATATCGGTTTTACAAACATTTTTCGTGGTTTCAAAGAGCTCGCAAAATCGAAGTCAACTGTATAATTATATTTTTTCTTAAAAATCGTGTTTTTAAGAAATCTTTTTGATTTAATCGTATCGTAAATTTTGCGTCAGAATCATTGGCAAGTTGAACTGAAAAAAAGTGCCCAATCCAGTGAATGTCTACCTCAACCAGCCAACAAAAGCATCATTTCACAGCAATTTTCTTTTTGGAAATGTATAGAAGGTTGTTACTACTGCCAATTCACCCACGAATATACCTTTTAAAAACGTATTCCTACTTTTTAATGCAAACTGTACAATCAATGATCGGTTTTGACAATCACACAAAACTATTAATATTGAAGGTATATTATTGGTAGAGGGAGATAAAGAGACGTAAATGGCAAAACTTGAAATTTGTTTCGATATAGGTAAGTTTATGACTCATTATTTCATTGAAATAAGAAAGGTTGTTCCGCAACTATGTTACTAATGAAAGACACTGCAAGCACGACAAGTTGGTATCAGAAGAAAGTTTTGGTGCTTAAATGGCAAGCGTGAAAGTTTAAGGTTAGTAACATTTCAATACCGACTTACGGTACAGTATAAAACACGAACTATTCAATAGTAGAATTTTTTATTGATGAAATTATGAACTCCGGAGAACACTTTTCAGCTTGTTCTACAGTAGAATTATTGGTAGCATAACAAAAGACTACACTAACATCAGTAAAGTTAAAAATTGAATATGTGCAGTCATTTAAGGTTACTTTAAATCATGCCGCTTAACTTTACATCAATTCAAATTTTTTACTATATTAGACTTAAAAAAATACTAGAAGGCCCACTACTGGCACTTTGATGATTCATGCATTATGAAATCAGTTTTAATTTGTTTTCCCGATAAAAAAGTTGGCGATACCATGAATAATAGAAATGTGATGCTGTGAAGTACAAAGGTGGGATTTTTTAACGTTTAGAAAATGTATTTTTCCGGTTTAAAAAATTATTTTGCATCACACTTCAGCCATGTCTCAAAGTTACATACTGAATGGGAAGATAAATTTAAATTTTTGCATAACTTTGACCTGCACTTTATTGACTACGCCGTTTAATATGTTGGTGTATGAAAAATGTCCATGCTCATCCGCAAAAATAATAATCCTTAAAAAGTGAATAATTTACGTTCTCTAAAAATGATCGTTCAACGAACATAAAAGCATATTTCAGTGATATCTCACATTTTTGATTTCAATGTACCTACCCCAGTCAAGTGTTATCTATTCAGTTAGATTCAGATTCTTCACATGGATATATTATCCCTTTGAATTCGCTCACCTGTTATAATTCTCAGTTTAACTGACGCAAGCAGCTATGAATATTAAATGCGGATACTCAATGGGATGGTATTCAGGAGCTGTCGCGGCAAATGGGAGATGATGCGCTTAAATAACAGGACACATTACTGCGAACCTGTCACATCCATGCTCACAAAATACATGACTTAAACGGCATAATATATGACAGGAGCGATATTTGGTACTAATATTTGATACTGCTTATGTGTATGTGTTAAATCCATGAATATATAATAATTAGCTGCGTCGCCGGCTTTGCACAGTGCACCTCGAAAGTAATAGTAATATCTAGTGACGCGTCTTCAGAAATTTCAACAATCAGGCAGAATATAGAATGTATAATACCTATGAAAATTTCTACATTTTTTTTATACCTTGGAAACTGGCCAACTGAAAGTTCACATCATGTGACATATCACATAGCAAGTAATATTTAAGGAAAAGAAAAGAGATTTTTAAAATCATTTCATATTGAGGTCAACATTTTTTTAATTTCAGTTACTTTTTAAGAAAAGCATTGTTTAACAGTGACCGTGATCAAAAATGAACTTTAAATTGAAAACTCACCTACATTTTAGCATGATAATTAGTTAAAAAAATTATAATTCACATTCTAACTACCTTGAAAAATTGGAGCAAATATTGGCGATCAGAAAACCAGATCTATCGTTATCTTACAAAATTAAAAACTGAGCCTATGTACCTGTCTATATCCAAATTACTTCTCCCGAAGGCAAGTAAGCTGACCATTGAACCAAGTATTGATAAATTCGTAATTTTTGCGCCTTTATGTTTGGCTATTTAAGATAATCCTCCGATAATAATTAGCCATTCAAATTATTATTCAGCGCTTCATATCAACTTTCCGTAACAATGCTTATATTGAAATTTGTAGCGTGAAGAAAATCACTGAGAAGAAAGATCTGTTGCCATTTTTTCCTCGAATATAAACAAATAAAATTCTGGGTTTTGTTTTACTCGAATAAACAGTACTCGAAATCTGCTTTTTAATTATTGCCAAGATCAATGGAAAATATTAGTAATTATAAATCTAATTTTTTGATAAAAGTTAACAAACTAATTTCAAGACTGAAATTAAGCAATGTGTATTACGCTTTAAACTGATGACTTGACTATAATGGGGTGGTTTCCTTCAGTCAAAAGTTCTACTTTTAGTCATTGAAATGGATAGAATGAGCAAAAAAAAAAAAAAAAAAAGTAAAATCTGTGACCTACTTCCCTCAATTAATTCTAATTTGAATTCCGAAACTTTGAATTCAAATTATGTTTTTCGCAATCACGAGTTACGACAAGACCCTACTGATTAGAGTTATTGTTTCTAGAAACGGCTTCCCCCCCCCAAGCATGTCCCTCCTCCTGGGTGGTTACGTGTGTATAGTTGTGTGTGTAGGCTTACGTGTGTGCACGTAGGCGTGTGTATGTGTGTAAAGACGTGCGCGCGTAGGGGAGTGTTTATGAGCATTCGTGTGTAGGACATGGACGCCACCGCCCAGCAAAAGTGGATTCCGGTGGACAGTGCTCAGGACCAGCCGCGCCGCCGCCGGTGGACGGTGGTGCTGCAGCTCAGGTCCAAGCGGAAAAAGGAACCGTAACGTCAAGGACAGTCAAATGAAAGCAATAAGCAATCGTGATTGCTCAAAAAAAAAAAAAAAAAAAAAAAAACATGGACCCAGGAAATATTTTTATTTTCCCAACAGTTTTTTTTTTTGAATTAATTTTTTTTAAATGTCCGATTTTTCAAACAAGCCATGGTCTTTATGACGTCACAAATGATGCACTTTGCCGCATCTTTCTACTACGTTTCTACGTTATGATAATCAAGCAGCGAATTACAATTGCGCTCTACGCTTGCTACCAACCATATCGTTGCAAATACAGGAGAGTCAAGATGCGAATAAAATATTTTGGACCATGAAAAATGGCAACACTGAATGGCATTTGATCATTTGTGATGTCATCGACAGAAGCGTTAAACGATGAAAGAGCACCGATTTAAGTATTTTTTTTAAGATATTAAACTTAGAGAAATTATTTGAAAAATGGCCACATTCTATTTTTTAAGCATGCTCTTTTCGAAAAAAAATACTTTTAAAATTTTGGAAACGACCCCATTATAAGCTCGCTTGATTTCAGCCTTTTAATTAATTTATTAAATTTATTAACGAAATTCACTTTTTAATTACTATCATTTTTCATTTGTTAAGCAACAATCAAAAAACGAGTATATCACTTCCGTCACACATAAATTTTGCGGATCAGAATTTCAACGTCCACGCATAAGATGTTTCACTTCCAAAATTATTGTGCTGTAACTAAGGAAATATTCAACTTGAGGTGTCCAATTACAAGAGATTCAAAATACAGAATATTTTAAATGGTTTACTCTAGTTCTCACTCGTCTAATTAAATCAAAAGTTCATGGGTTATCACGATAATACTTTACTCGCTGAATTATCTCAGCTTCAATTAACAAGCAATTATTTTTCGATTCAAAGCAATTAGTCATAAAAAATCCAATTAAGAGAAACTCAAAGCAAACGAAGAATATTTAAGAAATTACCCATATTTATTTCAAAATGAAAAAATGCAAACTTATGGAAATTAACGAATTAATTACTGAAAATTGTGAAATGCCAAGTAGCATGATGCACGGTAGATACAAAAGAGAGCGCGAAATGTATGTAAGTAAAATGCTTAATAAATGTTTTTTTTTAAAAAAAGATGAAAGTAATGGTTTTTTTTTCTAACAGTAATTGCATGATTTGTAAAAAAAGGAACAGTCTATCAATGGGACAATAAAATATGACTATCTACAAGTAGTATTTAAATTAGTCTTTTGTTTATACTTTTCATGCCTGAAGCTCTGAAATATACGCTGTAGCCTATGGATTTGAAATAATTAATGGGATTCAAACATTTCGGATTGACTAATGGTGGAGGAAAAAAAGATGTTTTTATCACAACTATTTTTTTTCTCTTGTTGACAGATTAGTATCTCGTTAAAGAAAATTATTAAGATTTTTTGATGCTTGTGTATAGGTTACTATACTCGTATTAATGATAGTAATAACGATGATGATGATGACAATAATAATAATACTGATAATAAAAATACCAAAAATGATAATAACAATAATATAATAAAAAAATAGAACAATAATGATTGTGATATTAATAACGATGATGATGATGATCGTAGTAATAACAATGATATAGATGGAAGATTATGATGATAATGATAATAGTAATAATAATGATTGTGATAACAATGATGATGATAATAATAATAATACTAATGGTAATAATAATAATAATATGAATAATTGTAATAATAATAATAATATAAAAATAATGATAATAATGATCGATAAATTAAAAACTAAATTAAATTAAAAGAAAAATAACTAATAGAAGGAAAAATGCTAGTTGCGTAAAACAAGAATAATCAGATATATAACGAAAATATAAATTAAAAGATAAATTAAAGATTTATACATACGAATATTAGTCCCAATTAATCATGACCTCCTTCACCACATATAAACATGTGATTAACGATCGTGCAACTCATTAACATTACCGCATAACAGATTCATTTTCCAAACCATGCCCTTTGTTCAATCACAACATTTAACCCACCACCTTTGAATATTAAGCTCACCGCAGATGGTGTTAGTGGCATTATTCCCAACTCAAATCTATTCAGAACTTGTCGCTGTCAATGGTGTCGGATACGTTTAAGTAACGGGACATGATGCTAGTAATGCGTACCGGAGGATGCGTTTATAGATTAATATTCGTCATTGACTGGATATCCTTTACAATATTTCTCTTGGGAAGTGTGCACAGTTTAATTTAAGCTCACCAATTTGATGATAAAATAGATGATAATCTGCCCTTTGTTCAAACTTATTCTTAAATAGTCAGCGGATATTTTCCAGTTCTATTTAAATTAGTCATACCTTTACGTCCATAGATGAAACTTGTAATTTACACTAACGTTTTACTTCCTTTTACAAAAAAGGAAGTATTGTATTCGCGAAAATTTTTCACTCAAAAATTGACCTTAATTTGCATTTTGCTCACCCCCCAAATGAATGTTGATTCTTTTTTCCATCTGATCACACGTGGATATGTGCCTAAGAACATACAGACACCCGAAATATCCATTTTGACGATCCCCGAGTTAATTGCAACGAGTTTTCTCGTGACGTATGTATGTGCGTATGTATGTCGCATAACTCAAGAACGGAATGTCCTAGAAAGTTGAAATTTGGTACTTAGACTTCTAGTGGGGTCTAATTGTGCACCTCTCTTTTTGGTTGCATTCGGATGCTCCAAAGGTCCAAAGGGGGTCATTTGGTCCTTTTTTGGGGGGAAATCATTGTTAATGTCGATGTAAACTCAAGTGGTGTTATAATTTGGCGTACACTTGGCGATATATCGCCAGTCTTTTGGTCGCCAAGTTTTTTTAGCCAACTTGGCGACAAATTTGGCGATTTGTTTTATTTATTTATATTTTTTTAAAAATCTGGTTTCAATTTGGCCACTGTGGGTGATGTTTAGAGAGTAAACTATTGAATCACATTAAAACTGCCAATAATGAGAAATTGACATTAAATTGGAGTAAAAGGAAGTCATGTGATGGCTTGTCATGATCGCATCAGCTCGTTTGGGATGCCATTCAGAGAGAGAAAAATAGATGAACCATATCATATAAAGTAAGAAATAACAACGTCAAAAGGCACAAATTGCAGATCACTGCAGACACGTATTTCGGCGTTACAAACAATGCCTTTTACAACGCAAAAGAAATGAGATTATGGATGAAAAGCCGGGCAAAAAACCGTCTTTTGTCGTATATCTTTTCATCAATAAGCTCATTTCATTTGCATTGAAAAAGGTGTTCTTTGTAACTCCGAAACACATGTCTGCAGTAATCTGCCATTTGTGCTTTTTGACATCGTTATTTCTTACTTTACTTTTCAGCTCAACGGTATTCATTTATCTTATCTCATATCATATATGAATAGAAAAACGGAAAAAAACGTCTATTTTAAGGTTTTCAAGACCAATACTGGATGAAAAGAAAAAAAAAATTCTACAAAACGTCTAATTACGTGTTAAAATTGAAATTTCATCCTCAAAATCACTTCATATTAACCCTCGATGATTTTCTAATAGTTTTTTGTGATGTCCGTATGTACAGGTAGTTATTAAAATAATGGAAACACATGTGAATAAAAGTGACATTTTTGATTGCGCTTTGTAAGTAATCTTCACTAATAATAAAGCTGAAAGTCTCTGTCTGGATATCCGGAGGATGTCTGGATGTCTGTATGATGTATGGATCTCTGTAGGATGTCTGGATGTCTGTAGGATGTCTGGATGTAAGTAGTATGTCTGGATCTCTGTGACGCGCATAGTGCCTAGACCGTTCGGCCAAGTTTCATGAAATTTGGCACAAAGTTAGTTTGTAGCATGGGTGTGTGCACCTCGAAGCGATTTTTCAAAAATTCGATGTGGTTATTTTTTTAATTCCAATTTTAAGAACAAAACTATCATAAGATGGACGAGTAAATTACGAAATTATCATTACGTGGAACCGTAACATGGGCACAAGTCAATTGTCGAGATACGAAATTATCATAACGTGGAACTGTAACATGGGTATTAGCCAATTGGCGAGAAAATTCACCATACATTATTTGTAAATATACAAGCGAACCAAAAGACCTTTTAATTTTTCTATAACGACCAAAGCCGTGCGGGTACCAATAGTAAAGAACAAAACTAGATATTAATTTTTTTTATAAATAGCAATGTATATGATGTGGTAGCATTTGGTAGTTTAACGAAAGTTCTGGAAGTCTTGGGTTTTTTTCAAGACCGTGAAATGTCGGACCTCTCAATTTTTCAATGAGGCCAAATTGTTGGAGCGCGTCTAGCTGAAGCAAATTTAACTGAAACATCTTACATTTTTGGCGTTTCTGGAGGTGCAGTATCTAAAGTCATGCTAGTATACACACATCGCGGTAAGACAAGCTTGGGAAAGCAAAACAATGGAAGGAAAGAAAAGCTCAGTGAAAGAATTTGATGTGTGTTGAAGTGAATTGTAGAGTCTAAAAAGTGAACAAGAGCAGCAAAAGTGACCACAGAACTCAATCACGATCTGGGTTCACCAGTGTGAGTGATTATAGTTAGCAGAGCTTCTTTATAAACAGAATATTTACGACAGAGTAGAGATTCCGAAATTTTTTTTCGAAGTGTTTCCATTATTTTGATAACTACCTGTATGTAGGTATGTACATACGTAAGGGCTTTTGAAGAATGCATTTTGGTTATCCCCGGTCACACATTGTTTCATGACGCCTACATGTGCGTATGTATAAATGCACGTATGCACATTAGGGCTATGGCATAAAAAAATGCTTACATTTTTTTTTTTAATCTCCTGTGGTCGCAGTTGATGAATTTTTGTGTCTTAATTGCTAAAAAAATACTATTGCAGTTGTCTCTAAAAAACTTCCCGCACCAACATGTTTCAAGTTTAGAGTACAGACTAAAAGTACGGTAGTAACCTGTAGCAACTAAAAAATGTTGAACCTCATAGTGTAATCTTCTTTATCTTTACTAATAATAAAGCAGAAAGTCCCTCTGTCGGGATCTCTGTCTGTCAGGATCTCTCTCTGTCTGGATGTCTGTCTGTCAGGATCTCTATAACGCGCATAGCGCCTAGACCGTTCGGCCGATTTTACGGAAATTTGGCACAGAATTAATTTGTAGCATGGGGTTGTGCACCTCAAAGCGATTTTTTGAAAATTCGATTCTGTTCATTTTTATTCCAATTTTATGAACATTTTCCCGAACAAATTTATCATAAGATGGACGAGTAAATTACCAAGTTATCATAACGTGGAACCGAGAGAAATGTATCATTCTTTAAAAATATTGAGCTTGGTTGCGCCATACCGCTTCGCTGGAGCTGATTGAAACTCGGAGGTGTTCTTGTAAACACGACATACGTACGCATTGCCGCTTACACACCATGGAAGGGGGGGGGGCATACGAAGGCCTTCCCGCTTTGGGCGACCTACCCGCTTTGGACCACCCTCCCCTATCAATGTACACAAAAATGCATCTTTGTTTGAATGATTATTTATTCGTTTCTTTGTTTCTTACAGACTCGAAAACATCATCACGGATTTTGCTAAAAATAGAAGTATGTTTCTATTTATACTGGAGGTGTTTAAAGGCATGTTTGAAGAAAATTCGAAAGGTACTAACTACATTTTCATTCCCATCTTCAACAAAAGGTTTATAAAAATAGGCTAATGCATGAAAAAAGATCTTAATAAATTTAGGATAATACGCAAAGTATGTATAACAGCAATAGTATATAGAGTAATTGTGTACAGCTAAACAAATCAAAGTCTTTCTCTGTGAAATCCCTGACGCAGACAACCCACGGTTTAGTAAAAGTCCGTGAAAGTGCAATAAACGTGAATTAGAAATTAAATAAAACATGTTGACAGCTAAGAAAAGTTAAAGAATGTTTGCTTTTTGTCTTCAATTCATAGAATCATAATGTTTTGTGTATTTGTGTAGTTTTTGTCTGACTAATTGTTCTGCCATCTTTTATTGTGTTGTTTCAGTCTCGAGACTCGCTGTCAAATAGATAAGAATCTGAAGCAATATATCCCCAAGAATATTTCCCCAAGAAGTCAGTTTGTTTGAATTTATGCATTTTTAAAGCCTTTGAATCCTAAATATGCTTCCGGATGGTATTTGATCAACTCTTTGGTTCAATATGGAACAATTCAAATATGCAAACAAGAAATAATGAATCCATTTTATCTCGTAATTTAACGGACGAATTTGCTTCTCACAGTTTCTAAGTACAAGTGTTAGATGTAGAATAGAAAGATTGTTCATTAAACGCTGTATTTAGAACAGCTCAAAAATATTTTAAATTGTTGTCTACAGTAAAAGCTCATGATTTTTTATTGAAAAAAAAACTTACTCTTTAAAGAAAGCTTTTCACACATGCACACATAGAGAAGAAAAGTCACGCAGGGAAGTAGGAACTAAAATTTTTTCGAGTATATATAAAATAGTAAAACAGTGTGGCCAAAAATTAAAATTCTTCAGTTTTTCGAGCAAAATGAACGATATTTTTTTTTTATCCATGCATCCGCCGTCTACGGAAAAATTCGGAGCAAGTTGTGTCAGAGTTGATGTTTTATTCTGTGAGCAGAAACAATGGTTTGAGCTTCAGAGTCGTTTCACGGTTCTGAAGCATATTTACAGAGCTCCAGTAACTAAGGTTCACCATTCTTAGACAATTTTTTAAAATCATTATTTTATAACTTATAATTTATTTAGTAATAACATTAACTGCGTGCTTTTTCAGTATTTACTCGATTTCGAGGATTCTAGATCTGTTAGACCGATATTTTACATTATAAAACAACTAAAGCGTTGGAAACCTAATCACCTGTAAAATGGTCTCTCACACATTTAATGGTGCTGCCAATCTTGGACGTATTCTGAGAAGGTCTGTTTCGGAATGCGTTTAGCCATTTTGTCTAACATCTCGTTCCTTTCAACCGACTTTTTAGTCTGAGGAACAGTTAGAAGTAAAAGGGGTCCATATCAGCAGAGTATATGCCCAAAAATGTCTGAATCAAGTGCGAGAAGGTACTGGAAAACGGTCACCGAAAGCATTTTGCATCTTTCGAACGAAAGGACATTCAGAACATTTCCACTTGGGTATCGCCTAGTTTCTGGCAATATTTGAAGCAAATATGCTGCTCTCGTTAATTCGTCATTTTCCTTAAAAATAACAAAAAAAAAAAGTGAGAACTGCGCCATTTGCGCTGTTTGCCATCTTCGGACGCAATAAACAGGCGAAAAGAAAATTTAACCATGGGTAAAAAGATTCAAGGCCCGTTCTTGCATATCTATCAAGTTTTATCACAAGCACAAAAAAAGGGCTTTTCTAACAAACCTTGCAATTATTGCATCTGATTAAATATCAGACTGGAAAAGCGCACAATTTCAGAGAAAGATCATTATCAAGCAAAGTGTGAAATGCCAGGCGAAGCAAGTTCTTTTTCTTCCTATAGAAAAAGAACAATAGAGAAAAAAAACTTAAGATAAAATTTTTGTTGTGTGTGGTTGCGCAGGGTCATTTTTAAATGATCGGAGGAGTAAGCAATGGGTTATGTGTCTAAAATGGCTCGTATAGGCTAAGCTGTTATTTTTAAAAAATAATATAATTTTTTTCAAGAGCAAAAATTGAGTTATTAAATGCAAATAGATGTTTGGCAGCGTTAGTATTATGGTAGCCTATAATCTGGGCTATTCCAAAAAAATATATCTTTATGTGATATTTGAAGAAAAAAACCCCCTAAATGTTTGATACTTTTCTTTACACTTATTATTTTGACTTCCTAATCATGCTTGTTCTAAGCGACAGAAACAAGATTTATCTGTCATTCGGTACTTTTTCCTTAATACAGATATTGTTATGCAACTAATTGAATCATATCATAAATAGCGTATTAAAGCTGAATAAAATTGATAAATATACATCGAGTACCTGCATCGCTAATATTGTTCTTAAAAAGAGTGATATCGAGAAAGCGTGTAAAAGAAACGTGTTTGAACATCTGGTTTCTAACACGTAGTGAAAAGTTGCTTTGCTGATGCCAGTAGATTTTCCGAGAGAGTGATTTCTAAAAATATTCCACTTTTGAAACACCTTCATGACGTTAAAGTAACTGAAGTAATGATTATCTAAAACTAAAATTAATTTGAAGAACCTTTAAGTTTTTGTAAATAACTGGACACTGATTGACTTTCAAGAACTTAAAATAGGCTGTGAGGGAGAGAACACAGAAGTAAACTTTGTTTGCTCCTGTCAGTGCATCTAAATTTTGTGCACTGATTGAGTAAAAATGTAACTTTTTTTTAAACACACACAAGCATAGACAAACAGACGGAGAGAGAATAATAAAAATATAAAAAAGAAAGAAATATAGAAGTAATTTTATTAATACTTAAAGCTTTTCATTTGATTTGAGGAAGTAAAATATTGAAGAAAAAATTTTCTACTAGAGCTTACATTCCCATTTCAGAAACAGAAGTGAATTATTCTTCAAGGCGCTTACTCATACTGCGAATTAAAAATATCTCGATAAATTACAGTGTCACTTGTTAAAAAGTCAGACTAGGCCAGCTCTCGTTTCTATCTGAAGTAGGGAAATTTGGGGGGCAAAGTGAAATATTTACAACCCAAATTCAAAATAATAGAATATCAGAACTGTCTGAACAAAACTTGTCCCTGAGATGGGAAAAATGAGTGCATGCAAATTAAAACGAATGAAACTCTTTGTTCATGAATGGGTGCATGCTAAAACGAGTGAAAGACTTGGCAGGCAGTAAAGAACTTCAAAGCTCTTTCAGCCGAAAACAATCAGATTTTTTTAAAAAAATAAGCTTAAACCTGTTTTTCTTTACAGAATTTAATTGGAATTTATTTTGTGTGAAGCTTGTTTATTTTTCTGAAATTCATTCATTTTTCTTTGCTTCATGATTGTATTTTTTGTTGTAATTCGAAACTAAAACAGATTTTCAATGCACACAAAAGAGGCTTAAAAACGAAGTCCATCGTCGAAATTATAAATTAAATACGTAGCTGTAGCTTGCTACATGTAGTCGAGTGTATCTTATGTTTTCAACTCCCTACAAGATATGCGAATATTTACGTGGAAATAAAATCGTCTTCTTCGTAGAAGAAGAAAATTGAAGTTTGTGAATTCAAATCCCAAATCTTCAGCCATAAATCACGTCCTTGTCCAGAAAAATACAAAGAAAATTCCTTTGCTTGAAGTTACATTTTTTCCCAAGCAAAACGTATATCACTTCCGCCAAGGCTACTCTGTCATGCCAGTTTTTCTACCCAAATATGGTTTTGGATTTTGCGGAGTATTTTGTAGAAGGTGGTTACAGCGATTCTTATTTCAGTTTTATTTTTTGGGGGAGAGAGGGTGCTATTTTCGATGATAAATAAGGTACGGAGAAAAAAAAAAAAAAAAAAAAACCAACGTGAAGCTTTTGTGATTTCGGGAAATTGGGAAATGATTTCTTCGTCCTAGATGATGTTTTTCAGTTATAGTTTCGGTACTGGAGAAATTTTCCAGAGCAAAGTACTGTATTTTCTGATTATAGTTTGACTTCTAGAGTAACTTCCTTTTTTGGAAGTATTTTAATAATTTGTTATGTTTTTGATTATAAATTAATTTTCGCTTAAGATCTTTCCAACTTAAAAAAACCTCTGGTCTGTTTTAGCAGTAAAGCGGAAAAAATCTCTTGTCTCTGTTATAAAGCACAATCATTTGACACAGCGGGAACTATTCTATTAATTCATTCTACTAAAAATTAGTATTTTATCTGCATATAATTTTCGTTTGCAATTTCAAGTTTAAAACATACTCAAAGTGAAACATTGTAGAAAGTTTTTTTATGAATGATCTCTTCATCAATCTAGAAAAATTCGATTGCTTATATTCCTTCAGTCTTAAATAAATATTTTACTTATTTCCATTATTTTTACACTTCTCTCACAATGTATCTCAGCTTCAAACTGTATTTTTATAAATGAATGCAACTATGCATTAAACTTGCTCGATGGGCAAACAATAAGCATATTTTGCAGAAGAATAGAACACCACGCGTGAGGAATATTTCATGAATGTCTTTCTTATTTTCTGCTACCGCTGACCACTTGGCATTGACTATGACCCCACTAGATGGCGCTAACGCTTTTAGGCCTTGACAATTTATGACTTTTCTGAGTTGAACGGAATCCCGTGCCTCCACCAATTAATGACAAGTTTCAAAGTTGGTTAATTTTTGATTGAATGTTGCTCATTTTTGACTACAAGAGGAATCCCGTGCATCCACCAATCAATGACAACGTTATGGAAGACATGGATTCCTTGTAGTATACTCTTTGTTTCCATGAGTTTCAGAGATTGTCACAGCCTATAATCGTAAGCGAAATTTAGTGAGGCCATACTTTGATTCAAGAATGTCCAGTCTCATTCGCAACTCCAACGAACTATAGGGGACGCTCCAGTCGCTGTCGAATGACGGATGAAAAAACTAAAACAAACGCACGCTGTAACGTATAAATTTGCTTCTAAACTTAGGAAATGACAGAAATTTTTGTTCGCATGAATGATTTTTTGTTCTTTATTCATTTGAAATTTTTTTTTCAAAGTCTTTTGGTTATTCTGACTCATGTAGAAAGAGATTAGAAATCAAAAAGTATTACGAAAGTAAAAAATTAATGCAGAACACACAGTAAGTTGTTCTGAAGCAGCCATTTTCACGATGTTGAATTCGGTATTCATAAATTTTAGGTTCGCTTCGAACAGCGTTTTCATTTTGTACTGTTTTTTCTATACATTAGAACATATTATGTCCAGTTTCGTGACATTTCCGGCATTTGCTGGCATTTTTGTGACATTTCCGGCATTTGTTGACATTTTTGTCACATAGTGCATATACGTGACAAACTGTCAAGAGTAACATTTAACTCTAGATAATTTATTTCTATGACTATATGATTGAATATCAAAAAGAAATCATCATGCATTTAATTCATTCGTCATGGAAATGATTTAACTGATAAGCGAAATCTTTGTCAAGATGTTATTCTTTCACACAATACTAAAACCATAACCCTCACAGATTTTTGGCGAAAACTCTTCCCCCGATAATGACAGCTTTTGCAGAGCAATAAAGTGCAGTTAGTGCGATATTTTAGCGATAAAAGTTCCAAGCTTTTATTTTTTATTGTTCAAATTCTTAACGTTCTTTCTGGATTTTTCAATCTGTTCTGCGATAAATATTTTCAAGAAAATTTATTTGCATACTGTCCATTTCAGTTGGATGCTATAGTAATAAGGTTATTTAAATCATTTATGTGGAATTAAGTTAAGGAAAAGCAGTAATTTTCCAGCATGGCTCTAGTGTCCAGTCAATGTTGTTTGTTAAGTCCGCTTTTTTTTTTTTTATCGAATTGAAAAACTGATATTTATTCAAATTCACTCAGAACAAGATAAATAAAATGTGTACTCACAGTTTATATCAGATATTTTTGATGTTACGCTATTGCGGATGACGGTTCCAAATGATGAATTACGCAAATAAATAAAATACACATAACAAACTTTGTTTTGCCCAAAATGAACACGTGGAACGCAATGTTTTAGTTTTTTTGGCAGTTTTGTAAATCACCGCAAGGTAGCGTGTTCGAGCTCTGGAGTTGCAAATTGGAGCGCTATTATTGGACCACAGATAATCTACATAGCCTCCAAGTAATTAGAAATTGAAATTGTCTTCATTTTTCTTTAAATGCAATACTGAACCAAGGATACTTGTTTGTGGAGAGGTCGAGGGGACAATTCGCTTGCGCCACTTATAACGTATTAATTACATAAACTGATTAACTCTTCCAATTTGTGATTCGATTGGATAGAATGAAAAATGTTATTTTTATAAGAGTGCATTAATTCTACATATAGTTAAAATGTTCACAAATATAATCATTTTAGTTTCGGGAATTTTTATGTAATTTACAGAATTAAAAGCACTGGGTAAAGTAATAAATTTTAATGCTTTTTTAGTATCTTTTGAAGAAATATTTGCATTGAATATCTGGAACATTTTTTGTCTTCTCTTGTATTATAGTCTTATCTTATAATAGGGTTTTTCAAAACTATGCGAGGTTAAAAGTTTAGTTAAATTTAAAAACTCCTTAAAAACAGTTTCGTTAAATGGATTTCGACTCAGTTTAGTTTATGTGTATAAACACACACATGCAAGGACACAAAAAAACCTAACAGAAATATTTGAAGCATAATTCGGTTTCATAAATAAACAACGTTTTTATTAGCAGAACGATTTTGAATTTGAAGTAGCACTTTTCTCATCGCCTTTTAACAAATTAATTTATTGAATAATTTTAAGGAATTGGAAAGGAATACGCTTGTTTGACTTATTATTAAGGTTTTAATAATAAGTCGTTGGTGTACTTTATTGAAAAGTAAGATTAAGTCCCAATTCACAAAATTTTTGAAACAACTAAGAACGACATTCATTTATGATTAAATGCTTACAAATCACGCAGATATGACATTTATTTTCCATGAGATACTCTGAAATTTAATATTTTCTTAAGATTGGAATAAAAATCTTTAAAATTTTTTTCTCTGCATGAAGGTATCCTATGCACCTGCTTTATACCTCCAGCATCTTGTATGCAAAATTTCGTGGAAATTACTTGAGCAGTTAAGGCGTGAAAGCATTACAGACAAACAAAACTGAAGTTCGGGTTTGTTATATTAGTAAGGATTTGCTTAGTTCTCATGTAAACTTAAACTATTTAATAATAAAAACAAGATAATTAATTCATCAAGGAAAGCTAGTTATTGAAGTGCAAAGCAATAATGCTCATCGAAAATATTTCGACGTAATTTTGCAGCTGCTTTTGTCAGACATGATCGATAGGTTAAACTATTGATTGGACAGACACAATTAAGGCAACGAAGTATACAGCAATTTTCTGACACTTTTCGATATTTCTGACAATAAACAGATGAGACCTAAATTCATGAATATTGATTGATTAAGATACTCATTAGGTTCTGCTCTACAAAATGATTTTATAGAGGTTAACCAAATCATCCAATATTTCTTATAGGTATATTGAGCTTGACTGTTGCATTAGCTGTTCCCAATTTACTAGCCTTGCATATTCATTCATTGAATCCCTACAGCTAAAGTATCCTTACTACTTATTTTATTGTCAAAAGTACTGAGTTGAAAACAGAAGAAAAGATACACTAACGTTTTACTCAAAAGGGGAAAAAAGCAAGTAATTTGAGGTCTGATTTAAGTAAGGGATTACTGCAACAAGTTGCTTTTGAAATGCTAGGAGTTATTGAGATACGTTTTCTTGCCTTTATCGATTTGCCTGCTGGACCTGGTTGTATCAGTTTTACGAAACGAGAGTGTAAAGAAGTTTGAGCGACAAGATGACTAATATCGCTTGTCAAACTGTCTGCTGGATCTAGTTGCATCAATTTCAGGAACGTGCAGCGCATTGGTTATTTGATATGCGCTAAAGGACTTACTGCAATATACTGTCGTACCTATCCTTTTTTAATTGATAGGAGTCATTGTGGCACATAGTCTAATCAATTTCCTTTTGCCTGCTTTAGTTTTTTGTTAAAAAAACTCAGCAGCTCCAATTTTTGCAGGTTTAAAATTGTTCGTAAGTCTGTTCCTTTGGTCACAATTTTAGATAAGTAACAACACTACAACTATTAATTAAACAAAACTAGTATTTATCAACATAAAACAAATAGAATTATAACCATAATAATTATTCTTGCTATTATTATAGGGCCAGCGGCTCCCTTCGTAAATTCAACATCAATCAATCTAAAATCCTAAAGCAATCTGAATCTGAACTGAGATTCTTTCAATTTAAACTTAGGTTTGCCATAAAACTGGCAAGATATTTAATCGCCAAAAGAAACTAAAAGGGAGATATAACAGTTGTCTCACTTTTGTGGAACAAGAAAGTTGAAGGGCTATTATGACACACTGTGTCATACTTTTTACCTTCAAAACGGCTGTTTTGACACTTAGGCTAACCCTTATCGAGTTGCCTGTTGAGTCTGGTTATCTGTGACTGTTATTTCAAAACTCTCCAAAAACTTTTTTTTCTCCTATAGGGCTCTACATCTATTAAGACAAGAGTTGTTAGTTTTCCTGAAAAGGGCTGCTTCCCATTTTCGTGCCCCCTTTTAATGATCGACTATTGTTAGATTATATGAATATCATGGTCAGTGTAATAGCTGGTTATTATTAATGTTAAATTTATCACATTAACCATTATATGTGTACCTAGTTTTTAATAAATTTATCCGAGAAATAACCATTTTAAAAAGGGGAGTTTTCCAAAGAATAGAAAAACCAGTTCCTTCTACGATATAGAAAACATTCCTGCCCCTTGGAAAATCCACGCCCAGAGATGGGCTCCGGATGCCCGTGCGACAATTAGGGTTTCCAATTCCTGGCAGAATTTAGTACCGCGGGATTTCGGGATTGCAAAGTGCCAATCCCGCGGGATCCTGCGGGATTGACTTTACTCTTCAAAAAATTAAGTTTTTATGACACAGAGAAAAAGTTGTGCTTTTTAGGATGGATTGCTTTTATTTCTTGAATTCCGTAGAACAATTGTAAAGCACTAAAAAATCAGATCCTAATTAGCTATTATCGTTTGGTAAGCAAAAGTGTGCCGCTCGTTGGGGATGGTAAAGGATTTTCACTCTAAAAATAATGCGCTTGATGAAAACACGTGCTGTTGCTCCACTGTAATTGGTTTTACTAAAATTAAGAAATTGTGGACAGAGAAAAAGATCTGCATTAACTTCATCTTCTGAAATAGATTTTTCTTTTCTTATGCTGGGTTTTTGTTCAAGAACATCAAATTTCGGACAAAAACGATGTCTGTTGGACATGCGTTTTGCTGTATCCAATTTAACTTGCATTATAATAACTTTGTTGCTTCATTAACAGTGTTCACTGTATCAGTGAATTTGATTCATTTCAACAAGGGGTGAATACTGCTTGATTTCACCAAGTTGCAGTCTCAGTAAAAGTGTTTGGATAACTTCGCTAGTTTTACCTCTCACTTTAAAGAGGAATTCAAAAACATGAGCAGCTTCAGGGGCTTGCACAGGGGGAGGGAGAGAAGGGACACCTGTTGGCCCAGCCTCGAGGCTGAAGTGGGCCCAGTATTTTTAAAATTATGGGTAAAATATATGGTTAAACAATACGAAGGTCAGCCCGTAAAAGTTATTTGTGACGGGCCCCAAAATTTCTCTGCACGCCCCTGAGCAGCTTAACTTACTGCACTATCATGAGAGTCATCCTGTATTTCATACAAGTTTCTGTCACCCCTTTTAAAGTCGTGCCGAATACATAGCCCGGTCAATTTAGACATAAAAATAGTGATCAAATAACAAAAATTCCGGGAAAGCTAAATTTTTGTAGAGACTTTGGATTTAGCATTACAAATAAAGTGCCAAAAGTCCCCGTCGATCCCATGTGCGCTAAAAAAGTTATTTGGGGTCAAAAGTCAAAATTTTAGGTTTTTTGGATTTTTCTCAAACACGGTAAGTTTTATCGAAAAGTACCTCAGACCAAAGTTGTAGATCTCAAAATTCTCTATAAAAATGATCCTTATGATTTTTATCTCCAAAACCAAACCATTTACCAGACATTGCGTACTCTCAAAAGACAGCCAGTCACTTACAGAATCCCCTCTACTCGCATGGCCTTGAATAACATCTGGCTATTCTAATCCGTGTGGCATCGTTCACGTACCCGGAGGTGCCCAACCCACTAAAGGTATGTGCGCACCCCTCAATATCGTGGAGCCCCTCCCCCCCCAAAAAAAAAAAACAAACAAACAAACAAGAGCCTTCTCCAAAAACTGAGAAAAATACCCCCCTAAACACCCCCCCCCCTTTAAATGTTTTTTGAGCTCTCAAACTGTAACCATATTTCATACAATTAAACATAGTTTGGCTGGCGAGTCGCATTATTATCTTGACTCCTGACAATGTTTGGCCTTAGTGATACATTGTAGTTAAGATTTCTAAATTCTAAAATCCATCTCTCTTGGTTAGACAACAAACTTCATCTAATTTTGCGCGTCGTCT
This sequence comes from Uloborus diversus, assembly GCF_026930045.1. Classification (NCBI taxonomy): domain Eukaryota; kingdom Metazoa; phylum Arthropoda; class Arachnida; order Araneae; family Uloboridae; genus Uloborus; species Uloborus diversus. The sequence goes on from NC_072736.1 coordinate 50,956,012, forward strand.
CACTGCTTTAGTATAACGTGAGGTATTGGAAATCATATAATTCAATAGTTACGCAATCAAGCACCATTTCTTTTAAAGTTTTATCTGATATTCCTTTTTTAAGAAGATGATCCGAGTTTTCCCACTTCTGCTTATCAAAGAACTCAAGTTGAAATCTGGAATTGTAAATTTTCGCTGTACAATCGAATTCTTCAAACTTGTCATCGTATTATGTTTGGATCATCAGCTCTTGTTCTGCAAACTGGTTACTTTGAGAATCTAAAAAATGTAACGCTAGGTATTGTGGATGACCATCAGAGAACTTGTTTCGAGACGGATTACGACGACCAGTTCGAAGATGGACAAAGAACATTTATAATTCCAGATTCCAATTTTGAAGCTTAGAGAATACTATGAGTTCATTGATAAGCAGAACTGGTAAAACTCGGCAGCTCCCTCTTTCAAAAAGGGGACTCTCGATAAAACTTTGAAAGAAATTGCTTGATGGCGTACCTACTGAGTAGTATGTGGCTTTCAAAACCTCACATTTCATACTAAAGCAGCGAGACGATAGGTAAAATAAGAGAAAGAAGTGTCAGGTACAGTTTGTTGTCTAACCAAATGGGATGGGTTTATTCGATTCAGATTAGAATCTAGAAATATTAAGCCACAATACCATCAAGCCACAATTTCAATCAAAACTGAAAATTATGAGAAGCAAAATAGTTCAACTCGCACGCCAAAACTTATGTTTTATTGTAATCAATGTGGTTACAGTTTGAGGGCTCAAAACCCATTAAAGTTTCTTTAGCAACGTATTTTGTCTTAAAAGGTTTTTTTTTTGTCTTAAAGTTCTCTATCATAGGTAAATTTGACATTTTGAGCCAAAGTTATGGGCTAAGTGGAGAATTAACATTTTTTTTTACTAGATAAGAAATGCTTTTATTGCTCTTTTTTTCCGTATCTATGCAAGAATTAATTAATATGAAAGCAAACTTTTACAAATCATAACTTCTAATGTTTTTTCTCCAGGTACGGAGCAACACTGTGTTAATCAATTCTGACACTATATTGGTCAAATTCAAGATTTAACGCATGTGTGGAACTTTAAAATACAGTTTATTATTAAAATGATCTTATGCAATGTGCAAGGTACACAAAAAGCCTACTCTTAAGAGCGATAACATCAAATTTATCAAATTTTGATGCTTGATGAAATTATTGTAACTTTTTCCAGTTTTTATGCATTCATGATCAACTTCAAGGCGGAGCGACACCTCAAGATATTTTTTGCGGTCAAAATCCTTTTGCTATAAATATCTCTACAAAAGGCAACTTTTCCGGGTTATTTACTTATGTTTATCAGATTTTGATTTTTTTCAATCCACCCTAATGAACATATCCAGTACTTCAAAAGTAAGTCCACCTCGTACTAGAGCGGTATTAAGTGAATATGAATCCAGCTTTTGTTGTAAAAAACACTGCTTATTTTGTGGCGAGGAAGCGGATGAAGAGGCTGAGAAGAACAAAACGCAGAATTATAGCAGAAAAATTCTTAAATTTTCTACACTTGCATTCAAAGAATCCCTTTTAAAATTAGCTAAAGATCGTTCGGAGGTGTGTCAAAAGCTGCCCTCGCACGTTTTAATGTTGAGTATGATTTAGTTGCTGCTTTATGAATATTTCTGCGATAATTCTGCGCTTTCTTCTTCTCAGCCTCCTCATCCGCTTCACAGTCACAAAATAAGCAGTGTTTTTGAAAACAAAAGCTGGATTCAAATTCACTTAATCGCGCTACAGTACGAGGAGATGCGATTTTTCTTAAATATTGATCAGCACAAACAGTAGACGCTTGTAATAAATACGTTTATTCACTCGAATTGCACGTTTTACTCTAAAAGAAGCATGCACGTCAGCCCACCTAGAAGTGGTCATGTCCCAGACTGCGCCATTGAAATTTTTAGGGGGATAATTGTTTCAAGGGGTATTTTTCTCACTTTTTGGAGGGGGGGGGCTCTTGTTTTTCAGGGGGGGGGGCTCCGCGATATTGAGGAATGCGTCCATGCCCTTAGTGGGCTGGGCACCCCTGGGTATGTGAACGACGCCACACGGACTAGAATAGCTAGATGTTATTCAAGGCCATGCGAGTAGAGGGGATTCTGTAAGTTACTGATGGCTGTCTTTTGAGAGTACGCAATATCTGGGAAATGGTTTGGTCTTGGAGATAAAAATCATAAGGACCATTTTTATATGGAATTTTGAGATCTACAACTTTGGTCTGAGGTACTTTTCGATAAAACTTGCCGTTTTTGAGAAAAATCCAAAAAAACCTAAAATTTTGACCTTTGACCCCGAATAACTTTTTTAGCGCACATGGGATCGACGGGGACTTTTGGCACTTTATTTGTAATGCTAAACCCAAGGTCTCTACAAAAATTTAGCTTTCCCGGAATTTTTGTTAATTCAATTGTCTAAATTGACCGGACTAACATAAATAATGTCAGAATTTTCATTGCTTTCTTCTACGGAGTGTACTTTTTGAAACTTTTAAGTTTTGAGTGCATTACTAAAGCTTACAGAAGTGCTCCAACATTGCATTCAGGCTACTCAGCGGGTTTAAGAATATGTAATACACTTTCTCTATTTTTTTAAGCGTAACTTACTGGATTTTAAATTTTAGTGATGGTTTTAAAAATGCTCATAAGTTTTACGCATTTTCTCAATTGCTGAACGTATGAAAATTGAAATTTCGAAGTAGAATATCAATTTATTCTCAGAAAAATATACTCTATTTTTATTGTGTTCTGAATGGTAAATCCATTGTTGGTAATATGAGACACAGTTTTACTTGCTCTTCTTACAGATATATGAAGAAGAAGATTCTAACTTCAGATGATGCTTGTGAAAATAATCGTTTTATGAGCGGCAAAAGCTGGAAAACACTAAAATGGAAAAAAAATTGCGAAATTTTGAATCCCGCGGGATTGCGTACGAAATTCCACGGGACCAATCCCGTTAAATATCCTGCGGGTTCCTTCGGGATCGGGATTGGAAACCCTAGCGACAATCTGTCCAAACGGCACGATCATGAGGGTCACGGATTTAGGCATAATATACTCGTAGGTGAATGCCCACTAGTTATGAGCTCAGGCAAAGCGGATTGACCGCATAGGCCCTAGTTCGGCTGCAACGGGGGTCCAAAGTTGCTAATTTATACCCAGAAATGCAAAGGAGTTTCCTTTAGAATTACCATTTTACCCCCTTTTCTGTTATTGTACTGAAGTATGATCCATTTATATGCACTTACCTTTGAGCTATGTACGTTGAATACTAATTTTTACTTTCTTCTATATCTAATTAATAAGTTGTTCTCAAATTTAAAGTGGATACTACTTTGAAATTCAATAACTTGGATACCAAAATAACATAGTTATCGGATATTTATCGTTTGCAAATGAAACTAATTACTTTCGTTTTATATTAATTCTTAGTAAAAATTATTTATCGTTTGCTAATGAAAACATTTATTTAACTGGATATTTATCGTCTGCTATCAAAGGTATCCCCAATGATAAGCAAAAAATGGGAGATGAAAAAAAGCTCTTTTTTTTTTTTTTTTTTTTTGCACAGGCCACATTAAAAAAAAAAAAAAAAAAAAAAAGAGATCGTTTTGACTTTTTAAGTAACTTCAATAATGCCCATAAATAAATAGGCATTCTCTTTCCATTTGTTGTGCAAGCAAAAGATCCCAAATGTGTTGGGACATCGAACATATCGATGTCGAAGTCTTAAATTCCAATGAAAACGCCATTGCATTTTTGGGGTCAAAATTAGTAACTTTGGACTCTCGTTGCAGCCTAGAGCAGCTACAGTGTCTCCCAAAAGTGTTCGTACACTTTGAAATTTTTTAGTAAAACCAAAATAACTCGAAACTGAATTCGAATATTAAGTCCAATATTTTTTCACATCATTCCTATGTCATTCTAAATACAACCCATTGGTTTTTTCAAAATATTGACGGATCTTCTTTTTGAAATGGGTCAGAAAAAGAAGAGACAGAGAAATAACACGCCACAAAAGTCATCGTACACTCAAATATTTTCGAGTAAATTCCTGATTAAAATTATCATATGCCGTTTTATTAATATTTTTGCATTGTGTTGACCCTTATAAGTCATTTGGCTTTATTTTTTTGTTTATTTATTCCTTAATATTGTGCTTCTTACTGTAAAATGGCTGGTATTCGTAAAAAACCGCAAACATTATTCAAAATTTGAATTTTTTTTCCCACAGTAGTGGTAAATTGGTATGAAATGCCTCTAAATTAGTTGATTTATTTGTTTGTACAGTAAAGTGCTTGATAAAATGCTTTAAAGAAAGGAATTGGACCGAAAACAAGGTAAGAAAAGGTCAATCGGCAAGTTGACAAAACGTGATCGGAGATTTAAAGTTAAAAAATTTATGAAACATACACATTTGAGTGCTGTAAAAATTTCTGCAGAGTTAAATGAAACATTTTACGTTTAATTTTCACCTAAAATTGTTCGCCAAGTTCCCTGATTAGCTGGATTAAATTGGACCTCTTCCCGCAGAAATTTTCTTGGTCATGCGAAAAACAGAAAGCTTACGATTTTCGTCGCAAATCAATGCTAAATAAGCTAAAAACGTTTTAGAATCACGTATTACTTACAGATAAAAATGAATTCAATATTTTTGGTTAATTTTTTGTATAATTGTAAGTAGAAGAAAAAATTAGGGACTTAATCTTAAGAACTTATTTGGATCAGTTAATCAGGACGGTGGAGGTGTTCTAGTGTGAGGGTGCATATTAGCATCAGGACTTGGTAGTTTGTAATTTTTTGATGTAATAATGAATTATGCTGTTCCTTTAAATATTTTAAAAACCAATTTTGAACTCTGAGCCAAAAATTTGGTTATTGGAAACAACTTTGTTTTTTTATCAAGATAACGATAAGAAGCACACGGTTTTCAACGTTTGCGTCTAGTGCCTCGAAAATTGTCCTAAAATTTAGAAAATACCCCTTCAATCACCAGATTTTAACTTAATGTAACGTATTTAGAGATATTTGGAGGCTAGATTACGAAAATAGGGCGTTAAAACGAAAATAGAGCTAGAAACAGTAAGACTCGAAGTGTGGTTAAACACTTACTCAGAAATTACGCAAAAAAAAGAAAGAAAAAGAATGAAATCTATTCCCAGACGTTTAAAAGGTGTTATGAATACTGTATGATATTCCACTAATTAATAACTTAATCAAAAGTTAGATTATTCAATAATATATAGACATTTTATAAAGTGTACGAAGACTTTTGTGAGATAAAATTTCCGGCACTTTTTGGTTTTTGATTTTTAAAAAATTAAGTTTTAATATTTTTTTAAAACTTTTCATGTAGTTTTGTTAAAAATGGATCATAGATCTTATAATTAAATACCTATTTCGAAATAATTATTCTAACCAATGGAATTGTGCCTATTTCATTCAAAGTCGTAGGTGTACGAAGACTTTTGGGAGCCACTGTATATAGATAGGCCGACGCATCAGCTTAAGTTTAGCCATTTTAGATAGGATTTGTCATTGTTGCGCTGCTAGGGTTACCAGAGCAAAGTTTCGGGTTTCGCCAAATTTGCTGAAAATAATACTTTATTTAACAAACAATTCACATGCCGCTAATAATCACTCCCAGTGAACAATCACCAAACGCGATTACTCGTCAGAAAAGACAATCACTCAAATGCGCGCTCCGATCCAAAAAGACTGATCTTAAGCTGATGCGCCGGCTCGTATATATAGGGGTCTTTTTGCAGCCAAACTAAGGCCTATGCAGTCAAATCGCGTTACCTGGGATCATATCCAGTGGGAATGAACTTATACCTAGAATGGGGTCGTTTCCAAAATTTTAAAAGTATTCTGAAAGAGCATGCTTAAAAACATAGAATCTGACCATTTTTTAAATAATTTCTTTAATTTTAATATTAAAAAAAAATACTTAAATCGGTGCTCTTTCATCGTTTAACGCTTCTGCCGATGACATCACAAATGATGAAATGCCATCACGGTTCAAAATATGTAATTCGCATCCTTACTCACGTGTATAATTGGCAACGATATGGTTGATAGCAAACGTAGAGCGCAATTGTAATTCGCTTCTTGATTATCATAACGTGGAAATGTGGTAGAAATATGCGGCAAAATGCATCATTTGTGACGTCACAATGATCTTGCCTTGTTTGAAGAATCGGAATTTTAAAAAGTTAATTAAAAAATAACTGTTGAGAAAACTATAGTGTTTTTTGAGTCCATGTTATTTTTTTTGCTTATTCTATCAACTTCAGTGACAAAACGTGCTACATTTGACTGAAGGAAACAATCCTATTTTTTCCAAATCCGTGACCTTCAAGATCGTGCCGTTTGCTCGTGAGCCTGGTATCTATAACAGATCAGAATAATGTGACGAATTTCCTAGGCATCAGGTGTATGCCTAGGCATTAAAAGTGGACTCCATTGAGTTTTCGAGTGCAAGCAATCAAACCATAAATTAAACCAACCGGAAAACTAACATAACGTCTAATAAAATTAAAATGTTTAGATTATGCTTTAATCAGGAATAATAAACAATACCAACAGGTAAATTACGGACGCTTAAACCACACGCTATTTTACACAACTCATGCATTTGTACATTAAAACTATTAGCTTTAAAATTTAGCATACGCGCAGCGAGATACTATTAGGTTTAACATCAATTACCTTCACGGATTAGGTAGGTAAGCATAATGACGTTAGGAAGATAATCTGCAAACTTCGCGTCTTGTAATCATTAAGCTTTAACAAATTATTCTAGGAGTATAGAAAGTGAAAATGTATGAGATTGACCTAGACATTCACTAAATTATTCTCGTGCATGGGATTTAACTTATAAATCTGCGGTAAAATGAAGTCTCTTTCTAATAAATTGCTATTAAAATGAAAATATTTCCTTTTTAAAACAAATTAGCATCCATGTATTTAAATTTAAGTTTTATTTTTAGAGAAGAAATATACGGTTATAAAAATTACCAAATAATGGAAATGTCAATCAATATAGAGAAAAAGGATTTTAATTAGGTTTATAGATATATTATTATAATTTGAATTGTGAAATCATTTATGACTGACATCGTCGTGTGACTGATAAACTGTTTTAGTGTGCTTTTAACTTCACTTTTCCCTATTTTATGCTGCATATTTATATCCTTATGTAGAAGTATCCATGAAAATGTCTAAAAAATTAATTTATAGTTAATGTTTTTCTTCGTAATTTCACTATATGTAGGGGAAAGAAATTTTATCTGATGAAGAAGTACACGCTGATTTGAATCAATGCTATCTTTTCCGCTTCAGCCAGCTAACACGTTGACTGCCAACTACGAGATAACTCGTAGATTGCGTTCTTTTCTAGGACGCCAACATTTAACTCGTTGTTGGCGTCCTAGTACTTGTTTACTTGCCTTTTTAATCTCGTACTTGTTTACTTGCCTTTTTTACTTTCTTCTATATCTAATAGATAGAAGAAAGTATTGGATTCGTGCAAATTTTCGAATTTCGTATTTTGACGGTATCGAACGTTTTGAGGTGTGCTGAATCGATTTCGACCATTTTTGGAAAATGTCTGTCTATGTGTCCGTGTGTGTGTTTGTGTTTCACTTATGTGGATGACCAGTTTTTTGTGGCTGTTTTTCAGCAAAAACTACTGCATGAAATCGAACGAAATTTGGTACACATATGTGCCCCTATGTGAACTTGTGCCCATTGGTTCTTGGCGCAAATTCCTCCAAGGGGGGTGGAGCAATGGGACGTTTATTGAGTTATGCGTGCCTGCCATTCCCCCGGAAGTAACTGATGCAACCAAACAAAATTTGATCCATATTTTGCCCTAAACAGGTACAAGTGCTGATTCAGTTTTGGTGTCAATAGCTGAAGCAGGGGTTGAGCTATAGAACTTTTTTGTCGTCAATTGTGACTGCTGTATCTCAAAAAATAATGAACGGAATCAAACACAACTTTATCGACACGTAGCCCATAGAGGGTATAAGAGATGATTCTATTTTGTTGTCAACAGCAGAAAAGGGGGGTAGCGCAATCAAACTTTCTTTTTTTTCCATTCTGAGTGCCATATCGCAAGAAGTAATACTACGTTCTATATAAAATCTGTAATAAATGTGAATCCATATGTAAACATGCGTTGGTTCAAATTTGGCACCAATCGCTCCATGGGGGGGGGGGCTGTTTTTTTTTCTGTGAATAAAAATAGCTTTATAATTGCAACAATAAGAAAGATAAATCGTAATAGACTGTCGTCTGAGTATTTCGCGTGATTTTAATTGTTGGAAAATGACCAGAAAATTGCGATGATTTAAACTTTTTAACTGTTGCCATCTTGTGTTGTTGACAAATAAAGGTTTGTAATTATTTTAAGCAAGGCTTTTAAAATAATTTTCAATTTTCATTCTTTGCTTTGCTTTTGAGATTAATCGGGAATTCGCAACTCCACCGCTCGAATACGCTACCTGGCGGTGATTTACAAAGTTAAAGAAAAAGGTAAAACATTGCGTTCCACGTGTGTCTGTTGGTAAACATAATTAGTTTGTTTTGAGTATTTATTAAAGCACTTAATGTGTCTTAGATTGCTTTCAGCAACAGAAATTGTATCATCCCTTAATGGTATTCTCAAGCTTCTCAAAATAATGTTAGTTTTCATTATTTTCCTATAAAAAGTGAGATGATTGTCGTAAATGGCGAAAGCATAAACACAAGAAACTCTATATTGATTTATTTTCAGCCATAGTTTAAGTTGTGAGATTTTTGTCGAAAAACAAGAAGATAGATTTTGCGTTAAAATTTTAGTGTGGTTATTCTGACTTCTCACCTCCATGAACTTAAACTTCAGAGATGTAAATTAATGTAAAAAAAGAGGTGAATGCTCTTCATATGCTTAACATGCGCATATTGTAGCAACAAAGAAAAATTTTTTTCCCTGAAAAATGTATCTATTAGGCCTATATTAATGGAAAATTCCTCACCTCCGTCGGACCTTATCAATGTCATTATTTCTGAGGTGAAAATAAATGATTGAGGGAAAATACATCAATAATAGGCATTCTACCAAAATTATAAATTGCCGGTATACCCTCAAATTTACTAAATACTATTTTTTCGACATACATTTGAAACTACTACTTAAGACGTACTCTAAGTAAGAGAGCTTAATATTTTATTCCCACTAATCATTAAAATAGTTGATTGTTTGCACAACTAACAAAATGACTACTTTGATATTAAACTAGCCTCGATTTTTAAATATTAAAAGTTTTTTTTTCTGTTTTTTATTTCCGTGAACAAGGCGTTGTTTATTTTTTTTTAATTTATGAGTAAAATAATTGGAACTTAGCTGGGCCATTGTTTATGGTTACTTCTGGTAGGTAATACTTTCATGTAAGAATTTAAAAAATGTTTCGAAATTGAAAAATATTTGCGTTCAAAAGTTACGTTTTTTGGAGAAAGACCCAATAGAGACCCAAAACCTGAAATAGCTCATGGCTGCGGGAAGACTAAATCCCGCCTCTGTTTCTCAAAAAACTGCTAATGAAATGTGTTATGTTTTAGGAGAAAATTAATAAATACGTGTGGTACATATCTAAATACAGCTGTAGTTATATCTTTGAATACTTTTAAAACAAGAAATTTAAACCTTGGAAGTTTTTAATGATATTTTTCCCCCATTATTTGATTATTAAGTGAGACGCTTCAAAATACTTCAAGGTAAATATTAAAAAAAGAAAAAAACACTTGTATTGTTCTACTTTCTTTTCCTTTTTTTTTGAAATTAAAAAATAATTTATGTTGCCCATCGTAAAATGATGCGTGGATAAACCATGTCATACCGAATTTTCGTCTAAAAGAAATGAGCTTTAAAAAAAATTATTTAACTCGTAGCGTATAAAATTTTTACTGGTTCCGAAGATTTTATGATTTTTGTCTGAATATGACATTGCGTATGTCGTTTTTTACCCTTTCAACTGTAAACATGGCGAATTTATGTGATGTAGAAAAGCAATGATTTTGTAGTTGGGTTCACGTTAACAGAAACAAAAGACATCGTAAAAGCTTTGGAAATATGTATGCTTAGTTAAAAAGCTTATAATTTTATAACAAAAACTTCCCCAAGATAAACCCCAGAATAACATTGTAAAGAATTCCAATAAAGTTATAATTCGGGAAACGAATTTTCAATTAAAATAATGCACTTTTCAGAATGCATTTAAAAATGTCAAAACACAAAACGTGTTTTGCACAAAAAAAAAAAAAAAAAAAGTCCAGCCCATGAATTAGCTTTAAAACAAAAACCACATCTGAAAACTAAAGCATTCGTTTCTTCATGCTGTAACATTCTCTTGGTTCAAACCAAATCCCCTACACAGAATGACGAATATTCCATCCGCCTGAAACATGGTACTCAGTTTATTTTTGTACTTCGAAGAAAAATATACTGACAACCAGAAATATTTGTTCTGCCACATAATTTTCCTCAGAAGACATAATCCTTCTGAAGCAACAACACAAAGCACCCTCCAACTGTTTGAAGAAGGTAAAGAAAATGTTTACCAGGAAAGTGGACAACTGACAGAATCATCAATTTTGATGTTCTTCTTTGGTCATAGTCACCGTTTCTGCCCCGAAACTCTTCAGATTTTGCTCTGGCCCCAATAAACGGAACTTTATAGAGATTCCTCGTAAATCTGCATTTGTCTTGACGTTTATCCCTTTGAATACAAACTTTGCCCTTTACTTTTATTGGTCGGCTTTTCAGAAAAAATTACCCTCAATAATAGTAAAAAAAAGCTTTAGCGTAGATTTTTTTTTAACATAAAACGATTGCTATTTTCTGAATCTTTTTGAAACATTTTTTAACCACATATGATGTACATGTAAAGCTTGTTTTATAAAATGAATATGAATGTACTGTTGGTTTTAATGAAATAAGGAATTTCAAATTAGGATACAATAACGTTTGTAAGGAATTTCGAAAAATGTGACACCAGTTGATAGAGCAATATAACGAAATTTGAGTTCGAATGTAACATATTTCATTATATTGACGCAATAATGTGCACATTATGGAAGAACTGCAATGACCCGGTATCTGCCAATACCCGGTTTTCGTTGATGTCTATTTTCTAAATAGTTATTCCTACATACATAGATGGATACTCAGTTTTCAATAGTACAGTCGAACTCGCTTATAACGAACTAAAAGGGGCCGCGATATTTGCCCTTTATAACCGAATGCTCGAAAAAGCGAGTTCGTGAAAAAATCATAAAAATTCATAGTAGTCATCGTAAAGTGGGGCTTCTTGAGCTTCCAGGGAAAGTTGAACCTATGAGAAAAAATTGTTTAAAATCCGTCCTGGTGGTATATAACCAGTCAATGTATAGACTTAAAGAACTTTCTGCTTGACAGGTAGCAGTACTGGAGAAAGAAACAATGTTTCAGCTATTCCCACCTTTTTCTGATTGAGGTTATGATTGAAAGTGTCTGCAAACTTTCACATGTAAGTTCGTGGAAACATCTGATATCATCAAGGTCAAGATAGTTTTATGTTTGCATTCTATCTTCTTTACTAATAATAAAGCTGAAAGTCTCTCTGTCCGGAGGATGTCTGGATGTCTGTGACGCGCATAGCGCCTAGACCGTTCGGCCGATTTTCATGAAATTTGGCACAAAGTTAGTTTGTAGCATGGAGGGGTGCACCTCGAAGGGATTTTTCGAAAATTCGATGTGATTCTTTTACTATTCCAATTTTAAGAACAAAATATCATAAGATGAACGAGTAAATTACGAAATTATCATTATGTGGAACCGTAACATGCGCACAAACCAATTCGCGAGATACGAAATTATTATTACGTGGAACCGTAAGATGGGTGCAAGCCAATTGGCGAGAAAATTCACCATGCATTATTTGTAAATATACAGGCGAACCAAAAGACCTTTTAATTTTTCTATTACGGGCAAAGCTGTGCGATTACCACTAGTTTCTAAATAAAATAACAGTATTTTAAGGTTAAAGCTATATAATTAACACATTAACTTATATAAGTTAGTTAAACTGCACTGATTGCCTTAAAATGGGGCTATTTGAACCTAGCGTTCAAACAGACCCAAACCACATTTCATCACTAATTTATGTTGAGTAAGGTTTGTAATCTTTTAAAATGAAGAGGTAAGTTACTATTTATACCCGTTTTTTGCAGACCTGGGGATAAAAAGGGTCTGAAAGTAAAAAAGAACACTTTGAAGTAGGAAATAATGCGGATTATTAAGAGGAAAAATTATAATTGTGTCCAGATTCAACTAATTTCGGAGAAATGTCTTAGAGCAGAATTTCCCAAACTTTTTAGGCCGTGGATCCATTAGTAATTTCCTTCTACTTAAAGGAACTTCATTTTTGATTGTGACTAAAAAACAAAATGTCAACGATCTAGTAGTCGAATGATAGCAATGAAAAATAATCATCCTTCGATTGGAAGAAAGAAGAGAAGTATGGTATAATTTTGACAAAAACATTTCTTATAATTTTTTTTCTATTGCTGCAAAATTGTATGTTTCAGAACAAAAAAATTAAGACATTTTAACATGTTTAATTATATAAGTTGATGGTAATTATTAAAATACAAGTTTAAAAGACAATTTAAATAACAATAAAGGTGTCCAAGGGACAAGAATTTAAAGAAGTAAGTACATGCATAATTTTTAAAAATATTTGAAAAATGAAAAAAAGGTATGAAAAATGTGATTACTTTCGTAATTCGGTTTGTTAAATGAGGAATATTCATTAACTTGAAATATTCTATCTCCCCTTTTTGGCCTGTCTAACTTAGAAATAATGGCTCTTAAATACCAAGAAAAATATAATAAAGCATGTTTATTCCAATCTCTGTTATTAAAGTGATATTCCATCCCTCCTTAAACCCTTCTTTCAAATCCTTCCCTTTACAAAACATTTCAATAAAAAACGGGTTATTGAAGCCAGCTAGAAGCATGTTATACTGTAGGTTTAAATGATGTTAACATTGATGAGTGTGAATAAAACCTTACCTGGAAAAGTATTCATTTACTTTTGATGATTGAAACGGTCTTTTTATGAATTAATTCACAGAACCGTGCAGCTTAAATGATTTACGCCTACAAGTACGAATTGTTCAATCTGGTAGATGAGTCAGAAATAAAAAAACAGCGTTTAATTTGGACCACATTCTAGGGGTGTCCAATTCTTCCTTTTCCGATTAAGAAACTTAAACTTTTCAATGATGATTGGCACTTCGAGACATTACAGCATATTCCACGTTTAGGTGAAAAGTCTTTTTTCGTTTAATATAACAGCTAAATAAAGAAATACTAGTTTGAGAAAGTGTATTCTACAGTTTAGAAAAGAAAGAAAAACAAAATATTTGCCCTACTATTTTAAATTCCTTGAAAAGGATTATCCGTTTAAAGAAATTGCTCAAAACATGTTCTTTCCTACTTGAAGATTGTTGAGATTGTACTCAAAAGTGGTACACAGAAAGAAAAAAGAAACAACTTACGTCTTCTGTCACGGAGGCCAAACTCTGCATTCTTCTCCCTGGAGACCTGAAATACCTTTCTCCGGGCCCATTAGAGAGAAGGACTTTATAAAAGTCCTTCATAAATCTACATTTGTATGGATGTCGCTTCGAAGATTTTTCTTTTCCTTTTCTCCAAACATAGAAATTTAGAAAATAGATTTTATCTGAGTACGAACTGGGCAGAGAGTTCTTTTTTTTTTCACTTTAGTTGAAATTTCATGTTGAATTATATTCGAAAATGGTTATATTTAAGCATTATTCTGCCGTGGGCAAGTAAAGAGCAGTAACTGCGAATTTTTCATTTTTGTTTGCATTTTTGTCATCTGTTGCACGTTAGTTTTATTGTAAAATCTTGTATAGTTAGTTTCCGCTGAAAAAAAAAAAAAAAAGGCGCGAAAACACCATCCAATTCCAACATATCCCTACTGTTAGTATGCAATTCAGCTTACATTTCTTCAAATATTTCAAAAACTCATATCTGCAGATACTGCCGTTTACCTGCACAAGGAAGAATTACAATCTAAATGCGGATAGCTTTTGACATAATAGCATTGCAAATTTTGAAAAAGTTCAAGCATGAAATTAAAATTTTTACAACAGACACAAAAACTGTTTTTCTGTCGAAACATTTGAGAAATCGAAATAGCGTTTTTGCAACGTTATAATGAAACGGTGTACTTTAAAACAAGGCAAAAACAATGCACTTAAAGGAAGATTTGAGAGAGAAAATGATCTTTACACTTTTCTGAGACGAGTTCCTCTCAAATATTTTAAATTTCGGTGATTTGAGGAGTCAAAGAGGATTACTTTACAGCTCACGTTTTGGAAAGAACAATCAGTTTTCTGACCAGGAAACATCACGAGCTCAGTAATCATGAAAAAAGTTAAAAATGGTCGCATTCGAAAGAGTATCTTTAGAAAAAAAATTGACCCAAATATTGTGTGCCCTCGTCCTTTAGTTTTTGAGATATGGGGGGTCAAAGTTTGTCGAAATCTTACGAAAATTCCCCAAATTTAAAGACTTGGCAAGAAATGGAAAATACCACGTGATTTCATCGCCTGCGTCTAGCAAGACTCTCATTCCCATTTTTGGTCATCTGCAAAGCGCGTAAACGATGTTTCGAATTAACCCTTTACTTGTGAGTAAAATTAAAAAGTAACTATGAAACCTGTGAAATGGAAACTAGAGATTTTTATTCAGAGGAGCTACAACTTTATAACGAAATTGAACGTAGGATTTAACTTTGTAATCGTGATAATAATGCATTTCAGAATTTAAGTGCATTTCAAGTGTGTTTTACTTAACTAATTTAAATTTGTACTCTTGTTATGAAATGTGTTGAAAGTAATTAATAATTATGTACGAGAATTAAAATGAATAAGTAAAAAAAAACATGCTTATTAAAGCTTATATATTGAAAATAAAATGGATAGTTTTTGATGTTGAAAGAAAGTGATCATCGATTGTAGTATCCCAGCTCTTATTTATTTTTTCAAAAGTTATTATTATTCATGAAGTTTTATTGTCTGACCACTGCTAGCGAAAATGTTTAATTTTTAATTTAAAATAAAAAAAATAATAAAAAAAAAAAGAAAACAACGGATAGGAAATGTCAAAAATTTGCACAGCAAAACTAACGATGTCGAAAATTACTTCACAACAGATTCTTATCAAAAATTTTATAGTCTACGTTCATTACAACAACCCCTGTAGTTCGAAAAAGTCTGTTACTGCAACTGAAAGTCGCTATAACGTAAATGCACATCATATTGCATGTTATTTAGTCATTTTTAAAAATACTGAAGTCACTTTTACCAATTATGTTTCAAGTTAAAAGGGAATTCAAATACGAGCAAAATAAAAATTAATACAGTTTTTTTTTTATTTGACTTGTTAGAGGGATTACATATAACTTGAAAACGATACACATAACGAAAAACACACTGGAAATAACCGACAGAAACCGTTTTTTTTTTAATTTGAGAACATGGTTTGCAATCTTTAAAATTGTCGTTTTCTCCGTATTTAGATACTGTTGAAGACTTCAGATTTACGACTTTTCAAAAAAAAAAAAAGACCTTAAAGTGTGTTTATCGTTTCTCTACGGTTATCATACTTTTTTCAAAACAGTTTCATCATCGAATAAACTCTCTCAGTGGAAATATTTCACCCGCAGAAGTATAAAAGTTTTAAACATCAGTTTTTTAACAGACAGTCTTAAGAATAACAAAAAAGTTTAAACTTTGAACGGTATATTCAAATGTATTCAGTTAATACGTTCTATTGGATGCTAAAATATCATTACATCTGTGGAATTTTAAACGAGATTTTGTGCTCGAACCCTATGACAGATCGGTCGCAGTAATAGGAGGTCGTTCTTGTTGACTGCAGTTAGGAGCGCACTGATGGGATTTCACTGTGACCTTCCGAAAATTTTCCTTATTCGACAAATTTCGTCTGACAGTTCGGCAAATTAGAGGACATAATTACAATTTTTTAACTCCCGAAAGTCACTTTTCATACATTATTATTTGCGCATACTCGTATTTTATCACTCGGCAAAATTTGAATTTTCTTTCGGTAAATTGAGAATTTTTGCTTTCCCAAAAGTTTAAGCTCGGGGAACCTCTCACTGCAGTATATTTTAATTTGCTTTATTACTATAGTAAAATGTCAAAAATCAGAACAAATTAGCTTTGCACAGAACCTAAAAGAAAAAATAATTAATACTTATGAGAACCTTGTTTAGAAATAAATTATATTTCACCAATAATAATAACCACGAAAAATAGTGAAGAAAAATCTACTTACATCTACTACTACTACCTAAAATGCTAAAAGACGTTTTTATCTTGACCTTCTCCACAACATTTTACAGGGGGGAGGTTCAAATTAAATTATTCGAGAAAATTACTTTTAGTTATTCGAAAAGCAACAAAAGACACACCCAAATTCACATTTCTGTAGTTGGAAACAAATGTTTGATGGAACTCCCCTCGGGGTTTAGGGATTCGTCAAAAGAAAATATGATTTGAAGTCAATATACATTATATTTCCATTGTTTTTACAATAAAATGAAACAAATATTTCGGGCGGTGGCGTTTTCCCCTATACAGTTGCACGTTAATATCCCGGAACACAAGCCCCTAAAAATTTCAATGCCGCAGTCTGTGCCACGACACCCCGCGCCATGGTAGTCACCCGAGTAAAGAATTAATGCGCTATTTCTCACGTGCTTTGGTGGTGACCAAATATGGAAGTGAAATGTCTTGTCAGATGCAGATGTTGAATTCGCGCCGTACCTTCCATTTCTGAATAAAACTCGCTAAATTTGGCGACTTTACTAAAAATTTCGGCAAGTTTTAAGACCTCATATTTCGATAACGTGGTCACGAGGGCACGTAGTTTCAGTGCCATAAACATGTTTTCCAATGCTCTTTCGAATGCCACCAATTTGGAATTTTTTTGAATTTCCTTGATCGTGATGTTTCCTGGTGAGATGAGTTCCTCTCAAATTTCATAAATTTTGGGTGATTTAAGGAGTCAAAGAGTATTACTTTACAGCTCACGTTTTGGAAAGAACGATTAGTTTTCTGAGATGAGCTCCTCTCAAATTTCATAAATTTTGAGTGATTTGAGGAGTAAAAGAGTATTACTTTACAGTGCACGTTTTGGAAAGAACAGTCAGTTTTCTGAGATGAGTCCTTCTCGAATTTCCACCGAAGATTTAGGTAATTTGAGTATAAAAACGGTATTATTTTTCAGCACGAGGTTTTTTTTTTTTTTGAAAGAACAATAAAAAAATATTGTTAAAAATGGGAAACCAGCAAGTTATAGTCAGGTTCTGATTATTTGACGACCTTGTTACCCGAAGTGTACAAACTATTTAAAAGCGCTTCAATGTACGTAGCGCTTTCATTGTACTTAGGTACAATCCTTTTTAGTTGTGTAAAACAGTTTATTATTCACAAATTTATGAGGAATCAATTTAAAAAGTATGAGTCACAGGGAGAAATAACAATTAAAATTGACAAACAAAATTCAAAACTGTCGGTCATGATTTGTACAATTTTCCTCAGAATTTTCCGTACGAGTAAGTTTTAGTCTACTGTAAAGTTTCTTTCGAAGAAGTAAGTTAAAGTCAATGAAAAATACTTCTATTTCAATATCAAAAAAAAAAAAAATCGTGCGGAAAAGCTGCTTTGTTTGCTTTGGTTGTAATCTTTTCAATCGAAATGCACGCATTTGCGTACAAATATAAAGTTAAAATACACATTTGAACTTCCTGACATCGGAAAATATTGAATCAGTTTTCGGTGTAAATTTACTTCTATTTGAAAAAAAAAAAGTTGAACAAGTCAATAAAGACCTTCCACCCAAGATGGAATAGGATTTGAATTCCAAGAATTCCTGTGACATTTTATCTTCCCGAAGGAATGGCAAGCATGTAGCAAAATACTTTTTCTTTAAAGTGAAAACTGTTAAAGCTACAAAAATAAACAACTTTTAAAGAAGAACTCCAGAGGGAAAAATCATATAAATAATTCTCCAAACATTTTTTTTCTTTAAGAGACATTATGCGATGCAATACGGGCGCAATTAAAGATTGATGTTAGAACGAAAATTTCAAAAAATAATAATGAAATGTGTTGCGTTATTCCAGGTCTTTGAAATAGTAGTATCTAGAAATTATTTTATTTATTTGCTTTTTAATTTTAATAAATAACTAGAGGACCCGACAGACGTTGTTCTGTTCAAACTTTGTAAATTGAAAAGTTAAAAAATTTCAATAAACTATCAAGTGTTTGAACCGTTTTGTTGAAAAAAAAATAAGTAAAAAGAAAATGTTTTAAGCTGCTTGATGTCAGAATGTGTGTATTTATTACAACTTGATTTAACTAATGCCCACTGAGCAGTTATTTTATTAACTATTTTTTCTCCCGTACTTGATGGTTTGTTCCTTCAGCCATACTCAAAGGATAAAAAGAGGCCTCATGTATTAAGTGTAAAAAACTAACTACCCATCTAGAACAAACGGGAAATCCCGCTGCAACATCCCCCCATATAAAAAAGAACAAAACAATCGAAAGGATATCGTTTAAAAAATGATAAACGTAAAAACAGTTCTCTAAATAAGCGAAAATCACTTATTTCCCCCCCCCTATCCCCATGTATTTTTCAAGTAAAATGACTAAAAACTCTGTAATCAGTCTGTTATTCATTCTTATTATTTTTTGATAACATTGTTAATTCGAAATCAAAGTCCTGGATGTTTTTGACAGATATTATTTTGATTCATTATTATTTTGAATGTCCCATCTCAGGAATGAAAGGGTCAGCATTTTATGCTTCATTTTTATAACTGAACCCATAAAATTTTATCAACCACTCCCTCCAATCCATAACCTATTATTGAAGGATATGTTCATTGCTTTTTGCATTTTGGTACAGGTAAAAGGTGGGATATGACATCGTCGCATTTTTAACTAAGAAAACTTCAAGCAAATAATCTTAAGAAATTCTCAAGTAATGGCAGTACCATTCCTACCTCTTGGCTAAACTTTTACAGCAGTGAACTAGCTTATATTTCTGTGGCAATAACTTCTTTGTTTTAGCACGTGCTGAATATGATGTTATCACCGTCTTCTTCATGTGAAAACGTATTCTTTACTATTAATAAAGCTGAAAGTCTGTATCTCTGGCTGTCAGGATCTCTGTTACGTGCCTAGCGTCTAAACCGTCAGGTCGATTTTCATGAAATATGGCACAGAATTAGTTCGTAGCATAGGGGTGAGCACCTGGAAGCGAATTTTCAAAAATTCGATTTTGTTCTTTTTCTATTCCAGTTTTAAGCCTAGTTTACCGAGCAAATTACCATAACATGGACGAGCAAATTAACATAGCATATTGGCGAGAAATACATTATCCATTATTTACACCATTATACAGTCGATTATACATTTACGCCATTATACAGGTGAGCCAAATGACTTTTTAATTTTCTACTACAGTCGAAGCCGTGCGGGTTACCCCGGATAACTTTTCAGAGTAATCAACTCATATCCGTTTCTCTTGATTCCGGAACTGTTATAAATGAAGAAACTGTAAGTAAAGTCACTTTTAGTGATATTATCCCGAACTATACTTGCGGGGGAACTTGAACTGGCGCTGAAGCGAGAAGTGAAAGTAAGAAACAAAGTAAAGAAAGAAGTAGAAGTGGCTTGCGAAAGAAAACAAATACGATTCTGCAGAAAGCGAGAAAAGGATAGAAATGCATTTTTATACGAAATAATGAGGGTAACTAGAGTCGAAATGATAAAGCTGCGCTTGTGGGAACTAACCTTTTTTTTTCGTAACCACTCATAGTTGAGGGAAAAATGCGGTTACAACAGTTTTGGTTCAGACATTATTAAGGGAAAATGGTATCCTATAGCCTTATTTTTCTTTTCAGTTTTTTATTATTCAAAACATTAAAATCGAGTACTTTCTAGACACACCTTAATTTTTGCACTTTTTCATATCCAATTGTTTCATGGTCAAAAACAGTTTTTTTGTTCATTCATAAAGGGACTTAAGGCAAAAATGTAATAATATTCAGTAAGTTACCGCCCTGTCGCCAGGGTGAAAGCAAAAATACATGAAATACACCGCCAGCTCAGTCATTCCAGCTGAGGACTGCAGTTTCGTGCTTATTAGCACTCATCAGCCTGGCTTTGGAAGTGACTGAGCTGGAGGTGGAAAACTTCTTAAGGGAGCCAAGAGTGTCAAACAAACTGGTAGCTAACTCAGAAGTAGCATTGACCAGACGAGTAACCGAAGCAATGGTTCGGTTCAACTCGAAGATTGAAGGCAGGGCATGGTATATTCAGTAAGTTACCGGCCTGTCGCCAGGGTTAAGGCAGAAATGCATGAAATACACCGCCAGCTCAGTCATTCCAGCCGAGTACTGCCAGTCTGGTCAGTGTTACTTCAGAGTTAGCCACCAGTTTGCTTGCCATTCTTGGCTTCCTTAAGAAGTTTTCCACATCCAGCTCAGTCACTTCCTATACCGGGCTGATGAGTGCTAATAAGCACGAAGCTGCAGTTCTCGGCTGGAATGACTGAGCTGGCGGTGTATTTCATGTAAAAATGGAATAAATTATGCAAAGAAAGAAACAGATTTACCTAAAAATTTCATTTTTGTAGACTTTTAGATATATGTTGAAAACACTGAAAATTGTAAGTTCGTATTATTAAAACTTTTCGAGAATAAGTGACACAAAATTTAGCAATTTAACCTCTTGCGTATACAGGTTACCGACTCCCCTAAAATCAAAAATTTAAATGTTCTGCATTTTAACTCTGGCAGGTTCAAATGCATTATGCTTTGAACCAGCTCATTTTTTTTTTTTCGTTTCGTGGAACTATTAGTTTTACATTTATTTACAATAGAGTCATTTAGGACAATTGCGCCTCTTCAAATTTTGTAGTATATTTGACGAAAAAATATTGAATGCAAGGCGTGAAATTACTCTTCAGTTTACAAAAAAGGGGGAGAGGGGTGCACTATTATTCGCAGATAACTGCAGTTCAGTAGTTCAATTACCGTTTGGAAGATAATTTTGTAATTGTTAAAGTTTCTCTTCCTCCATTGGAATGTTTTATGTAATACTGTAATCACAGAAATCTTGTGAGACTTTGATGTACAAAAGAAAATTTTAGAGTATTTAAATTTCTTTTCCTGCCTTAAAATTGTACTACCTTTATTAAATTAATTTATTTTGTGTCCAATTTTGACGTAGCTCAAATTTATCCTAACAACTAGGATAGTTTTGAATTAGGCCAATAAGTAATTTTAAATGCATTTAATAATTATTATTTCTTAATTTTGTATAACTATTCTATTGGTTAGGAGTGTTTCTTCCGTTTTATTTCAACTAATGCAATCCATACTATTTAAACCCGTGCTGGGCTGTCTGTGTGTCTGTAACCCAATCTCCTCCGACTGAGAATGTTTACTAAATTAAGACAAAAGTCTTTGAGTACCGGTTACCGGACAACCGGGGAAAGCCATTCCGTCTAGTCTCATCCCTTTTAACCTTAAGAGGCCGGATATCTACGGGTAAAAAAAAAATAAAATTATCAGTTGTTACCTGCCGCCGGCGGCATCGGCATTCAGCCACTTTAAGTTATCCCGAATGTTGAACTCTTTTCCATTTTATAACAAAAGCTATCTTTCATAAGCAGTTATGGTATACAGCTTAAAAATTCTTACTAAATGCAGTTTGATGTCTTAAGAAAACAAAAAAAAAAAGTAAAGTATTTCTTGAAAAATATTCCCAACAAAAGTTTACCGTACTTAAATTTGTATTTCTGTTCAACGTGGTTATTTTACTGATGATCATTTGTATGCTGGTTATTTTTATACTACTACACTTGAAAATTTTTAGACACGTCCTGTTGGTTAACACAATTTGGCTAATCTGAATTGCATGTAGTTTCATTGCATTTAGTGAACTGATTCCTAGATTTCTTTCACTGTGCTCTAACTACACTGCCGTGTTTTCCAAGGTAAATTACTAAAAGTAGACCGCAATTGTAGAACTTTAGCGACCGAATTTTCGTTGCTTTGCTCAACAAAGTTCAGTGATGTAATCATAAATGTAGCTGGATATAATACTGTAGATAATTTTTTTAAAATTCGAGGGCATACGCTGAAACTTTAGAAGGAAATTGATTGATAACTTAGACTAAAATGTAGATAATAGGCATTAAGAGATTTTATTCTTCTGAAAAGACTGCCTGTGTAGCAGAGCGAGATGCATATTCATCTATTATCTATGGTTATTTTTATAAAAACTACCACATTTTTTTTGTAGCCCATTCGTACACTCGTTCTCAGAACGTGCTCCCTTTTCAAACTATGCATGATGCCGGTTAGAAATTTCTGAAGGTTTCGGTGCACTCCTTTCAAAATAAATAAATAAATAACAGTGATGCGTTGGGCAACAAACGAGTGCACCTCATCTTGCTCACTCATGGCGTTCTAAAGCAACCCAACTCTTCACTGCATGTGAGCGGAAAAAAAATTATTCTTCAGAGAACCCTTTACTAACATACGGACAAAGCCCACCTCACATTTAATAACTGAATATTTAATTCCCATTTATCTCCGTACTCGTATTACACTTGCTTAAAGATATATTAAAGCGTATATAAATATCATACTTGATTAATAAATCGAATCACGTTTTACATTTAATATCAAACTTTTTAAAACATTTTCCAAAACAGTCACTGGAATTGAAAAAAAAAAAAAAAGAAAAAAAAAAAACACATGACATTTTACCTCAAAGTAAATAGAGCAAAGATTGGATTCTAGTAGAGTTTAAGGTAACTTTAAATTGTGGTAAAACGATTAATAAGCAGTACTACTTTCGGCTGCATATTAAGTTTAAATTTATTATTTTTTCCTAAAACAAAATAATACTGTAGAAATTCGAAAACGTAAACGGGATTTGAGATATTCTCATGTGCATACTTCAAATCATGTCCTGAAGAGGTGTACCGAGAGAGAGAAGAGTTAAAGGACCCCTACACTTGACCACAAACGCTGCTCGTCAACATTTATGTTCGCAAGTTAGCAAAAAATAAATGTTATAAATCATCTTTCCAAGAAAAATTTTTCGCTGAGAATCTACCAATACATGGAAATTGTTGCTATTGTGTGATTATAATCAAAATACAGTGCTGGTAAAAAAAAATTGCATCACCGTCGTATTTTCACAACAATGGGAATGTGAGAAGTTTTGGTCGAGCAATTAACAATGAATGTATATGAAATTCTGCAAAAGTTATGAAATAAACATTTAACAGCAGGAATCCGATAATTGTTTACTTTATTTATGGCAATATATGACCAAAACTGTAACAAGTACAATGTGAAGTGCATCCACGTTGCCAGGTGGACGACGAAAAAGTAAGTAGAGTTTTTAATTGTAACACTCTTTCTGTTCAAAAATAAACAAAAGTATCATGGAAATGTTTGAAGATCATAAAATATAACCTAATATTTTGTTGGTCCGCCTCTAGCTTTAATGACAGCTTGACATCTATGGGGCATTGAATGGATGAGTGATTGAAAGTATTCTTTACTGAGTTCATGGTGCCAGACACGAATTATTGATTCCCGGAGTTTTGCAAGTAATATGGCTTATGTTTCTCTCTCCCTCATCACTTCTACACCCATTCTATTCCAACAATTTTCGATCGGATTTAGATCGGGGCTGTTTCCGGGCCAAGGCAAACTGCTGACCCCATGCTCATTTTTCCATTTCTGAACCTGCGTGTGTGAGTTTAGAGAAAAAAATTACTTAATCCCATGTCAATTTAAGTCTAATGGCAGAATACAGATTTTTAAATTGTTACTAACCAAATTTTCCCTATGTTACGGAGCAGAATCATCCTGGAAAATGACGTTCGGAACTGAAGTAAAGTGATCCCGGATAGCAGGAAGCAATTTCTCTTCCAAAATGCCAATGTACAACTGAGCGTTTAGTGTTTCTTGCGCAAAGTGAAGCCCACCAACTCCTTGATCAGAGAAATACATCCGCAAATCATCTGGGATACGGGATGCTTGACTGTGTGTTGAATGCAGTCGGAATGATATTCCTCTCCTTTGCGACGTCTGTGTGCTGTCCGTCGGGCGCATGCAGATAGAATTTGAACTCGTCCGAAAACACAACTGATTTCCATTGATCGACAGTCCACCCTTGGTGAGCTTTTGCTCAGTCTAGACGCTGTTCCCTCATTTCTTTGGTCAACAATGGCTTCTTTCGTGGTCGACGTGCCACCAATACTGCACCACACAGTCGTTTTCGTACAGTAGACGTAGATGCGTGAACACCCGATTCGTTTTCCCATGCTGTTCTAAGGTCTGTGGAAGATGATTGTCTGTTCCGAAGCTGAGTATTATCAAATACCTCTTCTGCGCTGCATTGGATATTCGTAGACGACCACTTCCACTCTTTCTAAATGTGCTTCTGTCTTTAGCTTATTCAGTAGTCGAACACCAGTCGATTGCGAACAGTTTATACTTTTTGCTATGGAACGTGACGACAATCCTTCTTTGTCCAATGCAACGGCAACACTCTTCCTTTGTGCAGTCAGTTGAACGTATTTCAACATACTGCAACTCTGAAGTCCAGATCGTAAATGAATGCGTCGAACGTTCAATTTTTTTATATATTTTTTATACAATTAGAAGGATGATGCAATCTTACGCAATAGCTTGTGTCATGTACCGATGCCAATTCGTTTTATATGATGCAAGAATCGTTAAATATTTCTTAATTACTTATAAATGCTAAAAATATTTGGATTTCGCGAGTGATGCAATTTTTTTTACCACCACTGTAGTATAATTCTAAGTATGAGTTAAAAGGAGTTTTTTTTTTCCGAAGTGAATACATCCAACTTTACCCGAACAGTGCGGCTAGCTAAAAGACTATGGAATTGTTATAAACGAAGGAATTATTTTTAACGATTTGCTGTTTATTATATCAGTAAAAATGTAGTCTATGACTTTTAATAAAAAGTTAAACTTTATTGTAAAATTGAGAGTAAAATCTTTTTTTTTGAAAACTTGGAACGGATTTTCTTCTGCTCTCATTACTATATACTAGTTGACTTTCATATTTTTAATATTCTTAATTTCTTATTTCTTCTCGAAAAAGGCATTTTTTTGGGAAGGTTTCACTTCCAAAATATCTTCCTCGCTGTTCCCTTGATATCAGTTCAAATTTTTGTTCTAACAAATAACTGGAAAAACCAACGTAATGAAGAAAAAAATTCTGCAATGTTACTTACATCTCCTTACGTTTATCTTAAATCACCTTCCTACGCATTTGGTCTGTTAATAAATGCAAATGAAGGAATCGAAATTTAAGCCCTTTCAAATGCAGCTATTAGCCGATATAATCCACTCCATATTTTGCGTTTCTTCCGGAATGCAGAACGACTGTAATGAATGTCTGACGTCAGGTTAACTCATGATCGATTCAGGCCTGAGATCACCCTTTCGTATATCCCTGGTTACCATTAACCAATTAATTCCGACTTAATTCGACACGGGGGTTCTCAA
The DNA here is from genome assembly GCF_026930045.1 of Uloborus diversus. NCBI lineage: Eukaryota > Metazoa > Arthropoda > Arachnida > Araneae > Uloboridae > Uloborus > Uloborus diversus. The sequence goes on from NC_072736.1 coordinate 50,981,780, forward strand.
CGCATTCGTTCTTGATGGAGGATTACTAATGGAACGAAGCGCCTCGAAATGCGCGTCGATGCGGCAAGAGTCATCTATTCGAATTCCATTACCCTCAATCAATATTCGAAATTTTCGAATTTCTCGCTCGTCCCAATGACCTGATTTATTATTCTCCAGCCGTGATTGCAAACAGGGAGAAATTAAACAAACATTTATTTCGATGTATCTCCAATAATAACATTTTAGTGCTGTCAGGGCACTGATTTTAACGACCGAAGTGTCAGTATGTATGCTGCTGTAAGCTGAAGAATGCCCAGCTTGCATTTATAGTTATTAGCAAACAATATAAAGTAAACTTCTGTGGCAAGTAAACGGCAGTATGTGCGATAACAAGTTTTCGAGATGTTTGAAGAACCGCGTTTTGTACTCAATACCAACGGTAGGGGAATGTTTGATTTAGACGTTTTTTCGTGCTTTTCTTTCAGTGGAAACCAAATAAGCAAGCGAGTACAACAAAGCTATCGTACAATAGATTAAAACGAGCTGACTTCCTTTTATTCCAATTTAATGTCATTTTCCCATTATTGGTAATTTTAATGTGACTCAATAGTTTACTCTCTAAATATCACCAACAGTGGCCAAATGAAAACCAGATTTCAAAAAAAAAAATCGCCAAGTTGGCGACAAAACTTGGCGACCAAATGACTGGCGATATATCAACAAGTGTCCGCCAAATTGTAACACCACTTGAGTTTACATCGAAATTAACAATGATTTCCCACCAAAAAAGGGCAAAAGACCCCCTTAAGAACACCCGAATGCAACCAAAAAAGGAAGTGCACAACTAGACCCCACTAGGAGTCTACGTACCAAATTTCAACTTTCTAGGACATACCGTTCTTGAGTTATGCGACATACATACGCAAAGACTCACATCCGCACATACATACATACGTACATACAGACGTCACGAGAAAACTCGTTGTAGGTAACTCAGGAATCGTCAAGCTGAATATTTCGCGTGTCTGTACGTTCTTAAGTACTTATCTACGTGTGGTCGTCGAGTCGAAAAAGAAAACTCAACATTCATTCGGGGGTGAGCAAAATGGAAATTAAAGTCGATTTCTGAGTGAAAATTTTTTCGCGAATACAATACGTCCTCTTTTGTAAAGTAAAAATGCAAAAAAATGAAAAAAAATTAAAAATTTGCAGTCATCACCATAGGCGCCCTTTTTAAAATTCTACTAATTTAAATGAAAAAGTTGTGAAAGTAAGAAATACAATTTTCAATGGATATGTAACTAAAAGTATAAAAACGCTTTGAAAACTCTCAAAACATTAGTTCAAAATGAAAGAAAATTTCCAACATTCCTTCAGTGTCATAGGCAAAGAGTGCAAATATACAGTGACATGGGTCTAGATTTGATCCGTAGTCAATATTTTAAAATTAAATTTCATTAATTCTCTTATGCTCGAATAAATGAATTTATAGATAAAGAGAATCATTCATTAAATAAAAGAAAGATAGCAAATATTAGATAAAAAATAAATAATAGAAAAAGAAAAGGAAAAAATAATACATTAAAAAAGAGAACAGAGCAAGTGAGGTCAAAAAAAAGCAACTAAGATTATAGAACACCAATGAATACTAAGTTCGAAAAGAATGGAAGAAAATGTAGCAGAAAGAAAGGTAGATTAGTCAAGTTAGAAAAAGAGAGGGAGAAGTAAGAGAATGCAAAAGAAGGTAAAATAAGAGATGCAAGACTGAAAAAAAATGATAACTCTACTCGAGAAAGGAGAGATAAGCGAGAGATTAAATGAAATTTAAGGACGAAAACTGAAAGGTAAAACGTAAAAGAATGAGAGAACGTAAGAGCTGAAAAAGAGGAGATAACACAGGGAGAAAAGAAATAAGAAAGAAACTATGAGACACTATGACTATAAGAATGAGAGAACGTAAGAGCTGAAAAGAAGGAGATAAAACAGTGGGAAAAGAAATAAGAAAGAAACTATGAGACACTATGACTAAAAGAATGAAAGAACGTAAGAGCTGAAAAAAAGGAGATAAAGCAGGGGGGAAAAAATAAGAAAGAAACTATGTAGCCAGGCAAACAAAGAGAAAAATTAAAATTTGTGACAAAGGGAAGAAAGTCAAAGCGGAAGAGAAAGACGGAGAGAAAGAGAGATACGAGTAAGAGGGTAAAAGAAGAAGGTAAACTAAGAAAATCAAAAGAAATTACTCAAAAGAAATAATACTAGAATATAAAAAAAGAGAGAAATGAAAGTTAAGGAAGAAAAATAAAAGGTAAAAACGAAAAGGAATGAGAGAAAGAAACGGCTGAGAAAAAGAGATAAGGGATGGAGAAAAGAAATAAGTGTAAATGGAGAACATGTATCTAGACAAAGAAAAAAAATAAAGAGATAAGATGAACGAGAGAAAATCAAAGCGAGAAAAGAAAAGAAAGAAAGAGGTAAAGTAAATAATTCATAGAAGTCATTTTATAAGTAAACTGAATGTCGCCTCACATTAGATGCAAAACAAATTTAATCTTTTGAAGCTCCCAGAAAGTAAAAGACTTCCTTTTTTTAAGTGCCATTCGAAGTTGCTTCTACCAAACCAATGTTTCGGATTCCTTCAAATCTATATTTTCATTCTTAAACTCTATACAGATGTCTATAAGCCAGGGCTGAGCATTTAACACTGAATAACCATAAATCTCAAACAAAAGAACAAGAGAAAAATATCATCTTCGCGAAGATAAAGAAATTCATTCAAAGGAAAAGACATGAAAGGGGAAAAAGAGTTTTCCAGAAGGACCAAAGACACTCTCTGAAGTAATGGGTCACCAGCTGGGCTATGCGAAAGGAAGTGTTACCGAATTCCCTCTTGCCTAGCAGTCATTTAACGTTCCGCTTTCCCAACTCACTTGAGGAAAATCCACTTTATTGACTTAGAAAAAGTTCACTTTTTTCGATCTGTGAACACAAAGGGGAAAGAAGTATCGTCAAACAAAAAGATTTTCTCACTGACAGGGAACGGAAGGATTTCATTGGGCTTAAAACGTATTTTCCGCAAACTGATGTGGGAAGGAAGAAATAGTATTAATGCAGTCACACACACAACAAGAACATGTTCTACTTGATTAAAGTCTTCGCATCCAGCGACATTTGAAAACATTCTGAAATTAACTAAGGTGAATCTTACTAATAATTTTTGTTGCGAATGTGACGAATAAGCGTGTGGACTTGGAGTGTCATAAAATTAAATGATAAAACTTATATAATGCAGCTATACCTGCCAACGTCTCATTTCAGAAATACAGTATAATTGGGAAAAAATAGAATAAATTGATAAAAACATAAACATTGATACAAAAAAATAGATCAAAGTCACATACTCATTGATACAAGAAATATATCAATGCATACTAGAAATATAATGTTACCTTAAAAAGATTTTATTCTGCGGTGAGAAGGTGAAATGATTATTCTGCAAATTTTTCATTTATTTATTTATTTTTTGCATTTTTGTCATCTGTTGTATTTTATATTTACACTAGAATCGTATGCGATTTCCGCTGAAAATAAAGCAGTAAAAAACGTCAAATATCAACGTTTCACTATTGTCAGCATAGAATCCAAAATGCGATTTTTGGAACACAGTGAAATCAAATTACAACGAACTTCATGGGACATAAATTTTGTTCTTTGTAACGGGAATTTCGTTGTAATGGTGTTTAAGCAATGAAATCGAAATTAAATTGGAACTGAAATTTCCTTTCGATTCATCGGATTTTTAGTTGCATTGGTCTTCGTTGCAAAGGGATTTCACTGTATATGAAAATCTGATTTCTGCAGTTACTGCTCTTTACCTTCCCACGTCAGAATTATTTTATGACAGTAAGACAATTTATTTGATTTGCAATTATTATGCACAATTTTTTCTCGTTTACCAAAAATAAGTACTTCTGTTGTCGAGTAAAGGAATTCTTCATCAATAAGTTCCAGACAATTTCTTGCAATATTACTTACTTTTATATCTTAATCTTTATCTTTACTAATAATAAAGCTGAAAGTTCGGTTTTACCGCGCGCAAATCGAAACTCGCTATGTTGGCTAGAAACAGCGCTAGAAGCAATTAAAAGTTAGTGAAAATTCATTTTTATTTGCTTTTTCAGGCGACATAGTTAGCGGGAAGAAATTGCTGGATAATATTGTGGTGTTGCCAATTTTCGCTTGAGCATAAAGAAATGAAATACTTGAATTTGTTTTTATTATTAAGGCTTTTTGGGTAATTACGGGCATTTAAAATATTTTCATTTTGATTTTATGTTTTCGAAATTTTAATATTTAAATAAATTATTTTACGGAGTGATGAACGACTTTCAGTTCCAGCTTCCAATAATACCTGCATTTGCTATCAACACAAAGAGATCTCAAGGTGAAACTTTTGATAAAATTGGCGCATTATTACGACGTCCAGCATGGTCAACTATATGTTGTCGTGAGTAGAGTTCGTTCATTTGACTGTTGGAAATTTTATATTTAACGGCAAGATCATGCCTACTTTTACAAAAAATATTTTTTGTACAGAAGTTTAAAATATTAAGGGAGTTTTGCGGCATCATTTCATTCGTAACGACTTCCATAATTGTGAAATTGGCGAACTTTATCCATCTTGGCACCAGTGCCAAGACGAGAAATATTTTTCTTTTGCATTCGTAAAAAACGAGTACAGAAATGTCTATTTGCAAGGACTTGACTACGAATGAAGTTCCTCTTTAAGGTGGGGTTCATTAAATTGTAACCGTTTGTGACAAGGCGGAGGAAATAAATGACAAGAGGAACATACGATGGGGAGAATGGGACATCAAACTTTTTTTTTGTTGTTGTTGTTGTCGGGTCCAAAGAAGTGCAGAGTGCGAAAGGTTTAAATGGCTCCAAAAGTCTTAAAAACAAGATCCGCTACTTCTGGAGCCCGATGACTGTAAAGGATTTCATGTGGTGGTGCTCCAAGTTGGAGGAGGGAGCGAATAATGGCCTGGCTATTAAAGACATGGTCCGGGGTTAGTTGTGAATAGGGACAGTGCTTGCAGATGGGATAGGATTTAATATTATTTGGTAGAATCTTCATGCCCTTGAAATGTCCAGTACGTAGAATAGCTATTGTAGAAGAGAGGTTTCTTGGGCAGTGGAGGTTAGGGATTGTTGCCTTGCTGAAAAGCTGATTATAGATCCTTCGCCTGGCTACAACATTAACGTCTTTGGAGGTGGCTGTTAGTGGTTGGTCTTGGTCACGTGCTTCCTTTGCAAGGGCATCTGCACACTCATTTCCCTCGATTCCGACATGAGCTGGGATCCACTGGAGAATGCAGGTTGTCTTGAGTGAGTGGAGAAAAAAATTAATTTCTTGTGTCAGTCTTGTCATACCGTTACGTATGGCTTCAAGTGCTGATTTTAAGTCGGGAAAAATCACGATTTCTTCTATTAGGTCTTCAGGAGTAGGGGAAGAAAGACAATGAGCAAGAGCCTCTTTAATAGCAACAAGTTCGCTAGTAAAGTTTGAGGCGATTTGGCCAGTGGGTATTTTAAGCTTGACATTATTTCCTGCGGGATAAATGATGGAGATTCCTGCGCCACATCTATTACAGTCAATGTCAGAGGAACCATCTGTGTAGATTAATACACTGTTTTCTTTTGCAAGTGAACGAATAGTGTCTTCGCCTTTCTATAATAACATTTGATTTGTTTCCTTCTTAGAGCATGGTTCAAGTAGGTAGGTAATGATTTTAGTACTCTTAGGAGGTCTAAAAGTAGAGAGTGGTTCTTGAGTTATGTCCAGGGAGGAATGGGCAAGACCAATGGCTCTTCTGATATCCCTGTCTAACTGCAGCGTTGATGATCTCTGAAGCCTTGATGTGCCTGTCCAAGCGTTGAAGGCTCTGTGGGCAATGTGGTCTTTATTGTGGCTTCTGATTTTATTTGTGAACTTTACAGTAGCAAATTTCCGTCTGTTCTCGAGGGAAACAAGACCACTTTCGAGTTCAGCCTTGGTGTTATTAACATAGGATACTGCACCAATGATGATTTTGGAAGCTCTATATTGGACTGAGTCTAAAGTCTCTTTGGCAGATTCGGATGCATGTGCCCAAATGGGGGAACAGTACTCGAGTACTGGCCTGATGACGGTGCAGTAGGTACTTTTTAACGTTGATGATCTTGAGCACCAGTTGGTGCCACAGAGTTAGCGGAAGATGTTCAATTTCTTTAGACTTTTGTTTGCTGTGATTTTCGTATGTTTTGTAAATCTCAGTTCTGGACCTAGAAACACTCCCAGGTATTTCGGATTTTCGACGCGCTTAATAACGGAGTCTTCAATTCGTAAGTCCGGTTGGAAGGTTCCACGATTTTTCCGATCAGTTGAAAAAACACAGTAGTTAGACTTATTGGGGTTAATAGTAAGTTTGAGATCTGTAGCCCATGTTGCAATGCCCTTAAGATTCAGAAATTTCTGGGAGGTTTTAAGATCTTGACTTGTACACCAAATGGCAATATCATCTGCATAGCAGGCGATTTTGGTATTCTTATGAATATAGGAATCAACGGTGTTCATGTAAAGGAGAAACAGCAGAGGGCTCAAGACAGAGCCCTGTGGTACACCAGCCCGAGTTTTGCAGGTCTTAGAGAGTGCTCCATTGAATCTGACTGCGAAGCGTCTGTTTCTCAAGAAGTCATTTATCCATACAAGTGCATTGCCCTCGATGCCAGCTTCATGGGCGATGTGGATGAGTTTTTGTCGCCAAACACGGTCAAAAGCAGAAGACAGGTCGAGAAAGACAGCGACCGTCTTTTCATGAGTTTTTTTCTGGAGTCCATCAATTATTGATTGGCAAAGGTAAAAGAGCTGATCCGCTGTGCTGTGATGGGCTCGGTAGGCCGTCTGGTAGAAGTGTAATTTTCTGTGTTGAATTAGCCATTTCATGATTCTATAGTGAATCATTCGCTCCATAAGCTTGCACAGTGTGCTGGTAAGCGAAATCGGCCTGTAGCTCTTGCAGTCAGAGGCATTTTTGCTTGTCTTTAGAATCGGAATGACAGTGGAGATTTTCCAAATCTTTGGGAGCTTGCCGGAAGTCCAGGAGAGATTGAAGATATCTAGTAGCTTTTTCTTGGCTTTGTGACCGAAGTGTTGGATCATGTAGCCGAAAATTAGGTCAGCGCCTGGAGCTTTCTTTGGATCGAGTTTTGAGAAGGCAGACTCGAGTTCTTCATCTGTGAAAGTATCAGAGAAAATGTTGTTCTTGGCGTGCTTGAGAGAGTTTTGGATTAGTCTTCTTGTGGTCTTAAGGATCGCCTTGTCTGATTTGCTAAAAATGAGCTTGCTGTTTGTGTAGAAATCAGCTAGCATATTGGCGCTTTCAATATTCGTGCGCGCCAGTTTTCCACGGCAGTAAATGGAGTTTGCTTCTTGAGCATCTTGCGGCGGTTGCGAAGCTCTATTATTCAGGGTCTTAATGATATTCCAGTGTTGTGATGTTCTTCTGGGATCTATTTTTGTTAAGAACGTTTATGAAAAACAGTGTGATATGTGGCAAAGGGAAGTGGGGTTATGATGAAGTGTGAAACTTTGTGACAAAGGACAGAGAGATCAAAAATTTTGAAAAGCGCATTTGTCAGTTTTCCCCTAAACCGTAAACAAATCACAAACACGACTTTTTTAAAAAAAATAGACTGTTATTGCGCCGTCCAGTGTTTTTGAATGGACAATTTTTAATGTAGCAAGTAAGATTCGTTCATTTGACTGTTTGGAATTTAATAATTCTAACGGCAGAGGTCAAGGCAACTTACTGAATAATATTAAACTTATTAAAAGAAGCATAATCTGTTTTACGTATAATCTGAGTTTTGCAGGATCATTTCATTCGGGAAGATTTCGATGATTGTTAAATTGGCGTGCGCTCTTCATCTATTGGCGTCAAATTTTTGGCACCAATGGGGTGGTTTCCTTCAGTCAAAAGTACTACTTTTAGTCATTGAAATAAATAGAAAAGAAGCAAAAAAAAAAAAAAAAAATCAAATTTTCAAAATTAATTTGAGTTCTGAAATTTTGAATTCAAAGTATGTTTTTCGCAATCACGAGTTGCGATAGGACCCTACTCATTGGGAGCTATTGTTTCTAGAAACAGCTCCTGGACCCCAAGCCTACCCCTCCTCCTCTTAGGCGGTTACGTGTGTATGTGTGTGTGTGCGTGTGTATATGTAGGCACACGTGTGTGCATGTGTAGGCTTGTGTGTATGCACGTAGGTGTGAGTGTATGTGTGTAAAGACTTGTGTGTATGAGCGTGTGTGTGTGTGTATGTGTGTGTGTGCACGTGTGTGTGTATGAGCGTGTATGTGTGTGTGTGTGTGCGTGTGTGTGTGTGCACGTGTGTGTATGTATGAGCGCGCATGTGTTTATGACATGGACACCTCCGACCAGGAGAAGCGGATAGCTCAGGAACGGAGAAGCCGCGCCTGCAGAGCCCGGTGGGCGGTGGGCGGTGCTGCTGGTGTCCCTGGTCCAAGCTGAAAAAGGAACCAGACGCCAAGGACGGTCAAATAAAAGCAATAAGCAATCGTGATTGCTCAAAAAAAAAAAAAAAGAAAGAAAATTAATTTGAATTCTGAAATTTTGAATCCAAATTATGTTTTTCGCAATCACGAACTGAGACAGGACCCTACTCATTGGAGTTATTGTTTCTAGAAACGGTTCCTGTTCCCCCCCAAGCCTGCCTCTCCTCCTGGGCGGTTACGTGCGCATAGTTGTGTATGTGCGTAGACCTGTGTGTATGCACGTAGGCGTGTGTGAGTGTATGTGTGTCAAGTCGTGTGTATGTGTGTGAACGTGCGTGTGTGTAGGACATGGACGCCTCCGACCAGGAGATCGTATAGCTCAAAACCGGAGCAACCGCGCCGCGCCGCCAGCAGAGGACGGTGAGCGGTACTGCTGCATAGGCTTCTGGTCCAAGTTGAAAAAGGCACGGACACCAAAAACGGTCAAATGAGAACAATAAGCAATCGTGATGCTCAAAAAAAAAAAAAAAAACATGGACCCAGAAAATACTTTCATTTTCCCAACAGTTTTTTTAAATTAATTTTTTAAATGTCCGATTTTTCAAACAAGGCGTGATCTTGATGACGCCACAAATGATGCACTTTGCCGCATCTTTCTACTACGTTTCCACGTTATGATAATCAAGCAGCGAAATAAAATTGCGCTCTACGCTTGTAATCAACTATATCGTTGCCGATACACGTGAGTAAAGATGTGAATTAAATATTTTGGACCGTGAATGGCAACACTGAATGGCATTTCACATGTCATCGGCAGAAGCGTTAAACGATAAAAGAGCACCGATTTCAGTAATTTTTTTTAAAACATTAAACTTAAAGAAATTATTTAAAAAAAATTGTTGGATTCTATGTTTTTAAGCATGCTCATTCCGAAAAAAATACTTTTAAAATTTTGGAAACGACCCCATTGCAGCTCGAGAAATGTTTTTACTTTGCATACGAAAACAAAGAGTAGGGAAATGTATATTTGCATACGGTTGCCACAAAATTAGGGTTGTCCACGAACGAAGTCACGCTTTAAGATAGGGTTCACGCAATAGTAACAGTTTGTGACAAGGGATAGGAAAGACATGACAAAAGGAGCATACAATGGGGAGAACGTGACAACAAGCCTTTTTTTAATAGGAACATTTATGAAAAACATAGTGACATGTTACAAAGGGAGGAGGGGGTATAGTGAAGTGCAAAGAATTGTGACAAAGAGGGGGGGGGGGAGGGTCAAAAATGTAGAAAAGTGTGACATCAGTTATGCACCGCCTTTAAGTATAAGCAAATCACAATATCGACCTTTTTAAAAAATTGTACTATTATTACGATGCCCAGTGTTTTTGAATGGACAGTTACATGTTGACACGAGTGAAGTTCGTTTATTTGAAAGTTGGAAATTTATATTTCTAATGACGAATAAGCAACTTACTCAATAATAGTATACGTTTTATAAATAACATTGTTGACACAGAAGTTTTACATATAAATTGAGTTTTCATGCTTCATTTCATACGGGAAGATTTCGAAAACTGGGTAATTGGTGATTTTTATCCATTGGCGTCTATTTTTTTCGTTTCGAATGCCAGTGCGAAAAATGTTTTTCCTTTGGATACGTAAACAAAGAGTAGGGAAATATTTATTTGCGTAGGGTTAGCACAAAGCAACATGATATCTAAATAAAATTATTCAAGCCAGCAATTTTTTCTCAATGGGGTTGTTTCGTTCAATCAAAAGTACTACTTTTAGTCACTGAAATAGATAGAATAAGAAAAAAAATATTGAGTCAGAAAAAACTTTTATTTTCTCAACAGTTGATTTTTTAAAACTTTTTTGAATGTCTGATTTTGGAAATAAGGCGTTATCTTTATGACGTTTTAAGTGATGTACTTTGCCACGCGACCCCATTGCCGCGCTAAATATTTACGGTTTGCTCTCAACCGCGTTTTCAGGTTATGATAACTTGCGTTGTTTTCTAATGGCATCAATGTGTGACATTTTATCACTTTTGATGCCAAAAAATTAATTTCAATCTGCGCACCGATTAAAATAGTTAAAAAATATTTAATTTTTTCAAATTATTTAAAAATGGTTAAAACCTTTGTTTTTAAACATCCTCTTTCAGTAAAAATACTTTGAAAATTTCGGAAACGACCCCATAACCGAAATGTCCCCTTTCATCCATTTATTTTGAGATTAGCAAGCAAAATTGGAATAAATAATTACTGTGGTATTGTGTGTCCGTATAAAAATTGTATATTTTCAGATATGCAGTAAACATGAGTAAGCGAAAAAATAAAAATGTTGGAAATAGTTAAATTCATACAAGTTTTCTCAAATATTCATTTATGAATATGTTCGAATTTCGACCTACTGGGCGAATTGTAATTAATTCAAGTAAGGCTTTTAAAGTAACTTTCAATGTTCGCTCTTTGCTTTGCTTTTGCGATAATTCGGGATTTGGGATGGTCGTTAAGTTTTGGCGTGTGTAATTTTTTTTTTTGGAATATTACTTTTTTGTCAAGCATGGGGAGGGATCTGAATTCATAAGAAAGATATAGAAGAAAGTTTCTGGATGGCCCCAACATACTTGTTTGTTTTGTAACATAATGCAAAGCTGGATGGACTGCAAGTTATTGCCTAAAATTCTCTAAATTGACCTAAATTTTTCTAATTGTCTCTGCTCGAGCATCCCCGAATGAAATTTTATAGAGGTGTAGAGATGCCTTTGAAACTAAACTATGCAAATTTTTAACTTCCGAGATCCAAATCCTGATTATCTATGATCTCCAAAATATAGTGCTCCAAGATGGCGAAACAGCTTAGTGAAAAGAATTGCCATGTTGTGGTCAAGATTACAGGAAATTTTATAAAACTGGAAGCATGTAATTTTGGGAGCTTTAAATACATTTGGTTGTTGATTCCTTCTAGTATTTAGGTGTGTTTGAGCTCATAAACTCGTGAAAAAGCGCTCTTTTATACTGAAATCATCATTTTTGAGACTGTTTATTTAAGTAAGATGATTGAATCACATGGTTTTCTGACATGAGTATAAAACTACATCACGTAGAGCATAATTACAGTTCTTGCTCAAATTTATTAATTCATGTGTTTTGGAGTAATTGACCTAAAACTGATTCTTTTTGTTTCAAATTATCAAATTTGAGACCGCGTAATTAAAAAAGTTGATTGGTTGCCATGGATTTTTAAGCTGGACCTTAAACTACATTACTCGGACTATCACTGCAGCTGTGTCCCAAAGTTGTTGACCCGTCGCGATTAATGTTATTGACCTTTAAACTTGGACTTAAAAAAAAATCATCGACTTTGAGACCGTTTAACTGCTAAAGCCAAGATAAACGAAAGTTATTTTATATTTTTCTTAGTAGTAAACTGTGGTGAGTAGTTAGTCATATATTTATTTCCGAGGATTGCTCACGGCTTTAGCAGATATCGGGGCCTAAACAAGGCAAAAAAACTAAAATAGTAGCAGTTTCAATTGACCTTTGCCCTCAAAGTCATGAGTGAGCCACCAAAATATTTATGCTAGCATGTACCTAGTATCAAGTAGTATCCTTATTTAAAAGAATTGGTTCGGTTCACTCATTGCTTTTGAAGAAAAGCAATCATATATTTAGCTCTTTTTTCTCACAACCCAAAACTTTGATCTCCACTCGAGGGCGAACAAGTCAAATTAGAGAGAATAGAAGCTTTACTTTATCTTATCACCATACTAGTAAAATATCCTGAAAGTTACAGGAAAACTGAAGGTGTCAGCTATTAGGTCCCCATTCACTTTGTCCTCCTTTAAAAAAAATTGACTCTTAAATTCTTCCCTATACATCCTTAAACTTTCTGAATCCATTAAAATAAACTGTAATATTATAAACAAGTTTATTTTTTAATAATTTTTACAAATGTATAACTTTATGTAGGTAACTATGTATGTTTCGTTTCCGATGGTCAAAATGATCCCCGCCGTATTTCTAGGTACACAAAGACTGCCATAATTCTAGTGTTAAAAAATCCAGAGCTCGATCTTTTTGTACCATTTTGTAAGGACGATTAGTATAAAAGAAAGATCAATTTGCTTTCAAAAAAATCCACAATTTATTCATTAGCTAAAAGATAGTTTTATGTGATTACTGCTGGTGGGTTCTTTAGAAAATGGGGCTTTAAGAGTAAGCGAACTCTATTTTTCAAATCAATTTGATACTGATTAGGGTTGAAGGGGTAGTGCTTGGTAAATATTTTTGATTGATAGCATAGTGCCCTGAAATGTCTGAAAAGCATTTAAATAAAATCACAAAATTATCAGTTCAATATTTTGTATAAAAGATACAAATGTAGCAACACATTTGAGACAAAATTTCCAATTCGGGTGTAGCGACTAATTTCTGACAATGAAAGTATTACGTATACTTGCATTCTTTTATTATTCAATCTTGAAAAAATTATATTTCACGGTTCCTTAATGAACATCGAGTTTAATAAGGTTAAATAATTCAACCCAATTAATGATCAGCACCTGGAGTTTATGGAAGATTATTGCTGATGGATTCATTCCTTTCCACATTCTATAGCGCCCTTTCCCCGGTCGTTTCCAGGGAAAAGTTCGATTTTCCTCTGCGCCTGTGAACAAAGCGAACAACCATTCTTCCGTGAAGAGGATTCTTCCTTTTCGCCTGTTACTAAAGGAAATGTGTCGGTTTATTCCTTTGAGGGTAGCGATTTTTTTTTCTGCCAGTATAAATGACGAAATATGCTGAGAAGATTTGACCAACAAATATTTTAAAAACTAAGAAAAATTGTTTAAAAAAAGTCCAGCGTCCAATGTTCATTTAAATTTTGACATCTTGAATTCAAATTATATTTTTCAAAATCACGAATTGCGATAGGACCCTGATCACTGGCTTTCTTGTTTCTACCAGGCTTGTTACTACTTTTCCAGGAAACGTGTACTCGCCGTATTATGACTGGCGATTTTCTATATTAGGTAGTACGAGAAACGTCATTAAAATAAAGAACGGTGATTAGGATGCGATAGATTTTACAGCCGATATCCAACCGTACATTTATCACAAAGATCATTTGCAGCTTATTACTGAATCTATATTTTTTTCTTATAACTCTTAAATAATTGAAATTAGTAATCCGGGAAATTTCGTATTTAGATGAAGTTTTGCTGTTTAAGTTCTTCTATACAGGACGAACAAATATAAGTTCTGTTTAAGTTCTTCTATACCTGACGAACAAATTAAAAAAAAAAAGGGCAGTCATGGGATTGCCGCCAGAAGTGAAAATTTAAACATACAAAAGAAATTTGGTATGTATGTACGTGCGCGCGTGCAAGTGCTTAATTTTCATTTAAAATCAATTGTAGTTTCAAAAATTAAAAGTTTTCTGAATTATAGATTCAAAGCATCAGCTTAAGTCTAGTTTTTACGTTTATCAGTAATGCGAGTATCAATTATATACATTTTGGTTGCTCTATTTCAGTTCGTTTATAAAGTAAATATTGATGCAAATATAATAAATACTAGAGAATAAATTCTTAATTTGCGTTATTCAGTTTTTCATGCATAAAAAAAATAAACAATACACATGCTAAACTCACCACGCAAGCAATTTACTGCATGAACCCTCTTTAGCTGACTTGCCGATATGCCGTGAGATTGACCAGTATGCTTAAAAATTCGAATTTTGAGGCATGATTTAAGTGAACAGATTTAAATTTAAGAAATATTGTGATTTAAATTTAAAAAGTCTATTTTTTTTTACTTTTTCAAATTTATATATATTATTCATATTCAATAACATGATTTTTTTACACCACGATCATCATCATTACTATTATTATTATATTTCAAAACTGATACTATAGTTTTATGGTAACCAAAACAGGAAATAAAAAACTTTGATTCGAATATGTTTAAATATCGTTTAAAGACTGCATCAACTGCACTTTTATGTCTCGTTGTGCTAAGATTTCAATCATTGGACATCGTTAAATTAAATTCTCCATTTAAAAATTCAATGATTGGTAGATTTTTACCATCTGCAAAGTTGAAATCCCCACTCAAAATCATTGGCAAATCATCAAAGCTCTTCCCAATTTTATCTTGAAGTAAAGCAAAAGCGTCTTTAGCATAAAATAAATAAATGTTCATACAGAAATTATCGTATTGCGCTTATCCAGTGAAAGTATAACCCGCAACTATAACAATTAGCTGTACATTTTCAGAGTTGCAACGGCAAACACAATGTCTCACCGATATCAGAAACATTGTTTTTTCTCATCTCAAAAAATATCCAGCGTCTCAAGAACTTTTCACATTAAAAATATCATATGAGGGTGAGGATCGAAATCACGATGGGCAGTTTGTACGATTCTTGAGACTGATGCGCTGCCGATCGTGACACTGAGCCTCGTAATCTTAAAGGAAAAAAATCGCATGTAAAGCAGCAGAGGGAAGCCGCGCATGGGCTGTATTCCAGGTGTTGGTAAGGTGACGGCTTTTCGGTGTCGTGAAATGGATGATATTTCTCCATCTCAAAAGTGCTACACACGCCTAAAGAAGTTTTCGCTTCAAAAAGTCTGTTTTTTAATGCAAACTCTACTCGAGTAAAACTTTGAAAAAATAAGAATAAAACCAAACCGCTAACGAATTGTACCTTTGACGACAAAAATTTGGCTGTCTAAATAAATGTTAAAACAACCGTTATCATGGTAATCTGAAAAATCTTGCTTTTTCCAAAAGGTGCTAAAACCTATTTTATTAATTTTAATGTTTTATATTCTTTGAATACTACAGATGGTAACATTTTTTTAAATCAATTTTGAACATCACATTAGTTAAGTGACGTTCCCCATTGTTCATACACTATCTAAGTCAATTTATTTTGTTTCTCAGGAGTTCGACTAACATAGCAGCACAAATGTTGGCCAATCTGACGTTAGTTCTGTACCTCAGAGCCAGACTGACGTAAGTTTAAAAATTTCTATTTCCGTCTATTAGTGCATTGTGTGTAGAAGCCTATTCCGCATCAAGCCATGTGAACGTAATTAAAAAAAAATCCTTTTCAATTTTTTACCAGGGTTAAAGCAGCGCGCGTACCATCCTATGCATGCGCCATAGAACAAGTTTTTCCTCTCTCTATAACAATTGCCATAATGTAACTTACATCCTTCTGACTATGAGGCACAGAATTTACCTTGGGATTTTTTCGAGTTCTTTGACGGTTGTCATGGAAATCAAAATGCTGCACAAAAATCGCAACGAGCAAAATCGGTGGAGTAAGTAGACTGGGTTGTCCAATTCGCCATCCCGTGAAGCAACGCATTGCAAGAAGTAATGATTCAAAACAGCCATTGGTGACTCTGGAGTTCGAGACATTATATATATATCTGCCCTGTTTAAACAAAAAGTCAAATTTATCAAATTGTTTGAAAAAATGAGACTTCTTAAGTGGAACCATGGAGGAAATCACCTAAACAAGGATACCCAAAAACAGGATCGCGGCGTAAGGTGCGACATCAAAGTTTTTGGGACATTTTTTTCCTCAGAGAAGTGTTCTTTATAAAAATTTATACCTACAATTTATATTATGTGTTTCTTATATCATGGTCCATCAGTTTAAATAATACATTATTAACACATGAAATTAATATTTTTATAAATTTACTCAACAAGAAGTAGACGCATAAACAATACTTTTTGACGCACTCCTTAAAATATTTATCTACACAGTGTCATTTCTCAATAAAAAATACCTCAGAGAGAGGACGAAGTCAGAGTAGTGTTTGTGATCTGAAAATTTTAAGCTTCCGTTTCCAAAAATTTTGGACTGACAGCACATTCTAAAAGTAAAAACTTATCTAAATAATAAATAATCCATTAAAAGGATTTTAATTAATGATTTCAATGATTTTTTATGCATATTTGAAAAGTTTTTACGGGGTGGAAGGGGGGGGGGGGTTAGCGTCCAAAAATTTCACATTGTCTTCAGAAAATTTTACTTGATTCCGTTGTAGAAAAGGTGAAGAAGTTTTGATTTCTTTTTAATTTAATGTGAATTTTTCTGGAGTTGGCACAATTCTGTACGATGGATACACATGACAGCGGAAAGAAGATTTACTTGGTTAAAAAATTTTAAGCCTATGCAAAAAAAAAAAAAAAAAAAATCAAACATGCAAACGTATATTACGGTATAAAAGAATGTCACTACCGGCCTCGTTCTTTCATACATAAAGAAAGAACTGTAAAGAAAAAAAAAATATTTTATGAGAAAATTCGCATTAATTTTTTTTTTTTTTAAATTTTTGGCAGTAAACTTGTAAATAAAAAAAAAGTTAAAACATTTTCTTTTCTTTTTCATGAGAAAGTTTGAAAAGAATATTTTTTTAAAGACATTTTCTATTTCATTATGAAATACATTTTTGACCAAATGAATGAATAAATAAAAGAAAGAATCATTAAATAACGAAACAATAAAGGAACAAAGTTATAAATATATGTATGATGAAAAAACCATTAGTGAATAAAGGGCGAATAAGTAGAAAAATAAGTGAATGAATGAAAAAATATTAATGAGTTAATAAACGAGGAATGTAAATGATCTAACTAATGAATAAATACATGAGTAATATAATAAATGAATTAATAAGTAAACGATATGAGCTACTACCCCATCTACTTTACTCCTAGTGTACCTGGCAAATTGTAATAATCATTTAAAAATAAGATATGCTTAACAGAAAAGTACTGCACTAGAAACCAATTGTGTAAATATCTTGCGGAAAATTAATTTTAAAGTTGCTTAATTGATTTCAAAAGTAGCTACCGTCCGCTAAACAATGAAGGCAACTTTTATTCCAATTTGTTATAAAACAGTGTGACAAATGTATTTAAAAGTAAAATTTCTTATAGAATATCTTCTTTGAGTTATTTTGCTTCTAGAAAAATAACATTATTATTATTATTATTATTTTTTTTTTTTTTTTGAAATCCTGCTTTTTGTGATTTAAAATGTTAATTGCAACAACTGAATCATTTTCGTACCACAAAAATTATTTTCGATAAACCACAAAATTTTACAGAAAGTGAATCAAATTTTAGAAAAAGAACGTGCATTTTTTGTCTTAATCATAAGAGCAACTTACTTTTTGACTGAATTTAACTTTATTTTTGAGAATAGATAATTCAAAACGGCTTAAAAACTATATAAATAGTTCAAAAATAATGCTGAATAGGGATTGCTGCAACTTGAAAGTAATAATAATATTACAGTCGGACCCCAATTTTACGAATTCATCGGAACCGAAACATATACGTTTAATCGGGGTTATTCGTAATATCGGGGTGTGTGAAAAAAATTGCACTTTATCTATAAGCTCTAATAAGCAATTGCGCATAAATAGCTGAAAGAAGAAAGTGTACACTTTTTGTTTAGCATTCCACGAATTAATACACACTAGTTAATTGGAAATTTTAAAGTACTGAGTAATAAATTTTAACAATTTCTTTGATACTTCACTGGAAATAATTCTCTTTCGACTTTATAGAGAGAAGGAAATACTGTGTCATTTACAGCCTGCTGCATGAGATATGTTTTTACAGTTTCTGCGCCATGTAAAGCATTTGAAAAATCAAGTTTTATTGGGAGTTTCATTATTCGCTTCTGCATCGGAATCACTACTCATTGGCTGCCTCCTCGCCCGTCAAAAATTTCAGATTCTAATAAAAGTATTTTTTTGCTTAGAACAATATGGATATGTCATTCGGAACACAATTCAATTTTTCCCAACTCAAATTGACAAAAAAAATTTTTTTTTTTTTGGCTGTTGAAATGATTCGTTAAAATAGAGGTTTTTGGATCATTCTATAGTGACTAACGTAACATTCGCAGCTGATTTTCAAACACTTTTTACTTACACCGGGAGTAAAAATAAATGTGTTTTGATCTAATATGCAGATTTAAAATGTACAAGGTGACTGTTTTTCATTTCTACCAAGAATTTGAAGCAGAAAAAAAAAAAAAAAAAAGCGCTGGTAGATGTTTTTTCACAAAAAAAAAAAAGATATTGTGATTAACGTAACATTTTTGCAACCCTGAGAAACAATGCTTATGTTACGAGGCAAATTTTTCGGAAACTTACGTAGGCATTTAAAATTTGCCGATATATTTGTAAGAGGTAAACAATCTATTTTTAAAAATGTACTACAGATTTATTGCAGATGAATCTTTTTTGGCCCTTAATGGTACTTTTACAAAAAACTGTGACTAACGTAACGAGACTAACGTAACCATCGAATAACAAGCAATGAATGCATATAAAAAACTTTTTACAATTAATTTCTTGCTCTTATATTACTTTTACACTTTTTAGGAACCTTCTTTGTATTGTTGTTCGTTCTTTACTTTTTTTATATTTTTGTAGTGTAAGAAATTGAATGGAAGGATTCAGTTCAATTAACTCAATTTGAATGTGAGAAAAAAATAAACAAATAAAAAAAAATACTTTTACAAACTGAATAACATCATTCTTGGGCTAATTAAATTCTAAATATCTCTCTTTTAAAAAATTAACTTTATACAAGTTGATAGTTTAACCGAATTCTAGTATTCTGCTGATATACTAGTTATCGTTAGAACAAACTCCGTAGTACTTTTCAATGGCATATTATATTTAAGGTTTACTGAGTCATCGAACGAATAGTGTTGTGCATCCTTTTGAATTAAAATGTAATATTGAAAAAAAATTTGAACGTTTTTGCAGAATGCATTTTAATTCTAGATATCACCGTAAATGTTTGAATTTCTAAATGATCATTCTTGCATTTTCTAAAATATATGGCAGCAGCGCTTATTGTCACCATATCATGTAACATCTTCTAATGTTTTCCAACGAGCAGCCATTACTCCATTTTAATAATAGGTATCGATATGTTTTCTAAAAAATAGAGACGTTCTCCTTTGTTAAGACTGTATTTCTATTATCTTAATTCTTAAGCTTGGATTCTTGTGTTGAATGCACGTTCAGCAGAGTATTCATTTTGCTTTACTCACCTTTTTTTCTTTTAATAATTCTTCAAATTGGAAGTATCTTTATAAAGACCTTTAAAAAAGTATTTTTCTAAGTAAATAGAAGGTCTACAATGTAATATTACTGGTATTTTTCCCTTTATATTTTTAATCAATATAAAATACCTACATATTCAAAATTGTTCATGAAAATGTACATTAAATTAAATAAGTTTTAAATATTAGCAGTCATTTTTAAAATGTCACGTTAGTCACATGCAAACTGTTACGTTAGTCACAGTTCAAATGTTACGTTAGTCACACTAATTATTTTATATCTACAGATACAAAAATAAATATTTTGCACTTTTTAAGTAGATATGACACAGATGTTAGAAAATAAAAAGTGCTATTTGGTTCAATCATCTGGTTTAGTTTTTAGCCTACTTTCTAGGACTCGACCGATGCATCGGCCTGGCCGATGCATCGGCGCCGATGGTTCAACAATTTAGCCATCGGCATCGGCATCGGCGGCCGATGCTAACTTGCGGGAAACATCGGCCCATCGGCCTTAAAAAACATCGAAAAGCCGATGGAATTGGCCGATGTTTTTGAAAAAAAAAAGGACCTTTGCTGTTTTACTTTTTAATACAAAGTAAATGGAGTTGTTGTTTTCATATAAAATTATTTACTTAAATTTCAGTATGAATTTCTATTTTTAGTCATCCCTAGAAGAGTTTTTAATACTACATTCAGGTACCAAACAAGTTAATTATTGCGTTGTTTCTTGCAGCAGGATGTACGTATGTATCTGTCATAAGTCATAACTCAAAAATGATAATCTGTAGAAGGTTAAAGTTTCGTATGTGGGTTCTGCGGACGTTCCAGTTGTGCACTTCCCTTTTTGTTTTCGATCGGGTGTTCTGAAAAGCCTGTTTACTCATTTTTTGTGGCTATTAATTACTTATTTCAATGCAAAACAAATATAGCGTCTCAGACTGACGATCATTTGGTGATATATTGCCGAATTGGAGACTATGGAAACAAATATGAGATGGCGAAACCGATTTTTGTGTCATTTTATTAGATTCCCGTTGAACCGACGGTAATTTTTAATTTTTTCGATATTTGTAATATGAATCACAGTAATGCAGTCTTTTCTGTATCGCTTCGGCGGAGTTACAAGTTTAGAGCCCGTCGAAATACATTTTGGGGATCACAGAAGTTGTAAAACATTTATCATTCGCATTTTTGTAACTCATTCGGTGGCCCTATGGTTATGGGGCCTCTCGCGCAATTGCAACATTTGCTATATTTT
Organism: Uloborus diversus; assembly: GCF_026930045.1. Lineage (NCBI taxonomy): Eukaryota > Metazoa > Arthropoda > Arachnida > Araneae > Uloboridae > Uloborus > Uloborus diversus. The sequence goes on from NC_072736.1 coordinate 51,002,704, forward strand.
AAATCCGCCATTACACGTCAAAACAAACTCGGGTGCAAGTTTTGAAAGGGTTTTCTGCTCAATGTTTATGATTATTTTGAACTCTATTTTTACGACTATTTTTTGAATTTCCGAGAACACTTGCGTGCCCCTCCTCCCACTCCCTCAATTTCTGAAATTAAACTCTAGTTGTATTTCTGAGTTGTTTAAAACTAATACCATTCATAAAATTGGAGATTTTTTTTTTCAAACTTTATCTATTGTTTAGAAAGAATTTAGGGCATTAATGTAAGACATTCATTAAAGACGTTTTGAATGGTGACATAATTCGGAACTCAAAGGGACTTTTGATTTTTTTTTTCCGGAAGTGCTGAAGTAAATTCAAAAACTCTTCCGAGGCGGGTGGTAGCTGTTCTGTACTAAAAAAATGAGGCAGAGGTTGGGGCCGAAGTGTGATTTACTCCAAAATCAGAGGGTGACCCCCCTAACACTACCTCGTCGTTTCAAGCATTTCTTAAATATTTAGCGATTATTTATTTTGGTCAAGAAATGTCATTTTGCGTATTTATCATACTTGTTTCACCTATATTTCGTAAATTGCCATCTTTTTTGCATCATTAATAGCGATTGATTTTTTTTCTGTTGTAAGTAACTATTTTTATGTATTTATATAAAATCAATGAATACGTTATTTTCGTTTTTTAAAGAAAAGTTTCAAGGGTTTTCTATTATGCAATTTTTCAAATTTCAGAAAATTATTGTCAAATTGAAAAATTTAATTTGAACTTGTTTGTAAAGCTTCATAAAAGATTAAACAATCAAATTGTTCAATACTATGTGTGCAAACATCAGATCAAGTAGTATATGTATTCAGTTATTAACTTGATGTAAATATTGAGTTTGTTTATTTATTTTACCTGCGTTTTAAGAACCTTGCTCTTTTCATGGCTATTTTTTTTCAGCAAAATGTATGTCACTGTTATAGCTTTTATGAAAAATGCAAACTTTTCTATTCATAAATTTTAAATAAGTATAAAAATATTACTATTTTGATTTAATATTGTAATTTATCTGTTACCTTTTTTGTTTAATTTGATGACTAAAAAATGTCTGCGTGCAATCTTTCCACTTTAATTGCGTAATTTGTTGACGGTTTCATAGTTCTATTCTTAATTTTTTTTTTTGAATGATTAAACAACGTAATTTAATTTTTTTAACTATGTTTAGTGTACCTAAATCCATACATTATTACAACATTACTGAAATCTTAGTTATATGCTCAATTAAAAAAAAACAAACAAATCAATTGGTTATTAAACAGTCTCTTTGTTTTTCTTCCTTCTTTTTTTGGCTATTGTTCTTTCTCTTTCATCATACAGCAGTCAAAAAAGGAGAAGCATAACTACACCCTATACAGATTGTACGTAGTACGAAGCAAAAGTTCGTGGACTAGCTGTATAAAATCTTACCCAGAATAGTTCACATTACCGAAGCACATCCACCTTCAAAAGGGACTATGTACTTCTGCCAGTGTTCATATAACTTTTGGAAACACTCATGGAAGCCATTTTTCGCTACCTTCTATGATGCAGCTTCATCTTCTCCTGACGTTAAAAAGCGACGTCTATGCAAATGTTTTTTTGTTGGGAACAGGTAAAAGTCACACGGAGCTAAGTCCGACGAAACGTTAGGTTATTTGTTTCTCATATCAGAGTATTCACCAATCGAACCGTGCAACATGAAAGTCGCCTTCTTCCCCACGATGAAGTTAAAGCAGCAGCGCAAGAGGCCTTACAGGAATTTGCGAAAAACGTCTTCCAGGAGTGCTTCTAAAAGCTATACGAACGTTGGCAGAAGTGCATAATCGTTCAAGGTGACTATTTTGTAGATAGATATATGCTTCGGTAATGTGAACTATTCAGGGTAAGGTTTTATACAACTTGACCTCGAACTTTTAGATCATACTACGTAGGTATGAGCTTTCAATTTACTATTTTTTGAGTGACGCAAGTTTACGCGCATGAAGACATCACAAGAGAATTTGCGATAATTAACTGAGGAGGCGTTCAAAATGGATATTTGGTTATCTATATGTTCTTAGGTACATACGTATGTACAGATGTGCCGAAAAAACTTGTGAAGTATAAATTTGGTGATAGTAAAATAGAAATTTAGGTCGAAATCTGATTTTTTTTTTTTTTGTGATTACAATTCTTTATTCGTAGAAAGGAATTAAAGTGAAATGAATCAATGATCCTTTAAATCCTTGACAATCTTATCAATTTATTTGTTTGATTTTTTTTTTTTTTTTTTTTTTTTTTGCCATCGGCCAACGGCATCGGCCATCGACCATCGGCAATCGGCCATTTGGAGGAAAACAATCGGCCATCGGCCATCGGCCATCTTTGAACAATCGGCCAACAATCGGCATCGGCCCATCGGCCAAAAAATGCCATCGGTCGAGCCCTACTACTTTCCCAGTAAAAGTCAGAAAAAAAAAGAAAAAAGCATGAAAGAAGGCTAATGCATCTTAAAAATGTCGCGAAAAACAAAAAAAAGTCAAAAATAAATAAAATAATTAAATAAATATCGAAAAATTAAAAATTGGAAAGTAGGGTATTGATATGGGAAAAAATGTCTGTCGGTCTGTCGATCTGCCTGTCTGTCCCACCTAATAACTTTTGAATGAATAGTCCGATTCAAACAAACTTTTTTTGTTCGAAAGATCTCAGCGAGGACACTTCATTCCCATATTTCACTTTTTGATTTGAACTATATTTTGTTCAATTTTGAACAGTTCAAAAAAACTTAACATTAGCGCCTACGGGAAAAATCAAGGTAATTCCGAACTGAGGGGTGAATTTGCTTCAAACAGACTTTGTAGGAAAAAGCTTTTGATGAAAAACTTGTATATAAAATATCTTTTTGGATTTGAACAATTTTCCGTTCAATTTTGAACAGTTTATATCCTTTAACATTAGCGCCTACGGGGAAACTGAAAGTCAATGTAGATTTCGTACTTAAAGGCGGATTTATTTCAAACAAATTTTGTTGGAAATAGCTCTTGACGCCAAACTCCAGACTCAGACTCCAAGAATTTAAGGGCACCTGACTCCGAATCTGACTCCTGTGCCCGACAATTAATTGGACTCCGACTTCGACTCTGATTTCGTAGCTTTGGCAAAAATTTATACACGGAGGACAAATGACTGACTTCGATTCTTGGATATTCGTCTCCGACTCCTTTATCCCAAAATGAGATTGACTCCGACTCCGCAGCTATGGTTTTTACTGTGAAATAATTATTGTTGATATGATTTGTTTTTATTTTCACGCTAAAGTTTCAATTTAGGTATTCAGTTTTCGGCGAATAAACTCGAAGTCATTTATGCTTGTTCATAAAGATGTGCGCAGATGATTTTTTTAATTTTTTTTATTTATTTATTTATTTTTTTTGACAATGAAAAGTATTTCTTTAAGTTGACATTTTATTGTTTTTATTTATTTCGGTAAGTGCATAATTCATTTAAAAAATTATTTTTGGCAACAGGGGAAAAAGATTTTTTTTTTTTTTGATATGATGTATTTATTTTAATAAGCTCATTGATTTTAATTATTCTTTTTTTCGTTTTGAAAGCTGTTAAAGATTTTTTTTAATGGAAAAAAGTGTATTAGCTGCTTTGTTTAAAAAGTGCCTCTATTTTAATTATTTATTAATTAATTTATTATTTTTTTACGCATCTATTTTTTTAGATGAGTGAGGCATATTTTATTCCTAGAAATTAGCTTAAAATATTGAAAAAATATGTTTGAAACAATTTGCGATTTTAGCTATTTTTGAGAATATTGATCAGGTACTAGAAAGTAGTATTGGTATACGGGAAAGTAGGCTCGTATAGTTCTAGACGGAACTTCTTGTTAAGCAGAAAATAGTTTATTTTCGTGACTAACGTAACATAAATATTTTCAGTGAAATAACCAAACTAATTAAAATACTTATCTTAAAATGTATGCAAAAAGAACAGTCAATTTTATTGAACCAACATCAAATCATTTAGAATAAACATAGTTCTTTTAAAAATTTGAAAGAATTTTTACATTTCACAAGAAAACGTGGATGCATGTGTTTTGCACATGGCTAAGCCTTTTCTACAACCTCGCACGTTTAGAGCCAGAAGAAAAACACCGAATGAAATTTTTGCAAACTGTTACTGGATTTACGTACTAGAAAGTATGCTGAATGAAATGATAGGTCACAATTAAGGCTTTGTGGTAAAAACTTTTCTGAGGTTGAGGTTGACATTTCTATGGAATGACCCTTTTACCTTCATTTTGCTCGGGAAAAAAGAAAAATTCGCTAAATCACGAAATTTGTTAAATAGAGGTTCATTAAATCGGGGTCCGACTGTAACAGTAAAAACTAAAATGCTCTAAAAGTAAATTTAGTGTTTTAAGCCATGCTGTGTAGAAGCGTAAATTTAGTCTGCAGCACAGAAATGTAAATTTAGTGTTTTAAGTAATATATGCAGCACATAAACGTAAATTCAGTGTTTTAGGCCATATATGCAGGGCAGAAACGTAAATTTAGTGTTTTTAGTTAAGCTGCAGAGAAACGTAAATGAAAATTTTACTATTTTCGCAAATTTTTAACTGTTTTGGATTTATCTAAGGTGTTTAAAAGAGAAAATATAGGTGGAAAGAAAAACAAGAATAAAAAGAAACTACTGAAGCAAATAACGCCTCGCAGAAAGCCTTCTTCTTTTAGATAAATAAGAAGGGGAAAAAGTCATTTCTAAGCTTAGTGAAAAAATAAGAAATGTAATTGAAATCTTCGATACGGTCATTACTGGAGAGCGAATATTTTTGGGCTTGAACTTCCTCACATATTCTTCAAATGCTCTCTGTTTTAAAGTTAAAGTTGAAGTCCAAAAAGCGATATAAAGTGGCAAGAATTTATCAACTGAAAAGTTTTAGATGGCAATATTTCGTGGAAGTTGAGGATTTTGAAAATGCTTTAAGTGAAGGAAGAAAAATTTCTTCTGGATTTTTTTAGGAGTTTCATGAAACTGCAAATAAATTTTTTACTCTATATGTAAATTGAATTCATCTGAGTGTTTGCTTAAATATCGTAATGTGATTTTATGGAATTATGTTTTGGCAATAGACAAGACAAACAAAATAGTGGAGAAAATTGTGATAAAAATTTGACACACGTCAGAGAACTAATAAGGAAGGGAAAAAACCTGTTAGAGCTGAACAAGCTCTTTGTAGCATGCGACTTGGTTAAGCGATTAATTCGTGAGGATCTACATAGTTTAGTTTAGCTTCAGTTTTGTAATAAATATACATTTTAGCTGCATGTATAAGATTAAGGATTTTACGTTACACAATAAATCTGACGGAAAGCTGTATCAAAAAATATGGAAGACACAAGTTGCATTTTGTGATGAATTTTTTATTCTGACAATCTTACATCAAATCAGTTGATAGTTGCAAAGAATATTATACTCAAAAAGCCTAATTCCTAAAGCAACTGAATTTATGTGGTGTTCGTAGAATGAAGTGAGCGTCCAAAAATGATTTAACATTTTTCCTATCTATATCTATACTAATAATATAAAGCTGTAGAGTTTGTTTGTTTGAACGCACTAATCTCAAGAGCTACGGGTTCGAGTTGAAAAATTCTTTTTGCCTTGAAGAGTTCATCTTTTGAGCTTGGCTATAGGCAATATAACATCAAGCTATGACTAATAGAAGTGAAGCAGCAATAAATTGAAATGAAATTTAAAAAAAAATCATGATACATTTTTTTTCGTTGCATTAATGGCTTAAACTTTTGTTGCCTGACTAGCTCAGTCGGTGAACCACTGAACCAGAAACCCTAGGGCCCTAGGGTCTCAGGTTAGAACCCGGCTGCGGGAGAAAGGATTTTCAGCAGTCATTAACCGGTTCATTTAAAAACTAATTAGTTACTAAATCAAGGGTTTTCAATTATTTTTTATTGAATTTTTATTTGGATCTCTTCTTATTTAACGGAAAACGTCGATGTGGATAAGGATGTGCAATATATATATATATATATATATATATATATATATATATATATATATATATATATATATATATATATATATATATATTATAGCTTGATGTACTTAAAATAGTTTTAATTATATTGATACATTGTTGTTTTATTAACGCGGGTAAAATTGCGGGGCACAGCTAAAAATGAAAAGGAAAGTATAAATTGTTTCTCAATATTGTTACCGACCCAGGCAACGTTGGGTATGTTTGCTAGTTGAGATAAAAAATATTAAAAAACATAAAAGAATAGATAAATATGACATTCAAACAACTTTAAAGCAAACATGCAATGCAACAACAGCCCGGTTGTGCCATCCAGAGACTGCAAATTTTGTCCTTGTTTGGACTCATCAGTCTGGAATAAACAGTAACCGAACTGGAGGCAGATATCATCTCATTTACAGCCTGGTTTCTCAAGGCAACAGTTGCAAAATTCCAAATTTTTTTTTTCTTCCCCAAGTTTTATTTTTATTTATTTATTTATTTACTAGCAGTACCCGCACGACTTTGCCCGTAGTAGAAAATTGAAAGGTTATTTGGTTCACCTGTATATTTTCAAATAATGGATGATGAATTTCTTGATAATATGGCTATCTTAATTTGTTCGTCCATGTTATAATAATTTTCTTGTTCATGTTATGGTAATTTATTCGTACATGTTATGGTAATTCGCTCGATGCAGAGGAATTAAATCAACCAATAGTGGTAAAAATAAAACCATAGAAAAAGAGCAAAGTCGAATTTTCGAAAAATCGTTTTGAGTTGCACACTCCCTAGCTACAATCTAATTTTGTGCTAAATTTCACGAAAATCTGCCGAACGGTTTAGGCGCTATGCGCGTCACAAATATCCAGACAGAGAGACTTTCACTTTTTTTTTTTTTTTGGATACATAATTTAGTACGGCAACTGTTGTACCATACATCAGGTCTTAATTGCATTCTTCCAATTAAAAACTGAGAGCAAGTGTTATGGCATCAAAACTTAATTCAAAGTCAGACCAACACAGTTACTAAGTAAATAGCTATTGCACATGACGGAAAATATCTTTTTCACAATGTCTGAAGATTGTTTCAAGGGTTAACACAGAGCAAGTTGTGCTACGAAAGTTTTTGAGGGGGATTTTTAAAATTTTATTTACTTAAATTCATTCATTGGTTTATTTTTATAATTTAAATTATTTATTTTCTTTTACTCTGTTTATATTTTATATAATAATAATTAAAAATAAATAAAACATATTTAAAAAAAATAAAAAATGATGGTAACAAATAAAGGGAACGAAGGTTGAGAATTTTTTGATGGGAAGGGGGAGTTGGCGTCATTGAACTTGGGGGGGGGGAGGGGGATGGGCACCCATGATTTGATTTACATCGAAAAAGGGGTTCTTCAAAACCTCGAAATGCGTGTCCGCTGCTTTCTGCATATTTGGGCGATTAAACGTCGTGATAATTCCTTTCACTTTAAGGATTGGGTTACTCCAGCACTTTGGGTATCTGAATTCAGCATTTAAAAACATAACTAGAAAAACTCTCGTCTTTCTTCCAAAAAATTAGTTTTATTTAATCTGCGTTGGATTTGATTTGTCTTTGAAAAACAGGTTTTCAGAACTTTATCAATATCACAATACTGTCTTCACGATAAGTAAAATACTTGACAACTGAGCATTTTGTTAAAACTATCTAGACAAGTGAGGCACATTTGATCACCAAATTTATAGGGAAAAGTGTATTTAACGAAACTAAGATTCCTTTTTTAAACATCACATTTCAAAACATTTAGTCAGCGTGTTAAATTCTAAGAGCATTAAAGCGCTTACATGTATATGCAAATCAGGCATTAACTTTTGCACGTGAGGTCACATTCAATTTATCTGTTTATTTAGTTTTAATGCTTTGGGAAACGAAATTATAAAGCAAACAAATTTATTTAACAGTTGCAATGTGTTTATGTCAAAGAAATTTGCGTTGGAGCTGCTAGTGAAATAATATTCAAACAAAAAACAAGTAACTAAAATAAAAATTTAAAACAAAAAACCGACAGAGTTGCAAAGAAGAATCAAGAGGGTAAATTGAAAATCCTTTTTAAAGCTTTATACAATTAAAAATCAATTACAACTATTTCTTTTGTTGACAAATAGAAACTGGCAGCAGATAAAAATTTTCAATCATTGCGTTTAATTTCCTTGTCGGCCAACAATCAGTTCGGTAACCAATAGCGTGAATAAAGGCTTAGCCATACTTAAAACCTGCTTTAAAAAGCGTTATAATTCGAATTCTATATAACATGGAAGTTTTAAACTCATTCCACTAGACGCAGAAAAAATTACTTTTTATTTTGGTACTAAATTTTTAAATATGTTTTTACTGCTAAAATCGTGAAAACAATTTTAGAAGTTTTTAATTAATATCTTTGTTAATTAATAACATCCAAAGACGCAACCTAGCTAAGAACACTCTCGACCAACTCGCCTTTTGAAGAAAAAAAGGTTTTCAAAAGCGGTTCATCCGTTTAGGTGCTACAGCTCAACAGTGAGATACGCAGACACACATATACATAGATACACATACACGTCAAACTTATAGCCCTTTCCTTTGCGTGTCGGGGGTTAAATATTGAATCTTAAATTTACAGTTAACTCAAATTTTATTGAGGAAGACTAGCTGCGTCGCCCAGCTTTGCACGGTCTACCTTGAAAATAAAAGTTATGTCAAGTGACGCGTGTTCAAGAATCAAGCTTGGAAAAAAAAATCTATAAAATTTTGGGGCAGACCCCGGAAAAATAACCAAAAGGAAATACTTTAAATCTTCCGATTACGGGAAATGCCTCAAAAGAAATCCAGAATTTTATTTGTTCATATTCGAGAAAAAAAAATGGCGACAGATTTTTTTTCGCAATGACTTTTTTCTCGCTACAAATTTTAATAAAAGCATTGTTGCGGAAAGTTGAGCTGAAACACTGAATTTAAATGAAGGAAAACCTTCGAGAAGTAGGTATTTTATGTCGAAATCTAAGTAGGGTAGACGGGGCACATTTACGTAGTGCCCTTTTTACAAAACGAAGTATAACTGGAGAGCCAACAGTCATAACAAATTGATGCTGCTCCCTAGCAAATATTCTCAAAATTTTTGAGCTCCAGTCGAGCTTCGGTCTAGCTTGCGGAAAGGAAAATCTGTTTCTTACCAAGCTGAGTAAATTTTGTGTAGAACGTTTTAAAGTTTATTGTGATAAATAATACTTCGTTAAGAAAGCATAAATATATAAAAATTTGCAGAATATTAACCTATTTTGAGAATTGTATTTGTATGAACTGAAATATTATTAATTTTTTCGCACGTTAGAAAAAAAATAAATGCAAACTTGACGTCGGAGCAATTTTACGCACGTTCCTACCGTGTCTTAATTAAGTGTGAAACTGATGCTTTTTTGCTTCAAACTGTCTCAATCCTTTTTAGTATTTTCAAGCTATTTAGTTTTGAAAATCACCATTTCATTTTTAATTAAGTTACAAATTCGAATCTTATAGCTGACAATCATATAGTGTTGCTTTCCTGCTCCTTCTGCTATAACTTTATACACTAATCAGTCTGTAATATAATTGCTTTATTTTAACGAGGGTAGGACATTATGTTCAAGTCCAAATAAATATGCGTAAACGTGCCCCATGTCCGGGGCAAGTTTACGTAATCAACTTGAGCTCAAAATTAATTTTTTTCATGGTTATAAACACAAACTGAGTAACAACTAAATATACCAATTTTGACTCCATTAACTACTTTATAAAACCGCAATGTCCAAAATTTCCAAAGTTAAGACAGAAAAATTAGAAAACTCATTGAAAAAAATCCTCGTAAACTTGCCCCGGTCTACCCTATCATAATTAATAGCTTTTAGTTAATGTCTCCGCTAATTATTATCGGAGGATTATGTTAAATTGCCAAACATAAAGGCGGGAAAAATATGAATCTATCGATACCTGGTTCGACTGTCAGTTCATTTTCCTTCGGCGGAAGCAACTCCAACATACATAGATACATACGCTCAGTTTTTAATTATATAAGATGCGTGATACGCAAAGAAAAAAAAATGAGTGAGTTTGACTCATTTGTATAAGCAAGAAGTTACGCTTCATAAATTCATAATGCTTTAGTGACTTTTCAGTCATTTCTTGTACTTTAATTAAAAAACCAAACTACTTAAAATTTTATTGATTTCGTGTACTTTTTTCACTAAATTTTAGCCTTTTCAACGCTTTTACATACTTTCAGATTGAAAGAACTTAATTATTTTTGATGTATTCTGGTAATAGAAATTTGCATAGTAATACAAGAGTGGAGCAAAAAGAGTGGCGAGATTTCAAACGTTTACATTTCTAAGAGTAAAAATGGTTCAAAAACAAACTTTTTTATAAATACATAAGTCAATCTAAACATTATCCACTTGCCCAACTCCTGACATAGAAACGATGTCCCAACTGTACTCAAATTCCTACTATATATATTGCTGTATGTATGCAGTCACATAAGCAATTGCTGCAGTGATCCAACTTTTCCTTTCGTCAAGATTAGCCAGTCAATGTGTACAAATATAATATATTTTACATCCCTCCCGGAATAAATCACACAGTGTTAGATCTGGTGAGCAAGGGCGTAAAGTGCTAAATCACCTCTCCTTTGATTGCCATTTTGACTAAAAAATAAATAACGAGTCACGCAGAGACATCTAGTGGTAGGTAATTTAAACTTTTAAAACTCGCTTTTTCATTCGCTTCTCCACCAAAGATCTGTATAGGTCCAAAATTCCCAATCGGTAGTCTTACGAAAACTCCATCATTACTCTTGAATCGCTATGTATTTGAATAGAATACGCAAACCGAAAAAGCATTCAGTATAAAGGTAACCAATGAAGTGTATCAATCTTATATACTCAAGGTTTCTCGAATTTACCCAGACCGGTCAAAATACAACGAAGTGATTTCCCCAATTGCGACTTTAAGAACTAGCTCGGTAGCTCCCACTGCTTATTTACCACCCACAAGTCACTGACGATATACAAATCAAGCCAAATATCCGTAGTAGTATTAGGTGAAAGGTGGGTTATTAGTGTGACCGATGTCTCAACGCTTAGAGGCCGCACTATCACAGCCCTACGATTACAAGGTCCCCTCTAGTGAGCTCAGGATATCTTTATATGCTCTCGCTACTTAGTTTAAATTGAATCAATGAGAGAAATTGGCAATCAAGGAAACTGGCTTAACACTTGACCATCATAACTTTGTGAAGCTCGTTAAAGATTTTCGATTTCGAAAAGCTGACACTAAGTATGGATGTAATTTTTTGTGCCTAATTTGATGAGATGCATGAAGTTTCGTCAATTAATGACGTCAGCTTTACTTATATTCCATTTCTTCACTTCTGATTTACGCTGAACTTTTGCCTTCATTGAGCCAATAGATGTGTAACTTTGAAAAGTTCTTGTTAACACAGGTAAAAAGTTACTTTGCATTTAGTTTTACGTATTTATTTGTATATTGGCATTTTTATTCTTACTTCAACTATAAAAACATATAAATCCTCACCAATATAATCTTGCTCTTCATCTTCATCCTCATTTTAGGCGAGCACCCGGGCTTGCTTATCAAAACGGGAAAGGAGTTGCTTAAAACTATTGCTACTAATTATTACAAATCAAGGATATGTTCCAAATCAAAGAAATAACTTTAAAAAATGAAAACAGTGCTTTAAGTGAAGTCCATTTTTTGTTGTTTATACACAGAAAATAAATGAAATATTAGTAAAAGTCATTGCTTTAAACACAAATATGAAAACTACCTTTTCCTACCACCTCCAGAACGAAAAATGCCCACCTGGAATTTTTTGCAAAACAATATCTTCCATGAATTCACTTTAAATAACCTTCATACATATCAACTCATTTTATCCAGTATTGCTAGGCGATGAACGGAATCAATTATATATTTGGCTGTAAATCGTCTGAAAAAACTTCCCACTATAAATGGTTGATTCAATTTCTTATGCACGGGACAATAAAGAAAAGTGAAGTTGAGTTGTTTTCAAGGGGGCTCTGGTGATTGAGCGATAGATCATTAGTGTGGGGACTTGGAAAGAAGATCATTACTAGTTTCAACTTATTTAACTTTCCCCTCATTTAACTTTTCTTTTCTTCCCGGTTTTGAGCGCGAACTCATTAGTTAGGAACGGTAAGAAATGTAAAATTACTCGTTTATAAAAAAAATCCTTTTTTTGCTTCTGGATAAGAAACTCTTATGTGCATGTAACTTAAGCTACCATTTATTCAAAGATATCTAACTCTTTTCTAAGTTTTTAGCAGAAAAATAAATATTATTTATTTTTTCAGAGAGTTTTTAGAAAACTTATCTGAATGGCAGCATTATTTAATAGTATACTTAGTTGTGTTTAACGTGTAAAATGATTAGCATTGTGTTTTATCTTCATTTAAGCTTCGTATGTGCTATATAAATAAATAAGTCCCTAAGCCTAATCTTGGAATAAACCAAAAGTGTGCGTTTACTTAATAGTAAAATGACAATTTAAAAGGGAAATACATATTAAAAAAAAAAAAATACAAAATAGTTTTTAATTACAAATATTGGATTCGTTAAAATCAACATTTATGTTCTACTAGTGGTTCCGGCACGGCTTTGTCCGTGGTAGAAAATTAATAGGTCATTTGATTCGCCTATATATTTACAAATAATGGATGGTGAATTTCTCGCCAATTTGCTCGCCCATGTTACGGTCCGGATAGTTTGGTGATATACTCGTCCACGTTGTGATAATTTGCTCGGTAAAATGTTCTTAAAATTAGAATAGAAAAAGAACAGAATCGAATTTTCGAAAAATCGCTTCGAGGTGCACACCCCCATGCTACAAACTGATTTTGTCCCACATTTCTTGAAAATCACCCGAATGGTTTAGGGGCTTTGTAGCAAATTTTAGAGGTTTCAGGGTTCATCCATTCATTTTTAGCATTTAAATACTATTTACCTGTTAGTGTTCGAAATGTCGTGTAGATAGTTTTTCGTCAAATTAAGTGCCGAAAATAATTCGCCTAAAATGATGCTAACATGGCGATAGTTCTTACATTTCTCACCAATTCCACGTAAAAAAGTGCATAGCAGGCACAATCGACATACAGGTAGAATTTCAAGAGCTGCTGTAATTTCAGACTAAAATTAATGGAATAAGAGTCAAATTTATGCCGATAACAACACATAATGCATTTATAAACATTAAATTAATTACAGCTTACTAAATTTGTAACAATATGTTAGATCCTAGAATTCATAATATATATACAGTCGGACCCCGATATAACGAATTTATCGGGACAGAAACTTTTATACGTTAAATCGGGGTTATTCGTATTATCGGGATGTGAAAAAAATTAAAGCACTGAATTTGCCTTATCTAAAACCCCTTATAAAAAATTGTGCAAAAATATTCATTATTAGAAAGTTTACACATTTTATTCAGCATTTCACGTCTTATTACATATTAGTTAATTTGAAAATTTAAACTACTGGGTCATTCCACGAAAATGACAACCTGCAGTCCAAAATTTGAAACTCAATCAATGTTTTTATGTTACACATAATTTTAGAGATAACATTCTTAAACTTCGAATCTCGTAAAAGGTTTTTCAAGATGGATGCCATGCGTAGAATAATAACTGCTTGAAGATCTTCAACAACATGTAAATTTTAACTATAAAGCCTTCAAGAAACGCGACCTGTAATTTTTTAAGCATACATTCGATGGAATTTTTTTTTTCAGTTATTGCTAATATTTTGAGCTTTCAGTTTATTTAATTTCTTTCATTGAATTTTAATTATATTCTCGTTGAGCCTAATTTTAATTCTGTGTTGAACGGCCTGTTACGTTCGTCACAAAACGTAGTATTTTCCCTTCCACACTTTTTATAGGTCTATAAAAAGAAATTTTTTGCTTTATCCTCTTCTCAAGGAGCTTCATAGAATGCATTTGAAATGTTGAATTTTTATTAAATTATTTAAACAATTAGCTATCAGTGCGACGAACGTAACACATTGATTGTAACGAACGTAATTGCCTGAACCAAACACTGCATCTTTCGAACGTTTAATTCAATAAAAAATGAATGAAATATATGTTTCGAAATAGTGCTTTTTTCAATGTCACTGTACAATAATTTGTAATTTTTGCAACAATTAACTCGATTTTCAAGCTATATTTCTGAAATTTTCTTGGGTGGTTGCACTTTATGAAAAATTCGGCAGCTAAAAAAAAAAAAAAAAAAAAAAAAAAGAGAGAGAGAGTTAAAGCAGTACAAGAATGGCGGGGTAAACAAAAAGAAAATGACAGGAAAAAAAGCAGCAGAGCGTATGCGAATATTGCGGCAAAAAAAAAAGTACAGAGACACACAACGATTAAGAAAAAAAAAAAAAAACACACACACACACAAGACAGAGAATCAAAAATGAGAAGTCAATGCAACTTCGCCTTTCTCAACATGCTAAGTTTATGGAAAGATTCAAAAAGCACGCTCTTCCATACAGTCCCAGGAAAAAATAAGCTTTTATATGTTATCATGCTAAATAATAATAATAATATTGGAATTACAGTGGCAGAAATGAAAGTCAACAAGTTCCTGGAAGAAGCCTTCTTGAAAAAACAATCCTGACAATGGATAATATTTTCGTAAAGAAGATTACATTCCTTGATAGCTTTCTGGAAAAAAACAAGTTCCGCTTGTTTGTGATTTAAAAAAAAAAGAAATGTGCTGTAAAGACCCAAGTCAGAAGAAAAACTTTAATTTTTTCTTCCTTATTACATTCTAAACTGCCATTTCACGCGTACGTTTTCTATTACGTCAAGCTCTTGTTCTTTCTGCGTCTGACTTAGGCATATTCACAACATGATTGTATATTTTAATGAAGAAAACAGATTATAAACAGTGAGAAAACTAAAAATTACTTGAAATCCGCCTTTTAGCTGTTGCCAAAAACAATAAAAAAATAATAGTAATAATAAAGTTAGTTTTGATAATAAAAGTTAACAAACTAAATCCAAGGCTAAACTTTAGCAGTGTAGATTACGCGCTCTTGAACTTCAATCAAAGAAATCCTCGAAAACCTGCATTTTTTTGAAACGTTTAAAGTAGCCAAAATCCACAAATATATGATTACTTAAGCCTTGAAGTTAAATTGTTGATTTTATTAACAAAAAATAAGTTTAAAAGCTATCATTTTTCATTTTTTTCTAGAAACAATAAAAAAAAAAACAACTACGTCACTTCCGTCACACAAAAAAGGTTAAGGATCAGAAAATCAATGATCTCGCATAAAAAGTTTCACTTCAAAACAGAGAAAAAAATAAATTTTGCACAAAGCCAATAAAAAAATATTTATTTAATCCATGTTGAAAAAATGTTGATATAAGTGTTATTTTGAAGACAAAGTATCAATGCTTAATTATTAATTAATATTTAGACACGTAATGGTCTAAAAAACAATATGAGTCTTCACAGTGACGAACGTAACTTCAGAGTTACGCTCTTCACTGTTACGTTCGTCACATGTCATATTTTGAAGAAATATTCATTTCTGTTGCATTAAAACAAAAATGAATATTATTCTGCATAAAAAATAAAGTAAAGGAATGAAAATAACGCATTGCACTGTTTTTACAATAATATCTACCTAAACTTTTGAGAAATTGAGAGCTGAATTTCATGTTGCAAATTCAAGGTGGCAAAAATATTACGTTCGCCACACTATAGTAATTTAGTTTCAAAAACCAATTTATGTGATTTATACTGTGTTTTATTGCATGAATATTACACAAAAGTTTTATTCTTTCGCAAAAAATAACAAAACCACAATTAAATAATTATTAAGCGTTTTAAACTCATGTTATATGCAACGAAACAGTCTCTGAAAGTAACATTCGTCACTATGGAATGACCCTACTGAATAATAGATGTTTGACAATTTTCTTGATACTTGACTCGAAATAGTTCTCTTTCGACTTAACGGAGAGAAGAAAATACTGTGTCATTTACAGCCTGCTGCATGAGATATGTTTTTTAGTTTCCAGGCCATGTAAATCACTTGAAAAAGTAAGTTTTAGTTGGAGTTTCAGTATCACCTTTTACATCAGAATCGCTACTCATTGGTTACCCCCTCGCCCTTCAAAAATTGCTGATTTCAAGAAAAGTATTTTTCAGTTTCGGACAATATGGATATAACATTTGGAAAACAAACCAATGATTCCTAAATCAAATTCGGCTGTTAAAATAATTCGTTAACTTGGGGTTCATTATTCGGTAAAAAGGGGTTTTTACCTTCATTTTCGTAGGGAAAAAGAAAAATTTGCTAAATCGCGAAATTCGTTAAATAGAGGTTCGTTAAATCAAGGTCCGACTGAAGAAAGTTTTGTGATGGCAACAGCATGTGTTAGTTTTTAGGTAAAATAAAAGCAGCCAACGATTTTCCACGGTGACTCAAAGGAAATATTTGATTATCGTGGGTGATAAAGAGTAGAAGTAAAATAATATTTGGGAAGAAGAAAAAATGTGCACATTCAAGAAATATTCCCGTAATTCTTTTGTTGCCATTTTTCGTTAAAGAATAACTAGGCCATTTGTGGGATGATGCAAAACGGGAAAAAGAAATTCGCCAAATCCTCCGTTTTTGCTGCGTTATCATGAAGGTATTAGCCAAAGGGAATCCGAGGTACTAGTAACCAACGTGTAGAAAAAAACACCACCATAAAATGTGAAAAAACATAAAAGTTACTTTAGATCTCAAGGGGAAAATAATAATCAAAGAAAGAATATTAATGAACAAAAGCATGCCATTTGGTTTATTGGAAGAACGTATTCTTCATATGCGATGTTTTTTTCATTATCCAAAAAAAAAAAAAAAAAGCGAAAAAAACTAAAGCTTTACAGAAATCAGGATCAAAAGCATTTTTAAGTTATTTTTCCGGAAGCATAATAAGTCAAAGTAAGATTTTTTTTTCCAAACAACTTTTATTTTTAAAAGCATTTGTCATAGTGCCTGAAAACAAATCGGAATAAAAGTTGCCTACATTGTTTAGCGGGCGGTAGTTTTTTTTTTAAATAAACTAAGCAACTTGAGCATTAATTTTTACAGACGTATTGTTACCAATGCATGAAATACCAGTTTAAAATGTTTAAATGATTAGCCAAATGTTTTTGTAATGCAAAACTAATGATTAACAATATTATTGCTACTGTTTTTCAATAAATCAACACTTTTAGTGGTAAAAGTTGTGTTTACGTGTTGATTGCCTTTAAGTTTACAAATTCAAATTTGCACGCACCCAATTTCCGGAATCCGAGAAAACATTTTGCAATTCGATCAGTTTTACAATTATTATTTTATTCCCCCCTTCCCCCTTTATTATTCAACTACCTGCACTTTAATAATAGCAACTATTGAAAAGTTTAATTTTCAAATTTAATTTCAAACGTTGCATGCACTTTAGTTTTGCAATAAAACACGACGCGAAAATTTAAAACAAAAAAAAGGAATTAATATTTTAGTCAGTTTAGTGGTGTTTTCGCCTTTCCATAAGGGGAAAAATTGAAAATATTTTTTTTAAAAAACCGGAGTCGAAAGTTTCAAAATCTAGGAATCGGAGTCGGTTTGATTCTAGAAAATTTGAAAAATCTATCAAAATAGTGAATTTTCAAAACTTAAACTTAAATTTTAAACTTTAAAAGTTTTGATAGTATCTGAAAATTTTTGTTTTCAAAGTTGTTTTCAAATTTTATTTTTTGTTAATTGTTGAAATTACCTTTTGGCATCAAAAAATTTTGTTTGAAATAATTTTCACTTTGACTGAAAATAAAACATTTCAAGAATGTTGCTTCAAAGTATACGACTTACAAAAAAAAAAAAAAAAAGGTTCCACGAAAAAAAAAAACTGTTTATTTAAAAGGCTTCTACTCATTAAAAAAAAAGAAACGTTGATCTACAGCATCACCGTAAAAAAATCTGCGACAGCATGGTGCAGAATTCAGCTGTTTTACGGCGACATGGATTTTGTTCATACTAACGTTTGAGACCCTTAAAACTTTAAAGGTAGTAATTGTCTCACTCAAATTCAACCATAATTAACATATGATTTAAACCAAGGGGCGTACTTTCAGACCACCATGTGGAATGCATAATAATAAAAAATTAGTTTAAATCATTGTTACGATGTACCGAAGCACTTACTGAAGAGACCACATGATGACTTCACCACGAACATACTTTTGAAATAATGCTATTCCTTAGTTTCTTTTCGCTCAATCAGTCATTTTACAGTCTTCTAGAATGAATGTTCATTTAGCTACGCAAGTCAATTCACATTGCTACCATTTTTTCAACACCCTTTTATTAGCTTCACTTGTATGTATGTATTATCTATCTTGTAACGGAATCTTGCAAATCAAATTTCGCACACTTCCTGCAATCGGATTATTTTAAATTAAGCATGCTGTCTCAAGCTCGATAACAATGCAACTTTTTATAACCGAATTAATCAATTTACAATTAATTTTTAGTTTATTCCAACCTTAATCAATAGTTTCTCATAAAATTCGCTAATATGAGAACAAAAAAACCTAGCAAAAATAGGAATTAAATATCGATAGAAGCCCCTGATTTTTATGAAGCAGATAAAATTTGTTCTAATGTTCCAAGATAATTAGAAGGTGAATTATAATTGTTTTAAACTAATTTCGTGTCAAAATGTAGGTAAGCCTTCAAATGAAAATTCATTATTGATCATGGTCATTATTGAACAATGATTTTATTAAAATGTATCTCAAATTTTTAAAGTAATATAAATGGCGGTAGGCATTTGAATTTTTTGGCGGTCGAGACGTTTTCGAGTCCTGTGATATGATTTTCGCACAAATTGATTGCTGATTGGCATGTATTTGCTGGATTGGACAATTATTCAACAGGTAATTGATCGGAGCTGTTGAACGTTTTTAGAGCTCGACTGCTACACCTAAAGGTGTATCATTATTCTTTTTGGAGCTCGAGAGATCCCCGTTTCGAATGTTGCCCGAGCCCTTTAATCGTTTTTTTTTTTCTTTTTTGAAAGAGGAGGGGGGGGGGGGCATGTAAGTAGAAAATCTCGAAATATGTTAAATTATTTTATTTTTCGTAAAGCGAGTAAAGCTAAAAAAAAAGGAAATGAAAATAATAGTTTAAAAAACTGAAAAAACACGCTTTTTTTGCAATATGAATTAAAAAGTAAGGAATAATCTTTTAAAGTCAAGTATAACCAGATAACTGTCCAAGCAGTTAATTTTGATGTAAAAACAGCGCGGGGGGCGCTTCAAAGCATTTGCTTGAAATGTTTTTCTTTTGTTGTCTTCGTAAAAAGGTAAATAGATAGCACTCCACGGTTTTTTTTACATCGAAGTTAATTGTTTGGTCAGTTATTTTATCATACTTAACTTCCAAAGATTATTCTTTACTTTTCAGTTCATATTGCAACCAAAGCGTGTTTCTTTAGTTTTTTAAACTATTATTTTATTGCAACAGTTTTAAATTTATCCATTTTAATGTTCATGAAAATCGATTTTAACGATGAACAAATTGTTTGCTTTATTCCTTTATATTAGAAAAAATTAAATTAATAACTGTAGACAACTCTTCGTACTTTGTCACAGGGAAAACAAAAGCTAAAAATCTTCAGCCTTTTTCTACTTTCATATTTTACTCGGTTTTGAGTATGACAATTTTTCTAACATACTATATCGCCCTATGTCAACAAGAAGTAGGAAATGAGGCTTGCGTACGGAATTTTAAGCTGTAAATGCGTGACCTGCTTGACATAAAGCACAGAAATCGATACATTTAGCTATTGGTTTCCAGATGTGACGAAATTTATGGACAACGATATGCTGTACGTTGTTTAAAATTTCTCGTGCTTAGTCAGCGCAAGTTTCCGATATTCCTCATAAGACGATTTTCGCTGCTTTTGAAAAACAGAACGTATTTACGACTCCGTGGCGAAAAAGACAAAGGAATATCGGATTTTAAAGATTAATGCAGAAACTATTGTTTACAGTTTCTACAGGGTACGTACAAAAAGTTTCATTTAATATATGCATTTCAAAAGCTCCTTAGTATAACAGCAACTATACATAAATATATCTTTACTAATAATAAAACTGAAAGTCTCTCTGTCTGGATCTCTCTCTGTCTGGATCTCTCTCTGTCCGGATCTCTGTCAGTATCTCTGTGACGCGTATAGCGCCCACACCGTTCGGCCGATTTTCATGAAATTTGTCACAGAATTCGTTTGTAGTATGGGTTGCGCACCTTGAAGCGATTTTTTGAAAATTCGATTTTGTTCGTTTTTTATGCCAATATTAAGAACATTTTCCCGAACAAAATTATCATAAGATGGACGAGTAAATTACCAAGTTATCATAACGTGAAATCGTAACATGGACAAGCCAATTGGCTGGAGATTCATCATACATTATTTGTAAATATACAGGCGAATCAAAAGACCTTTTAGTTTTCTACTACGGGCAAAGCCGTGTGGGTGCCACTAGTATTGAGTAAAGAAATGAGGAGATATGAGAATGAGGTATAAAATTAGCCATTTACAGACTAGCAATAGCAGTAAAGACGTCACAGTACTTGCTGCAATAAAGAATAGAGCAATTTTCAAAGTACAAACAGTTTCAATGACTGTGACACGTTGAGGGGAAAAACAGAGAAAGATGGAAATATTTGAAATTTTTTTAGAAAAATGAGCGAAGAACCTTTTCTAAAGACAAATAATAAAATCATGTATAGTATGAATCTGAAAATTTGAACTATGACCTGGATAGCGTTAATCTCATTTTGGGATAATAGGGATGGGTAATGGCGCTTAGTTGAGTTGGGTTAATGTCATAGTAATTTTGCAAAAGTATTTCAACTGAAATCCGAGGACAATAACGCGTCCATTTTTCACTGAGCTCCCTAAAAAGAAGTAAAGATTGTCAAGGTCATATCTCAACTTATTTCAGAAATGCTATAGGCAATAAAATGTTAAAGACTAGTAAAAAATAAGATGGCAAAAAGAAGATAAAGTGTCAACTGCAGCACTAAAAGTTATACGAACTTAAAATAAATTACACCAAAAAAAAAAAAAAAAAAAAAACAATAAGTGTGAATTAACAAAAAAAAAAAAAAAAAAATGGAGAAAAAAGAGTGAACAAGAAATAATTGCAAACATGAAATCAAAACAGAGACGAAATATGGTATTGCTTTAAGATCATGAATTAAATTAGAATAATTTCGCATAGTTTGGAAACCTTTCCCATTATCAAGATCTAAAAATTTTAGGCGTTTTCGTAAAAATTTATAAGAGTTGAAATAAAAAGAGTGATTTGAATCAAACAGTACTGTACTATGCGAGAATTATATAGTTTTCCTTTTTTTCATTCTCTTTCTCCTGAAAAAACGCCAAAATCCCGAATTCCTGTATAATACGCAAACAGAGTCTCCTTTATCAAATCATTAACGCAAAAGTGAACAAGATAAATTTCTAATCACTCATCTGAGAAATAAAAGGAAAATTTTGCAAGCGCTACACTGAAGGAAAGATTTCTGCACCCAGTCACTGAATACTAAATCAATTAGCGATAGGAAATGCAGAAGAGAGAGAAAGATAAATAAAAAAAGTCGAGTTGAGTTGTTTCTCGTTGGCAGAGAATGTGATTGAGTGATGGGTCGTTAGGTTGGTGTTCGAAAGAAAACCATTGCCAGATTCAACTTATTTCAAACTTTCTGCTCACTTAACGATATTTTTTCTCTCTTCTGTTTCAGCTTTGAGCTTATTGATTAGGAACAAACGGGAAAAGGGTAAAAAAAGCTGGGAAAATTTATTTTTTGATGTTAAAGGTTAGTTGAATCATACACAAAGAAAGTTTTTTTTCTTTGATGAAATGAAGAAAAGATTTGGTTGATATACGTGACGGGGAATTATTGTTTTTTTTCATTTCGAAAAAGTGAATTATGATCGCAGATGTCGCGTTTTTTTTCTCGCCAAAGGAAAAGGAAAGAGCAGAAAAGGCTATAGGTTTTGTACAGCAAAGAACTATAATTGTGAGAAACGTTAAGATATATAAACAATTTTGAAAAGTGCTCCTATAATACTAGTAATAATAGATTTTACGAAAGAGATTCTGAGAAAAATAAGCTAAAATAAATTAATAAATAAATAGTTAAGTATCATTGTTGATAAAACAAAAACAACGAGCGGATGTGTGCATCACATGACTTCCTTTTACTCCAATTTAATGTCATTTCCCCATTACTGGCAATTTTAATGTGGTTCAATTGTTTACTCTCTAAATATCACGAACAATGGCCATATTGAAACAAAAAAAAAAAAAAAAAAAATCGCAAAATATGTCGCCCTTGGCGACCAAAAGACTGGCGATGTATCGCCAAGTGTCCGACAAATTATAACACCACTTAAGTTTACATCGAAATTAATAATGATTTCCCCCCAAAAAGGGGCAAAAAAACCCCTTAGGAACATCCAAATGCAACCAAAATTGAAGGTGCACAACTAGGTCCCACTAGGAGTCTACGTACCAAATTTCAACTTTTTAGGGCATACCGTTTTTGAGTTATGCGAGATACATACACACATACGCACATACATACGTACATACGGACGTCACGAGAAAATTCGATGCAATTAACTTGGGGGTTCTCAAAATGGATATTTCGGGTGTCTGTAGGTTTCTATGCATATATCCACGTGTGGTGGGGTTGAAAAGAAAACTCAACATTCATTCGGGGGTGAGAAAAATGGAAATTAAGGCCGATTTTTGAGTGAAATTTTTTTCGCGAATACAATACTTCCTTTTTTGTAAAAGGAAGTAAAAAGGAAAAAAAAATAATATATGCATTAACGTAAGTTATTCCAGTATTTATTCCTTTGTCTCTTATTCGATGTAAAATTTGAAAATGGGAGCAATAAAATAATGTGATAAACATCTTTTTAATACTTAAAAAATTACTAATAGAGAAGTAATGATCATTTTATACCTGTTTAGCATAAATAACTACTTTTGCGTACTCTTGAAAGCAAACATAACCAAGTTTAGAAGAGTAAATTAAAATAGAATGGAAGCGATTTATAGTTTCAAGGTTTTTTTTTTCCTCCATTGCATACAAAAGTTTGGAACGATATAAAAAACGTAAACATTTTTTCTCAAAAACTCTTAAGTAATTGTAAGTTTGTTTTTAATTATTAAATTTCTTACTAGGGAAATAAAACTTACTTCATTAATTTACATGATTTATTTTCACAGTTTAGTTTTCTTATCTTGATTAGTAAATTATCTTACTTCACTGTAAAAAGTTCGCTTAACTATCTTTTTATTTATACTAGTATGTAGAGTAATTGACTGTTTTGTGAACTAATAATAATATTTTTATTTTTTAGTTACATTTTTTAACTTTGAAATTTTGTTCAAGGGAAAAATAACAGCTTCTGACAAATCAATAAGAAAAGCGAAGTTCACCTTATAGAAGCATTTAAGGAAAATGATAACACAGACAATCATCATGTAATAGATGAGGAGCATGCTGCTGTAGGAAAGTAAAGCGCAGCAACTGCATTTTTTTTTCTTATTTTCATCAGCTATTCTATTTTAGTTTTATTGTACACGCTTGCTTTATTTGGTTTCCGTTGAATATGAAGTGCGAAAAAATCTTCGAATTACAACATTCCCCTATTGTTAGTATGGAGTCAAAAATGCGTTTTATCAAATGTCACAAAACCTCATTTCTGCAGATGCTGCCCTTTACCTTCCAACGGCAATATTCTGGACAATTAAATGCGAGGACTTTAAAAACAAAAGAGCTGATGTGTGCATCACATGACTTCCTTTTACTCCAGTTTAATGTCATTTCCCCATTACTGGCAATTTTAATGTGATTCAATAGTTTGATTTCTAAAAATCACCAACAGTGGCCTAATTAAAACAGATTTATTTTCAAAAAATCGCCAAATTTGTCACCAAGTTGGCGACAAAAATTTGCGATCAAAAGACTGGCAATATAACGCCAAGTGTCCGACAAATTATAACACCACTTGAGTTTACATCGAAATTAACAATAATTTCCCTCCAAAAAGGTGCAAAAGACCCCTTTAGAAACGCCCGAATGCAACCTTGATATACTGCCAAGTGTTTGCCAAATTATAACACATCTTGGGTTTGCATTGAAATTAACAATGATTTTACCCCAAAATGGTGTAAAAGACCCCCTTTGGAACATTCGAATGCAACCAAAAGAGAAGGTGCACAACTAGACCTCACTAAGAGTTTACGTACCAAATTTCAACTTTCTAAGACATACCGTTCTTGAGTTATGCGACATACATACGCACGTACGCACATACATACATATGTACATACAGACGTCACGAGAAAATTCGTTGTAAATAATTTGGGAATCGTCATTACGGATATTTCGCGTGTCTATACGTTCTTAGGCACTTATCCACGTCTGGTCGAGTCGAAAAAAAAAAAAACCTAATATTTATCTGGGGGTGAGTAAAATGGAAATTAAGTTCGATTTTTGAGTGAAAATTTTGTCGCGAATACAATACTTCCTTTTTTGTAAAAGGAAGTAAAAAGAGTTGGGAAAGTGCACAGTATGTAAATTTCATAAATCGGCAAGTTTCCTTATCTTACCGCAAAATCACGTCTGAAGAAGCATATATCAACCCTTATGACCAAAAAGAAACATTTCTTTTCTTCCACTAATCGATATATTTGCTTCAGGAAGAATACTCATTTGCAACAAACAGATAGTTCCCAATAGCAATTTTTAGCAATTCTTCAATTATCGGAATAGTTCCACGAGTGAATCATGATGCTCGAAGTAATTTTAATGAAGGAGCATTGAATCGATTTACTAAGAAGAGAATAATTAATACTGGAGTGTCAAACATTTTATGATGTTAGAAATATAAATTGGTAAGCTTTTGTCTCCTTTTCTGAAATGCTAATAGTTTTTACGGAGAAATGATTCTTTATGGCTTTCCTCGGATGACCTTTCATCCAAAAGTTTACACTTCTTTGCATTGAAAAAGGTGTTCCTTATAATACCGAAACACGTGTCTGCAGTAAATTGCAATTTCTGTGCAATAAAACGTTGGTAATCCATTCACTTAATACTCAAGCACAAATGTATTTATTCGTTAACGACTCTAATTGTAACGAATTTTGTTTTTCCTAATTCAATCGATATTAATTTTTTTTAATCCACGTTCTCGCTTCTGTGCAATATAGTCATAACTCGTAAACCCGGACAAAAATATCTTAACTTTATTTATAGGTGTAAACTACGTAAATTTTTGCCTAAGAGCGGTCAAGTGTTGTTAAAAATAGATAATGCAAATTAAAAACAATACATTTTATTTTAATGGACACTAATTGCAAAGTTTTATTTAGCAGAAATAAAATTTTAATAGTCTCAGGAAATAATTATTGAGAACTTTGTCTCTACCTTTGTAAAATGCAGCCGGAAACCAATCGAAACATCAAGTTAACTTTTCCATCTTGTTCACTAAATATAAAATTGAAAAAAAGAAAAAGAAAGAAAAAACCTTTTTTCGTAGGTAAGTTGCCTTTAACCCATGAAGGGTATTTCACGTCAATGTATGATAGTACTGTACCTTCCTTTTCATACTAATCCGGAAATTATTTATCAAGGCATTGAACCATTTATTTTCAACCAAGTATCAAACGATATTACTCAACCATTTGTCATAAATTCAAGTATGCATCAATAAACTTTGTACTCATTTTTGGTAGCCCTTATATGTTTTCGTTAATTCAAAGCATCATGCATAGCACTGATTGAGAAGCATTGTCCTAAACTATTATTAATCAAAAATGATATGAGTTGCCTAACCGCAAAATTGTATGCGTGTTCCAGAGACGAAAATGTAGTCCTGAAACATAAAGGTTGATTAGATCAAAAGTAGCAGAATACGTAAAGCAATGAAAAGCAAAGGGTTGTAAACGACATAGGAAATTTTTTCCAAAAAGCAAGTACAAAGTTCAAATCGTGTGAGAAGTTTCAGTTTAACTGCTTTCTAATTCGCACTGAATAGCCGCACCTCTGAAGATTAATAATAATAACGCATGCAGTCAAATGGATCGGAGATTATCAACCTGTAGTCTGCAAGCAGTATTCAAGTGATCCGCTAATAGATAGACAAAATTAATCTTAATTATTTTTATAGTTACAATTAAATTCAATAAATAAAACTTTTTAACTCATCTCATTTTATCTAAATGCGATAGAAACAATACTTGTTGTGAAAATACTGTAGAAAATTATAAAGAAGAAGGGAAAGACTAAAAAGAAAAAGACTACCAAAAAAAAAAAGCTAAAAATAAGCTTAAAGGTAAATTTTACCCCTTTTTTATATTTTGCAATTTTATGTTCACGTTTATATTTTTACTTTTTAATATATTTTTGCCTTTAAGTGCCAACTGCTAGTCCAGTGTCAATTACTGGTAGCTTTACATTACCATCAATTTCATAAATAGTGTTTTAACCTTTTGAGCAACACCCAAAAGTAAACTCTTTCTCTTTTGATAGCAGCAGATCACGCAACATGTCTTTCAATTCAGTTTTGACAACCACTTAGAAATCTTCGCGCCATTTTCACCTTACTCACTATTATTTTTATGCTTTTAATGCAGTGTACAAAGATTAAAAGAATTTGTCGTTATAAAGGAATTGCTGTTACACTTCACATAATTAAGTTATTGGAAATGAATTTCTTAATTGCTTGTTCGGATTTTTTGCATTTATTTTCAGTTTGTATATGATTTCTAGTTCATCACTCAGAATGATTGACAAACTATCTGTAATGTTGGTTGACTTCTTTCATTTGCTAGTGTTTTATATATATCAGGTAGTCCTAACAAAAGTCTTTTATTTTCGCATCAAGAACAAATTTATCGGGTGGAAACAATTGAGCTGAGGAAAGACGAAAAGTTAACCACTGAATAACAAAAAATAAAACTACTAAATAAAAATGGGAAAAATGGAGGTAAATATTTGAGATTTGTTAAAAGTCTTTGAAATTTTGAAATATAATAACATAAATTAATAATTATTTTTGTAAAAAACCCACGAATTTAGGTGCCATTTATTCCTAACTCATTACTCTTTTTGTTGCGTTAAATGCAGTAAATGGTGATTAAAAAGAACTTGTCATTATAAATAAACTACTGTGAGGTTTTCCATAAAAAATAGGTTATGTATTTATTTAACATTCTTTCTAAAGGTATTTACATCCATTTTTTTCATTACGTATGTCTTGTATTTGGCTATTCAAAATGAGTAACACTTTAACTTTCTACAATGTTGGTCCAATTCTATCATTTGCAAGAGTTCGATACAAATCAAGTAGCCCCAAGAAAGGTTTTTTTTTATAACGTATTAAAATCGAATGCCTCTTTCGCGTGGTAAAGTTTAACTTTTAAGGAAGAAATGAGTTGAGAAGCGGGGAAAAAGGTTAACCATTGGGGGGAGGAGAACAAGGACTAAAAGCATACTAACATTCGAGCAAAACTTAGGCATACAAATCTAAACTTTGTTTAAAATTTATGAAACTTTAAATGGTAATATTATAAATCAATAATACTAATAAACTTATTTAAGAACAAAAACAAAATGGCTAAACTTTTATTTTAATGAAAAAAGTTTCTAAGAACGAAATTTAAGAGAATAAACTTCAAAAAATGTAAAAAATTCAAATACAAAGTCCTGATTTGATGTACTGAGCAAGAGGTTGATATCAAAAGCGGTTGCAGAAACGTTAGTGGTCACCTACAGGTTCAAATTAAATAGTATGTTATCTATAGCTGAAAATACTTCGATTTTTAGATGATCAATTGAGAAGTTTTCTCCTTTTTTTTTTCTTTTTCAAGTGTCAAGTTACGATTACTTGAAGCTTTTAAATTCAAGTGCAGTGAAGATTTTGTTTGCCCTTAGGTGTTATTGAAAGCAAATTGCGGTTTAACAGGAAAAATTCAGGTTATTAATTAAACTTCAGTCAACAATGGCAGTGCTTCTTGGAGAACTGAGTGAAGTTCTAAGGAGACAACTTTGAGGGTGATTCGGTTTCCAATGCTCCAGATTTAGTTTTTCTCCTCAATCAAAGGTCCCTAATTTTCTAACAGACCTTGCATTTCCCACTTGTAATATCAAATTGCAATAATAATGAAGATATACAGTAAACTCCCGAAATCCGCAGAATAAAGTGGCACGGTAATCGCGGATAAGCGAAAACTACGAATAATTTAAATAGTGGGTAACAAAGATAATTACTTTATTAATTGGGGAAAAGATATATCGCTGATATCACTGTCATAATTATTTCCCATGCTTTAATTTCACATTATGGTTTAACTTTTTTTTTCTTTTAATGATTTGATATATTTGTTTACATTATTGTTATTTTTATAATTGTGGCAGTGAGAAGCAAAGGGATGTAAGTGGACTTTTTTAAGTTTTGAGAAAAACGCATTAAGTTCGGATCCTAGGTAGGCTTTCATTGATTTTTTTTTCTAAATCATTTTATATAACAGAACCTGCTAAGGGCTACTAATAACTAACCTGCTAAGGGCTACTACGAGGTACGATCCAAAAGTTCGGAGACAAGTTGCATAAAACCTTACCCTGAATAGTTCTCATCACTGAAGCGCATCCACTTTCAAAATCGTCGTCTTGAACAACTATGCACTTCTGTCAATGTTCGTATAACTTTTGGAAGCACTGCTGGAAGCCATTTCTCGCATCCTCCTGTGAGGTGTCCTGCGATCACAGGGCTAAGTCCGACGAAACGAGGTTGCGAAAAATGACTTCCAGGTTTGCTTCCGAAAGTTATACGAACGTTGGCAGAAGTGCACAGTCACACAAGGTGACTATTTTAAAGGTATATGTGCTTCAGTGATGTGAGCTATTCAGGGTAAGGCTTTATACAACTTGTTTCCAAACTTTTGGATCGTACTACCTCTATCTTGAACCAATGCAAAGGAGAGGTTCTCCTACCATTTGTACGGGTTACTTTCAATTTTTTTCATTTTGCAACTTATATCCCTATGCTTCTCACTGCCTCAATTAAGCTTCGATTCTCGATGCATCTAGTTGACGGCATATTTTAATGGAACTTTTTCAAAGGCTGGTTCTCATTAAAATTTTATTTTTTAATGCCGTTTTAAAATTTTTGGTGGATTTTGTAAAAATTTAAAGAAACTTCTTTCAGTCCTGTTGAAAGTCTTACTTTGTTCAAAATGCCATTAAACTGGCAAAATAATTTGCAGTATCGCCAAAGTAATATTTTGTTAGTAACTTTAGCTAGATATGGCGGCAATACTTAAACTGAGAGATAACCGCAAGAGCTAAACATACGCTAAGTGTAGTGTTTGTAGCTGAAACTGTCTACGATTCAAATTAATTTTTCCATTTTATTCACAAGAAAACATATAACGTCTTTGGTGAAGTAACAACAAACAATATTAAGCTATATTGCACTGCAAGACATTTACTACTCCAGGAAATATAAAATTTCAAATTTCATCCAGACAACTAAATAACATAACTCTGATGCCAAAAAAATACATTCATTTGATTAGTCTTTAGTTATAATTTAAAACAAAATTTAAAAAAAACAACAACATTGTCAAACATTTTATGCAGTGACATGTTCATGCCTGAGCCTTTACATTCTGAAGTACATCCCTGCATGTTACTTTACAAAAACAGTAAGTTTTCATTTTAAGTAGAAATTTCTTCTTGGAATCTTTTGAGCTGAGAAGAAAAAAAAGAGCTTCAATCAATGAAAACCTTGCTATTAGTGCTCCGTTTAAGTACTTTGCTAAGCAAAAAAATCTACCTATCGCCATCGATTTTTCCATTACTGAGTCCTCTACGACTCCCTGAGACATCGGGAAAAGCTCTAGACCAAGGAGAAAGATCTAAAATTGTAGTAAAAAGAAGGAAATCTTGACATATATGCTCCACATGCACTTTACTTGAAAGCAAGCGAGGAAGATGCCCCTGAAACTTTAATTCACTTCAGCTCCTACATGCATATTTCATGCGAAAATGCTAAGAGGGGAAAGATGCTCTTGTGAGGATGAAGATGAGATTGCTTGGTCAGTCTTCTTGCAAAACTGATCATGAATGAAGGAATTAAGTAGATAGCTGTAAGGTGATCGAGAACTTGTTTTTCTTGGATTAAATTCCTTAACAAGACATAATTTCTTTTCAGTGTACGTTAATTTACTCGGTTTATTTAGCACGAAGAAATATTTTTAACGCTTCCATAAGCTTATATCACGCATTGAAAGAAGTAAATATACTTCAAAAATTTTGGTCATGCGTATTTTCATGTTTTGTATTTCAAGCAAAAATTTAGCGCCACGGGGAATAATGTAAGTTAAAGTAAACGGAAGACAAAATTTCCTTCAGTGACGTCCTAATGGGTAATCATGGGAGGTCACTGTGACCTGCCAGAGCTTTTTTTCAACAAATTGGATCTGACTGTTTGCCAAAATTATTCTAATTCGGCAAATTTTGTCTGACGATTCGACACAATTATGAAAATTTGGCAATTATTTATTTATTTATTTATTATTTTTTTTTTTTTTTGGTGATTCGGCACAACTATCACACTTTGGTGAATTTTTGTCGGGTAATTTGATTTTAACTATCATAATTCCGCGAATTTCGGCTGACGATTCTGCAAAATTAACATAATTCGGAAAATGTTTTCTGACGATTCGTCACAATCAATTGGCAACATTTGAAGTTTTATTCGGTAAATTGAGAATTTCCTTCCTCTCAAAAGTTAAGTTTCGGGACGTCCTTGATTTTCGTGTTTGAACTTTAAGTTTTTCCATTCTAATACATGAATTGAGACATAAAATTTTGTACATTGTGTCCAAGGTTACCCTCTGAGAGTAACTTTGTTTGTTTGAGAATGAAACCATGTTTTTTTCATCAGAGACTATGGGAGAGATGAAATCACCCCATTTATTTCCCCACGAAGTTAATATAGGTATATAATCGCACTATCCAGAACCAGTTTAGTAGCTTAAGTAGTTCTACACCAACAGTATACTAAATTTGAAGCCCTTATGTGACATGCGATCCACCAAATCCTTCAAATGTAATCTGAAATAATTTCAAATAATAATAATAATAATAGTAATAATAATAATAACACTAATAATGATAACAATAATATTAAAAAAAAATTGTTATATAATCCTTTTCCTGTTAAGTTTCATTTCATCTTAGGAGAGTTTCGTTTTACAAAATGTTGCTAACTATTATTATAGTCTTCACTGTTTTCGTATTTCACTGTTTCACATCAGCGAAAAAAAAATACATTCCTCTAAAAAAATTCCAAGGAGTGTTTTCACACCATGAAAAAACTATAGATGGATTCCTGATAGATCCTTTATTACAGACTGCGTGTGAGCGACGCAAAGGAGGGTAATGTGTTTATGAGTCTATGTATGTACGTATATTTGTTCCTATGTGGCGTTGTACAGGCTAAACCCCTTGACTGATTTTGATAAATCTTACGTCAATCGATTTGTCTTAAAGTTGAGAGTGTCACTAAACACATGACAGTAATCAAAATTTACCTTTTCAACAAACAGTTGCCATTTTGTCAGTTCGGGATCGCGTCGCACGCTACATGCATGCTACACAGCGTGCGGCAAATGCAGGTAGCGTTTTCGCTGCCAGAATTTTTTGTTTATTAAATCTACTAATTCGATTTTCATCTCTAACATGTTGCATTTATTTTTGTCATGATTTAGGGGACTGAGTTTCGCGACGTGTATTCTCTTGACGAACTTTTTTAGTACTGGGAAAAAATTTGATTGACGACTTTTCCAGGGTGGCGACAGATCAGGGAAATCAGGGAGATCAGGGAAAAGTCAGGGAACTTTATTAATCAGGGAAAAGTCAGGGAAATATCAGGGAATTTTGAAAAAATAACAAAAAATCAGGAAAAATTGATTTTATGAAGAAAAAAAAATTTTTTTTGCTTTACAAAATTAAGTACTCTAATTCTTTGCGCATTTTCTTTCAATTATCTGTAAAAAGAAAGTAAAATTAATGAGGTGCGATTATACACTGCCGCATATTTGTGCATCTTTTTTCCTCAACGTCAAAGTATTGAATCTTACTTATTCCCCACAGGATGAACTTCCTAAGATTGCTTCTGTGTCTGTTAGGTTGTTTATTTTACCTAGCTTGAAATTTCCTTTTACGCTTTCAATGCTACGTAACATAAACAACCATACAGGCAAAGAGGAAGCCTTCATTAATGCCTTAGCTCCTTTGCCTTTATTCCATTGTCTTGAAGTAATTAGCATACTGTAACCACAATTTCAAGAAGAAATCTTTGGTTTTTGAATTAATACTAGAAAAGCTTAAAAGTTATTACTTCTTCGCGTTTTTAATTTAATTGCTAAAATTGAACTTTCAATAAAAAAAACTCTGTTTTTTGCCGTTACACTATTTGTTGTCACCGCAGAATATGAAGGTTTTCTTTTCTTCAGACTTAAGTGATTCTTTTATTTTATAACCAAGTTGTATTCTTCTTTTATATATTTTGAAATTAACTAATTGCTTTTTTATTTATTTTTTTTTCTTGCATTTCAAAGTTGTTTGTTATAAAAGCAATCTAAGATTTTTTTTTCATTACGTACTGAAATCATTTGAAATAGTTAACTTGCGTACTTAAGTAACTATCTTTATTTTTTTATTGTTAAAATGCTGTATTCATTCATTAAAATCTATGTTCTTGATTAGAGAAACGCTCCCTATGAATGGATGTCAAATGGTTTCATCTTTTTTGCATAAATATGTCAATTAATTATATAAGAATAACTATATTACTTCTATTCTTTCACTATTACTTATTATTCTTGCAACAATTATTATACTGTTTGAAAATTTAGTTCAAAATAATTTCAATTACTTTTTAGTTCTATCATAAATACACATATGTTTTTAAGAGTGATTTCAATAGTTTCTTTTAATTCTTATGCTAAGTGGTTTCTGGAAGTAAAGTATTTTTTTTTAAATTTTCTACAATCTTTACATATAGGAAAATATAATATTTTTGTAGGTTTTTTCCTCCAAAAAATTGACTTGATTTGTTTTTTTTTAACCATTTTATTAAAAATGTAGCATCTTTTTAAAATATAACTTTAGTTCAACAACTTTACACAACTTAAAACGTTTAAAATACTGCATTTTATACAAACATACAATGGATTTCAAGTAGAGCAAAGAAAGAAAACCATTATCATTGGTAACGTAAATCAGGGAAATTTGGTGAACTTAATCAGGGAAATCAGGGAAAAGTCAGGGAACTTTTTTTCACAGTTCCTGTCGCCACCCTGTTTTCCACGCTGTTAATTTAGCTGTGATTGACTTAAGTTCGCGCATTTTTGCTAAAGGTCAAGCATATGTAGCTTTCAGCCGAGTACAGTCCCTAGAGTGACTAATAATCAGTAGTTCAGACCACCGCAAGTTACTTAATAATCCTCACGATTTTAACTTTATCAATAAAATAACAAGATTGCAAAATTTGGCGTCCTATGATCATAATAACTAAGTCAATGAAAATTAACACAAAAAAATGTAAAATAAAAAATAATTATTAAATAAAAACAAAAAACCCGACTGCCTAAAAACCAAAAAAAATAAATAAAAATAAAACTATATAAGCCCAGTAGTTTAGAATTTTATTAAGTATTACTGAATAACTACTCTATTGAAATAGTTTTATAATCGATGCACACATAAGGCAAGTCATAAATTCAAAAGCAGAATAGAAGGATCAACAGTGTGGACCCATTCATATTTTACGTGGTTCTTTGACTGGTCCAAAAAAAAAAAAAAAAAAAGGCCCCGACTGTTGAACCTTTATTCTGCTTTTGAATTTATGATTTGTCTTACGTGTGTATCGATTATAAAACTATTTCAATGCAGTAAAGTTCTTCCGTAATACTTAATAAAATTCTTAACTACTGGACTTATATTTTTTTCTTTTTGGTTTTTTACAGTCTTTTTTTTGTTTTTATTTAATAATTCTTTTTATTTAATTTTCTTATTAACTTAGTTTAATAAGTTGTTTTTTATTTTTGTCTCTTGCTAGTTGCGAAATACTTTCGTATTGTATTGTGATCAGTCAAGATAATTATTTTTCATTAATTAATTAGTCATATCACTTGGTTTACGATTTTTTAAACTTCTTTACTTTACTTTCATTTACTTACCGATATTTCAAGGGGTGTTTTTCGCTTACTGTTATTGTAAATGCTCTTTCCAGTAAAACTTTGTTCCATTTCTTTTTACTTCCACCTTTTTTTTTTTTTGTTTAATTTTAAACAGTTAAAACATTATTGTGCAGAGGGACAATGAATCTTCCAAAATTTTACAAACTTCTACTGAAAAGAAATTTTAAAGTGATAAAGTGTGGAACATTTTCTTTATTTAAAATAATTCAAGGGTAGCTTTTAACAGCTGAAATTATTCGCAAAAACTCAAAGCTAATCAAAATTAATACAGTAAAGAATAAAAATTTTAAATGAAAGAAATTCCTGAAAACTTTAACCACCTAGAAGTTTATGACGAGATATGTCTTCCATTTAACATGTAATTCTGGGACTGTCCAACTGCAAGAGGGTTTGAAAAAAATGTATAGTAAAAAAAAAGCTACTTAGACTTAAATTAAAAAAAAAGAAAAGCTAATATATTTCATTAAGGGGTTTTTAATGTTTCCAAAAAATGCTGGAATTGTGTTCTAAAGATAACAATCGATAATATTTTTTACAACTGATTATTCAGATATTAGGGCAACGGCATCAGTAACAGACATGCTTAAGACATCGCTCTCAGATTAACTCATTTTTCTGAGCCTTTTAATGTATTGAGAATTTTTAAACTAATTTTCGCTCAAGCAACCACATCTCATCTACTGTTTGGCTGCTCCTGGATCCTCTGAATTTGAATTCCATTTTCATTTGCTCAATTTCACACAATGGTCAGACCCATAATAACAGACACCGAATAATCTGATGATATCCAGGAACAGTGAAATAATGAGTAGTGACAAATGTTTCCTTTTCTCTTCAAAATATGCAAAAGTTTTTAGAATTATAGCCTTATTTAATTTATATGATAAGATGAGACACCAGCTGACCTCGTGATGGCTGTTCATAACCTTCCACCATTGCCTTGTAAATACCTCTTGACTCATAAAATTACTCTGATAACATTAGATGGTTGCATCGTATTCATGAGACACAACAATATCAGTTTTACCCGCCTAAAATTCTTATTATTTAAACCAAAACTTACGACTGTCTTTTACTGGACCCTTGTCTTTTACTTGTACCGTTACCCTACACATTTTACTTTCCTCTGCATGTAGCTACTGGTCCTTTACGTATAATATGAAGTTTAGAAGTCTTGCTTATTGATGTTGTGCTATGTGATTTGTTTCTGCATATAAAAACGATATGTCAAGCAGTGATAAACAAGGTCTACAGTGCTGTCAAATTATTAGACTAAGACTGTTTTAAAAGCAAATTCTTTATTGATTGCATAACTACAGACACATTAACGAACAGTGAAATAATTATTTAATATTTAGTATGCATTCCCTTGTTCTTGATGAGCATTCTAAGTCTTTTTGGCATAATTTTCACAAAGTTTACACCATTTCTTAACGTTTTATAGAAGGAGGTTAAAAATTGTTTATACTCACTATTATATATTCTCACATACACATACTCATTAATTACCTAAAATTAACTTTAAATGTAACAGGACACACTAATAAAAAGAACTAGTGAACTGTTTAAGGTGATTGAGGTTATGTTCCTAGTAGGTAGATAAACAAAGAACATAAACAAAGCAGACAGTGCTGTCACCTGCAAACATTAAATTATGCTAAAATAACGTAATAATCATTGTACAGTATGTACTGCACTTTAACAGTAAAATAAATAGTATTTTACTACAAAAATAAATAGTATAGTGTACAAAAAAAAAAAACTCTTTAGATTAATAATTTGGCCAGCACTGTTAGTTTGGGACACAACAAAATAATTTATTTCTTGCATTCACAATAATATCACTTGTTAGAACATCTAACTAAAGCGATTTCCAGACAAAAATGCAGAGAACTCCACAAATCGCATAAAAGTACTTGGCTGCTAATGGCTCTCTCATAAATAAAAAATCGTTTACTAAAATATGTATTTCTTTACTTTTCGATAAACGAAAGTAATAAAGACATTTTGAACAATTTTTAAGCACTTAGTGAACCGACATGGCAGAATCGATAACTAACGCAAAGCACTAAGCATCCAAATAATGGGGTATTCTTTATTCATGAATGTCACATGCTCTTTTGTTCCAAAATTGCAGGTTGTCGGAACGATTCATAAATTTTGTTCTTTAATGGTGAAACACTCGCGGAAACCTTACCAACATTATGGAATCTCCTGAATCAAGAACGCTTGCATGTTATCGGTTTTTACTTAGAAATATCAATACTGTTTCAAAGAAATCACAACAGATTTCTCTTTTTTCTGATTTTTGCAGAGATTACTTTTTTGCATGAATTTAGGCCTGTTTTAGGCATTGTTTCAAGGACTATCCCTGCTTTGTCTCTCTTGGAGATAAATGCGCCCTTATTATCCGTTTTCTGAGGTTAATGTCTAAACCTTTTTTTTTTTAAATCTAACGCCACTTGACGAAAAGTAAGCCTCCCTTCCTATTTTTTAATCATAAGGACTGTTTGTTTTTTTGCTTAACATAAAGAGATCTTAACCTTCCGGATGAATGGAGTTGTTTCCTTCAGCCAAAAGTACTACTTTTAGTCACTAAAATTGATAGAATAAGCAAAAAAAAAAACTGAACGCGAAAAAAATTATTAATTTTCCCAACGTTTAATTTTTAATTAATTCTTTAATATGTCTGATTTTGGAAATTCGGAGTGGTTTTTATGACGTCACAAGTGATGATTTTTGGTACGCTACTTCACTGGCAAATTGAAAGCCTACGCTTACTGTCTGCCGAGTTTCCACGTTATGATATTTAAGAAGCGAATTAAATATTGCACTCTGTGCTCGCTATCAACCATATCGTTGCCAGTACATATGAGTAAAGAAGAGAATTAACAACTGCGCTCTGCTCTAATGGCATCAGTGAATGGCAGTTTAATCACTTGTGATGTCATGTACAGAAACGTAAAAAAATGAAATTGAATCTACGCACCGATTAAAATAAATGTTAAAAAATTGCAACGTTGCCAAATTATTTAAAAATGGTTTAAATCCTACGTCTTTAAGCATGCTCTTTAAATCTTTCAAAAAAAATACTTTTAAAATTTCAGGAACAAAACAATTCAGACTTTGGAAAAGTCAGAGTTGGGTATTCCCATGCTGACGGGCCCATTGCAAACCTAATGTTGGTTTACAGTAGTCCTAATTATGTAATTTTCTCTATTTCTAGTGATCCTAATGTTGCATAAAATATTTACGAGATTAAGTTAAAATACAGAAATGAATAGGAAATTTCAGAAAATGAAAAAGGAATAAAATAAATTAAAATATTTAGAATTGTATATTTAATGGTGACACTATAATAGATTTTTGCTGGGGAGGGGGAATGCAGCGCGCAGCGGTCTGTTAGTCGTTTAAAGCTACTGCTTTTTTGATGCGCAAGTTCAGCACCTCAGAGCCAGACGGACGTAAATCCAAAAATTGCGATTTTCCGTTCATTAGTGCATTGTATGAAGAAATTTATTCCGCATAGAGCCATGTGAACGTAATTCTTTAAAAAAAAAATCCTTTTCAATTTTTTACCATGGTTAGAAGAGCTTGCCTCCCATTCTTTGCGTGCACCAAAAAAATATCCCTCTTTCCTGTAAAACTGTCATAATATGACTTACGTCCTTCTGGCTCTGAGGTATATAGTTCACTCCGAAGCAGAAGCTGATCTTTATTGAATGCAAACGCCTTACAATGCTTCTCTTCCTAGCTAGATCTCTGTCATACATTTAAAGTTTCTCAAATCTTTATCCAATGGGTTGATTGTTTTTTTAACATAAGGTATGAAGAGTGGTGTGCGTAGTCAAAAAAAAAAAAAAATGCATTGGTTAGCAATCAGAATTTTTCATCAACTCCAGTGTTTTTTGCAGAACAGAAAGAATTTGGAACAAACATTTTTCTGATGTTTAGAATACTTTTTCTCTACATAGTGCATATATGGATTAGAGACGGTTTTATATTCATGGGATATGGTGTTCTGAACATAACTGCTAAATTAAGCTATCACAACTGCATAGCTTCCAGGTGCCTCGTGCCTACTTTACCACCTTGGCAATTGCTTAAACTTTTAAGTTCATATCAGGATTCTAGTATTCTTTGATCTGTCACCCTCTGAGTTAGTGATTCGCAACAGGAATTTGGGAGAAGTTTGTGATTACAACATATTTAACTTGAACCGGTGATTGTTAGCGTACACGAAGGGTGTTCGGCCGGGTAGTTTCGATCCAAAACTGTCAGTCGTGAGCTTAAACAATATGACTATCTTGACTCCGCTGTTATTACTGCTACTGCTCAGTGTGAATGTTATCTATTTATTCGCATGAACAATAAAGGCCTTATTTTAGGACTACAAGTTCCCCCTTTTTAATCTTTCTTAGAAATTATGTTTCACTTATTTAAAAGATGCAACGCAGCCAAGAAAAAAAAACTTTTTACGCTGGACAAAAAATGGTTATCCATGCAAGATGTTACATGATTTTTATTTGCTAAATTTAATTTACCTTAAAACTTATGGTTGTCAATTTTAAGAATGATTAGTTCTTGTGTTTGATTTTTTAAAAGGCACGTTTCAAAAACAGCATTATAAAAATTTCTGATCGGTCACAAGATATATTTTATTGAAATAATTAACTTTCAATCAACTTTATTAGACAAGGATAAAAGCTCATTTAGTCATCTAAAAACTGATCATAGATTCAATTATGTAGAAATAGGTTTTAAAAAATGACGTGGCTAGATTTAATCTAGTTCATGCGAAAAAATGGTGTGTCCCCCCCTTTTTTACCAAACAACCACGTAACTACGTTAAAACATAGAGTCAAACAGTGGCGATATTCAAAAGAGCGAGGTTTGCTTTTTACACGCGTTTTCTGATCACAGCTTCGTTGTTAAATTTCTTTTTTGCATACAATGACAAGAAACTTGAAAAGAACTTTTGCATTTTTATTGGTTTTACTTTGATTTTCGAAACCCCTAAAAGCGTAAAATATTTACCTTTGCTCTCAATGAACCCGTAGTTTTAGTGTAGTACTACTCTCCTTCTTTCTTTTACGAAATTTTCTTTTAACTTTTAAGAGAAGAATTTTTGAACAAACGATGAAACTATGTCTTGTTTTTCTAAGCTATCACATCAAGTTTCTATTCAAAGTAAAGTGTGAAAAAAATGTCTTTAAAAAGAAAGAAAATATATTATGAATTTATATTTTCGTTTTTAAGTAGTAGCGTTTCGTTTCGTTTGGTTTCTGGTATTTTTCCATTATTGGTGCTTCACTTGGTTTGGTGATTTTACTTTATACATTGGCAAAAATTTTAGAAAAAAAAGCCGACTAAAACTATTGTTGCCACATAGTTGTTAAATGTCGTTAACAATGCAATTGATAGTTTACAATATTGAAAAATCAAACGAAATCGCCTACTAGGGAAACGTACTCGATATTAATTTTAGAGACATATAAGAAAGCACCTAGAATTTGCTTCTAGGCTGCCGGTTGTACGTGCCAAAACTAAAACTTTTGAGACTAGTTGTATAAATATTTAAAAAAAAAGAAATTATCATTTGTTTTAGAGCAAAAAATGATATTAGTGACCCTGGTAAGTGTTGTTACATAGCCAGAGTAGGAAAACTATTCCAGCACAGCTGGCTTTACTTAACATACGTTTTCCTCAAAACTTAAAACAGCCTGTTTACACCAGTAATTTTCACTCCATCATTGGGACCCTCAAATGCTATTAATTACTTAAATACCATGATTGTTAGAAATACGTTCTGTTATTCGATTTTTAAACACCATTTTATTTAAAAAACCTTTTTGTCATGGATGTACAAATTTGCGTCAGGATTATCAATTAGGATCTGCACCACAAACAACATCAATGCATACTTTTGGCAAAACTTCTAGAGACACGAAACGACATGAAAGGTAGAGAACACTTTCGTGTGTTCTACAGCTTATTTATATGCAGAGCTTTGGATTTACCGCCAAAACATGTTTGTTATTGATGAGAGACGCACTATTTTAGATCATATTTTGTTTAATTTTCTTATTGTTAAATCCTTAAGACATCAACATTTTTTAAATTTTGTTTATATAACTATTCTGTATTTATGCGATGAATGTGTATATTTTTGCTTAATTTGGCGTTTATTCCATTAATTAGTATCCAAAAATTTTCACTTTTTAAACCTTTACTTGCAAGATGTTTTTTTCTGTTTAACAAACAGTTAATACCCGAGTGAGAGGGTCTAGTGAGAAATTGATGAGATATCGCCAGTTTTGCGGAACATGTATGGACGAATCTTTCGCACCATGTTTTGCGAATAACTGCCAAATGTCGTCACACTTGCCATCATTATTCTGCGCTAAGCCAACTGTCATCAAACTTGTCATCATTATGTTGCGTTCAGTCGACTCGTACGGTGGTAGTTTTATCACCGTCGTATGAAAAACCCCTTAAAATACACATGTGAGACAGTGAAAAGCAAAGGGATGTAATTGTCGAAATTAAAAATATAGATACAATAAGTATAAATGATTAATCCTCTGTTTTAGGGCAAGAGATGTTATTAGTAGATCAGGTGGGTGCTGCTTTACAGCATGATTTACAGCAGCAAAAAAAACACACCTAAGAACATAACTTTAAACACGTTTTAATCGAAACTTGAAAAAGTTCACTTACATCCTTTTGCTTCTCACTGACTCATATGTAATGTTTTTTGAAATTTACTTTTACTCGTACTTTTTTCATACATATATTTTAAATAGAATACCACTAACTCATCTGGTAAAAATTTGTAAGTTATAGCTACAACACACATCAATTTCGCGTATTTACCACCTTACGGTGTTAACTGTCTTAAACGTGACATACAAACTGAAATATGGAGATAAGTTTAATTAAATTTTAATGTCTTGACGATAATGAACTTTTGCAAAGTATTAGTTGGTTACCGCTAGATATATCTGCCTGTTATTA
Organism: Uloborus diversus; assembly: GCF_026930045.1. Lineage (NCBI taxonomy): Eukaryota > Metazoa > Arthropoda > Arachnida > Araneae > Uloboridae > Uloborus > Uloborus diversus. The sequence goes on from NC_072736.1 coordinate 51,044,215, forward strand.
TAATATCACACTTGTTATTTATTATTCATTTAGTCAAAATGGCGAGGTATCGATTATTTTGCTCTTTTTGCTTGCTCCTCCTAAGTCACCACACCTAACAACAAGTAAGATAAATAAATACCTTTGTGCTGGACAGTAAAGTAAAAAATAACAACGTCAAAAGAGCCCAAATAACAGATTACTGCTGTAATTTGTGCTTTTTTGACATTGTTATTTCTTACTTTACTAACAAAGAGGGTTTTTTTCCTTGTGGGCATAAGTAAAGGACTCTGTTTACTCTTCCTCCTTATCTGCTAATCATGAATAACTGAAAAACTGGATCACTGCCGAAATTGCTTCTGTGACTGCGTATGTGCTACAACGAGCATGGCAGAAATTTGAGTACTACTGTGGTTCTTAAACACTGATGTGAGGTCACTGTGACCCTTTAAAAAATCGGCAGATTTTGTCTGATGACTCTGCAAAATTATCATCATTCGGCGATGTTGGAAGCTCCATGCGGCGAAACATCATGGTTCGTGGAAACTTGGAGCTCCATCAGGCAAAATTTTCATCATTTGGCAAAATTGGGAGTTCTATTCGGGAAATTGAGTATTTCTGCCCTTTCCAAAAATTTCAGTTCGGGGCGTCTCTGCTGATTTCGCTCAGGCGTCAAAAAGAATAGAACATCTTAACAATGCTTTAAGCATATAAAAACTTCGGGGTTTTGTACCATTCTTTTCTTCGAAATATAGATGTTTGATACCTCACTATTCTTTATGAATCACGCAGTATAGCTAATAACGTCAAAGCAGTACCAAAAAATATACTGCTTTACAAAGACTGCTTACTGAGAGGAAACTGGGAAAATTCTGAATACAGTGAACTGTGATAACGTGTATCTTAATTGCTTTTTCTTGATTTCATACCCCATATAGCGCATTATCGACTCAATAAAAAATATTTATTTAAACGTTTGCTACATTAACATCAAGCTTATACTGAAATTTTAAGTGAAAATATATTTTATAAGAGCTGACAACACTATTTTAAATTTCCTGTCATTAAACTGCACTAAAATACGTTCGATTTAAACATCAATCGAAGTCAAAAACATTGCTCTCATCGATATTAGCCAGAAATGAAGAATCATGTGTAATTTCGTTCGAATGTTTAACAAACACCATCCCTCCACCTACCACTGGAAGACCTTTCGCGGAAGGTTTATGAGTGTTGGAAAGATAGATTGCTCAAGGTGGTTTATGATTCTTTCTCCCGGTGGGAAAAAAACGAACGTAATGTAAAAATCAATAACCCACGAAGGTATTTTCTTCCCAGTAGCACTTGAGACGCCGTAGCGAAGACGGTATCGATTCGAGTATTTTGTGGGGACCTATTGTAAGGAATACTAACGTAAAAGACGAATGGCTAAGGCAACAAAGGAGCCATTGGATATAGACCCCTAAACGGACCCTTAGCTTAAGCCGCTATACACCACTTTTTATGACTGATTACTAAATATTTCTTTCTGCTCTCATTAATTTTGCTTAAAGAATATAATTAAATTTAGTTTTTCAGACCAGCAGTGTCCAACCTACGCCACGTGGACCTAATTAGGCAAGTGAATCAGATCCTCGTGGTCTGTAGTTTTGTTTTATGTTACAAATCGAAAAGTAAGATTAATGACGATGTTACAAATTTGGAGCCAAATATTCAGAAATGGGTTTTTGAAAAACGTTTGCAGTTACTGAAAGAAGCATAGTAATGTTAACAACAATCACTGGTTTTCAATTTTCTTTCCTTTTCCATATTTTTCCTTGTTATTTATAAACATTTTAAATATTTGGAAATTGTATATGTGTTTTGACCCGGCGAGAATGATTTTAATTTGAGGTAAGGGTAGAAAACGATTAGGCACTACTACTTTAGACAATTACAAGCATTTAATTTTATTTTAAGCTCTTCTCTTTTTTTAGGGAGTGTGGGGAATATTCTTCTTGTATATAAAAATCAATTTACCTATAAGGGTTGTTCAAATGAAAAATGGACATGTGCGATAGGTCAGAATGAATGATTTGATTACAGCGCCACTGCATAAGTATATAAAGGATGTTGTGAGGTATGCATTTTATATGCCATTCAGCAGCGAAACCTGTTAGCAGTAGAGGAAATTGTACAAATGGAAAGTTGTGCTATCCATGGATGCGTTTAGATCGGAACAACGCGTGGTAGTACGGTTTCTGGTTGCGTTAGGTGAGCGAAATGCGGACAACTATCGGCGAATGGTACAGCTTGACTACAAAAAGAAGTCGGATGGCCTTGAAGCAAAAACATCATCATTTGTATCATTTTTTATCGATTGTTTGTTATTATTTTGGAATAGATAGGATTAGCGAGACTAAGCCTCTTACTATTTGGTGCTTTCTGTCAGATTCTACCTATTACAAATGATATAAATGATGTTTCGCTTCAAAGTCATCCGCCTTCTTTTCGTGGTCAAGCTTTAGCAGTGCATGGCGATTACTGTTTAGGTCGTACGGCTGTAAACAAGTTGTGTAAAAGTTTTCGAGACGGGCGACTAACGACATCGGATCTGCCGAGACCGGAGCAAAGAAATATTGCGCTCGCCGATGATTCCATTGGCTTCGTTAATGAAATAATCCGAGCTAATCTAATGATAAAGAACCGTGAAATCAGTAAAGAACTCAACCCAAAATAAAGAATGATTCATACTATCATCGACAAACACGGTACAATCAAGTGTTTGCGACCATAACAAACGACCCTAAACAAATTCCGTTGGGAAGTTTTGGAGCTCCCCTCCTCCCCCGTATAGTACGGACTTGTTACCCTGTGACTTCCATATCTTTTGGGCCATTTAAGAGAGCATTACAGGAGAAACGTTACCATTCGGACGATGATGTGAAAGAAGCCGAGTAAGACTTCTTATGGAATCAGTACCGATCTTTCTGCAGCAAAGGCATCGACCTGGTTCCGCGATGCTGGGTCATGTGTTTCAACGCTCATGGCGATTTCTTTTGATTTACATTAATAGTATTTCTTTTATTCAACTTGTGCACTTTTCATTTAAGCAACCCTTATCATATAGGAGGGGAACAGTCATAGGAGCTATATGAAAAAATTCTCAATAACTGTTGTGAATCGTAAGCGAGATTACCACTTAGCAGTCCATGGTTGGATTTTTTAGAACTTAGGCATTTATTAGTTGTTAGCTAAAAATATCGATATGTAGAGTTTCTGAGCATCTATCGCTGTTCAAGGAAAAAATCCGGAAATAGTTGCCCGAATGAGACTCAAAAGAAACTCGTGATCGAAAGATCTAAAGCCTACTCATCTAAGTTGACCCAAAAGTTTCACCGATCAACAATGCGCCAAATTACGGCAGAAAATATTTTAAAGAAAAGTGAGAAAAAATTTATTATCTCTCGTTAGGTTACTGAAAATTTGCGTATGAAATGATTATACTATGAGAGCAATCTAACTGTTTGGATAAAAATATACCTAACCTATTTTCAACAGAGGAAAATTCTTTGGGAGTAAACTCTTAAATCCTAAGGGAAATTAGGTACACATTTTCCTAGAATGGAGGAAGATGTAATTTTCAAACAAAATAGGCTTTTCCCGCAATACACTTGACAATATCTAACTGTCGTCTAGAAGTCCCCTTTCTCATTTCGTGAGGTAGGAGAAAAGATGGACTACGAATATGACACATTCTGTTCGTGTCCAATCTCTGCAGCGTCTTAAGTTGTTCTAAATTCAGAATTTTCTCCATTCAATTTTCCTGCTGAGTTAGAAGCTTCGTTTTCGGAAAAGAATGCGATAGCAGTGAGGAAGAGGGAGATAACTCAAGCGGATTTTTTTTTATTGAGTTTGAAAGTAGAGGCTTTTAACAAGGGATATTTCCACTGTCTGCGCTGCTTCTCTTGAGCTTATCTGCGTAGTTATTATTTTATCTAATTACTTATCGAACACTATTAATAATGTATAAACAAGGTGGTTGGAGAACAAGTATATCTATTAAGAACTGTCTGTAGCTCGAAGGAATGATCCGAATAAGGAAAAAATTGGTACAGTTATTGTTCAGAAATGGAGAAGAAGAAAGATATATAAAAAAATAAAGTAACAGCAATGGGTGATAGCTGGCAATTTTTCACGTAAAGTGAGTAAAACTAGTACAAAGAATTAAAACGTTAAACCGAATGGCATACATAATTTGTTGAAAAATATAAAGATAAATTACACTTGCTCATGGTGATGCAGATCAAGAGCTAAAATGCACAATACATGCAATGTCTAGGATAATTAATTGCGGAATGTAATGCATCAGAAGTGATGTTTTGTACATGTTTTCTGTTATCAGTTTCGTCATTGAGATTTTCAACTCATACTTTGGTACACATTAGATTTCATTATCCCCAAAGCTAAAAACTACATAGCGTTGGATCACATCATGTAAAAATACCTCCTTATTTACTTATTATTGGTAAGATATTGTCGCAGTAACTCTTGTGCTGTAGTAATTTTTGGCTAAATCTTTCAGAAACATGTGTATATAGCAATCAGCAATTTTGGACAGTAAAAATTGATACATCTTATTTTACTATATTAACACAAAGTTGTTTAATTCTTTATCCTTGTTTATGTATCTGCTTTGCCCCAAGACTACATCAACAAATATTTGGATAATTGCTCCACAGGTGCAGATAAATTATACTAAATGAATTAATGTGTATACGTGTGCCGCATTTCGTTTAAAAAGTAAGGCGAAATAATGCTTGTATCATTATTTTATGGGTATTATTTCGCATTTCGCTGCTTGTGGCTAATGTTTATTTCTTTTGCCTTAAAGAAGTATCAGAAAATCGTGAATTTGTGAACCATTTAAAATTTATGAGTTTTAACGGATTCTTACGCTTCAGAGCATCTTTAAAAGTTTATATTTCTTTGTTCTTAATGAATACCGAAGCTATATTTAACTTTTTATCGACTTTTACGCCGTCAAAATGCTTGGATGTTTATACTTATTTTTATTTAATTAAGGTTCAAAAAGTTAACTTAAAAAAGGATACTAACGGTAATAACTTAAACATTAATATTTAAAACAGTTACTAGTGATAATAAATAAAGCGATAATACACAAAGAATGAAGTATCTTTGGACATCATGAACAGTAGATGTATTATCTATTGGGAACCCGTATTTCTAATAAAACCAAACGGGCTTTCTTTGTTAAAACTTAAAAGCTTACGTGAAACTTAAATTTTAGCATGAAAATATTTTTTTCTCACTCTTTAAGAGCTATGTGATAAATGTGCAATGCAAAGTTTAAAGCCAATTGAACCATAAATGACCGAGATACTAGGTCATAAACCTTAGGGTGGTCTTATTTGGCACAATCCCCTTACAGAAAAAATAAGTTCAAATTATGCCTCGTAAACACCAAAACAAAACTAAAAAAAAAAAACAATCGCGTTTTCCAAACTACATAATGAAACATAATAAAAAGTAGAAAATAACTTGTTTAAAACACAAAATCAAAAATGTTCCAGCTTAATAGAAATTTCTGCTTTGACTCCTTTATAGAAACCCTAACACGAAAATGCTATAAAAAGTTTGAATATGTATTTCTCACAAATTCAATTTTATAAAATCACATTAAGAAATTTTATTTTGTACTATTTTACAGCTTACTTTTTCTTCAAAACTTTTCTAACCTGAGCACGCGTGAGGAAACAAATTCATTCAGCCGTACGTAAGAAACTTAATATTCAGAAGCAGCTGAGATTGTAAAACGATAAGTGTTTAGGAACTCTCGAGAAAAGCCACAGACTTGTGTTTACTAAAACTTTTACACAAAAAAGTGGAATAGGGGTAATTCAATCTTTGCCCATGCAGACGATAGTTTTACTAGTGCATAAAAAGAGTAAAAGTTGAATTTAAAATTCTGAACAGTTTTATTTGTCTTTTCTGTATCTCTTCAGCACATTATTTTTTTTTTCTACTTATAGAATGTCGTTCATATTTTAAGTGTTACACTGCTTTATAAGAAAAGTTTCTGTTTATTGCTTCAGCAATAATATTTGATTTTCTGCAGGAAATTTTATTTTAAGTTTGTTTTATTATATACGTTGCTATTGATATATTTCTTCGGAAGTTTATTTGGATTTTGAAGAAAAATTGCTTATGTCGAGATGTAAACTTGGTTTTGCAGAGAAAACTCGCTCGTAATACATCTCCATTGTCTTGCAAGTTTAGTGATCAATAAATATTCGTACTTACGGTTGCCTTTAAAGTTTAAAGGTTTCTGAGTAAAGCAATCTATAGGAAAAATCTTTCAAAATTTTGCATTAAATTAAATGAAAAATCTGAAGGGTGATAAACAAGATGTCCTCATCATCACAATAGGTTAATTCGTCTAAGAAAGCCTTTGTACGTTTCGGTATGATGGAGCTTCCGTTTAATGAAAATAACTTAACATAAAACAACTTGAACTTTGATAAATAAAGTTATAGCACCTTAAGTCACTAAATGACATGAATACAAATGCAAAAAAAAACCCTTAATCTAAAAAACAAATTGGTCAGAAGCCATCTAACTTAAAAGGATTTTATTTGATTCAGGAATATAACAGCAAGGAAGGTAGTTTAAGGCATTTGCAATCTTTTGCTTGAATTCCGAAACTTAGTAGGGGAGCAAGGGGCTTGATGTAACAGGGATAAGTAGTAACAGTGCTTTTTCACTAAGAATTTAAACTTTATTAACCTATTTTTTTTGACTCAATCTTACTGTTATAATGTACCGCGTCACGTCATCTCCTCCAGTGTCCCGTCAGGCGACGCAGTGAGTGGGTGTGTGCGAGCCCTCCGTTATTGGCAGGAAACGTATTTTTTGACCTTCGTAAATTTTTAGTTAGCTTTATTATTTTTGACTAAATAGAGCTTTCAATATTTTGTTTCGTATTAACATTTATCTATGTATGATGCATTATCATAGGTTTCAAGATTACATTGTTTGAATAGTTAACACGCTAAATATGAAAAACTATGATTTGGGGTTAATTGTAACAAAATCTCGGGGTATGTTGTAACATGTTATAACTTGCTCCATATTGTTGTATGTTATTTGTAATGCAATATACCTTCCGTTGTTTGGTCTTTAAATGTAGATATTTTCCAAGACTGTGACTTTGAGCCTTTTTTTGTCACCGATCGTCCAGATCCCACTGAACAATCAGAAAATTCTCTAAATGTGATTGAAAATTTATTGTTGAATCTCGAAACTGCAAACGAACCAACTCCGAGTTGCTCTGATCTAAACAAATTTTCCCCATCGAAAATTAGACCATTACCAAAGGCACCACCACGGAAACAAATATAAAATAACATGCGTAAAAGGAAGTCCATTGTTTTGACAGACACACCTGAAAAATAAGCTTTGAGAATGGAATATGAAGAAAAGATGAAAAGAAAGCAGAAACAAGATGATAAAGAAAAAGTAAAGGGAAAAAGACAAAGGTAAAAAATCTGCAGACAATAAAGATGGAATAGAAAGAGTAAAGAAAAGGGTTTTAAATTCGGATTCGGAATCTGAAGAGTGGTATTGTCTAGTTTGCAGCGTAGGGTATCGTCATTCAAAAGGTGATTGGGTTGAATATATTGTATGTAAGATGTGGGCACATGTAGGATGTGTCGGAGGCGATATTATTTCTTTTGTTTGTATTAACTGTAACTCAGATAAAGACTAAATTCATTGATAAAGAGACTTATGAACAGACTGAGTATTATAAGATGTAAGAACTAAGAGATAATTAAAATACTTAATTTGGAGGTTTATAATTTAACTTACTGTGATTTCGAAGTGCCTAGTTTGTAGATCAGTACCTATAGTAGGATTTTAATACAAAACAGGATTAATAGTTTAAAACTAAAATAGTTAAATTATTGATTACCTAAAAAAAGTGTATTTCAATTAGTGATTTAATAGTAGATGCATTTAGTAAAAGTATTTTATTATTTTCGTTGAATACCAAATTATTTGTTGAAAGCAAAGCAAAATGTGAAGAGAATAAATTATTAATGGTGTACAATTCATGTTTTTATTGTTGTTACTATATGCCCCAACAGATGTTACAACAAACCCCAAGTACTGGGTACGTTGTAACACTTCCCTTTTTTTAGAAACTTTTTTTTCATTCTGAAAGAGATACATATAGATGTGATGTCTTTTCAATTAGACTTCATAGAAGAATAGTCAGAGTACCAATCAAAATTTAGTTAGTGATAATTTAACCAATACATCTCAAGATATGACACCATTTTTAAATTTTTTTACAACAAGCCCCTCGCTCCCCTATATTAAGCAGCCCAGGGCTTAATTTCACACAAAAAAAATGCAGGAACTTGATGTTCAGCACTACTTATTCAATTGCAAAGTAATGAGCTAATGGATAAAAAGACATCTTTTCATCCATAAGCTCATTACGTTTTGCATTGAAAAAGGCGTTCCCTGTAACGCCGAAACACGTGTCTGCAGTAATCTGCAATTTGTGCTTTTTTGACGTTGTTTTTTCTTACTTTATTATCTTCATATTTTCGTAATATTCTTTCAGTGTTCAAAAATAGGCTATGGGAACCAATGGCAGGGCTTTTCCACATACAGAAAAACAACTTCAACTACCGTAACCTTGTGTGAAACCGAAATGATAAGGAACGCCTAGTGCCATCTGCTCAATGTCGCAAACGTAAAACTTTTCAAAGTGAATTCGGTTTCTACTCTCTTGTTACATACTCTGTTGCTGTGATGAGGAAAAAAATATATGGATCAAATGCAGCTAAAAGAAAAATGTGGTAAACTTTTAACTGCTATTAAGATAACATATATAATCCAAAACGTATTAACGAAATTTCTGAAAATTGGTGGGTGATAGAAAAATTTTGCAAACATATTCTTTTCCAGGACCTTGAAATCTATAAAAAAAACACCCAACGTATATTGAGGAACAGAAAATTCGTTAAAATTTTTGTTTTTCAGGAATTTATACGGTTTTTATGTGTGATCTTTCGAAACCAAGTGTGATTCATTTTTAACCGTAGAAAAAAGTGAATTAGTTATTCATTTTTCATCAAATACAAGGATCAATTTTTAAAATTGATACCTTACTTACGTATTGCTATGAGTTAAGGAAATTATGGCGTTCCCACAGAAAACAGCTTTGAAAAATAATGCATATGATCGCAAGCATATATCTCACTCTCTTGCCGTTCATCACGTAATATACAGAGTGTTCCGTTTTAACCTGCAAGTCCTTTATTTTCGCAACCGTTAGACCTAGATGTATAGTTCCAGTTGCAAAAGTGTTCAAAGTCAGATGAAGATATTGAAAGTTTGAAGTGAAAATAAAAATGAGTCAAAAAATACAAAATTTAACTTTATACGGGCCCCAGGTCCCCTAGTTTATACTTAGGGGAATATTCACAATTTAAAAATAATTCCAACACAAAAAGTTTGAAATTAGTACGACAAATATTTACCGAGATATAAATGCAGCGTTTTGAGACTTACACAACTTTTCTCTCGCCGTCAATAACATCTTTTGGGGGAAAATATAGCGGTTAACAAGTGCTTAAAATTGTGTGCATAGAGTGTGATTTTTCAAGTTATTGGAGGTTTTATAGTGTGTTTTTGCATATCACGGCATAAAATTTGCATTTAGTTTTGAATAGCAATGAAAGATATAAATACCTTGCTCTTTTTACTTAGACGACCTGTCATTCTTCTGAAATAGCGATAAGTTACAATCTCATTTGTATGATCCCTTAAAACTTTAAATTGGAATATCTCCTTGAGTTTTGGACTCACAAATGTCAAGTTTTTTGTGTTAGTAACAGTTTACAATGGAGATTATTTCTCTACATACTAATTAGTCGACCTAGGGCCCGTATAAAAGTTAAATTTCGTGTTTTTTGACTCATTTTTATTTTTGCTTCAAACTTTCAATGTCTTAAATCTGCATCTGATTTTGAACATTTTTGCAGCTGGAAGTATACATCTAGGACTAATGGTTGCGAAAATAAAAGCCTTGCAGGTTAAAACGGAATACCCTGTATACTACCGCATTAAATTCCAGTGATGTCTCTATGTCATCCAAACTCATGTGGACGTCAACTAATTGATGATCGAACAAAGTATCTATCGATTCGTTATTTTTCAGGTGTCATATAAAAGTAGATATATTTTTTCTACGATTTGAATTAGAGTGGATATTAATTGAAACGTTAATTTTTAAGAGCCATTATTTGGAAGTTCAGACAAGGTGTATCAGTGACCATTTTTGATTTTCCTAATTTTTTTATATGTCAAAGTAGGTCATGAGGAGTGAACATTCTGAAATTTTTAGCCTTCCAATTTTTTTTTTTTTTTTTTTTTTTTTTTTTTTGCTCGTTAAAAATTCCCAAAGTTTGAGGTTTGCAGCGATTTTTAGAAAAATTCTAAAAGTCGCATTTCAGTGCGCTATAGCTCTTTACAGAACACCACCTCGCTGTTATGTTTATATTTATTGATTGTACTGTATCTAGTGATGATGACTTCATAGTTATTTTGGTTGGGGGTTGTTGCCTTCTTCAGATAAGGGTTCGCAAAGTATGGATTCTATCCGTTTTCGCGCAAGTTTAACCTGCGTTATTTCCCCCAAAAAGCCACCCCCCGAAAAAATGTAACATATACCGAAAGTTTATACTATGAAGAGAGTAAATAGCACAAAATTTGTTTGAGGTTTAATTTTTTTAGGAGAAAAATGCCCTTATATTTTTCAAATTTTCAAAAATTGTGCTTATTTGATCACAATTTACTCCAAACAGCATCATTAGGAAAGAAAACCTTTTATATATTATTGTACATGGCTATGTGTAAAACATCATGAAAAAGTAACCAGCATGAGTTCTCTTCTTGTTTTCCACAAAATAATTTTTTCGTAGCTCATTTTATGAGTTTTCTCGTACGTAAAACGTGCGTCCTGTATGCAGATTAGATCTGCTAAAACTTAAAGGATGTAATAAGAATGTATATATGTGTATAGAGAGAAAGAGAAAAATACTAGCAATACTTTATTTTTCTGATTTTACAAATTGGTGGTATTTTAATTGCAGGTAAATCAGAAAACGATAAATCGATATCATAATATATATATATATATATATATATATATATATATATATATATATATATATATATATATATATATATATATATATTATGCTTTTTTTTTTCTCCTGCGCTTTGTATCTCGGTTAAAAGCAGCTTGAATTTGACATTTTGTCAGATATTCGTTCGGTTGAAATAATTTTATGTCTTCAATCATCTCTGTTCTCATCGCATGTTCTACTTGGTCAAGTGTCTGTTTTTTCCCGGTTTTCTCACCATAAAGGAACTTTTTATAAAGAAACTCTTTTTGTTTCAATGCAAACCGTGTACTTTTACGAGTTGGGAGAGCCCACCCTTCACATGAGATATTTCCAAAACGCTTTCTTCTTTGTTTTCTCCTTGTTAACTTGTAGATGCCTGACCAAGACCATAAGAAACAGAACTTTTTTGTCCTTGCAGCATGTTGACGTAGTTTTTCTTTACTTCATCAGACGATGTTGCTACTTTTACATAACTGTGTTTTCCAGAGTAAATGTGCTGTTCGTAGTAATTTTTTTTGAGAAATGTCTTCATGCAATCTGGTTATGAGCAGAAATAGGAAGCAGCATACTCCCTGTCCAATCTTCGTCGTTTCTGTGCTTTGACAACGCTTTGAGGACGTTGATATTCCGCAGAAGAGAATTCCGAAATAACTGAGTGACCAGATTTAAAGAAATCATCTTCTGTGAAAAATCCTTTCCTTTGCCGACGTCGAATTACTGCCATACTTTTAATCCCGAGTTGTTTATTTCTACCGAACGATATAAATTTATATTTTTGATTTTCTGAAATTTACATATTGTTTTTGCGTCATTAATTTCAATAATGGACACTTTAGATTTGCTCACACCTCCCATGTCAAGTAGACTCTCCTTCAAGTCTGAGGCCATTACATATGTCTCTACGATAATGCTGAGCATTTGCTGCCTCCTTGTCACATTGGTCTTTACCACGTTGTGGCTCTTTGTAGCCATGGCGTAGCAATTGAAGTCCTAACTGGTGTAAAATTGCTGCTTCTATCTGAATGTGGCCATTTCCACTATAGTAGCCAGTATTGTCAGATTTCATGAAAATACCGTGTATGTTAGAAAAATCCGATTTTATTTGCTGTGCTACATACTCCATAACGCATAAAGTATGTTCAAATCCTTGGTTACTTTGTTGAATTACAGTAAAGTATACCTGTTTTTCAATAATATCACAGGCTCTTTTAAAAAACAGAACATCGATATGCAAACTCATTCCTTTTTTGCCAAAATAATCCCGCTGTGATTCTCTAAACATCATGGGAATGATTTTCTGAAAACGCATAAAATGAGCTACAAAAAAATTATTTTCTGGAAAACAAGAAGAGATCCCGTGCTGCTTTCGTTTTCATGATGTTTTACACATAGCCAGGTACCATAATATATAAAAGGTTTTTTCCCTAGTGATGCTGTTTTGAGTTAATTGCGATCAAAAAAGCACAATTGTTGAAAATTTGAAAAATATCAGGGTATTTTCATCCTAAAAAAATTAAACCTCAAACAAATTTTGTGCCATCTACTTTCTTCATACTATAAACTTTCAGTATATGCAACATTGTTTTCGGGGGGCGGCTTTTTGGGGGAAATAACGCAGGTTAAACTTGCGCGAAAACGGGTAAAATCCATACTTTGCGACCCCTTATCTGAAGAAAGCAACAACCCCCAACCAAAATAACTATGAATTTATCATCACTAGATACAGTACAACCAATAAATATAAACATAACCGTGAGATGGTGTTTCTGTAAAGAGCCATAGCTCACTGAAATGTGACTTATAGAATTTTTCTAAAAAAGCGCTGAAAAACCTCAAACTTTGGGAATTTTAACGAGCGAAAAAAAATTTTTTTGAAAGGCTAAAAATTTCAGAATGTTCACTTCTCATGACCTACTTTGACATGTAAAAAAATTAGGAAAATCAAAAATGGTCACTGCCAAAATTTCCGTTTTTTGTCTGAATTTCAAAATAATGGCTCTAAGGAAGTTTCATTCGTTTCAAAAAAAAAAAAAAAATCTTCTAGCTATTATTCATCTCTAATTGGAAAACTGCCTATACTTTCTCTCCCTGCTATAAGTTGAAGTGCCACACGGTAGACAGGAGAAAAAATGTTCCACCGCAGACGACAAAAGGGGAGGAGCATTTGTAGTACTCCAGGCGGCAAAAATGGGATGCCACCAAAGTACACCGTCGAAAACGGTGTAGACCAATCCACCGTACTGTGGTTGAATGAGCCACCGCAGACGGCGAGTTCCGAGAATGCAGCCAAAAGCTGCTAATATAGCCGCTTTTGTGGATGGTATATATATATATATATATATATATATATATATATATATATATATATATATATACATACAGGTAGTTATCAAAATAATGGAAACACTCTGTGACAAGTGTGTTGGGAATCACTTCTCTGCCGTAAATGTTCTGTTAATAAAGGTGCCTTCTGACTGTTATCACTCACTCTTGTGAATCCAGATGGTGATTGAATTCTGTGGTCACTTTTGCTGCTGTTTTTCACTTTTTGAACCTTACAATTCGCTTCAATATCCGTCGGTCTCTTTCACTGAGCTTCTATTTCCATCCACTATTTTGCTTTGCCTAGCTTGTCTTACCGCGCTCTAAGTATGCTGTCATGCCTTTAGATACTGTACCTCAAGAAACGCCAAAAAAGTTGAGATGTTTCTATTACACTTGCTCCAGCTAGTCGCACTCCAACAGTTTGGCCTCTTTTAAAATTTGAAAGGTCCAACATTTCACGCGCCTGAAAAAAAAATCCAAGACTTCCAGAAGTTCAATCAAGCCAACATATATTACCAGAATATGTACATTGCAATTGATAAAAAAAACCCCAGACATCAAGTTTTATTCTTTATTACTTACGAAGGACATTCAAAAATATCACTTTTATTCACAGATGTTTCCATTATTTTGATAACTACGTATATATATATTTATGCAATTCGTGTCCGCGTTGACCTGTGTATTTCATGGTAATTTTCGTTCGCTCGTTCTGTTAACATTGTCTTTAAACTTCTTTATATAGGACAAAAAGCCGGAAGTTTTTTTTATGATAAGAAGGTTCAAATATTTATCTGTATTTTTACCAAAATACAAAAAACTGATTTTAAATTATATTATTTTTTTTTAAGCTCGATCTCCGATTTACGATTTGTTAGAGAGTTTGTAGCATGCACCATAATTTACCTTTGTTTTTAGCTTAATGCGAAGAATTTGGCTTTGTTCTGTTAAAATATTTAAACCGCATCCTAAAACGAAAACAGACTCACTCTACCATAAAGAAGAAACATAAATTTAAAAGCAGCAAAAGGACTGAAACGATAAGATTTTAAACGCTCAGTGGAACAGCTGCGTTTTATTGTTTTGCAAAGATTTCACATAAAACGGCGAGAAAAGGTAATCTAATATTGCATCATGCAGATTTTAGTGTTTAAATAAAATAAAAAGCTAAAAGTTAGTTTTTTACTGCTTTTTTCAATCCCTTCTTTTGGAAGGACTTTCTGATTTAGTTTCTCAAGAGGGCTTTTTTTTTCATATTTGGAGCAAAGAGTATTCAGATAGGTTTTGGTCAATACTTAAAATACACCTCCAGCTCAGTTATTCCATCCGAGGACTGCAGTTTCGTGCTTTTTAGCACTCATCAGCCCGGAATAGGAATCACGTGAGCTAGAGGCGACAAATCTCTTAAGGGAGCCAAGAGAGCCTAACAAACTGGTAGTTAATGCAGAATTAGCAAACCAGATGAGCGACCGCAAAAAAGGTTTTGGTCAAAAGTTTTTTTTTTATTGACTCTTAGTCTTGAGTAATAAATAAAACCTACCGGACCATTGAAACGTGTAAAATGTTTTCGTGTTGTCTATTGTGTTACTTATTTTTTTCATAAATGTGAAACTACGCGTAGACTCTAAATACAAATACGAAATTCCTTTTTTAAACAAAATATGTATCAGTGAAACACAAAGGAATGTAAGTGAGAACACTAAAAAGTTGGAGGCAACCAGTTCGAATAGTAGATGAACCTTCCTTCTGTTTTGATGAGAGAGATAATACTAGTAGTCGGAGAAGGTGTTGCTATTCAGTAAAAATAATTAACCTTAAAAAAATATATAATTAATCTAAAACTGAGGACAATAAACTCAGTCTGTGACATTAAAGTGAAACATTATTATTGTAGCCACATTACAAGTGTTAAATACTAATAGCCATGGGGAAAAAACACAAGAAAAAAAGCAAGCGTAAAAAAATAAATGAAATGCAAATCATGAAATTTTGTGGTGGTTTGTGGATGAATTTCGAGTAATTAATGGAGCTTACATTATAAGCAAATATATGTTCGTATCTAACTGCATATTTTTGCATTTTTGTCGCTAGTAAATATCAATGTATAAAAAAAATAAAAAAATTTTGAAAAAAAAAATAGAACCGACTTCAAAATTGCTCTAAAAAGTGAAAAATAATTTTATTCTTTAAACACCATCGATAATGCTTTTAAACATAATTTTTGAAGTTGGCGCAAAAACAAAACGTAAAATCCAGTGTAACCATGCTGCGTTCATATTTTTTTTCAGAAAAGCATCCAAAGTTACGAACGAAACATTTATATCGCTATTCAAATATGCTGTCATCAATGCATAATGTATGTGATAGTGAAGAAACTGGTCCTGGTTAAATTTATAGTTGTATTTGAGTTATGGCTGTGAATGATTTTATCTATCGTTTTTGCGCCAACTTCAAAAATTATGTTTAAAAGCATTATCGATGGTGTTTAAAGAATAAAATTATTTTTCACTTTTTAGAGCAATTTTGAAGTCGGTTCTATTTTTTTTTTTTTTTCAAAATTTTTTTATTTCATTCTTTTTAGTGTAAATGTAGGTACTTCAGAAATAATAAGAAGTTACCATCACGAAACTTCACATTTTTTCTTAAAAATGCTCCATACTAAAAAACGGGTTCCATACGGGAAACAGTAGAAACGAAATTTTAGTAAAATTCACTTTGTCCTAGTCGGGATTTGAACCCGGGTCGCTCGTGTGGGAGGCGAGAATTCTACCACTGAGCCACCGTTATCCACGAATGAAAATGTGCGAACTTCGCTACAAAATCATTTAATAGGGAAATTGCATAAAATTTACTGTTTTTTGCCCATAACTTTTTTTTCTAAAAAACGAATATGGTCAAACAAAGTAATGGGACCTAAGTTGAGCCATCCCCTATCCATTAAAAAAAGAATCATCAAAATCGGTTCACTAGGTGAGACGCTATGAGTGGACAAAAAAAAAAAAAAAAACATACATACGGTATGAATTGATAACCACCTCCTTTTTGAAGTCGGTTAAAAAACGGGCTCCATACGGGAAACAGTAGAATCGAAATTTTAGTAAAATTCAGTTTGTCCTAGTCGGGATTTGAACCCGGGTCGCTCGTGTGGGAGGCGAGAATTCTACCACTGAGCCACCGTTATCCACGAATGAAAATGTGCGAACTTCGCTACAAAATCATTTAATAGGGAAATTGCATAAAATTTACTGTTTTTTGCCCATAACTTTTTTTCTAAAGAACGAATATGGTCAAACAAAGTAATGGGACCTAAGTTGAGCCATCCCCTATCCATTAAAAAAAGAATCATCAAAATCGGTTCACTAGGTGAGACGCTATGAGTGGACAAACAAAAAAAAAAAAAAAAAACATACATACGGTATGAATTGATAACCGCCTCCTTTTTGAAGTCGGTTAATAATAATAAATGAACATTATTGCATTTACACTTGCTTTCAGATTTCAAGAAGGATTAAAAGCAAGTACAATTTGTTCTTTACTAAACACAAAAAAACCGGTTGATCCATGGAGAGCCCTTTCGTAGAAACAAATACTTATACTTCCCTGATAGTCAACGAGAAAATAAAAGAATACTTTTGGGGATAAAAGCAATTATTGAACGTAACCTTTTCTGTGTGAACAATGCATATTTATCGCCTCAATAATAAAATGCACAAGTATGAAACATATCATCTACGCAAGTAAAAAAAAAAGGTAGTTGCAATATTTTTCGACTTTCAACGCACACTTTAGGTATTTTTTGAATGTAATTGAATACAAAACTTAATCATGTTTAGTGCAGACAATCCAGGATTAATTGTTAAGGTTTTGAGCTTTGACGCTCTTTTACACGTGTAAATCAGGGTCAATGCAAATCAATCGTCATTAATATAATTGGGTTTCTTAAAAAACAAAATTTTGACCCCTACTGCATTCAAGTTAACCGACCCTTTATCTGCTACTGAGATACACTATTATACATTCATGTTTATTTGTGGTAAACTCGTGATTTAAATTAAAAAAAAAAAAAAACAAACAATTCTTCAGGTAGCATTCAATGAACTGAATGGCTATCTTGACTCGGAGAGGTTCTTATTTGTCCAAACGTGTTTTATTTGCTCATTACAGTATTTAAAGAATGCATAGATCTAAATTTTAATGGAATAAATTTACTTTTTGATTGTTTCTAATGAATATAGCGCGGTGATGCTGCAAAACTTTTTTTTGAAAATCTTGCACTTTGTTTAATTGCAGTTTAAAGCTTAACTGACTAAGAGTTGATGTTTGTAAATCTTTAAGTAGCATTTTTGACTTAAAGAACTATCTTTTATGTCTGAATATTTACTAAAGATAAAAAAAAATCTAAAGGCAAAATTGACTTTCATATATAGTAACATTTTTTACAAAATACGGATAAAAATAAGACGATATCTTAACCATAGCTCATTTAAAGAAACCAATTGTTTGCGATGAAAAGTTTAGCCTTCACTATATTTGCAAATTAATAGTAGTGGGTTGTGGATTTGCTGAAAAGTTTTTCTTCTAACTAACAAATTATATCGGTTTTGCTAAAAATTTTCTTGGGTGTTTCATAGGTACAAGGCAAAGTTTCATTTGGAAAACATCCACTCTGCCCCATCTCTTTTAGTACATCATCTCCAAAAATTTTTCAAATAGTCTAATCAAGCAGATAATGAATTTTTTCTTCTCTACTAATAATAAAGCTGAAAGTCTGTGTCTTTGGATGTCTGGATCTCTGTTACGTGCATAGTGCCTAGACCGTTTGTCCGATTTTCATGAAATTGGTACAAAATTAGTTCTTAGCATAGGGGTGAGCACATCGAAGCGATTTTTCAAAAATTCGATTTTGTTGTTTTCATTCCAATTTTAAGCCTATTTTACCGAGCGAATTGCCATACCATGGACGATTATATTACCATAACCTGGACGAGTTTATGAGTACAGTATGTTGGCGAGAAATTCATCACCTATTATTTGTAAATATAAATGCGAACCAAATGACCTTTTAATTTTTCTACTACGTGCAGAGCCGTGGGGGTACCGCTAGTAATGAAATAAAAAGGCATGTTTTAACACAGAATCTTTTTTATGATCAAAAGAGGAAAGCAAC
This sequence comes from Uloborus diversus, assembly GCF_026930045.1. Lineage (NCBI taxonomy): Eukaryota > Metazoa > Arthropoda > Arachnida > Araneae > Uloboridae > Uloborus > Uloborus diversus. Next base: position 51,062,890 of record NC_072736.1, read on the forward strand.
TAAAATTAAAAGAAGCCATCGTTCATCGTCGCATAGTCGTTAAATGACTTTTTAGAACAATGCACTTAAACTGTACTTGAGCTGAAAAAATTTTCGCTCCCCATGACTTCAACAGTTAAACACATTATCAATGTGTTTAACAGACAGAAAACTACGCATGAAGAAGTATTTTAAAACTTTCCGAAAGAAAATCCCACCCTCTTGCTGGAAAGCCAAATATTTGGCGCCAAGGAACGATTTTTCAGGAAAATGATGATCGATGGGTGCTCCTCGAACGAAAAACGTCAGTAAAGAAGTTTTTCTTTTACGCATAGAAAATTTAAACTTGAGGCCTTCCAAACACTCAACTTATTGAATTTCGCAAGAAGTCTTTACTGTCTTATTTTATGCAGGTAGAATTTAAGGAAGCAAATATAATCTGTATTTTTTTTTCTTTTTAACAACAATATCAAGCTTGTTTTTGCTGGATAATATGTCTGACATATATCGATAAGATTGTTCGTAAAAGTATGAATATGTAAATATATAAATATATAGCCATTTTGTGCATAAATACAACAAACAAAAAACCTCTTTTATAAAGTAGGGTAAATAGTTATGGGTATTGTTAAGGTTTTTTTTTTCCGGTTTTGTTTGATTTTAAACTGTGACTCAAACAAATATAATCATTTTTTTTCTTCTGTTTAACAACAGTAACAAATAATGTTTTAGCAGGATACTATGTCTGACATTTATCGATAATATTGTTTGTAAAAGTATTAACATGTAAATATATGAATGTATAGCAAGTTTGCGCACAAATACAACAAATAAAAAATAGCTTTATAGAGTAGGATAAATAACTAGTTGTGGGCATGGTTGAGGTTTTTTCCCCTTTTGGATTGCTTTTAAACTGTGATGTTGTAGTTCTAGTCAATGAGGCCACTCCTGCCTTATGTGATAAATTCACCAAATTTGAAATTCTGCCATTTCTTTCTGAATTGAGACAGTGAGAAGCAAAGGGATGTAAGTGGCAAAATTAAAAATTTGGAGATAACCAGTACAAATGGTAGGTTGAACCTCTCCTTTGTCTTCGGGCGAGAGCTAGTACTAGTAGCCCTGGTAGGTGCTGCTGTATAGCACGATTTAGAAAAAAAATCAATGGAAGCCTATCTAGGAAGTTGTATTTATACGCGTTTTACTCAAAATTTGAAAATGTCCAGTTATATCCCTTTGCTTCTCATTGCCTCAATTATGAGAACTTTAATTTAAAAAAAAAATGCAACGATAATATTTTCATGTACTCCAATACTCCATATTTTGGAGGGAAATATTTTCTTAATCGTTTGAGAAAAAACATTTTTTGAATAAAAATACGATAATTTTTTGTAGATGCCTATTTTTGCGGGATTAATAAAAAATAGCACAGTGTAATTGCTGTGCAAATTAATTTTAATGTAAATTTCTCCCTCATTTACATCATACATTCTTACTACTGAGTAATAACCTTTTATAGAAAACAGTTCAAACAAAGGCAATGGATCAGGTATAACAAATGACTCGCTGTCTGCCGATTATATTATTTATGCAATAGATGTTTCATCATGGAGATTAAAGTTTCATAAAACGTTTTGCACATATTACGAAACTTTTTCTATTAACAGCAACAAAATTACAACGTCGCATGATACTTTTAATTTCAACTAATACTCTAAATAAAATAATAAATTACTTTAAAAAAAACGCCTTCAAAAAATAACCAAGAACTAACTAAAAAGTAAAAAAATAACTGATTACACTTACATTCTATTTCCTACTCAAACATACAAATGAAATTTATTTTACAATTCCAGTACAAAAATCAACTAAACTAAGCACCCAATTATAAAATAAACACTGATTTAAATTACAATACGATGAATTATTTTAAATACCAAACTAATTATATACGATCTTTTAATTTTTAATAAAATTTTGAAGTCGGGGCCTCCTATAAACAACTATACATAACGTAACTGACAACCCACCGAATCCTGAATTGAACACTAATTTAACTATACGCAAAATTAGTCTTTAAAACTAAACCTACTCAGTTACTTTAGGTAGTAGTCTATAGGAAACCCCGACTTCAAAAGGTTATTAAAAATTAAGAGATCGTATATAATTAGTTAGGTATTTAAAATAATTAATCATATAGTAATTTAAATTAGTGTTTATTTTATAATTCGGTGTTCAGTTTAGTTGATTTTTTACTGGAATTGTAAAATAAATTTCATTTCTATGTTTGGATAGGAAATAGAATGTAAGAATAGTCAGTTATTTTTTGCTTTTTAGTTAGTTCCTGGGTATTTTTTGAAGGCGGTTTTTTTTAAATTTAAAAGTAATTTATTTTTTGCTTTTAAGTGGTGTAAATTACACGGCGAGCGTCTCGGAGACTTCCAACGACTGAGAAGAAAGGCTTTTTCAAATGCGTAACTATGTACAAAAAAATTGTCTTCATCATTAGTTGTTCAACTTTATCAAAGTTTGCTTTCCGAAAGCAAATAAACGAGTTACATAAAAGAAAAAAAAAACGCTTTAAGTTTAAATTTGTAAAATTGTAAATTTTAGAATTGTAATATTGTGAATTGTAATTTATGTTTCGCAAAACATGTCATAAACTCGTGATAAAAGTCGCATGTTTCTTCACATGGCCCCACTATAGATGAAGATTAAAAATTCCATTAGAATGAATTTTATGTTTGCTTCTGAGAATACTTAATTCAAAATTGTCATTATCATTACTCTTAATAATATATTTTTTAATACTTTCTGTAACTATAGGTAAAGAAAGTATGTACCTAAGTTTTATGGCCTTTGTTTATCAATGGATTTTATATTCAATCGTTTGTGAAGGAAGTTGCATGAAATTTATTGTTTTACCTTTAACTTTTCCTTAAAGAACAAATAAGGTTAATAAAAGATTTGGAACCTAAGTTGGACCACCCCTAAACAAAACCACCACTAAACAAAAAAAAAGGCATAAAACCGGTTCACTAAGTGAGACGATATACAAAGTTAATAAACTACAAATCGATTTAAATGTGAGTATGATATTTGAAGAGTTCCCTCAATTTCATCAAACCTGAACTTGATTACCATTAGACTGCCGAGGAAGTATACCGTTTCAAACAAAAAAAGAATTTTTCTTATCGGTATAAGAGGGGCGTGCACAGAAATTTTGGATCCCATCACAAATGACTTTTCGGGCTTCTCCCCATATTGTTTACCCCTAAATTTCACCCTTAGTTATAAAAATATTGGGCCCCCTTCAGGCTCGGGCCCGGACTAACAGTTGTCCCTCCCCCCTCCGTGTGTACACTCGAGTATTTATGGAACATTGTACAAAGAAAAAACAAATCCGACGAGTTCATAACCTCCTCCTTTTTTGAAGCCTGCTAATTAATGTAACCCTAATTTCAAATTGAACTGGCGGCATCTTGAAATTATAAATCTAGAATATTGGTCAAACTTCAGAAATCACACACAGTTATAATGTATATTATTAAAGAATATAAATTAAATCGTGGGGGAGGGGTGTTCTGTATTCAATTCCCCCTCAATTGAACACTAAATATATTTAAAAACTGAAATATTAAATAAAGAACTTTATATTTTAGTGCGTAAATAAAGTCATTTATTAGTAAATAAAATATTAAGGTAATTGATTCAACTATTAAAATAGCAAAATATATTTAATTTTCTGCTTTGCTATGAAGTAAGTAGTAAATATATTAGTAACACCTACAATAAAAAATTAACAGGCGGCGCAGCGTTGCGAAAATTAATCATCCATGTGCCGCAAGAATTAAAAATCGTTTAAGAGAAAGCCAAAACCTTATGTGTGAAAATACACCGATCACAGCAAAATCACGTGACCGTGACGTATGAAATTTAAAGTTTCTTGGATTTCTCCGAGACCCCTTATCAGATCCAGACCAAATTACAATGGAACCATCTGGTAAGTATACCCTTCCAAACAAAAAAAAAAAATTTTCAAATCGGTCCAGTAGTGTTGGAATAATTCGTAAACATACATAAAAAGTCGCAATACGAAATCATAACCTCCTTTTTTGAAGTCGGTTAAAAACAGTCATCGTGTTTTACATTAAATTAAAGCAATAGTTTTACGGAAAGTTTAAAACTAAACAAAATAATAGTAAATATAACAACATTAAATAAAAATATAAACTATCTTTCATACCACAACTCTAATCGGTCTGTGTACTTTTTTTTCCAATTTTCTGTGGTTTTCTCCAGTTTTAAGGTATACTAGAATTTTCTTCGAAAATCGTTGCATTACGTTTTTCCTATATGTTTTTCTTTAATTTCCTTTTTATACTTTTACCATTTGCAAAACCAATTATTGCATAAATGACTTTAAGAAATATCTTGCTAAAAGCCATTTGCTGGTGAAAGAATTTCGATATCGATCATAACCGTTTTTCCCAAAAATTAACTTAAAAAAAAACAAAAAAAAAAAAAAATGTCGTCTGCAGATGCATGATCGCTTAGAGCAAAATATAGATTTCCAAATGTTTCTTTTGATTTTCCAAATGAATAATCTTTGGATTCTTGTTTGAGCGATTTTAATATATCATTCAAAATTCTTATGAGCACATAGACGTTAAAGATACAAATTTGAGTAATGTATGTCCTTCAATTTAAACGCAAAATCGTTTTTCCTGGTTAAAAAAATCATAAACTATTGCAGAACCATGGGGGTTCATTAAAAATTGAGGAAAAAATATGGTTTAATAGGAATTCAGGAAAAAATAAGCAATAAATTATGTTTAAGAAAAGATAAATGTCTTTCAATGTTTTTAAATTTTAGAAACTGCAAATGCGTATGATAAAAGCTTATAACCATAAAATATAATGTTTCTGGTGCAAATATGGATATTTCTTATATTGTTCCTCGAAGCCATAAATAAATGATGCATATAAAGTATCAAAAATACAACTAATTATTTTTTAAAAATGGGGGGGGGGAGCAATGGTAAACACACCAGTAGTGGCCAGTGCTTCAGTAGTGGCCACTTAATTATTCATTTGGGTCAAAAACGAAGGTGGCACGTTCATTTAAACACCTACGTTACTCTTATATTGTGTTAAATTCTGAAAAATGAAAAATATTCTATTATTTTGAATTTGGGTTGCATTCTGCAGCAGAAAGTCCCGCACAGCAGACAATTTTTTTTTGCGTAGAACAGTCAGTACCACAAAAAGAGGACCGTTGAATTTATTACTTGCATAGCTATTTATTTACAGTAAATATGTATACGATTGAGTTCTTAAACACGTCCGCCATGGTAAGGTAAAGCACAGTGCCTGCAACTTTTTTTTTTGTTGAATTTTCTGTTTTTTTTTTTTTTTTGAATTTTTTTTTCATCTATAGTACATTGGCTTTACTGTACAAGCTTGCTCGTTTGATTTACACTGGAAAATGCGCGAAAAATATCTTCCCTCTTGTCAGGATTGAATCCAAAACGGGTTTCTTTAAATATCTCGAAAACTCATGTCTCCCAATACTGCCGTTTACTTGGCCCCCGCCAGAAGTAGTTTGTCTCTTATAGCTCATTAAATATGCTTTACAATGTACTTGCACTTTCTTTAAGACTAAATTTTTATTCTTTTTTTAGATGCAGCGAACTGAGAAAATAAGGACTGAAATTCTATTTGATACTAGAAGATTCCGACAAACCCACATCTGTTCGTCATTTTGAAACTGCATTTGGAGTGAAAGACTGAACTCGTTTTGCCATATTTTTAAATGTAGCTTTTCTCTACATTAATTTATTAAAAAGAAACTGCATTGTTTATTTACTTCATGAGAAAAAAACTCTTAGCAATAAAGAAAAAAATGTACCTCATTGAAGTCTGTAAAACTTAAAACATTCAACTTCAACTGCTAAGACATTTGTTTACGTATCTTCAGTGCATTAATGTACACGTGCGCTGACGGAACAACTTAAAATGGACAAATATAAATATGACAAAACTGCACTGCTCAGCTGTATGGTTAGATGTTTTGAACTAGAAATTCATACTACAAAGTGATTCAATATAATGTGAAAAATGAAAATATTTGTAACAGAAATGCGTTACAAACAATCCTGGTGAACCAGCGCTTTGTGATTAGTGCTGAATGTCTATGCAATGGAGAATATCATGCTAGCATAAGAGCTATCTTAGGTTTTGTGGCTAAGTAAGGCTAAAAACTATAAAATATCTACAACTAATTTAAATGAAATGAATTTATGTTCATACATTCTAAGTATTGCATTAAAAATGCAATATTTTCATTGAATTGGCTATAAAAAAATTCAATATATACCAGAGAATTTGAAACCTGTAATTAATTTTTTTGAATTCACGTACAAATTGGAGAAATATATCAGTTTATCTAAATTTAGGAATGAAAAATATTTTAGTACATGTAAATGTTTGAAGTTTCGTTCTTAATAATATTATAACAAGCTCGTGCAAGAAGATTATTTTTTGAATTAAGCCTGCAATTGCGCAAGAACTCTTATGTAAGTTTAGTTTATGAAGACAAATACAAAGTGGGTTAAACAAAACTTGCAATAGTTACATCAAAAAACAATATTTTTTTCCTAAAATTAAGATCTTAATGCAAATTTAGGTTTAGCACATAAAAAAGCGTTGTTTCCATCTGGTTTTCGAAAATGTATCACTTGTAATGAGAAAAAAAAATGCATTTCCTAAAGAAAAATTTGCAATTTCGTGTTAGGACAAACAACTGATTTTTTAATAATGCGCATGTGTTTTCAAATCATGAACTTTTTAAAATTTTTATTGTAAGATATTACAATTAAATTGTGCTTCAACTTCGTGTTCAAAAAATGCTGTAATTTATCAATTTTTGAAATACAACAATTTAGCGAAAAAATACGTCTTGAAAAAGCGATTTCAACTTAAAAATGAAAATGTCAACGACTTGAAATTGCATAGAGCCATTTTACTAGATAAAAAGCAACTTTAAATGAAAGCACATATCGAAGCGGATTACTAATATTTTTATTTTCCCATTATTTTCCAAGCATCTGCACTCGCTTACAGTTTTTTTTTTTTTTTGTTATCATTTGTCAAAATATAAACGGAAAATAATTTCACTCTTGGTGAACTACAATCTTGGAAACTTTATGAAATCTCTTTAGTTAGCCTTGCATTCTCAAAACTCAACAAAAGTAAGCATTTTTATACATTTTCAACCTTTCTAAAACATAAGAATTTAAAGAAAAACTATTTTTTCTTCTCATGTTGTTCACAACACCATACTGAATGTTCGCTACTCCATCTGATATCTGATTAATGTCTGCTCTGCAGAGTGGAGGAATCTTTAATTAACTCAATGAATCCATTATCTTCAACAGGTATGTTTACATCGAGGACTATTCTGATCTCATTAGGAATTTGTTGTCTTAATTATGCACGTTCATTAGCATTAACGACGTCACCGTCTAATTAAACTAAGTCATGATATTTAAATGAATTTTCATAATCAAATAACTGAATCACGGAAATCATCTAATAATCTTTCAAACCTGAATTAAGAATTTGACATTAATTACACGTGATATTATCCGAAGTATTCAAACGACTGGTTAAAATTTATAGTAATTAAAATACATAAACAGCATTTAAAATGCATCATTTTCGTATGCTCTAGTTCCATACAACTTACGTGTTTTAGTTTAAATCTTTCTTTCTTATGTTTCGTTGAACGTTAATAAATAATACTAGCAAGTATTTATTCCAGCAAATGAATGCTTCTTATAAGGAAAATAATATAGAGATACAGTGCAGCAAACACAGTGGACAACTTACGGCTCAATATTAAAGGAAACTTGCAAAAATACTAGCAGGTATTTATACCGGCGAATGAATACTTATTACAAGGAAAATAATATTGAAACATAGTGAAACAAATCCAGTGGATTTCTTTACCGCTCAATATTGAAGGAAACGTGCAAAAATACTTCAAGATGTGCTTTTAAATTACGTATTTTATTTAGAAACGATGATTCAGAAAAATATATCAGTTGTAAGTTACCACGAACCATTTTTTAACTTAATAGCGAAGAAATGTGCATGCAAAGTTAATAGTACTTTTGGACAATCTGTATAACATTGGATATATTTTTACAATATTCAAGATAAAGCCGGTATTTCGTGCTTGGTGCAATATTAAATAAATAATTGGAGATTAGTAAAAGACATTTTTTGTGTTACGGCTGTTTGTTTGAGAGATAAAAGTCCTTAATTGGATTAAAACCATTCCAGAGATTTACTGTATTTTGTTCGTTTTCTTCTGCGCATGATTATAAAACATCTGGAATATTTGCTAGGTTTTGTCAAGCGATACGCATTTAACATATCGTATACAAATTAGCAGCCAAAATAATCTTTTGGAAGAAACCTCTTAAGATCATTTGTCATTTAATTGCAGTATAATTTTGTATAAAAGACGAGAGTGAATAATATTATCAAAATGTTTAGTAAAGTATTTAAATGAAGAAACAAACTGCTTTATTATATTTGTCTGCAATAGAAAGTCTTGAGAACCAGAACTCTTTAGAATTTTAAAGTTAAAATTTTTAAAGAAAAGTTGTTGGCTTGTGCTCTGAAAAATTGTACGCCTTTTTTTAATTTTCAAGTATATGAAATCTAAAAATGCATGTTTACATTTCCCTTGTTGTCAGCTAAAAACGTGCTCAAGTTCCTCGTTAATTTTAACCAAGCTCTTGACACCTTTAAGAAGTTTGGCACTAAGAAAAAGCTGCTCGATGAAAAAAAAACGTGTTTATGGGGAAAGCATAAAATGTCTCAGTAAAGTAGGAACTTTTACTGAAATATTTTATCCTTACTTAAATCCTTAATTAATGAAATTTAAAAAGCACTTTAAGGCTCTTTGTTCAAAAATAAGGCAGACGCAATGAGAATCTGTAGTAGACATGGATTATTATTTTTAAATATTATTTATAGAGCTATTATCAGATAACGACATTACGTTTAGTAAACAGGCTTGGTGAATAGAATTTTCATATGTTCTTCATAAAAAAAAATTGTATGGTAACAGAAAACAATAGACTTTTGCTGTGGATTCATAGTGATGTTCAGAGACAATGTTTGCTTTTACATTGAATGATAAATATCCGTGAAACTGAGACGTGAATCTCAGGCGGACTGAGACGTGAAACTGAGGCATACTAAAACGTGAAACTGAGACATACTGAAACGTGAAACGGAGACCTGAAACTCAAGCGTACTGAGACGTGAAACTAAAACGTATTGAGACGTGAAACTGAGACGTACTCAGACGTGAAACTCAGGTATTGATCTTAGCAAACGTTGAATGAGTAGATACCGTCTGCAGTAACGAAGGATATTCGATTAGGTGTAGAAAAGGATAATAGATGATGGAACGTGTTTCGTCAAATCAAGTTTTTAGGATAACGCAGCCCAAGTAGCTCTCTGATTTGTGTAAATTGGAATATCTTAGTTGATCTTCACCAAAAAGATAATGTTCTAAATTGAGGTTGAAAAAAGTTAACGAAAAACTATTCAGTGGTAACCACAGATTTTGTGTTACGTGCGTTTAGTTGTCATTGCTTGTGCTCTCCAGTGAATCTAAAGATCTACAGATAGGGCGGCGGCAACGAGTGTGGAAGTGTTAGGTGCAGCCTCGCATGAGTGGCGGGGCGGCCGCCGACCTGGCCAAACGGCGGGCGGAGCAGCCTAGCCTAAGCGGCGGTATCCGGGCCGCTATCAACCGGAGACTATCCAGGCCTGCAGTCTATGACAGTCCGGAAACAAGCAAAGGCAGTGAACTCCAACTTGCTGATTGCGAACGAGTAAGTTCAAAATTTTAAATTTTGTGTTTATTCTACTAATGTAGAAGTACTACTTAATTATTCTGCGAATGCGGTATTTAATAATTTTTTTTTTACGAATACAAAAGTATTTATTTGATTTTCGAATATAGAATATGAATTTATTCTAGAAATGTGGAAGTATTTATTGAATTGAGAAATTTAGAATCATTAATTTATTCTATGAATGCAGAAGTATTTTTTGTTCTACTAATGTAGAAGTATTAATTATTCCAACAATGTTGAAGCATTTATTTATTTCACTAAAGTAAAGGAATAATTTGTTTTATGAATACAGAAGAATTTATTTGTACTACAGATGGCATACGTATTAGTTTATTCTACGAATTTAAAATAATTTATTTAGTCTAAGAATTTAAAAGAAATTATTTGTTCTCCAAATGCAGAAGTAATTCTTTCTTCTGCGAATGTAGAAGCAGTTTTTTGTTCTACAACTAGTGAAGTATTTTTTTACTCTACGAATGTAGAAGCACTAAATTATTCCACAATATTAATTCGTACAAAAAATAAATGCTTCTATATTAATTAGCATTAATATAGAAGCATTTATTTTTTGTACGAATACATTTTTTTTGTTATACTAATGTAGAAGTATAAATTTATTTAATGAATGCTAAAGAATTTAGTTATTTTTCGAATGCTGAAGTAAAAAAAAAAAAAATCTGCTAACATAAAAGTATTTTTTTTAACCCTCCGAATGCAGAAGTGCTTCTTTCTTCTACGAATGTAGAATTATTTATTTATTCTTCAATACTATGGTAACTCCATTTTTTCCCATTATTTTCCAATCCATGGTCAAATTTAAGGGCATATAAAGAAGTTTCTGTTAAAAATATTGTCCTTGACATCTTGAAAATAAATTTTGTTGCACTTCATGAATAGCAAGAGCAAGACTGTACAACACTGATTGATTTACAAATATGAAGGTTGCGAAATAAAAACCTGGGGAAAAACCTTAAACTTTCTAGTTCTGAAACACTAACGAGAAATAGGTTCAACTTGAGTTGATGACTACGTGAGTTTGATTCTGGTTTAAAAAATTCAGGTCTACAACTGAGTTATACGCAAACCACTTGTTGAATTTATGTTCACAATGTATTCAAACTCAAAACGTACTCCATTGATGTGTAGTATGTGATTTTATAGTGTATATTAATTTTTACACATAAATTTCTAACAGTGTGAGTCTATATTTTTAAAGAATAGCACTTTTTTTGTAATAAAAGTTGTTGTTTGAGCCGCAGAATCTGGCTTTGTTTTTTGTAGAAAAAAATGCTAGTCTTCAGTTTTTACCACACAACTTCGTGAATTTAATGTAAAGAAATTCCTTGAAAAACTTTACGCTTAATGTAAAAATAAATGTCTCCGAATTTATAATCTAACAAAATTTGGGAAAGGAAAAGCTGTACTAAAGTACAAGTAAAAGTTTTTCATAAGAGCCCTGCTGGAAAAGAATTTCGGTGCATTCGGATGACATCAAAAGTACAACACTGGTAATAACTTAGACTGAAAGGTATGATTTCATTTTATCTGAGCCAATATCAATATTGGAAAAGCATTTTTAAGTGCTAATTAGTATTAGTAACAGTGAAAAATGTACTCTAAAGATTCATTCTAAAGTAATTTCATTATCATGGTCCTTTAACAAAATAAGAGTTAAGCTTGATGAAGCAACATATTAAAATTGTCTATTTTTCATATTGAAAGATGCTTCCACATACTTAACATCATTGCACAAAACTCGTCAAGCATGCAAATCAGAATTTATGGCCATAGCAGTCTATTATAAATCAAAAATTCCACCAGAGTAAATTTCCCAGAACCTTATCCCAAATAGGAGGCATCTTTTCTTGATAAATTTCCACTTTCAAGAAGCTATACATTTTTAAAATTGGATTCCAGTCACTGCGAGCGGCATGTTGCTATAAAATGCTTTATTGCTCCACCTAAAGTAGGCCATAAAACGCAGCGATCGAAGACTTGATCGCTTTGAATTACGTAGAGGGACGTCGGATACAAGTTAAGAATATGTCAGCAACAAAATGGCGGAAGTAAACAATAGTTTATTGTTTTTAGACAATCAAAACAGCATTTGGGATGATAAATCAAAAGGCAAAGTCTACATTTTCAAAATAAAAATCGAGATGAAAATAAGGAGGTGTTTCCTCCAGTTAAAAATACTACCATTAGTCACTGAAAATGATAGAAAAGGAAAAAAAAAAATATATATATATATATATATATATATATATATATATATATATATATATATATATATATATATATATATATATATATATATATATATATATATATATATATATATATATATATATATATATAATTATTATTATTATTATTATACCATGGAGCCTAACACTTAATTTTTAATTATTTTTATTAAATGTCAGACTCCTAAAACAAAATGCTTCATCGTGTGACGTCACAAGTGAGGAAATCCATCTTAAATCGGAGCACGTGGTTGTCTTTTCTGACAAGATATGGCCATTTAGTGATTTGTTTCAATGCGAGCAATTGGTAAAATGAAAAATTCATTTGACGAAGTTTAGCAATGTTCTGAAACTTTATTTTTGGGAACCCTAGCGACTTGCAAACTCGTGACGTCAGCAGCGAAAATGAAAGCAACGTCTGAACGTCTTTTAAGATTTTTTTTTTTTTTTAAGAAAGAAAATAAGTCAAAAGAAAAGTAAACTGTGTTTACGACCATGCTTTTCCAGAAAAAATACTTTTGAAAAATGGAAAACAATCCAATTTATAAAATATTGTTCAAAAAATTTTTGCTCAAAATACACCCTCTGTTTTAGAGGATCTATATTACGAAGCATTAACGGAAATGTTTTGAATCTTAACTAGCACAACTCATTTTAAAAATATTTTTCTTAAGGAGTGCCAAAAACATTAAACGCTCTATCCACTTCATTTTTCTAGAAGGTTATTATTATTTTTTTTAAATTAAGACCTTCTATACGAGGCACGAAAAGCAAAAAAATGCATGTCAACTCGGTAACAGGCGTTCTTCGTTTTTTCCACACGAGGCAACTTAGCTGAATCAATTTTCCTACTAGTAAGCCGAATGTATTCCAGCTAATTTCCCTATATATACGAGTTGACGGAACAGCTTAAGAGTCATTTTTTCAAAACTGGACAAAGGGAATGGGGGCTTGTTAGTTGACACCTTCAATTTTCCTATTTTACTAGAATTGGGATAAAAAAAAAAAGTGGAGCTTTTTTCCTCTCTAATTTGACTTGTTGGCCCTCAAGTGGAGGTCCAAGTTTAAGATCGTGAGAAAAAATAGCTAAATATATTATTGCTTTGCTTCAAAAGCAATGAGTGAACCAAGCCAATTCTTTTAAATAAGGATACTACTTGATGCTAGGTACATTCTAGTATAAATATTTTGGTGGTTTACTCATGGCTTGAGGGCAAAGGTCAATTGAAAATGCAATTTTTTAAAAATTTTTATGTCTTGTTTGGGCCCGGATGTCTGCTAAAGCCGCGAGTAATCCTCAGAAATAAGTATATGGTTAACTACTCACCGCAGTATTAAAAAAAAACTTAAGAAAAACATAAAACAGTATTGGTTTCTCTTAGTTTAAGCAGTTACACGGGCTCAAAGTCGATGATTTTTTAAAAATACCCAAGTTTAGAGGTCAATAACTTTAATCGCAACAGGTCAACAACTGTAGAGATAGTGACGCAGCTGTAGTGATAATCCAAGTGCTGTAGTTTAAGGTCTAAGTTTAAAACCCATGGCGACCAATCAACTTTTTTAGTCTCAAAGTTGATAATTTGAGACAAAAAGAATCAACATTTTAGGTCAATTACTCTAAAACGCCTGAGTTGATAACTTTAAGCAAGAGCTGTAATTATGCTCTACGTGGTGTAGTTTTAGACTCATGTCAAAAAACCATGAGATCTAATCATCTTACTTATTTAAACAGTCTCAAAAATGATGATTTCACGAGTTTATATGCGTGCTACTCAAAACCTTATGAGCTCAAAATCACATAAATACTAGAGCGAATTAACAGGTAAATGTACTTTAAGCTCCCAAAATTTCATGCTTCCAGTGTTATAAAATTTTCTGTAACCTTGACCACAACATGGCAATTCTTCTCACAAACTGATAAGCCATTTCGGAGATCCTATATCCTCAGGATTTGGATCTCGGAATATGAAAATTTGCATAGGTTAGTTTCAAAGACATCTCTACAACTCTATAAAATTTCATCCCATTCAGGGACGATCGAGCAGGGACAGTTTTAAAAATTTAGGTCAATTGAAGTGGAATCACTCTGATATAGTATTGTGACAATTCACATGCATCTTTGGCTATTTTTGACTTTAAAATAATCGTAAATCAATGCTAAATTTTAGGAAAAGGATTGCAATTGGATAAGAAATTGAGTTTATAATTACAGTAAAATTTTTATATACACTAATTAGTAATAAACTTTAATAAATAAACAAATTAATAAAATATGGCTGAAAACTAAAAATATAAATAAAAAAAATAGAAAAAACGCCGGTTTGTTAGACAATAACAAAAAATGCGGGTGAAATGTGCATATTGTTTACATCAGAGTGGTTCCACGTCAAGTGACCTGATATATATTACCATTTTTTTGTCAAGGTTACAGAAAGTTTTATTACACTGGAAGCATGAAATTTTGGGAGCTTAAAGTATAGCTGCTGATTCATTATCATCTAAGCGGTAAATTTGAACTTATAAGATTTTGAGTAGCAAGCATATAAACTCGTGAAAAAACGCTCTTTCGTATTGAAATCATCATTTATGAGACTGTTCAATTAAGTAAGATGATTAGATCTCATGGTTTTCTGGCATGAGTCTAAAACTACACCATGTACGGCATATTTACTGCTCTTGCTCAAAGTTATTGACTCAGGTAATCAGGGTTGACTTAGGAAAAGTTAATGACTCAGAATAATTGACCTAAAACTTTGATTCTTTTTGTTTCAAATTATCAACTTTGAGACCGCGTAGTTAAAAAATGATTAGTTGCCATGGGTTTCTAACCTTGACGTTAAACTACACCACTCAGTCTATAACTACAGCTGTGTCCCAAAAATGTTGATCCGTCGCGAACAAAGTTATTGACCTGTAAACTTAGCCATTTTTAAAAATCAGAGACCGTTTAACTACTAACGCCAAGAGAAACGAAAGCTATTTTATATTTTTCTTTGTACTATACTGTTGTGAGTAGTTAATGATTTACTTATTTTCGAGGGTTACTCATGGCGTTAGCAGATATCCGGGTTTAAAGAAGGCAAAAAATAAAGTAAAATAAAATAAAATAAATAAATAAATAAAATAAAAAAGGCGCAGTTTCAATTGACCTTTGCCCTCCAAGCCTTGATTGAGCCACGTATTTATGCTAGCATGTACCTAGTATCAAGTAGTGCCCACATTTAAAAGAATTGGCTTGCTTCACTCATTGCTTTGGAAGCAAAGCAATCATATATATAAATATAGCTAGATTTTTTCCGACCTCAAACTTTTACCTATATTTAAGGTCAAACAAATCAGTTTTTTTTTTTAAACTTCCTTTTTTTCTTATCATAGCACCACTAACACATCCTGAATTTTTTTTACGAAAATTGAAGACATCAACTATCAAAAGTGTCCAGCTTTAAAAAAAATGAGTCTTAAGATCAACCATCTTGGATCAGAGCGGGTGTTTTAGTTGTTGTTTTTTCTGGCAAGTTATCGCTTTCGGCGATTTCTCACTGCGAGCAATTATTACCGGCACATGACTTGTTTATTAAATAAAGTATTATTTTCGGCTAATTTGGCAAAACCCGTACCTTTGATGTGGTAAACCTAGCTCCGCAATAATGAAAAATCCGATTCCAAATGGCTGAACTTAAGCTGATGCGATGGCCTATTTGTATAGCTGCTCTGATTCGAGTAGCTCCTCCACAACACTACTGAACCGAGTTGACTCAAATAGTTTACTCGTGTGTAGAGTGAACGCTTGGAAATGACCCGATGAGTTGAATAACTAAAAAATTGATTCTATCAGGATGAAAATGGTAGCGACAAATGTACTTGATGAGTAAACTGCCGTGTGAAGAATAGGGTTTCCAATCCAGAATCCCGCGGGATTTTCAATCCCACATTTTTTTTTTCCATGTAGACGTTTTCCAACTTTTGCTGTTCATAAGATGACAACTTTCACAAGCATCATCTGAAGTTTAAAAGAACTTTCCTCTTATATCTGCAAGAAGAGCAAGACCAACTTTCTGTCTCATATAATGAACGGTGGATTTACCATTAAGAACACAATAAAAATTGAATTAATTTTCTGAGATTGAATTCGTATACTCATTCGAAGGATTTAGTGTTAATACGCTCAATAATTGAGAAAATGCGTAGAGAATAAAAATATTTTCGAAAACCATCACTAAAATTTAAAATCCAGAAAGTTACGCTTTCGAAAAAATAAAGAGAGTGTGTTACAGATTACAAAACCCACTCGGGTAGCCTCAATGCAATATTAAACAACTTCTGTAAGCTTAACGAATGCACTCAAAACCTTTAACTTCAAGTGCACACTATTTTTCTGCAAAAAAGAAAGCAATGTAAAACCTGCCATTATTTACGTATTTGGCACGACTCTAAAAGAGACGACAAAGAAACTTGAACGAAAAATAGGATGACTCGCATGACAGTGCAGTAAGTTAAGCTGCTCAAGTTTTAGATTGTCTTTTTCAAGTGAGAGGAAAAATTAGCGAAATTATCGAAAATTTTTTATTGAACCTACGACTTGGTGAAACCAAGTAGCACTCACCCCTTGCAGTAATGAACCAAATGCACTGATTCAATGAACAACGTTTATGAAACAACAAGGGTATTCTAAATGCGAGTTAAACTGGATACACACACACACACACACAGCAAAACCTACACAGTCATCGTTTTATCGTTTTTATCCGAAATTTGCAGTTCTTGGGCAAAAACCAAGCATAAGAGTAGAAAAATCTATTTCAGAAGAAGATGAAGATAATGGGGATCTTTTGTAAAAGTAGAGCCACAGCACGTGTTTTCGTCAAGCGCATTATTTTTTTAAGCAAAAATACTTTTTCATCATGTACTAGCGATGCTTTGTGAAGATGCATTGGATTTTTTTACTGCACACTATTGCGTACCAAACAAAAATTACTAATTGCAATTTGACTTTGTACTGCTTTTCAATTGGTGTACGGAATTCAAAAAAAAACTACTAATTCAAGTAACAAAAGCAGTAATTCCTGAAAGACAGAACTTTTTCTATTTTTAGTAGAATAAAGTGAATCCCCCGCGGGATCCCGAGATCCCGTGGGACTAGCTTCTTACAATCCCGAAATCTCGCGGGACTAAAATTGGCGCGGGATTGGGAACCCTAGTGAAGGATGCGATTCCTTTACTTTTCTACCTGGCTACAAATTCGGATAACCACTCGTTCGAAAGTTGACTGAACTGAGTTGCTTCGTGTGAAGGAGGTATAAAAAACATTTGGTGTACGCATTCATTTTTGTTTTCTTTTTTGAATTAGCATTATTGAATAAGTATTTCCGATAAAAATGAGTAAATGAGTTGGATTGAGACGCTTTTGAAGCAAATCGGCTTTACTTTTATTTTTAATTTTCATTCATTCTAATTAAATTCAAATGTTATCTCACTTTTAAACCTTGTACTTGCTTACACTATCAAATATGTGAGTAGATTAAGCAAATTATTATGATAGTGCTGTTTATCATATCTGTACGTTTTTGCAACTGGTAACTATAAATGGTAACCGTTAATGCTTAGTCTACTTTATATTGCTCTGAAGAGAGAGATATGTTTTTCATCCAGTTATACTTTAGCAGTATCTCCAATTTTCAATGTCGAAAGCTTAATCCCTTATAATTATTTCTCTTTACGAAGTTTCTCAAAACTTAAATGTCATTCTTTCAAATATCACTTTTTGAAGTATGTTTGGAATAAAAAATTAAATATTCAAAAATTAATGCCTCCTATGTACAACTAGTGTTTAAGGAAGTTAGACTAGTTTTATTATTAATTAATTTTTATCTAATCAAGTTACGTGGAAATACTTCTTTTTTTTCTTCTGAAGCAAAATATTTTGGAGAAATAATTATAACAAATGATTTCTTACTTTTAAAACGAAGTTCAGCTTAAAAAGTTTTGTTTTTGTCATGTTCGTTATGATATCCGTAAATTTGTTTAGAATACCATGCGTTAAAAACAACTAGACCAAACTACTTTTTAATAACTCCCTTTGCATTCTTTACAGTACATTTACACAAAGAAAGTTATAAAAATATAAAAAAATAAATAAAATGTTAATTTTTAAGCTTTGACGTGGACCTTTTGAAAACTTAAATTTAAGGCTACATGCTTTTTGCAAAAAGCATTTCTTTTTTTTTCTCTCCACACACGATTCGCAATTTTCATTCGTTGAACAATGAATATTAGAATTTAAAACATTTTTGTTCAAATGATAAATAATTTTAAAATATTAGGACAATTTATGTTTAATAACTAAAAACCTTCTTAGATTAGATATTCTAAATAAAGGTATAAAGATTAAAATAACGATCATTTGTATTAATATAAAAGTATAATTTAATGTCTGAGTCCCAAGCATGATTGAATAGTTTTAGTTATTTTAATCAAAAGTTTAAAGAAATAAATAAAATAGCTAAAAATATCAACAGTTTTATATCGGAATTTATTATTATAAGACATAGCGTTAAAACCGATCCGATATATAAACTTGAAATTCACAAACTAGGAGTCGTATATTTAAGAAAAAAATCTGTGCATCGATTAAGAATAAATGAATAAATAAGTAAAATAAAAATATCGGTAGCCAGAAATATATGTGGGAAAATGGGAGTTTTTTCATACAGTTTCCGCATTTGGAGTTTGAGATTCAATATTGCTTGCGCATAACTACTTATTGAATTTCTTTTTTTGTCGGAAATTTTCAACTTTTTCATCGCTTTCAGCTATCTGAAGAGGAAAGGCAAATTAAATCGATTTTGCGTCTAGAAAGGAGAAAGCTTCGAGAAAAGAAAATTATTCGGAAAACAAGCAATCATTTTTTTTTTTTTACCTCACGTTTTTAGAAAACAAATGTTTAATTTACTTTACTTATTTCATGTTCGTTCTTAGAATATTTTTTCACTTGAATCGAAGAAGGTAAACTAGTCCTTCAATGTAGTTTTGTCCTTCGGGTTAATTAGCATTCAGGTTAATTAATGTCCTTCCAGGTAACAGTGCACGAAAAATGAGGTGCAATTTTTTAAATTAAAATTTACACCTTTAAACAAGGGAATTCAAATTTCTAAATGCTTTTAGGTCTCCGACTGGATGAGTAATGGACAGAGGACCCCCTTTCTCTTCAAAATGTGCAAAAGTTCTTTATTTTTAGGTCTAAAATCTTATAAAATTCAAATGAACATGAAATACCGGCAGACCTCGTGGTGGGTGTTCGTTACTTTCTACCACCACTTTGTAAATACTAATGGCTTATAAAATACCCTCTGATAACACTAGATGGTTGCACCGTATACATGGGTCTCAGCAACATCAGTTTTACCAGCCAAAAATTCTTATTATTTAACTCCAAATGGAAGCATCGCATTTTGCATAGTTAGTCTCTGATCGTGGATCTTCCATAAAGAACCTTTTGTATTCATTTTTATTTTATTATTTACATACTAATTCAATTGTTTGCGTATTCGTTCAATTACGGAAAAAATAATCGAACATAAAACGTTACTAAACCAATTTATCACTTCGTCTCATATCTGGGGCAAATTTAAAAAAAAATTATTTTTTATTTAAAGGTAGAAAATTAATACCAAATATGAAAAATAACATTTCAGTACATGTTCTTCCATAAAATATTAATTTTCAAAACTATGTATCTATTTTTTAAGCTTTGAAAAGTAAAATTTATCGTAATCATTTCACTTCACCAAAAAAAATTGGTTTAAACTGCATTTGGTAAAAATATTACGAATCATGAAATTGCATAGTCAGACCACCATTCAGATTTTTCTATACTAAAAAAATCGAAATGTTTCACTTTTCCTACAAAATTTCAAAACTTTTTTAGGTAATTTTCTGCTTCTAATATAATCAGACTTTCTTTAAGAGATCATTATATTAAAGAATAAATATTTTTTGTCACAAAACCATGAGCTAAATGTTTAAAAACTAAATAAAAACTAGGCAAAGATTTAGAACAAATAAATTAATTGTGAGATTGTTGATAGCCTGCACAAAATCAACACAGCTTTTTCTTTCATTTTTATAAGTTTAAATATTTATTTTTCGTGCCTTCATAGGTCTTTTTACGTTAGCAAATTTTTTTTTCAAAATTTTCTAACTAAACGTATTACGCTTAAAGTAAACTATTATTCTGCTTCAGAAGCTCAAGTAAAAAACTATTAATTAGTTATATATATATATATATATATATATATATATATATATATATATATATATATATGTATTTTTTGCCTTGATGTTTACGAAGAAAAAAATTTATGAGACTAAGTCTTTTCGAATCTTTGATTTAACAGGTTCCCGAAAAAATAAACTGTTGCAAACTAATCCTTTTCAAGTGAAAAGTTCTTAATATTTATTCTGTACAGTTTGAAATAAAAGGATGACATTATGCCAAGCATCAAGCGTTTATCAGGTTTAAATTTTTAATGAGCGATATATGTTATTGTGTAGTAAAGGGATAAAATAGTATCCCACTGGCCACAGGAAGACTAAATGAAAAAGAAGGTGGCGATTAAAAAGCCGTGTGTCAACCGCTATTTTATCGCCACCTCTAAAATCAATCTTACTTTTAAAAAATGAAACAGTCAGTGTCATAATGACTGTGAGTTCAGTTTTATTTATTTATTTTTTTCACCTGCGACTAACGATTTTGAATAAGCCCCTTTTAGAACCAAGACACCAGACATATCGCTTAAATGTTAATATTATTTTGTTTATAAACTTCAATAAATTTAATAAATGCACCGCTTTGTAAAAAAAAAGAAAAAAAAATGTAACTACTAACGAAATTGACACAACGGGTCACTGGCGTCTG
Organism: Uloborus diversus; assembly: GCF_026930045.1. Taxonomy (NCBI): domain Eukaryota; kingdom Metazoa; phylum Arthropoda; class Arachnida; order Araneae; family Uloboridae; genus Uloborus; species Uloborus diversus. The sequence goes on from NC_072736.1 coordinate 51,083,970, forward strand.
TTTTGTCCGTTATGTAGCAAAAGGACTTTCAGCTTGAAAAAAAAAAGTAAGTATTTATTGCGAAAGACATTTTGGATTAAACTTTTGCAACTTTGCGAACATGTAAGCTTCTTGTCCGCTGAGGAAATGGGGGATGCGATAGTCCGAGAGTTTCATTGTGGCAAAATCCCGAATCTCCGCGCGCTTTTGTGGAAATTGGCGCGCTCGGCGCATGCGCTTTGGTCAACCGAGGCTTTCAAGTGGAGTAGCCGCTAAATGTCAAGGGTTCATCTTTTTAACGGGCGCTGCTGCTACCGCTTTCACCGGCCCAAATGAGACCTGCAAGGAACTCCAAAAACGAAGTCTCATCGTGAAATGGATGCAATTTTAGAGAAAAAAAATATTTTACTTCTTTCCACAAAGCACGCTCTTCAACGAACATTTATAATTATTTTAAATGCAAAATGCACACATAGCATGCAAGAAAACACAACTGGATGGAAAGTAGGGTAGACCGGGGCACGCTTACGCAGATTTTTTTCAATGAATTTTCTAATTTTTATGTTTTAAGATAGAAAATTTTAGGCATGGGGATTTTATGAAGCAGTTAATGTAGTCAAAATTGTTACATTCAGTTGTTGCTCATAGTTTGTGTTTTTAACGGTGAAAAAAATTATTTTTGAGTCCAAGTCGGTTGCGTAAACTTGCCCCGGACACGGGACACGTTTACGCATCTTTATTTTGACCTCAAAGGTGGTTCTGTTACTGTTTTGCACATAATGTCTTATCATTGTTAAAATAAAGCAAATTTATTACAGATTGAATAGTGTATAAAGTAAAAGCTGAATGTGCATGAAGACAGCACTACATGATTGTAACTTATATGATACGAATTTGTAAATCAATTAAAAAATAGATCCTGATTTTCAAAACTAAATAGCCTGAAAATACTAAAAAGGTTTGAGATAGTTCGGAGCGAAAAAGATACGGCACGTATAGAAGTAAGACACCATAAGAACGTGCGTAAAAATGCTCCGACGTCAACGCGTAAACTTGCCCCGTGGGCCAGTTTGGATTTATTTTTATCGTGAAAAAAAAAAAAAACATTTCTGTTGATTCAAGTACAATTTTCAACGAGCTGATGTGTGCATCACATGACTTCCTTTTACTCCAATTTAATGTCATTTCCCCATTATTCGCTATTTTAATGTGATTCAATATTTATTCTCTAAATATCACCAACAATGGCCAAATTGAAACCAAAAAAAAAAAAAAACTCCGCCAAATTTGTCACCAAGTTGGCGACAAAACTTGGCGACCAAAAGACTGGCGATATATCGCCAAGTGTCCGACAAATTATAACGCCACTTGAGTTTACATCGAAATTAACAATGATTTCCCCCCAAAAAGGTGCAAAAGACCCCCTTAGGAACATCCGAAAGCAACCAAAAGGGGAGGTGCACAACTAGACCCCACTACGAGTCTATGTACCAAATTTCAACTTTCTAGGACATACCATTTTTGAGTTATGCGAGATACATACGCACATACGCACATACGCACATACGCACATACGCACATACACACATACGCACATACATACAGACGTCACGAGAAAAGTCGTTGTAATTACCTCGGTGATGGTCAAAATGGATATTTCGCGTGTCTATACATTCTTAGGCACTTTTCCGCATGTGGTCGAATCGAAAAAAAAACTCAACATTCATTTGGGGGTGAGCAAAATGGAAATTAAGGGCGATTTTTGAGTAAAAATTTTTTCGCGAATACAATACTTCCTTTTTTGTAAAAGGAAGTAAAAAAGGATAAAATTCTGCTAATTTTTATATATTTGTTCTTTCTTAACTAAGTATTATTTATTCACAATAAGCTTCAAAACGTTTAACACGAAACTTACTCGATTTGGTAGAAAGCAGATTATTATTTCTGCATGCTTGACCGAAGCTCGACTGATTCTCAAAAACTTGTGAGAATATGTGCTAGAGAGCAAAATCATTCTGTTATGACCGTTTGGCTCTCCAGTTATAATTCGTTTTGAAAAAAAAAGGCACTGCATAAACGTGACCCTGTCTACCCTAATGTTTTTTTTTTTTTTTTTTTCATTTTAGATCAAGTGATATTGTTTATTTTCACAAAATTTCACAAATAAATAAAAATAAATAAATAATAAATAAACGAATTGTTGCTTTTATAAGTAAAGAGTTTTGAACACGAATCAAAAGTTTTGATTTAATTAAAAGGTGAAAAATTTTGAGAAAAATTAAATATAAAGTAACAAATTTATGTTGAAATAATGAGCATATGAATAGACGCACAAAATCAAAATTATCTATACATACATTATGAGATAAATAGAAAGTGTAAAAACAAAGAAAAATCATCTGGAAAGATTTTTTTCAATTCACGAGAAAAACATTGACAAGTATTTGTTAAAGTGGAGTTGAAGAAGGACAAAAATTATTTCTTTCACGGAAAAAAATGCTAACCATGAGGAGATTTCAATTTTTTTGGCTTTGCAACATCATTTTCGTTATTCAACCGTAAGGGATGTAACTCCACCACCGTCGTACTGAATATTTCAATTTGCTCCGCTTACGTGGACTTTATTTTAATTTCCCGCACTGATAATTACTCTACTCTACTAAATATCTAATGTTCTTATCAAATGAAGTTTAAGTTTAAGCATGAACGTTTGCAAAGGAATCGAAATCTGTATACTACAATCATGTACATGCAGAATTTAGTACCCGTTTGCTTTTATTTAATTTAATTTAGTTACTTTATTATTTATTTATTTATTTTTGTTTTTGAATTTTCTGCATTTTATATGCTGGAGTTAAAAATCAATTTTGTTATTACGTATATTACGGACAGTGTTTGCCTATTTGTATGCCAGTTTGTTTTCTTTGCGTGCTGCCCAGAAGTCCCAACAGTTAGTGATTACAATATCGGACCAAAAGTGCAATCCGGTATCCTATTTTTCATTCGCATGATACTGGAATACCGGTAGTAGAAATTTCTCAAAAAGTAATCTATAATATAATTGTTTCATTCGTCTTAATGCTTCATAACTTCTTAAATGTGCATTAATTTCAAGATTTTATTCTGAACGAATATAAAAAATCAAGAAAGCAAGGTTAGAATAAAAAATCAATGCTAATAAAAAATATATGCATCTTGAACTGTCACTTAGTCTGGAATTCACTTTCGTTCGTAAATTGCAGTTGAAAATACTCTATCTGAATTCACGCTGTTCGGTGGTACGGTTAATGATGCGTGATACACCTTCTCTAATTGCCTCAAAGTCCTTCATCCTTATATGGTTCGATCTCTTGCGTTTGGATATATAGCTTTTGTCGTGTTTCCTTTGTATTGTGTACAGGATTTTTTTAATAAATAGTTAATAAAAAATTTTCTACTGGAGACCATTCTTTACCAATATTATTATTAACTTCAACGATTTTCTCTTGATCAGAATAGATTTGTTTTAGCTTTGGGTTAAGTTTACTTCATCTTTGGGCTGAAATTTGCAATGAATCTAACTAACTTTGATCCTTTGTCAGTTACTTTTATACGTTTCCGTAATATTTTCAAAATCCTTTATACTTATGTAAAAATATTTTACAGTTTACTATGCTTTTTCGCAACGGCACTGTATAATTTTTAAATATTATCTCAACCAAGTATGTAGCTAAATAGCGAGAAAGGACAGAAAATAATACAGTGGGCAGTAAACTACCATCTGTTGTACCAACAAGGTTTTTCTCGAAATTCAGTAGTTGGGACATATATTTAAAACCCAAAGTGCTGCTACTGTTAGGTACTGTACTATCAACAAAGTACTGCTACTGTGTTGGAAGTACTACTACTAGAAGTGTAACTACTTACTAGCAGTGTAAAGCACTGATACTGATGATTGGAATAAATTATACAATGTACAAATATATATATATCTGTACCTATACTTGAATTAACTTTTACAACACGGCAAATGAGTGAACAAGGAAGTGGAAGAAATTAAAACATAATGCATATAAATGCACGAAAATGTGATATATCATCAGTACTCTTTCTGCAACTTTAATTTATTTATATTTCATTAATCGCGTTCTTGAAGTTAAATTCTTCCATCAATCATTGTCTAATGGAGAAAAAAATTTACATTTTAAAATAACAGTAGACATCCAACAAGTTAAACTGAAAAATCTTAGTTGAAAACGATTAAGTATTTTTAGCGAATACCGAAAATACCGGTTTTTACCTAACCAAACACCGTTATTGCGAATTTGCAAACTAGGTATCGGTATTTGGTGTATACTTATACCGGTATTGCAGTTGCTATATAGAGTACCTTCACTCATAAAAATAGTTGCAAAATTGACTTGAAGATAACGTTGAGGTTCGGCATTTTGAAGCGGGATTTTTGAACTTTATTTTTGTTCTTTTTTTAATACCAATTCGAAGAAAAATTTCCTCATAATTCCCTAATAGGGTAGTAGGAGACCATATTTCGTTTTTTCACAACTCGAAGTAATGTACTAATCAAAAATTTTTCTTTTTTTCATTATGCACAATTTAAAGTCTCGGAACACAAGTTAATTAGAGCAGGAATTTGAGGTGTTTTATTAATTAATTAATTAATTAATTTTTGGAAATAATCCTACGCTAAACTCAGACCACTATGATACTGAAGTATATTACTCGGGATTGCAATGAAGTTGCTTGTGTGGAAAACTTTTTTATTAAACTGATTTTAAAAGACTATATGCCTAGATGAGAGAAACTGTTTAAATGTATATTTCAAAATCTATATACATAAATGGCTACTTCTGTATGTAAGGATGTCCGGAGCAATCTTCAAAACTACTGGACCGCTTTTAAATATTTTTTCACCATAGATAGCTACATTCTCTGGAAGAAACATAGGCTATTATTTATTCCTAAAAAACGTAGTTTAAAAAAGTTATGATGGAAAACAGTAAATTTCATGTAATTTCCCCATTAAATCATTAAATATAAAACCCATTGTTAGAAAAATTCGTTGCCTTACACGTAATCATAATAAAAATTTTGAATCAAGGCTCCGGAGCTAACATAAATTTAAATTTTTTTTAAATATTTGGAAACTCTACTTTTTGCACTATTTGGGAAACATGGTCGAGACTTTTTTTTTTTTTTTTTTTGTGTGTGTGTGTGTACTAGTTAATTAAATAAATATAGCGCACTGTTTTTTTAGTGATCTTTGTTTTTGTTAGTTCATATTTTGGAAATTCTTCCAATTTTTACATGCTGAAATGTCGTGCTTTCGTTTCTAACTGAATACTCTTTCGCTCTTTATACTTATTGCTATTTGACTTTTATTGGTAAGGAAGAAGCTCGATTTTTAATCACGTTAAAGCGGTGTGTTTTCAATTCTTTTAGTTAAAACAGAAAACAAATGAAAGAGCGATTGGTTCTCACAATTATTTCTGACTCAGGCAACGCCGGATATTTTTGCTAGTACTAAGATAAATGGTTTTACGAAAATGAATTCATCAAAAAACGGGTCCTGGCATACTTGACTCTGAAGTTTGGGTCAGAAAATTAAAGAGAGAAAAAATAGAGAGAGAGAGAAAAAAAGAAAAACACCCAAGTGAATCCGATGGAGCTCAGGAAAAAAAAAACAACATCATTTTTCTTAACATAAACCTCTATTCCCCATATCTATCAGCTTTTCTGAAAGCTTCACTCCCTAGTCTAAAGTAACCTAATCTATAGATTAGGTTGCCTTGGGGTCGCTTCAGTTCCTTATTTGTGCAAAGTGGCCTGCTGCCACTCACATAATTCTTTTCTGGCAGATTTCCCTGTTTGAGATGTCGTTTTTAAGCCCATATTGCAGCGCCCTGCAGCCACTGCAAGAACGTCACATTTTAATTACGGTTCCCCCGTTGCATTGTATTAAGTTCTATGGCGCGAAAAGTTTCATGTGCTGATGGTATGAGACACAGGTTCTCAACCTAGGACGGGAGTGTGTGTGTGGGGGGGGGGGGGCGTAGAAGAATTCCAAGATAGGCGTAAATACTTCACAAAATAAAGTAAAAATAAATATATTCTGACCGCGATCATATGACCCCTGTCAATCATTTGAGACGAAGTCCATTCCTTAAAATAGGTATCAAAGGAAGAAAGGACGCGTGAAATATGTTCGAATTTAGCGGCATTTTGGCGATACTCCATGTATATTTTCGTTATGTGATTCTTGAGACCTGAAATGTTTACGTTGCAGCAATAACTGCCTTAATTTGGCGAAAACGTAAAAATGACAAGCTTTGTAGTCTTTTATTGCAAGCCTACTCTCATCAATTTTCAATTGAAATTAATTATAGGAGGTGTCGTTGTTTTTGACCAATGACTGCCGAATGAAATAAAACCAAGACCCACACACTAACTTAGGATGTCACCTGTCCAATGAGACATCAGCCTTGACAGCATAAAATTAAAATGTTTTACCTCTTTGCCTAATTTCTTAAATTTCAAGGCGACGCATTCAAGTTCTAGAACCAATTACGCACTTACAAATCCCGTTCTTCAACTTTCGTCCCGAAATCAACCCTTAACGAAAATGGACATATCGGGAAAAAAGGAGGGGCCAAGCATCAACACTTCACAGTAAGACTTAAAAACTAATGAGGTTTTTTTTTTTCAATGTTGAGATAACATGGAAGTATTTTTAGCATTACGATCCTTCATTAAAAGTTTCTGAAGCAGTTTCAGTCACCTATCTCTGGAAATCGTCTTTCAGCATTAGCTTACATAAGGTCAAAATATCGAGCACGGCACCATGCTCGTGAATTTAATCTGAAATGCATTTTGTCAGTTTCTATCTGAAACTAAAACTTTTGGAAAGGAGAGACAGCAGCAGTTTTTTCATTATAGTTCAATTAAGGGAAGGCCTGAGTCTGAAAGTTTGTGAACCCCTGGTGCAAGTAATAGTTTATATCCATAAGTTTCAGATGATAGTGTACATACAAAAAGAAACTGACACGGGCCATTCCATTTGGTGGAACGGGACATTTTTTAGTATATTTTGTTTCATAAATATAAATAAAACAAGCTAGAAATGTTATTTTTGATAGCAACAGCAAGGATTTTCATAAGGATTCCGTAGAACGTTAAACTTATCGTTTTTAAATAAAATAATTAATGAATGCGCAATAAAATTCCGGTGACTGAACGGGTCTTGTATGGGTCCCGTTCCGTCACGGGTATTTTATCGCATGTGGTTCAATTATTTTCTTTATTCGGACTAACTTTTGATGTTTTACATAGTTCTTATGACAAATCTTTACTGTTGCTATCTACAACCCAAATTCAAAATAATAGAATACTTCTCACTTTTTGGAAAAAAAGTTTATTCGAACCAAACATAAGTGCAAATTAGGTATTTAAATGAACGTACCACCTTTCTTAGACCTTACAGTGTGCATTTCATTTTAAATATGCTCAATTAAAAATAATCTTTGAGAGAATAATCCAAAAATTTAGAGTGATGAAAGTTTACATTGAGTCAAAAATTAGAATATTCAGATTAAAAGGAGAAAAACACCTTCTAAAGAAAAAAAAACAATATCAATACTAGAATGCGTCATTTTTTACTGGATTCAATGTTTTAATCCTTTCACCCACGGATTCTACGACCTGTTTCCTTTATCGTTTCTGACAGTGTTTTCATACCCTCTTTGATAAGGCAGCGAGCTCAATTTTGTTGGCGCACCAGGTCTTGAACTGCTTTCTTTACATTGGACGGTACCACAAATTCTTGATCGTATTGAGATTGGTAGAGTTGCTTGACCAGTTTAATATTGAAATTCTTCTTTCTGTTTAAAATCTATGAGTCGATTTAGAGACATGACACGGAGTAGAATTTTGCTGAAACATAAAATGTGTCACTAAATGTTCAACCGCTATGCCTGAGATAAAGTATCATGTAGCATTATTGATAAATAGCAGAAGTCACGCATTGTTTTATTTTAATATATACATAATTTTGCAATTCCGGCAGCCCTCATGCTCCCACAAACCAAAAAGAATGTGTCAAATTGTGTGTACTATTTTTTTTTAAAATTAGATTGACCGAAATAATTGCAAGTTAAATGTTTAATTAATTGTTTAGTTCTGAGAATTCCTAATAGATGGTGGGGTAAGTTTAGTTCTATGAATTCCTAATAGGTGGCGGTGTAAGGCTCGGACCTCGCTCAGGTTCAGACGCGTGGCGCTATAGTGGGACTGTTGTGGTCAACGAACTGATTTTTGAAATTTTTTTTCGATATTCAAGTACTAATTTGATTTTTGTAGGATTTTTCTATTGGGATTTGTTTTTCTTATTTCTTCAAATTTTGTTTATGTTCTTATAATTGAAGATATTTACTTATCTAAATCTAAGTAAGTAATTTGATTTGTCGTAATATTCAATTGTGATTGTTCTTTATAACCCTTTTATCATAGTATTGTTTATTTGGCGAAACATTTTAAATTGTAGAGAAAAAAAAACCGCTTCACTCGCTAAAGGACAGGGTACGGCAGCGCGGTTGCTTGCCGCGTTAAGCGATGAACTATACAGTGGAAGGCTTATTTTGAGTTTTAAGCTACAGTTAATGTCTTCATGTGTTTTGGCGAATAGTTGTAACTGCAAAGAGACTTTAATAGGTTTTTGAAAAGGTGTGTACGCATTTCAGTTAAAGAAAAATTATAATTTCAGATCAGAAGTGGGAGGGGGCGTGGATTTTTTTTTTAATTCAACTTCAAAATTCTTAGCACGGGCATCGCCATGCGGGTACTGCTGGTCAAAAATAAAAACTTCTAGCTTGCATTATTTGTATTTATGAAACAAAATCTTGTGACAAAACTATTCACAATCACATAGAATAGTCCACCTAAGAATGGCCCTTTATAATATTTTTTACTCCAACAGATCATTGATGATTTGAACGGCCAGGTAGCTGCCTTCCGAGACTTGCTTATACACGTGGGCAAGAACCAGGACGGTCCAGAAGTCCGTGATAAGATCCGGGTGCTTAGAAAAAAGTGTGTCGAAAGGTGTGGAGCGGCTAATAGAATCCTAATGCCACAGATCAAATCGTAAGTACCTGATTTTTAAGTCAAGAATCACAAATATCCTTAACGAATCATTTATACAGCAATTATTTTGTCTAAACTATCATAATTGGAATTTTTTATTTACAGGGTAAAGAAACCTCAAATTAGTGCTTACCCCCAGCCCCCCATTAAGAAAAAAAAATACCATTTTGAATTGTTAACTATTTATAAATTTAAATGAACACAATATTTTATAGGGAATGAAAATGAATCCGTAACAGTCCTCAGTGCGTTAATGGAGGGATAAATGTAGAGAAATTAACATAAAAGTCATTGCGTAGTTATAGTTTGAGCTCAGCTATTTCAGCTTCAAAATACACCCAAACCTTTTTTTTTTTATGCGGTCTTTTTTTTTTTTATTTATGTGATTTTTTTTCTTTTTCTTTTTTTTTTTTTTGTGGTATATTAAAATTTCAATCAGATTAGGATTCAATTGTCGAAATTATTTTTAAAACGAGTGTGAGGTAGTATCTTCGAAGGGACGACATAGGCACCACGAAGAGAAGTCACTGTGACTTAACAAAAATAGCTTTGTTCGGGAAATTTTGCTTGACAACTTGGCAAAAATTATCACTTAGTTTGTTTTGACTCCGTTTAAATATTACAATTTTGCAAGTATTTGGGTTATTTTCCATGGGATACTTTTTTTATGCGGTCCACATGCACCGCATAACAAAAAAATTTAACTGTGTTGCGAAAACAACTTTTTAAAGCTACTCGTGAAGTTTCGAGCAATTTTATTTTTATGCGATTTTTTTTAATGCGGTCCCAACCCACCGCATAAAAACAGGTTTGTGGGTAATACTACTTCGGTTCCAAAAGCATTTCATTCTATTAAGACGTGACCTTCAGATTTGATATAAAACAGTGTATTTTATTTTCAGATGATAATTTTGGTCAATTAAACTTGTTTACATGTAAACCGAGAAATGCACTAAAAATAATTTCAAATAACTTATGCTTACTTACGGATAGCAAAATACTAACAATAGATGGAATGCTAACTTCTATTCTGGTAAAATAAAATATTCGCTTGGAAAAAAAGTCAATAATAGTGTGGTGAAAAACATTCCTAAATTTTCTCAAAGCAATTCAATCAAAAAACAAAGGAGAAAAGAAAACGACAATATTTTTCTTTGACACATAGCTGCAAAAGGTTTCTGGCTCTAACGTTTCCATTACTTGTTATAAACCAGCGGTTCCCAACCTTTTTCTCTTTGCGAACCCCTTGGAACAGGCAAAAAAGTTCGCGAACTCCCTGATGTTGAAATTAGTAACATGTAAGAAACAATAAAAAAACAGCATGTTTGCTTTCCATTTTTTGCAGCATTTGATTGCAATAAACAAAAATATAATTGTAAAATATCATTAAGTGCAAACATTAATAAAAAGTTAAAACTACATCTACAAGAAAAATTATGAACAAGAAGTTTTATAAACCAACTATTTTTTTAAGCATACTTTAAATTGGGGAAAAAATCCTTAATGCGATATTTGTGGCTGTTAGACGGAACAAAGAAACTGAAAGTTTGGTTCAATGTCTGACAGTTTGAGTCTTAAATCAGGCTCTGCATTCAATCTGCTTCGGTATTTATCTTTGAGATAAGTATAGGAGGAAAATCCTTTCTCGCACAGATATGTTGTACAAAATGGTAATAAAATTTGGGTAATAATTTTGGTAATAATTTTTTGGACAAAACGGTATAGTCATTTCTTACACTGAGCCAGAAGTCAATTAACGAGAGCTCTTTAAAGGTAGTTTTCAATGAATTATCACAGGATAACTCGATGAGCATTTCCTTTCCAGGTAATGTCAGGGTATTCTCTAAGCATGGATTTCCTTCAAAAGGATTGCGTTTGAGAGAGGGACGTTACGCCTATTAGGAAAATACTCGTCAAAAGTTAGTTCAAGATGTTGCAGATGTTCACATACATTTCTTTTAACGCTTTCATCAAGTTTCATTGAGTTTTCTGATAAAAAACTACTAAGAGAAGTGAAACAAGAAAACTCACCCATTTCCAGGCATTGGATCCAGAAATTCAATTTTTTTACCATAGCTTCAATTTTATCATATACAACGAAAATATTAACAACTGCACCTTGCAAGGATAGATTTAATTCTTTTAATTTTGAAAAGGTGTCAGCTAAATATGCAAGCCTTTGCATCCAAAGAGGATCGAATATGCAAGTGGACAAGTGAAATGGATGATCAACAAAAAATGCTTGGACTTCTGACTTCAATTCAAATAAGCGTGTCAAAATTTTGCCACGGGAAAGCCATCTAACTTCTGTGTAAAGAAGTAAAGTAACATGAAGGCTTCTCAATTCCTCACAAAGCGCGTGAAATAGACGGCAGTTTGTGGCACGTGATTTTATGCAATTTACAATTTTTACCGCATCATTCAAAGTAGCGGATAATTCTGCGGGAATACGCTTACATGCTAATGCTTGTCTATGAATGCAGCAATGAGTCCATTCAATTTTCTCGTTGATCTTCTTTACTCGCACCACAAAGCCAACAAATTTTCCTGTCATTGATTTTGCACCATCCGTGCACACACCCACACACAAAGACCAATCTATTCCATTTTCTTCAAAGTAACTGTTGACCAGTTCGAAAATTGCTTCTCCAGTTGTGTTGGTTTTCAAAGGTTTTGCAAATAGTACATCTTATTTAATTGTATCATTAAAAATATACCTAACATAGACAAGTAATATTGCAGCGTTTGCTACATCAGTCGACTCATCAAGCTGGATCGCAAAATTATTCTCTTTTATTCTATTCACAAGTTCTTTCTCCACATTACTTGCCAAATCAATAATTCTGTGTGATGCTTTGTTGTTTGATAGCGGAACCAGGTCAATTTTTTTTGCTGACTTTTCTCCCAGCATACACTTAGCAATATCTTTAGCACACGGTCCAATTAAATTTTCTGCAATTGTATGTGGCTGTCCAGATCTTGCAATTCTATAACTGACTCGATATGAAGCTTCAAGGGCCATTTTACTATCTTCGTTGGATTCTAACAGGAACGTAGAGACGCTACACTTTTTATTATATTCCAATTTTCTTTTAAAATATTCGATAGGTTTGTCCTTGTGTGTCGGATGCTTTGTTTCGAGGTGTCTTCTCAGAAGTGACGGTTTCAAACTGCTGTTCGCTAGAACTTCGTTGCAGAGAAGACAACGCGGTCTAGGTTCAGACTCTTCTCCAGTAAAATAAAAGCCCATTTGTAAATAGTCACTGTCATATTTCCTCCTTTTTCCTTTTTTCTCCCCTAGTTCACTTTTCTGTTTAGTCGGGGGAGACGGCAGTTCATTACAGCTATCTATTTCAATATCCTGTGTTGATTCGAAAGTTACTGCTGATGTTGAGGGTTGATCGATTGACCGCTTGTCCATTTGTCGCTCAACCAAACTACCAGTTTTCAACCATCGATCCATAACAGCAGAAAGTTATTAAATCATAAAAATTACCAACACGATTATAACTTCACAAACAGATTAGCAAGTTCACGTAGCAAAACCAATTGCAAACAAAATCACTTGTTTTCAAGCATCTCTAAAGTATCTCTAAATACGTCTGTTAACAACTATTTCCCCAGAACTATGAGCATGCTGATGTTATATATTTTTGAAAACGAACAGATGGGTAAAATCCAGTAATAAATTTTAAGTTTAGAGCCTTTTGCTGTCATGTCTGCTATTCGATGACTGAATTCGACGGAAATTCCCGAGTTATATTTTAACCAGATTAGAAATAATACCCCTATGATGCATCGTTTGAGAATTCTTTATTTTTTTCGACATATGTATATTATGTATATTGTTTGATTGACTCCACGCAACGGCGCCTTTTTAAGGTCATCGTGATCCCCGCCACAGCTTAATACAACGTTTCTGCATGGCGCCTCGCAATAAAAAAGGAAGGATATCTCTTTTTGTTGTCTATCAAAAAAAAAAAAAAAAAAAAAAGAGAAAATTTCTTTTTAACCAAGATTATAAAACCGCTGAAAGATTTTTTTTTTTTTTTTTGAGCTTAATACAAGAGTCTGGCGCGTTTTCAAATTAAAAAAAAAATTTAGTAACTATGTGTGCAAATTGAATATTTTATAATTTTTTACCAAACTAGGAAAAATCCGCCATTGCATCGAAATTTTCGCGAACCCCCTTCCTGCACCTCGCGAACCCCTGGGGGTTCGCGAACCACCGGTTGGGAACCTCTGTTATAAACCATTTAATTGATTGATAAACATCTTACCTTTAGACAGTGATACATCCTCAAAGTATAGCCAAAAACGCAGTTATTCCTTTGTAACACATTTGCTGGGAGAAAAAAAACCTTCAGAAGAGCCCTTACATTAAAAGGATAGATACAGCAGCCAAGGGAAAAAGGATATTGAAGCAAAAGAACCTTTCTGCTATAAATTATTCAATAACACTCTCAAGCTCAAGTTATACTTCTAAATGTGTGTTGGAATAACATCAGTCATGCATTATTCTGTGAATAGATCCCCAAAAGATCATAAATATAGGATGACGGTAGAAAAACGAGAAAACGATCCTTCAGAGAGGAATGAAATTGTAAATCGCATAATTCTTTGGGAATAACGGTAAGTCGTGCTATGTGCGATGTGCCAACTCGAAAGCAGCCATTCTGATATTTTTCGGAGCACTAGCCCGCATAAAGAGTCACATCTTGTTATTTCCTACTTACGATAAGTTAAGGAAATATTAAACAATATATTTATGCCCTTCATAAAAGTTTTATCTTTATTCGTTCATGTTTGTATTTTACTTCCTTTTGCATAGGAAAGAAAGTATTGTATTCGCAAAAAGAAATTCCCTCAAATTTTGGCCTAATTTTCCGTTTTACTCGTCCCCAAATGAATGTTGAGTGGTTTTTTCGACCCTACCGCACTAGCATAAATGCCAAAGAACGTTTGGACACCCTAAATATCCGTTTTGACCATCCCCGAGTGAATTACCATGAGTTTTTCTCGTGACGTCTGTATGTGCGTAAGCATGTATGTATGTATGTACGCATGTACGAATCTCGCATAACTCAAAAACGATATGTCGTAGAAAGTTCAAATTTGGTATGTAGACTCCTATGGGGTCTAGTTGTGCTCCTTCCCTTTTGGTTGTATTCGGATGTTCCAAAAGGCGTTTTTTACACCTTTTGGGGGTAAAATCGGTGTTAATATCAATGCAAACTCAATCGATTTTACAATTTGCCGAACAATTGGCTTATATTGCCAAGCTTTTGGTCGCCAACTTGCCGATGTATCGCGAAGTTGTGACGAATTTGGCGAACAAAATTATTTTTCAAATTTGGTTTCAATTTGGCGCTATTCGCGATATTTAGAGAGTTGTCCATTGAGTCACGTTAAAATTGTCGATATGCGAAAAATAATCTCTGTAAAACGTTTTTCTGCATCGGTTCTTGACGAACTAGGGGGGAAATATTTAAAGTGTTTCCTTGCTGACTCCAAGGCCCTATTATTATTAAACTGTTGTAAAAGTAAGTTATATGATGTACGCATTGGTTTGTTACTTTCAACTTTTATACTGTGGTTAAGTTAACCTGTTAATCTCGTGTTACAAATTCTGTAAGTAGTAATTATTTTTGTGATTAATTTGTCGTGATTTAGCTAAATTTGGCGTTTATTAAATTATTTTTTATCTAAAATTATTGTAGTAACGTAACCTGTAAATAGTTTCTTGTAATATACAGCCCCTGTGCATTCGGCTGAAGTATACGGTCCCCTCATTTCTGAATGATAAAATTTGTGAATGGAAAGAAATAAGGTAGAGGTAGAACCGTCTACGATTTTCTGGAATATTTGAGAGATCTCTTTCGATGTCTATAAATAGCGTGCCGCATGATAAAAAGTCAGTCTCGACGGAACCGTTGGGCTGAGAGCATTTATTTTGCTCTGTGTATTAGCTATGTTTAATGCGAGGCATTTCGCTGTTTTGTTTTGCGTATTTGAATGTAAATACGTGTGTAACCGTTAAGTTTAAGGTGTTGATTGATATTTGCTTAATTGCTGATGATTAATTTAGCAGTTGTTAACGATCTTTCCTGTACATAGTGTAAATAAATCTCCTGTGTGTTCTCAAGAACTGTGTCTTCATTTCAAGAAAGTTGAAGTCGCACTGGATCCGTAACACTCGATATCACAGCTAAACCTTTCGCTATAATTTCCCGCATTTTGACGTTTTCTTTTCTTTTTTTGCAGTGTTTATTTATTTTTATTTTTTTTTTCAAAAAAAATTGTCTTTGTTTTATTCGCGTGCCAAGTTTTATTGTTTTCCTCGTAGACCTCAATGCCTCATAGAGCCTAGCCCCCCTGATAAGTAAATATAGCATGAAGTTTAAGGTAAGTTTGTTGGCTGATTCCGTAAAAAAACTTAATAAATAAATCTAGGGTCGCGCTAGTTTAACTTGCAAACCTGAAACTGCAGTGGCCTTTCGAGAAAGCAGTCCCTGTGGGTACGTCATACTAGAGAAAACTTCCCTTCCCTTCAGTCTTATGTCCGAATCGTGGAACTGGAGATAACTGACGGCGCCATCTATCGATAAAAAATCTAATTACTATGTTGAATGTAAAAGATAAAACGATAACTGCTTACCAGGAGGACTGACAAATGGCCCTCGCTTTCGTGTAAAAAGTAAATCCCGTAATGCAAATTTTTCCACAGCTGAAAATAAAGATGCATAAACACTACCTTCGCAACTTAAAAATCCTTATACACTTATCCGAATAAATTTCATCTGCATCTCTTTCTAACTGCAATGCTTTGTTGACGCCTACTAATTTGATAACACCTCAATGCTTAATCGTAATTACAACCTCGTATAAACTGGATTCCTGTAACATTTCGAACGCAACATTCTGATTATTTATTTACTTATTATTGATTGATTTATTTATTTTTTATTATTATTATTACATTTTTTTTTTTGCATTTTTTTTAAATCAAGATTTTATATATTTTTTAATCAGATGTTCTGTATAAATACCATTATGATATTCAAGAATTGAACAAAACTTGTACTCTTCAGTGAATAGCCGCACATTTTAATATTACAGGCAATGGAAATGCAAATAAATTAGCCAAAGAAGCCAAAATTCTAAATTTTGACGATTACACCGTTGATCTCGCAGATGCTGATTCAATAGTCAAATCTAAATTAAGAGAAAAAATAATTACATCGAAACACCAGCTTTGAAATACATGTAAATGCAGATGGAATCACATCAAAAACCATTGTCAGGCTAAGAACCAAACATTCCAGAGGCATGAAGATCGACAGGGAAGGAGGGAGATTCTACGGAATTTGTGCAACTGCCCAGATACGATATTGACACTGACCCACCTTTTTTGGCAGTTCAGCTATAAGCGCTAATCTAAGAAGAATGGGAGATTTATATTCATCGGTAAAACTTTATGTGCCGAAAACATAAATAAAGTCACAAAGGCCGTCCTCAAGTTTTACGGTTACATCTAATGCGACTCTCATAGACACGACAAAAAATTAAATAAATAAATAAAATAAAATAAAGTGCTTATTAACATCTGAAACCGTATTAACCTACAATTTATTGGGAAGTGAATTTAGTTATTTTAGCGATAATCCAACTTAACTCAGTGACAGTAACTTTTCTTCATTAAGCGAAATCGTAATGAAGTTAGAACCTTTCAAGGTCAATTTCCAACATACCGGAACCAAACTATAAGATTTCATTTCCTGAAAGTAGCAATCTTCTCTTGAAAACACCTTTGTGTTTGCTATGGCAAAGTTTGTGGGTATCATCATTTCAACACTATTAAAAGTTTGTTTTTCGAGTATTTTTACAGGACAACCACCTTGTAGCTTTTTTTTTAATTAAAAAGCAGTAAGAAAAAGTCGTTGAGGTATGTTATTAGCACTCAATATAAACATTATGAGAAGACATTCAATATAAACATTATGAGTAGAATACGGGGAAATGAAATTGCAACAATACGAGTCATCAGCCGCTATTTAAAGCGTGTTGCAGCTTGTTCACCAGTAGCGCAAAATGTTCATCGTTCAGTTACAGCAAGTTGGCTTTGAGAATTGCAAATTGACAAGGAACCAAACAAATCTTAGTTAGTATTCTATTATTGCAAATTTCTTTCTTATTTAATCCATATACTAAATATATAAAGTTTGAATGACATAAATAAATTTAAACGATATCTAGATGGGTTTTTAACAGAGAAACTTACGCTAAAAGTTCCTGCACACCTAAAGTCCTGTCATTATTTGCAAATGACGATGTAACATCAGGTTATGAGCTTTTTAATCCAATGTTTCTTATTTCGATCAGAACAAAATTTTCCTCGAAAAGTTCTCTAACACACTTGACAGTTTCGTTCAAAAAGAAAATTTAGAGGTGCCCCTTCTTTTTTGAAGATCCCCGTAGAAGGCTTTTTATTCTATTGAAAAGATAGAATCTCTAAGATACTGCAAAAGAACTTTCGAAGTCCTTTCCTTAAGATGTCACGTTCTTACTAGCTCCCAGTAAAAACCAACTAGATGGATTCCTTTTTTTTTTTTCATTTTCTTTTTGATGACAGATGGAGAAAGAGGTATTTAGTGTCTGAATATTTTAGTATGGGCGATTTCTAAAGCATCTTTTCATTCCTAAGAAATGCAACAAGTTTTAACTTTTTCAATTTTTTTTCTATTTTATGGCATTTTTTTTCTTACTAGCTATTTCAGATTTTTATCTAGCTACCGTTTGATGAGCATATTAAAAACCTTTAACTTCTCCAGCTAAAATACCTGGCATTTTAATAGTGAAAAGTACTGTGTATCTATTAAAAACATATGTGTGCTGAAAATTACTTTTAAATTGGTGGCTTGAACCAGAGAAAGCCTTGAAAACCTTGGTTATTTATAAAGTTTTCAAAATTTCAAAAGCCCGTCACCAACATGTGTATGCTCGCTTAAGTTCAGCCTCAGAATAATTGGTTGTATTTTTCAGCAACAAACTTCGCAAATGCTGTTACTTACTTTCTTTTTCAATCGAATGAAAGCTTATCTGATCAACATTAAAGACAGTGTGATGACTGTTTCTAGTGTGGTGTGGATATGATTACCAATCAACTACCTACTAAGTAACCCATTCAAGACAGATCAAGAGTAGCAAGTATTGTAATAGAAAACCGCTTTTAAAATTATTCAAAAGAGATGACTTAAATCAAGAAAAACCTTGGAAACCTGTATTATTTAAATGGTTTCAAAAGCCCATAACTCATAAATCTAGATTAGCTTAGGTTTAACCTTTAAATAGACAAAATTAAATGTATTACTACTATTATTAATTTTGTTTTTGGTGGGATTAGAAAACATTGCCCACCGGTCGACCAACGACAGAGTAATACATAATTAAAAATAATAATAAAAAGAAAATAACTCTTAATGTGCAGTAAAATGATGTGCTCAAAGCTGAAAAGTTTCACAACCTCAGTGGTATAACAATGACTAGCACTTCTTACTATCGATATCAAAGATTTTTTGCCATTTTTTATATGAAAGTTGGTTTTTTATTTAACTCGGACTTATGAAACACAGAAAATTTAATTTAAAAATTGCAAGTAAGATGTTCTAAATTCTTTTTTTTTTTTTTTTTGGTCTAACTATCTTGCTCACATTCCTTCTTTTGTCACTTATACTAATTTATGACTAGATAAAACGTACTTATACACTGCAAAAAAAAAAAGCTGTTGTTTTTACAGTAAAATACTGGCAGCTCGCATTCCAAAGAAAAACTGCAAAAATTACAATTCTAAACTGTTAAATTTGCAGTAATATACTGTTTTATAACAGACTTTTACTGTGAAATTTACAGCGATAAACTGTAAAATTAGCAGTAATATACTGCTTTTTAATAGAACTGCCCTGTAAAACTTACAGTATCAAACTGTAAAATTAGCAGTAATATACTGCTTTTTACTAGAACTGCCCTGTAAAACTTACAGTATCAAACTGCAAAATTAGCAGTAATATACTGTTTTAGGAATGACTTGACCTGTAAATTTAACGGAGATAATATGTAAAATTAACAGTTATATACTGTTTTGTAACGGAATTGCCCTGCAAAATTAACAGTATCAAACTGTAAAGTTAGCAGTATTATGCTGCGGAATCAACTGAATTGTGCCATAAAAGCAGCAGTAGTATACGGTTTTATAAATGATTTGTACAGTAAAATTAACAGCAGTAAACCATAAAATGAAGTTATCAATTCTTATGCAAAAGGGTTTTTTCACCCTATCGTTTCTTTTCATAGCCGAAATCACTGCTTTTACAGCTGAAGAACAATATCGAAAAGTAAAGCAATTGAATCAGTATGTACGTTGTATAAATCAGCCTACATACGAAATCTGTTCCTTTTCTTAAGTTTTTCAACAACAAAAATAATGTTTTAGGCTATGAAAAGCGACAAATAAAGAAATATAAAACACTTTTACATAAAAATAGTTAACTGCTGCTAAATATATGTTTTATTGATATTAATTTCCTTGTACACAAAATAAATCAATGCCCCATCTCAATATTTTATAAACATATGTTAAAGAAGAAAAAGTGGTGCATTTTCATTTCTACAAAAAACTTTTAGCTCTATTGCAGACTTAAAAATTTACAAATTTAAAGAAATTGCAAAATATGGTCTGAAGCTTTATTTTAAGAACAGTTATAGCTTTTTCATAATACAAAACTTTTTGATCCATGGAGGTAGTATAAATGAGAAAGGTTTTTTATATATAACTGAAAATACTACATCGTATCTTCACTAAAAGTACTTTTTTCACTTCCAGCATTATTGTAATGCTAAAATGTGCAGCATAACGTGAGAAATGTTTTTCAATATGCAATCCGTTAAACCTTTAAGTTTATTTTAACTTGATGCATGCAATTATATGCATTTATTTTTCTTTTATGGTAAAACAGAATATTTTCATGGTTTTCTTCTTTTTTTAATGTTATAAGTTGCATTTGGACCTACTTTATTTGAAAAATACTAGTAACAAACTAATTTTATTTCACACCATATGTGCAGTATACAGCATTTAGACTGCACAGAATGGTTTTTATTCTAAACTGATTATTATAGATTAGATAATACTTTATTCCTATTAACCTTTTAAAATTTACATAGATAAAAACTATAAATATGTGACGGTTTAAAATTTCAGAGCTACTAAACAGAAACAATTTTTCACTCGGTATAATAAAATCTGCAGGTTTATGAGTACTAGTATTAAAGTTAAAAATTGGTTTTACTACTCCAAAAGTTATATAACTTTATATTATGTTATACTGTTTTCCATGAGAAAAAATGAAACATTCACACCATTAAAAATTGCCAAATTATTTTATTTCGTATACATCACTTATAAATATCGATTAGTAGTTTTTACAGTGAAATTGCAGAAATTCATTTAAAACCGAATGCTAATTTTTTCAAGGCCAATGTTTTTTACATTACAAACTTGATTCTTCTTTGTGACATCTTTGTCGACTTAGGTGCCATCATTAGGCCTTATATCATGAAAGCATCTGTCAAAATAAAAATTGTTAGAATCTCATAAAACTTGTGGACACCAAAAAGCATTCATGGAAAAATCAAATTACGTAGGTATAAAAATACGCCCTAAAATGATTAAAATTATGACTCTGAATGATCTAAAATTAAGATTGCCTTAGGAGTTGCATTTATTTTGAAACCGCTTAACATATACCTAAATTGTAATTGAATCGTTTATTTCAGGAACCAGGGTAAGCGCTAAATATGTTGTTTTAAGGAGAAAAAAAAACTGCTGTGCAGCAATTTGGAAACTACGCAATTGAAACGGTGGTTTATTAGTGTCTAATTAAAATAGACCTAATCTGAATACTTTACATAAGAACTCAAAAAAGAAAAAAAAAAGAACATAATCTTACATTTTATCTTCCATGTCAAGAAATGCATTTATACTGGTTTCTGAAATACAATTCAAAAAAATCCTTCTAATTTTCGGTAGTTTTAAAGGGTTTTGTAATACATAGGAGACCGTTTGATTAAGAGTAATATTTATTTTTTTTCAATCGGATAACTGAAGTGATCGGTGATTGGGAGAATATATAATCTTAAAGATAATAAAACTTAAAACTAGTTTTCTTCTTATAATAGGCTCCAGATTATTGGATTGCAATATGTTTATTTCAAAGCAATAATTAGGATGCGGTAGAGAATTATTTTTTAGAAAATGGAGCAAGGTCGACGTTTAGGACATCCAATTGGGAAATATTGAGGTATTCATTTAAAATAATGAATACTGCATGTAGCCTCTTTTAGCCCCCCCCTCCCTCCCCGAGTTGCTATAGTGGCACTGAAAACCGTAGATGTTTTTTCTTTCTTTTCTTTAACTCATATTCCATTCCAACACTTGTTAACAGCTGGCTGAGTCTAATGTTCAGCTACTGATACCAGCTTCATATTTCTTTTTCTTCGACAGCTGCCCATTATTAGAAACCTGAATATGAAACAATGTGTGATGTAAAATAATTTAGATTTCTGTACTTAATATGAAATATTTTACTTGTAATTTTTAAAATATTTTTTTTCATATATTTTATTCCACAATTGTGTTATATTGTTTAAATTTAATTTTTTGGAGCTTTTTTTCTAAGTACTAAGGAACTGCATAAAAAAATCATTTGAGTTGAAATAAAATAATACCGTAAGAGCATTCTATTTTATATCTGTCTTAATATTTAAGCATAATTTAAGATGTTTCATTTATATTTTATGTCTTTTAAAATGTGGACGCCCCCCCCCCCCCCGTTTTGAACAGCTATCGATATCCCCATTTAATCCGCCAGCGGCTTTTTTTTTTAAGTGCTACTTCTTTTGATATGATTTAGACAATTTATCTTTAAGTTTTTCAGAATTTACCTGAAACTCGGAAGAAACAATTCTATATTCCCAAATCAAGATGACTTAGCTAAAGTCAATTCAGTAAAAAGTGAAAATCGATCAGAAAAGTTGAAAGTTTTTAACAAAAGAATAAATCGACAAACATGTCAAGAAATAGATTAAATCTGATACTGCCAGTTCTAATCATTAAGAAATTGCAAGTCCACATTTGGCCCGCCGTCCTTGTTGTAAACAATGCTACCCTTCTTGGAAATGCTTGCCAGAAGACCGCACCTCTTTTAACTGTAAATTTAAATATGCTCACATTTGCAAAATAACTGCTTTTTATTTACATTACAATAAAAATAATCTATAATTTTGTTTGATAAGTGTCACAAGTCTGAATATACGAAGAAAGTTTCATACGCTGTAATACATCGTACTTTAAACTCTAATCTTTATTGTTGCTCTCATTATAAAGTTGACTTTAAGTTTTGTTTCTTTAAATTTTTACAAACATACGTACAATAAATAATAAAGTACTTAACATTCTGATTTGGTTCCTTCAATTTTACTAACATGTAAAAACAAAGAATCAGTGCTCCAAAATTTACTGAAAAAAAATATAATAAAAAATAAATAAATAATGAAATAAATTACATTCAATTTAGCACTAACAGAAATTTCTATATTCCGGTGATTCTTGAAATGATATTATTCAACTACCCATAAAAACCAATATTGAATTACAAGTTTAAAAAAACCCAGACGTAAATGAATTGTATGATCCATCACATTTAAATCAAAACAAAAATTAGTTTATCTTGTTCCAATACATAGTTCTTGATTGTAACATAAAACCTGACAACGGGCACACAAAAATCAGCTTCAGGGGCCCAATATGGCACACAGACCGTCGGATAGGCTTTAGTGGCTAAGAACCGCTCTAAAGCTCAAAAGCATTTGTGATTACAAATTACATCCTGAAACATAAAAATATAAATGAAACAGGTACTTATAAACTTCCATTACCGGCATTCATGTCACTAAGTGAATCATCGCAACATCGTTCAGACTAGAGGCTTCTTTGAAATTCCAAGCGGAACACAACCACGAATTGCCATCTTAATAAAATGAGACCACCCATTCAATTCTGGTCACAAGTTACGTAGTTCTTTACATTTGCATACCACTAAAATCATAGAAATAATATTGCATTAGTGAATAAATTTAGATGAAGGAAATTCAGGCGGCTGGAATGAAATACTTTAAGACATGAATAAAAAAAATAGAAATATATTACAGGCCATCCGTTTGTGTGCACAAATTATAACTTAAACATAATGGAATAATTGAAACATTTCAAAAAAAGAGAAAAAAAAAACCCTAGAAAAATATGTCATTGCAATTCAAGCTTTATGTAAATTTTCCCTAGAGAAAGGTTTTGTAAAACAATCAGCTACATTATTTTTAGTTTCATCAAATTGTATTCCAAATTCATTTTTATTCAATCAAATTCCTTAGGAAATAGTACCCCACATCAATCTGCTTAGTTCTGCAATTTTCTATTGCAGAACTAGAAAAATCGATTGCAACTAGATTGATTAATAGTACTCTGTACTGTGACAATCTAAAATTCTGAACTCTTTTCGTAGCCAATTGATTTAAAATTCCTTTAACTCACATCCTTAGATTATTCACTAATTGAGATATACTCCGCTTCCATCGTTGACAGTTGTACGCATTTTTGTTTGAATGTACCACCATATTATTCGTACCCTATCCAAAAACACTACAAGCCCCCTCCCCCCCCCCCCATTGAAATCTGGTCGTCGTGATTCGAGGCGTAATCTGTATCAGAATGACAATGATTTATTCAATTTACAGACAAAATTTAGATTTCAGGGACGGACAAACCTTTCAGGTTGTTTCACAAATCTCCTCTTTTACATCCGCATATAGATACTCATTGCAAACATCTGCATGGAAATGGACTCAATGTAGCTTATACAAAAAAATTGAAAAGAAAGCCTTAATCAAAGGAAAGGAAATTACTGGAGAGCACTTTCGAAAAATTACCCCCACCCCCCCACCTGGTGGGTATTTAAAATTACCAGTCTGGTCTGAAGCGCATTATTTCATTCTGCTCATTTGTTTTTAAATTAAAAAAAAAACATCTGTACCCTTTTTTCTTTCTAAAACTTTCATTCAATGGAACCAATACGTAAACGTTTCTTTCTCATATCACCTGAATTTCTTGAGCCATTCCGTTTTGCCAATTTTAAATCTCGGAAATGTTAGCTTCTAGCATACTTGAATTATCCCCCCTATCTTCATAAAAATCCTATACTTTTCTTGAATTATCATCACAAGGTGAAATTAAAATATTTTGTGTCATATTCAATGTTATTTTCAGAACAATAAACCTCGGCTTCACGATTCGGACTTTAGAACCGTCGTGTCAATAGAATAATACCTTGTATTCTTTATTTTGCCTTGGACTTGCTTTAACCCATTTAATTCTCAACATGCTATTTTATAATGCTCAGGATATTCTTCTTCTACTTCAGATTTACTCAGTAGTGAAATAAAACTGTGTCCCTCTGTTTCTCGTTCCTGGGGGGGGGGGGGGGGGTCGTCCAGAATTTATTTTCATCGAATTTAACATTCAGCGTTTCTGTCACT
The DNA here is from genome assembly GCF_026930045.1 of Uloborus diversus. NCBI lineage: Eukaryota > Metazoa > Arthropoda > Arachnida > Araneae > Uloboridae > Uloborus > Uloborus diversus. The sequence continues at coordinate 51,108,729 of NC_072736.1, forward strand.
TCGCGATTTTTGAGATCCCAAATTCTGTAACCTTTCGTATGAAACGCATATCTTACCATGACTCCTTGTTGAGTTCTCATATCCAATTTGCTTATTTTCTGTTTTGGAAGTCCAATATACGAAATGCATCCAAAAAAAAACCCCGTTAGTGTTTAATAGATGGCTTTCTTACCTCAAATAGCTCAAAATAAGTTTTGTTTAATAGATGGCTTTTCTTCCCCCAAAAAGCTCAAAAAAGGGTTTGGTTTTTCCTTTTAAAGCCGCTCTCAATTAATGTTGACTTATAGTGTTCTATGACGCTACTTTGTTAATTAGAGGATTTGTTGGTTTTTTTCGATTCTTATGCTTTGGTCGCTAAGGTAAATTTCAAACCGGGAGTTCAGAAATTCCTTTCCGTTATCGGAGCTTTGCCACAAATCTCTCTTATCTTTTGAAACCTGACAAAATGTTCTTAAACCTCACTTTTTCTTCTTAAAGAAATAAACTGGAGAGTTTCTTGAAAAAATCGTCTATTATTGTGAAAATAATCGCCCCCCCCCCCCCCCCACTTTAAAGAACTCAACTGCTAAGGAACCCATCGTATTCAAATGCAAAAGATCTTACCGGGTGTTGGCTTGAATCTCCGTTACAGGTTTAAACGAAATTCTCCGATTTTTTCATTTTACACGGATAACAATCTGACATATTTTTACTTTTGATAAGCAGTGAAAGACAGTGAAGTACGGAATCACACTTTTCATTATTTATAATATACTTTTTGTCTTCATCCTGAACATGTTGATGCCAAAATTTAACACTCAAAGTGTTCTAAAAGTTAAAATGTAAGGAAACTGATGAGTTTCAAGGTTGTAAGAGTTTCAAATTCTCCTGTAGTTCTCGAGCATCTACTTTTCTAAATGAGCATGCCCTTCAAAGCGAATAAAATATGACAAACAATGCATAATAATGTAAATATTCTACTTTAAATTTAAAAGCTGTAATTTTGACGAGAACGAAACACTGCCAGATCAGAATTGAAAAGCTGAAAATTTTAAAATATAGCCAGGCACGGCCTGAACTTAAATATGTTGGGAAGGCGTATAATCTCAATTTGCCAAATGGAACTTAAATATTTGCCGATTGATAAAATACTGGTAAATGCACACATTAAGTACGCACAATTAAGTACAATATCTAATGAAATTTGCACATTCGAGAATTTAAAAATTGCAACATTACAATTATGTCCCCAAATTTTCCGAATAGCCAGACAAAATTTTCCCAGTATGGCATTTTTGGGGAGGTCATAGAGACTTCCCGTGACCTCCAATCGAGTGCCTTTGAATATAGTTTCTAAAATTATTTTTACGTTCCCAAGTTTCAGTGGTACTAGTGCAATTTTCCTGAAGTAAAACTTTAATTTCCTGCTGACGCAAATATAAAACTTTTAAAACACAAGGGTTTCGTGTTTGTATTTTAAAATGCTTATTTTTTGAGGGGTTTTTTTTTTTTTTTTTTTTTTGAGTTCTTTATCGATGATTTTTTCAATTATTATTATTTTACTTTCGACCGTTAAGTATGAAAGCTGGCTCCAGATTTCAGAGAATTTTGAGTCGTTCAGACATCAGAGTATTGTATTTCCACAGTGTCAAATTCTTCAACAAAAAATATCAGTAAATTGTATACTGTTTGCATGTCTCTCTGTCACGTTGTTATTTTATTTATTTTCATTTTATTCATCGAATTATGTATAAAAGCTACTGATGATATAACGTTAAGTTTTTCAATAAAATGGTTAAATGCAAAATGTTAAAGAATTTAAAACTGAACATAAGAAAGAAAAAAAACAGAAGAAAGAAGTCAATCGCGATATGTTAAAAATTCACTAGACAAAATAAAAATTTAAATTTTAAGTACTGACATAGTATATAACACAAAATATAATCGTACACAAAGTTTAATGTTCTAATAACTTTATATACGATCAAGAAAGGAATTGATTAATTTTTAAATAAAATTTGAGTTTCAGAAAATGTTTAAAAACTATCACACATGCAATAAAATATTCAGAATCACAACAACTACTCGGATTTTTGCTAGAAAGCAATCGCTACAACTTAGCAACTATAAGAAATTGCAAAGTCAGCATCAACGAATATTGGGATACGAATTGCGATTTCAAAATAAACTGTTATTTTACATACATTCTCGATGATAAAGAAAACTATATTTTGCGGAAAAGGGAATGAATATAATATAACCAGCACTTACCTTTAACATGGATTACAGTCTCAGCAGTCCTGCCTCAGCACACGCGAATCATCAAAAAAACATGGCTGCCAATATCTTGAATTCATTAGTTTCTGTTCCCGTATGAAAGAAACACCTTTTGCGCATCGTTTTGCGCAATCTAAAATATTTTTACAGTTTTTCTCTGTTATTTAGCTGAGCAGTATTAAACTGTAGGAAAAAGTTGTATATTACTGTAAAAACAACAATTATTTTTTGCAGTGTAGTCAGTGATGTCAAATCTGCGACCTTTGGGACATATGGTCCTATGAAAAGTAATCCATGCATCCCTTTGCTATGTTTGATGTTATGAACCAAAAAAAAAAAAAAAAAAACAATGTTTAGAACCTTTTAAACCTACCGATCAACTTCATTCCGTATTTAGAACGATTATTGCAAATTTGGAGTCAAGTACTCAAAAATTCGTTTCTAAAAAACAGATGGAAAATTCATAATAATAAAATAATCAATAATAATAAAATAATCAATAGTGATTGCAACAACAAATCTTGGTTTTGTAATTTTCTTTCTTAGATAGTTTAAATGTGCTCATTTTTTTTTTTTTCATTCATTCTTAGACGTGCATCTTAATGTCAGGTGCGGTCTGCAAATAAGAAAGGTTTTTAAATTAAAGGGTTAAATACTTCGGGTTAAATTTTTAATTTAATATTAATGTTTGTTTACATTATTTATCTTTTTAATGTTAAAAATACCATCAAATGTCGACACACCAAATGAATCTCAGTAGACCTGATTTATTTTCTAAATTTCATATGAATGTCTAAAATTTGATGCTCAAAATTTCATTGTTAGAAACAACATCACTTTTGATATGCCCCCCCCCCCCTCAACAGAATATTTATCCGGATGACAAAGTTGTTCATTAATTTGAGTGTTTTTAAATTGTACTGCAGGGAAATAAATCTCCTAGACGTTAAATTTATTTATTGATATTTCTCGTTGAAGACTTCTATCCCATCAATCATCGTTTTCCCGAAAATCCCTTTTTGCTTTCAAATATTTGATCTTGAGGAAGTTGAAGAGATTTTCTCTAGCGTTGGCTTTTACTTCCCTCGTTTTTATTTATTTATTTTTTGTCAGCTTTAAGTATCAGCAATCTCTTTAACAACAAGAATTTCGTACAAGGTGACTGTTCCTCCTTTTTGTCTGTTATTAAATTTGCACTCTAAAAACAATTTCAAAAATGACGAAAAAGTACTCAAATTTGAACATATCGCGAGTCAAAATGGCTCCGACTACGTGGTATTCAAATTTGAAACATTCAAATGCTCATTAAATACTCAAATCAACATATGTGCTCATATTTGAGGTATTTGTGCTCATTTTTGAATGTGTAATATTTTCAAAACTGGGTATTATGTACTCATTTTTGAGTATTTAATAATTTAGCACATTATTTGAAAACATGGGTACTCATATTTGAAACAAAAGAATTTAAGAAAATTTGGAAGCATGAATGAACTCATTTTTGAAAACTGCATTTTTCTCAGTGTGGGACTTTTACAGCACTGTTACTGTCAAAACTCTTCTTTTCAAAGGTGTCTTGGATATTTTATAAATAAGTAAACTGTAATGCGTTTTTCAAAAAAATTCTTGAATAAACAATGATGTAGAACTACTTTTTTAAAAAGTGCATTGCAAAAACCTAAGCATGAAATACGATAAGCTAATAAGCTGTTAGCCAAATAAATCTTAAAACGGTTTTTTGTTGACTAATTAAAATTCAGTGCTTAAACTCCTGCTGTTTAACGATTTATATTTACGGTGGTTAGAAAGAGGGGCATAAGTTATCTTAACGAATTACAGTAAGTTTTGTAAAAGAAAAATTCCAAAAGAAATTAGAACTGCATCAATTTTAATTTCAAAAGGATTACAATTTCAACATTTGTACTTTAAAATAAAAATATTGTGCACCAACTTTTATAAAAGTTCATTGTTTTAAAGTAATTTTTAATGGCTTACACCGATGTCGCTTAACATTTACGATAAAGTTGATGTACATCAAGTCAATTACAAGAGAATCTCGTTTACCTAATCAATTTTCTAGTATAATGAAAAAGCTTTTATGCTGACAAAAGTAGTAATTTTTAACGATGAAGGCTAAACAATAATTGCACCAAACATTTACTTTTCATTTTAATTAAATGTAAGGTAAAATCCCCAGTAGTTGACACTGCACGAGTAGTTGACAGAATTGAAAAACACATCAGTTAACATTGGAAACATATGTGCCAAAATATTAAATTTTTTCTGTCTGTGCATCATATTTCTCTTGTGCAGCACTGTGAACTAGCGTCAAATATAGATTCCAGGTCATTGCGATCGTCTGATGACAACAGTACATGTTTTCCAATCGTTTAATGTTGTTGTTGTTGTCTTGTGCCAGCTGCGCCGGCAATTTGGGGAGCGCTGCTTCACTTTTTCAACTTTATACCGTAATTTGGTGTGAAGTCTGACTTCCACAGTACACACATGCTATATGAACCCGTTTATAGAGCAGGCAACCATTCACAGCACGATAACACATTTACATAAAGAGAGGACAATAGCATTAGAGAGAAAGTAGGGGAACATGGAGCAAAGTGAAATAGCGGGGCAAAGTGAAATGGTGAAATATAATCTCTGCTTTTAGCTTCACCTACCTGGTATTATTTTAACTATATAGTACCATATGTAGTCCATTCCAGTCTGGAAAGATTAAAACATTTTGTAATGCAGGCAATTTTTTAAAAATGATACTCATATTGTAATATTCTGTCGTTAGTCAAAAATTATTTTTGTTACTATAAAATGATAAAGCTATTGGTATAAACATTTTAAATATTGATTGAGACCTCCTAATAGTAGTATTAATTTAGTTAATATTAAGATTATTTGTGTTTCAAATAAATTGTATAATTAGTCAAGTAGATACGGGGCAAAGTGGATGGGGAAAGTGAAATAGTTAGTTTGATTTACTCACTCAATCATTTAATATAATCAATTACGTTTTCATTTATTAGTTAGTTCATTTACATTCCTTCTTTTAGCAATCCACTTACATTTATTCATTCATTCACTTATTTTCTTATTCATTCATTCTTTTACTCGCTCATTTATTTTTCTTCATATATTAATTGGTTTACTTATTAATTATTATTTTATTGTTTCATTATCTATACATTTATTCATTCAACCTTTTATTTACTGATTCTTTTGATCAACATTATGTTTTATAATCAAAAAGAAATCTTTTCATTACAAAAATATTTTATTTTTCACTTTGCCCCTTGAAAAAAAAACGTGATATTTTTCCACTTTTTTTTATTGAAGACTCCAATTTACTGCAAAAAATAAAAAATACTGTTTCAACGCAAGTTTTAGTATAAAATACAATGGTCTTTCTTTATTTACTGCAATTTTTAAAACAAATTTCCGATTTGTTCATTTTCAAAAAACTCAGTCATCTTATCCATTTTACTTTGCCCTACATTCTCTTACATCCGAGCCGGGATTAAAACCAAGAGCCTTCCCATCCACAGTCAGATTTCTCTAACCACTAGACAAGGCGGTAGGCAATCGTTTGGTGTAATTTATTTAGTTGTTTTCAAATGAACGGAAAAATGTCCATAATTTAAAATTCCTATCTGGACCCAAGTTCTATTTATTCAGAAATAACATTTTTTAAATTAATTTAAGCAAGGCTCTAAAATTATTTTCAGTTTTTGTTCTTTAATGCAGCTTTTGCAAACAGAATTTTTCTGTTGCAATTATTACATCAGAGCCAAGAATTCATAAATAAAATACTGAAAAAGTTTCGTGATGGCAACAGCACACTATTTTTACTTCCTTTTACAAAAAAGGAAGTATTGTATTTTCGGAAAAATATTAACTCAAAATTCGGCCTTAATTTCCATTTTGCTCAACCCCGAATGAATGTTGAGTTATTTTTTCAACCCGACCACACGCGGATGAGTCCCTAAGAACGTATAAACACCCAAAATATCCATTTTGACATTCCCCGAGTTAAATACAACGACTTTTCTCGTGACGTCCGTATGTTCGTATGTATGGATGTGCGGATGTGCGTATGTATGTAGCACAACTCAAGAACGGTATGTCTTAGAAAGTTGAAATTTTATACGTAGACTTCTAGTGGGGTCTAGTTGTGCACTTCCCCTTTTGGTTGCATTCGGGTGTTTCTAAAGGGATCTTTTGCCCCTTTTTGGGGGGAATCATTGTTAATTTCGATGGATACTCAAGTGGTATTATAATTTGGCAGACACTTGGCGATATATCGCCAGTCGTTTGGTCGGCAAGCTTTGTCGCCAACTTGGCGACAAATTTAGCGATTTTTTTTTTTAAAATCCGGTTTTAATTTGGCCACTGGTGGCGATATTTAGAGAGTAAACTATTGAATCACATTAAAATTTGCTAATAATGGGAAAATGACATTAAATTGGAGTAAAAGGAAGTCATGTGATGCACACATCAACTCGTTTAGTTCTTACATTAGAAATGAAATACTAAAAATTATGGTACGTAATTGTGAATTTTATTTAGAACCTACGTAAGCTAAAATATTCTTGTTCAATTTGAATTTTATCTTTAATCGATAAATTTATGGAAAAATGAAACCAATGCAAAATAACTTGCAGTGTCGAGCACAATTCATCTTGCGTGCCAATCAAAAGATAAAGTAAATTAGAAAACTCCCCACCTATGGCGTAAGTTACAAATTTGATGGCTCGTTAAAACTACCTTTAGGAATATCAAAATTTCCTCATTAAAAGTATCGATTGCAATCATTGTTGAAAATAAATGATATTGTTCGGTGTTTCCTGTTATCGTATCTTCATTGCTGCATGTTTTTTGAACAAAAATTTTTTTCAAAAATTTAGCAACGGTTATCGTAAGATTAAATATCAATGATGAAGAGCGCAGAGAAAAAACTTTTTAATCGGCAGTTTTCGTTACAAATCTCTCTCTCTCTCTCTCTCTCTCTCTAGCATCTTTTCCCTATAAATATTACATATAATGGATATAATTAAATAATATCGAACCGTCCGATTATTTTTCTTTAAGCTTAATTTAAAAGGAAAAGTAGAAAAAAAATTCTGGAGTATTCTTAGAAATAACTATAAATCTGAAAACAAAATTTGTATTTTGGAAATTGGTTTGAAACAAACTAATATTAATTAATATTTCAGTTAATATTAAAAATAAATATTTGAAGGCAGAGGCTTCTTAATCTAGAACGATTTGTTCGCGTTTGTTATAACGTTGATATTTTTATCTGATACTGCGTTCCTAAGAAAGAGAAATTTTTTCATTTTTTTAAAAAAGGTTTTAACGTATATTTCTGATTTATTTATTAAGCGTTACTATTATAATAATTATAAATTTACGCTATTTAGCTGAATAAGAACAAATAACGTAAACATTAATTGCTCGAGTCAAGAAAATAGTATTAAAGGGGGTGAGAATTAACCAGCTAAAATATAAATTAAAGCACAGAAAAAAAAAAAAAAAAAACGCCGAACGGGGTTTTCCTCCACCAGTCCCCTTTTAATTTTTTGTCTTATTTATTTGCTGAAGGGGGGGGATATCACTCGGGGGAACTTGGGGGTGAGTGTGAAAATTCTCATAAGAATTCTAATTGCTTTAATTATGCGATACAAAATGTCGGAGATTTATTGAATTTCTAGTCTTTCATAACTGCCAATTTGGGAAAAATGTCAATTTGTTCTGATGATAAATACTTAAATCAAGTCATATATCTTCTACTAGCGGAATGTAACATACTTGCATATTCAGTTTTCAGCTGTAACAAAATATTTTTCTCTCAAGTTTTATTTCACCCTTTGTTTATTTATTGTAATATTTTTTAACACTCACAGCCCAAAAACTGATATTCCAAGCAAAACATTTTAGAGCTACTATTATTAATAAAGTGACTATATTTCATAGTTGAAATCAAAAACATAATAGCCAAAACTTAGAGAAATACTGAAAATGATGATAATGTCGTGTCTATGATAATGTGCAATTATATGGCTTCGAAGCTGTCGTAGACAGCCTTTGCAACTTCGACAGCCTTATCTGTATAGAGTGGGTCCACTGGGTCTTCTAAGCCGATGTTTAAAAAGTTTGGCCTGGATTACTGGACAGCTAAAGATATGTTGACAAGACAGTGGGATGTCGTCAGGGAAAGGAGGACAAAAGTTGATGTAACTGCACTGTCCGTCCGCAGAAATCCTCATCCCCTTTAATTGATTTGTTCTAAGTCTGCTTATAGTAGTCGATATGACTCTGTCAGAGTTCAAATCCGGAATGGAGTTTTTTTTCGCTTGTTGACCGATTAGTCTTCGGCCAGCAACAGCATTGGCGTCAACGAGGGTTAGGGAATTGGATGGATGAGGAGAATTACGGGATGCCTTTGCGAGCTAATCGGCCTTCTCGTTACCAAAAATATTTACATGAGCCAGTATCCATGGTAAAATAATGCAGGATCTTTGGGCAGCAATGATTTTGTTTGTGAGCTCAGTGATCTGATGGCTAAATTGACATTTGCCCTTCTGGATCGCCTGCAATGCTGATCTGCAATCAGAGAAAATCATGATGCCTCTGGAACTCTGGTCCTGCCTAGAAAGATAAATCTCCAGAGCGCTTTTGATGGCGACGAGTTCGCATGTGTAGTTCGAGGCGATTTTCCCAACAGGAGAACCGTGGCATTAATGCGCTCCGTCTGGTTCGATGAAAAAGACTCCTGCTCCTCCTCTATCCAGATTAGAGTTGGAAGAGAAATCTGTGTAGGCGATCGTCAGATCTTGACTTCGCCTACGTGAGTTCTTCAATGGTATGGTCATCTTTTTCTTTGATTATTGCTGTGGGCTCTTTCTTTGTGCAAGGCCATAAGAAATTTAAAAATATTTTAATTTGGGGAACAGGGCACAAGATGTTGTAAGGCTCTTTAGAAATTTTGAAAGTCTCTTATTTGAGATTGATATCATTCCTTATATCATGATCAAATTGGAGGGTTGAGGATCTCTTCAGCCTGCACTTTCCACTCCATGCATCATAGGTTCTACTTGAAATATGGCGATCAGCAAGGGTTTGGATTTTGTTGGTAAATTTAATGGTTATTAATTTTCTTCTGCTTTCCAAGGGGGCAAGGTCACATTCCTTTTCAATTTTTATGTTATTCGTTGAAGAAACAGCTCTAGTGATGATTTTAGAGGTTCTGTATTGAGCATTGTTTACCTTTTCTTTAACAGTAGGCCTTGCCGTTGCCCATATGGGTGCTGCGCATTCGAGAACAGGCCTGACGATAGACGTGTAGGTGTTCTTGAGAGTTTTTGGACATGATCCCCAGGAAGCACCGCAAAGTCTTTTAAGGATGTTTAGCTTTTTCAGTGCTTTATTTGAAACATTTTCAAGGAGTTTAGGAAATCTTAACTTTGCATCTAGAATTAGTCCAAGATACTTGGGGTTAGAAATTTGTCTAATTTCTGAACCTAATAGCTTTAAAATAGAATAGAACGAGCTTCTATTTTTACTGTCTGTTGAGAAAACACAAAATTTTGTTTTGTCTGGATTAAATTTAAACTTAAGATGTTAGGACCATATTTCAATGCCCTTCATGCAGATATTAAGAGCTCTTTGTGAGACTTCGAGATTTGAGTGGTGTGTCAGATTGAAATATCATCGGCATAACAGGAAACGTTTATTTCTTTACTGTAGTGGAGGTCTATCGTATTCATGTACAGAAGAAAAAGAATAGGGCTAAGTACGGAGCCCTGAGGAACTCCAGCCCAGGCATGGTGAATGGTGGAGATATCACCATTAACCCTGACTTTTAAGCTTCTTTTCCTAAGAAAATCATTGATCAAGATTAGAGCATTTGAAGTAATGCCTGCTTTGTGTAGGATGATGATCAGTTTCTGCCTCCAGACTCTGTCGAAAACAGCTGAGAGGTCAAGAAGAACCATGGTAGTTTTCTTATGGGGTTTGTTCTGGAAGCCGTCAATAATCGATTAGCAAAGATAGAAAAACTGATCGACGATGCTGTGATTGGCTTCTAGTAATTTTGCATTCTAGTAATTCACAATTGTTCCCGATTTTATCCGGTAGAAATTTCGTTGACTTCAGAAGTTTATCACCATTCTAAGCATTTTAATAACTAGATAAATGTAGTTTCAATAATATTTTCAGCTATTGTATTCAAGGCCACGCCGTCCCTATGTGCAAGGTCGTGCGAGACACGACGGCGCCAGAGCCAAAAAGGCGCCGTTCTCTATCGATCAAAAATGCTTCAAATGAAGGGAAAATAAACTGTAACCAAAAAGTAAAATGGAATTCTTCGTTATATCCAATGGAGGCAGTGAAACTATACTGCTCATAAAAAAAAAAATCCATCTCGCTGAGAATCTAAAAGGAAAAATTATTGACTTGTTGTGTCTAAACATGCTATTCAAAAGCGCTATTTTTTACACTGAAAACAAGTGACTTTGATTAATGCATACATTAGCATTTCCCTTTTTAATATGCAACCGTGAATGCTATTTCGGTACGTCTATATTACACAAGGTTGAGCATACGAGGAGCAAGAAATTTGCTTGTCTCATTTCGGTTCTTGCGGTGAATATCTATTTTTATTTTGTTGTAGTTCCACTACTTCATGTTATCATACATAAAAAAAATACGGTAAGCACATTTGCCTAGTACTTAGATATGCGCAATATTTACATATCACAGACAATAATTTTGGTTAATTTTTTAGTTCTGAAAAGTAACGAGTTGATCATAATTACTCGATTATCCTCAGTCCTTTTTATCTCTTTAACTATTTGTGCATTAAATAAAAAAAAACTTTGGAGAGACTATGTATTTTTTTTGAATCGTAAATTCAATGCCTTTTGTAATGGTTCCGTATTTTAGAATTTTTGTTTTACCGGAAATGATTTTAGTTTCAGCTTTTAACGGGAAATATCCTCTTCTTCATTTAAGAAATCTATTCAGTATTCTGTTGCCATTTTTGACAGGCATAACACTTTGAACAATTATTTATAAGTAAGAGAAATATTTAGAGCGCTGTTAACTTTGATATTTAAAATATTTTACAAAAATGCATGAGCATATCAAAGGCAGGGTTCGCCAAACCAGGTCCAGCCTGAAAAAAATTCGCTTAGTTTTTTTCGGACAGGCATACTTTAAAAAGTCCACTATCTCGGTAAAGTGGGGTTTTCACAATTTTCTATATTTTGAAACATTTTCTTCAGAAACAAACTAAATCTTGATCGATATGAATTCTGGACAGTATATCAAATATTAGAAATTTAAGCTGCATACATGCAAGCAATTATTATTTCGATCACATTCCAAGTTTTTTTTATTGTTGGGGTAAAATGTTTGATTAACTGAAACTGCCAATCTCTTTTTTAACGGCAGCTCAATGCAAGGTTTCCAAGTGAAAAAGTCAGATTCCAAAAGTCAATTTCAATCGCCCCTCCCTTACATCCGCCAAAACTTAAAATAACTTCGAGCTATGGAAGTAAGAACGTACACTGCGCTCCAAAATTGAAATTTAAAGATTGTTTTTCTTTTAATAAATTAAATGCCAAAAGTTTTTTTTCCCCCATTTTACAGTTGACTACACACCTGGCCCCAGGAGTTAATTACATTTTGCTTGAACGCCACTGCATAAAGGCTCTCAAAAGACATTTGCACTACGGCGCCGATCAGGCTTGGCGCAGCCCTGTAGATCTGTAATTAAAACTGCAGTTTTTGCAACCATTGCATACATTGTTTTGAATACATGTATGCAATAATTGCAAGAATGTATTGCATACATTCTTGCAACCATTATGAATGTATTGCATATGTAGAATGTATTGCATACATTTTTTCCAACACTTTCGGCCATAAGAAGCATTTTTAAACGATTATTTTGGACGATTTTCTTTAATTTCGGTTCATCTCTGCCGGTTGTTACAATTTAATTTCCCTCGTTTACTTCGGTTGCGTTTCAGTTGGTCTGTCCTTCAATATTCCTTTAAAATCTTGCGTATCATAGATTGTAAAACGTTCATTTAAGTTCAGTTGGATGTTTTTTTTTTTTTTTTTCTAACAGTAAGAAATGATACAATATGTAACTTCGTTTTTTTCCTATTTATCACTTTGAGGACCCATTTCGAGCAATAAAAGTCTCTTAAAAGAGCGTAAAATTATCCGGGTGTCAAACTCCATACTTGTGACAAACTATCGGTTAAGAGGTATGCAAATATTTTCGCTACTTTTTAAAACTCACATGGAATGAATAGACTATTCTAATTTTTTGCCTCATATAAAATATCTTTTCAATGTGTTAATGATCCATAAGTTGTTGAAATAGTATCTGAAGAATTGTTTAAATTGATTTACCCATTCATGAATAACGAGTTTTACTGTTTTTAATTTTCATGCGTTCATTTTTCCTGACTCGGGGACAAGTTTTGTTCAAACAGTTCTGATATTCTATTAGGGTAGACCGACCAGTGAATGAACAGTTAAGCGTAATTTCATTTTAAAAAAATCCTAGTAATATTAAATTCTATACTATACAGATCGTGATAGCTAAAACATTTTAATTGATCTATGTAAATATCTCTAAAAAATCGCGGGAACTTAAATGGTACCGCTTACGACTTTTTTATGTGTTTAAAGAAAAAATGGCACAGCAACCCAGTGAATGAACACCTCGAACCAGTAAATGAACACAAATTGGTCCAGTGAATGAACATGATAAATTTTGATTCGAAAAGAAACTAAGTTTCTTTGAGATCTATCTATGTATCTGTCTATCTATCTATCAATCAATATAACTATTTATAGCTATCTATCTATCTATATATCTATATCTATCTTTTGATATCTCTATCCATTTATTAATATACCTTTCTATCTATTTTTCCATCTACACATCTATCGGTCTATCTGTATGTCTATTTACCTATTTATCAATGTACTTATCTATTTTTCTATCTATTTATCTACTTATTTATATCTAGCTATCTATATATTTATCTATCTATCTACTTATTAATATATCCATCTATCTATCTACTTATCTATCTATCTATCTATTTATCAAATTATCTATCTATTTATCTACTTATCTATCTATCTATCTATCTATCTACTTATCAATTTATCTATCTATTTATCTATCTATCTGTCTATCTATCTACTATCTACCTATTTATCTGTCTGTACATGTAAATATCTACCAATCTATTATCCCAATCAATCTATTTATCTACCTATCTACCTGCTTTTTTACCTGTCTATCTAATTATCTATCTATCTATCTATCTTCTTATCAGTACATCTACCTATCTATATTTATCCACCAATATATCTCTATCGGTCTATCTACTTGTCTATATATCTACCAACTATCTATCTCTATATCTCACTCTCTCTACCTAGCTATCTATCTCTATATTAGTCTCTCTATCTACCTATCTATCTATTAACCACTACCTATCTATTTATCTATCAATAAATCCATCGATCTATCTATCTACCTACCTATTCTATCTCTAAATTTATCTACCTATATATCTTATTTATCTCTTATTTTATATATATCTATCTCTATATCTTCCTCTATCAATTTATCTATCTATCTATATACAAACATACATACATATCTACCTATCTATTCTCTCTCTTTTTATATATATTTCTATTTCTCTATCTCTCTATCTACCTGTCTATCTATCAAGAGAGATAAAGATATAGAAAGATAGATGTAGGTAGGTAGGTTAGTATACAGATAGAGATGTGCAAAGACAAAAATAAAGAAATTATAAAATATATAATGAAATACATAAATAAATAAGCATATAAAACTATGCATTACAAAAAAGTACAGAAATGAAAATATCTCATTATTGAGAAAAGAAACTTCAAATTTCTTTTTAAATCAAAAGAAATTTTGCCATTGTTCATTCACTGGGTTTTCGCAATTTTTCGTACCCAGTGACTGAACACCCCTCTACCTAAAAATCTACGCATTCTGCATTGACTGAAACAATTTAAATCCATAGCCTAAATATGTATACTTAAATTTTCTATCGTAGAGTTAAAAAATAATATTTATCGATAAAAATAATATGTATCAAAATAATTGCTAGCACGAAACCATCCTTATTATTTTGAAAGAGAGAAAGAACGATTCACGGCAGTAAAAATTTCAAATTTTTTTCCCGGAAAAAAATACGTATCCAAAGTAACCAATCAGGTGTCAGATAGCTTAGAATATCAATAAAGAACGCTTTTGTAGTGAACTTATTCAGAAAAAAATTTTGGAAGGTTATTTTTTTAAAACAAATGACGCGCTGTTCATTCACTGGGTGGTGTTCACTCACTGGTCGGTCTACCCTATTTTGAATTTGGGTTGTATTATCGATAGGATAAAGCAAAACGACAAGCGTGTATGTCCTTGGCAAAAAATAAATAAAATAAAATATGAAAAAAAAAACATAGGAAGGATTGAAAATAATAGTCAACAGAAAGTTGTAAATGTCTAAAGTGGGAGAATTGCACAGTAGACAAAAGCAGAGTGTGTTACAGAAGCGGATTCAATCGGATTTTGATCAAAAAGCTACATTCAGATCATTTACTTTTTTTTCCTTCTTCTTCCAGGAGTTTATTGCTCACGTAATTGAGATAAAGCCTTCTTCACGTAAAATATTTTTTTTATTGCATAGAGTACAGAACACATAAAGGCAATAGGTGAAAGAACACAAGCAAGAGCGAGTTCATCCGGAGCGAGAGAGGGAGTTAAACCCTTCATCTTAAGTGAGACAAGCAATCTCTCCGATCACTATATCACTAACCCCACACAAGAACATGTTCAAGGAGATTAACGAAGAGTTGTTAGCAGCTCCTACAGTTGAAATAGATAGTGAAAGATGGCTGAAAGTATTAAACATGTATTTTTACTTCGTAAAATTTATGACAGACTCGATATTGGTATAGCTACTGCGTAGCCTCTGCTGCTGCAGCTTAAGTACAATCTTTTACTGGTACGCAAGTGAAACAGGAAACTAACTAAACAAATACCGGGGAGTTCATCTTCGGAAAGCTTCTAGGGCAATCCCCCCCCCCCCCCATGCTATCAATTTCAAATCACTGTCATCAGCTATTTCAATGTTTTTAAGCTGGACTTCATTGGATAGGGACTGGAGATCTTCTGTGTTCTTGGAAGCAGTGATGGGGTCAGGAAAATGTTAGGAATTATGTGACGAGAAACACATTAGAGTCAGTCCAAGAAGTACGACCTGGGGAGCAATTTTCTGGGACAATTGATATCCTCCATTCAACAGTAAACGTAAGTTGTCCGTTGCTGGTATTTCAGATTGTTGCCAAGCCATTATTGAGTGCTGTTATATTTCAGGGGAAAGTCCACAGGACAACCATAAACTTTCTCAAGATGTTTCCTTGATCTCTCAGGTTGCCACATAATTCTTCAGGGACAACATTGGACGAAATATCCAACATCATACTTGACTTGCACAGACCGTAGCTTATTTGCCAGGCCAAATGCAGCACGCTTAGATCTTTATCGCACAAAATGATGCAAGAGACCTTTACGCTATAGTGTGTGAATGTCTGCATTCATAATTTTGACGGATGTCGGGAATATAATTAGTTAGTTCTATTTAAAGTTTGAAGTAGTGTTTTCCACACAGTGCAACGTTAAAAACTTAAGCAAATATGTAACCTTGGTAAATCCTCAGTCAAAACATTACTCACCAAAGCTTCCTTATTATAATGTTAATTTCTTTTAATTCTTTTTGACCGTAACTTATTCTTAAATCCAGTCGAGCCGGCTCATTAGAATATAAGTTTAAAGAAGGTCCCGCTTAATATGATACATTTTCAATTTACCAAACCAATGTAAAGTGTTATTTTTATCCTGGTTCATTTAATATCTCGCTTATTAGAATATGTTTTCGTGGAAAAATGGCTAATCCATTAAACGGGTTCAGCTGTATATATTTTCTCTAGTATATTCTTTAGTAAGTTTTTATGCATTGCGTTTAAAACAAAACCAATTAAAAATCGGACAGTTATTAATATTTCGTGAGTAGTATTAACATACTTGAACTTGAACAAGGATTGCCTTCAAATTTTATCAAAACAAAAAAAAATGCAAATCTACATAAAAGAGAAATTTAATTAAATTTCAAAAAAAAAAAAAAAAACATTTCAAGCAAATGTTTGTTTTTTTTTAAATATGATTCATAATCATTCTCCCGCTTATTAGAATATGTTTTCGTGGAAAAATGGCTAATCCATTAAGCGGGTTCAGCTGTATATATTTTCTCTCGTATATTCTTTAGTAAGTTTTTATGCATTGCGTTTAAAACAAAACCAATTAAAAATCAGACAGTTATTAATATTTCGTGAGTAGTATTAACATACTTGAACTTGAACAAGAATTGCCTTCAAATTTTATCAAAACAAAAAAAATGCAAATTTACATAAAAGAGAAATTTAATTAAATTTCAAAAAAAAAAAAAAAACACATTTCAAGCGAATGTTTTTTTAAAAATATGATTCATAATCATTCTCTTTATTGTAGACATTGTTTTGTAGATAAAGAAAAAATGGCTAATCAGATCAAAACATTGTGCTGAATTTGCTTTTCATACATATTAATTCAGCAATTTCAACAATGAAAACTTTCAGTAAATCCAACTCTTTTCAATTAGTGACATTGAACTGCACAGCAAGAGTAAACATTTATTTTGAAAAAAGAACTGATTTGTAAATCATTAAATATTTTTGTTTGAGCATGTCAACATGGTTGTTAGGGGAAGCTGTTTACCTTTTCAGGTATTTATCGAACAAACATAAATGCGTGTAATTAAAAAGAAATCCTAATGCTTTAAGCATAATAACTAAGTACATGTGTGCTTTTGAACTAAGTCATTGAAACATTGTGCAATCTTAATGTTTATCTTTTGTAGCATTTAACATGGATTCAGGTTTTTTTTTTTTTTTCAATGTTATAAATACTCTTGAATCGTAAATTAACTTGCGTGCATTTTAGGCTTGTGTTTTCATTAGTATTATTTTCAGAAAAAGGATTGAAAATCATTAGAAATCAGCTTATTTATTTTTAAATAGTTACAATGGTATTTATAATGCTTGATACATTTTGACATTTGAGTAATTCATTTATGAAAATTATTAAATTATAACATTTGTTATGAAAATAATATTATAACATATATTTATTAATTAAATTGTTTATGAAATTCTTTAATTTACATATTAGAAAAAATATATTTAGTTCTTTCATAACTTTATTTAAACCAAGTATCATTTTTATACTTTGTAAGCATGATTAATGTTGATTTATTGATTTTTTACTTGAATCGAGTGTTAAAATTAAAAAAAGAGTTTCTGTCTAAAATCAAGGGTAAGAAGTAAAGTCAGTTTCACGAATAATATTTATTGTTCCCTTCCATTATTGTTATTATTCCATTCCTATATGAAAATTTGAATTTTATTCTTGCTTTGAGAGCATAACTTATAATTAGCTTTTGTCATTTTAATGTAATAGCGCAAGTAAAAGCGTGGGATATGTCTTTTTTTTATTACGTATTATGAAAACTTTGAACCTCAATTATTTTGGCACAGTTGTCAATTCCGGGAACATTTATTAACTTTGGAAAAATCGAATCTTTTTTATTTTTTATTTTTATGAGTTTCATTGAACCTGAACATTAGGGTGGTTCAAAAATACATGTAAAAAAAAAGTTTATCCTAGATAAGAGGACACCCCTCAATATCTTTAGACTTGTGGATAGTAATATACTGGAAGAAGTTTAGCTTCCTATTTCAGCTGAAAGAGGGTGTCAACCCCCTCCCCCAAACTTCATAAGTATGGTGAGGGGGGAGGGTAACAAAAAACATTGAACTGAAAAAACAATGCTACATATTATGATATGCAAGAGTAATTTATATATATCGCAATAAAATAATTATTTACAAAAAATAAGAATTGGAAATTAAATGTTTCTAAATTTGTGACATTTTTTATGTAACGGCTAATGTTAAATTTAGGGGTCATTGAGCACTCTCTTAAAATTTGAGTAAGAAGTTAAAACTTTACAGCATAATACTAAGTCTTAAAAAAGGGGGGGGATGTCCTGGACTCTGGCTGAAATAAAAAGGCGAAACCAGAAAGCGAACTGATCTAAAAGGGAAGTGACTGCAGTTCCCGGGACTGGAGAACAATAGTGAGCAGGAGCGGTAGCTCGCTTGAAGTTAAGGGGGTCCGGGACACAAAAATCGTCAATTTTTACAATTTTTTCTTATCATCTGAAAAAAAATTCCATTTTTTTTCTGCTTAAAAGAACGTTGGAATCTTGTTTCTATCTTAGTTAGAACGAAAGATATAATTATTTTTGTTGCCTGCATTTACTTAGTACTATATTTAACGTTAAAACTTTAAACGCGTTTTTCTCCACGATGCAATTTTTCCCCTATTTTTTGCACTTAAACTCTTATAAGTCAAGAACTGATAAAGATAAAGAAATGAAATTTTGTGCATATCTTTTTCAAACAGTTTACTTTAGTTATTATTCGGCGAATTTGAAAAAAACGTTTTTCGCAAAAAATATGATTTTTAAAAAAAAAAGTATTTTTGATTTTTTCGAAATTTTTAAAATAAATATATAATCGAATAAAAATTAAAGCTTAGATATTTGTGTATATTTTTTTGAAAAAAATTTGAAAATTAACCAAGAATATTTTGTGTTTTAGCAATTTAATGCAACCCCATTCAAAAATAAATAAATAAAAAATAAATAAATTTTAATGAAAATCAAAAAACATATTTATGTAATGATTTTGCTTATAAAATAGAGATGTTGAATCAATGCAAAAAAATTCAAAATTATGAACTTGTTTGATAAAGTTTTTTCAAAATGTGTCCGGGACCCCCTTAAAAGAAGCAAATGCATTGAGTTTTTCTTTTCCAGACGTAATGGACAATCTTTTGCTCTGTATTTTTGCAACTCTTACGTTCCTGGTATCAGATTTAGCGTCATCTTTTCTCCCATAATTTCATGGCTAAGGCTTTTTTTTCCTCTCAGTGGTAATGGCCGACAAACTATCAATTAGGATTTCGGATTCGACGATTGCTACTGAAAGAAAGGAAGGGCTTTTCTAACGGACATAAAATAATTAAATTTCTTTCTCTCTGAGTATCTTTTAAGTCAGTAGATGGTCTTTACGGTAAGAAAGAATTAGAGTAATTATTTCTAAAACGTTATGTAAGTAACGAGAAAGTAAACTTGGAGGAAAAAATATTTACGAAATATTTTATATTGCAGAAGTATCTGCTTTTGATTTCCATAATAACAGCACAATTGCTAAAACATTGCTGAAATAAAAGCATGAATTGCATATAAAAACGAAATTTTACTCCTCGAAGTATCATTATTGAAACTCAAGTTTTCACAGTTGTTCTACAATATGCTTGAGTTAAAAGTTCTCGAAATAGATTTTCATAAGATGATATTTTTCAAATGAAGGTTTTTTTTTTTTTTTTTTGTAGTTTCAGACTATTTTAAACTATGTTGTTAACGTTAATTTAACATTAAAAGTGAACGCAATATTTTCGAAAAATACTTTAAAGCACACAGACTATTGCGCTTTTGCTGTTAATATGGTAGATTTTTAGCACACCTACAGAAAGTGCATTGTTAAAAAGCAGTGATTTGAACTAGAAAAAACCTTCTGTTTTTGTTACACTCTACCTCAAAAAGTAAACAGCAAACTGTAAAATTCGGATAACCTGAGAAGAAAGAAAATTACAGCAACAAAGATTTCCTCAAAGTGAAAAAAAAACGAGCTGATGTGTGTCTGACATGACTTCCATTTACTCCAATTTAATGTCATTTTCCCATTATTGGCAATTTTAATGTGATTCAATAATTTACTCTCTAAATATCACCAACAGTGGTCAAATTGAAACCGGATTTAAAAAAAAAAATCACCAAATGTGTCGCCAAATAGGCGACAAAACTTGGCGACCAAAAGACTGGCGATATATCGCCATGTGTCCGCCAAATCGTAACACAATTTGAGTTAACATCGAAATTAGCAATGATTTCCCTCAAAAAAAGGGCAAAAGACCCTCCTTAAAACACACCTGAATGCAACCAAAAGGAGAGGTGTACAACTAGACCCAACTAGAAGTCTACGTATTAAATTTCCACTTTCTAGGACATACCGTTCTTGAGTTATGCGGCATAGATACGCATATACATACATACGTACATACAGACGTCACGAGAAAACTTGTTGTAACTAACTCGGGAATAATCAAAATGGATATTTCGCGTATCTATACGTTCTTAGGCACTTACTTCTTCACGTGTGAACGAGTCGGAAGAAAAGCTCAACATTCATTCAGGGGTGAGCAAAATGGAAATTAAGATCACTTTTTGAGTGAAATTTTTATCGCTAATACTTCTTTTTTTGTAAAAGGAAGTAAAAACCAAGGGAAACTAATGTACGACTCGCATACCTTATTGCCAGAGCTGCCAACTGCTACGAAAAAATCGTAGTTTCTACGAACTATACCCTTGAGCTACGACGCTACGAAAACGTGTCCAAAACCTACGATTTTCTTTTTTTTTTCCTTTCTTTTTCTTTATAATCACAGGAATTTTTTCAAACATTACAGACAATATCCATATTGTAATCATTTAGATAATATTGCTTTTCTAACAAAATTTTAAATGTCTGTTTAAAAATGAGTAAAATAACCTTGCCACAGTTAATGTAAAAAAAAAACTTGCTATCGATTACTTGCATTTTTTTCAAAGTAAAGTTTTACTTGTCCAGGAGAGAGGAAAACCTTTTTTTTCTCACGCATGCCGCATGCAAAGAATGGGACGCGTTCTCTATTAAGCCTGGTAAAAAAATGAAATATATATATATATATATATATATATATATATATATATATATATATATATATATATATATATATATATATATATATATATATATATATATATATACTAATTACGTTTACACGGTTCGATGCGGAATAGGCTTATACATACAATGCAATGCATTAATAAACGGAAAATCACATTTCTTGGACTGACGTCAATCTGGCTCTGAGGTACAGAATTTAAAACATAAATTATGCATTGCGTAATTTTCATTCGTAATAAAATGTGCGAATTAACTCCCTCCCCCCCCCCGCATTAAACTCTAATTTAGGTTTTTAAAAGTTGGCAGCAGGTCTGCTTATTGCTGCCTAAACCATAGCAGTAAAAAAAGCAAAGTTTCCCTATAAAAGTCAGAAACCATCATGGAAGTAACATGAAATATTTTTGAAGAATTCAGAAACATTTCCAATAAAAGCCAGTCATGTTTCTAGAATAAATCGGGAACCTTCCAAAAAATTTAGATGTGTTTATAGTAGTTAAAGCTTGACATCATTTTGGTTTAGAAGGAAAGTTCCTACAGTAAACTTTGCCGAAGCTAAAACGGAATTGCAAGCAAACACGTAGTAGGTAATCAGGTAATTTGACTGCTAATCTTGCGAAGCTACAGCAAGAGTCTGCATTTTATCATCTTTTGTGCTTCAGTCAGTCTGAGAGGACCACAATTGAACTAAAGGTGCACACCTGATGAAGCTGAGCATGTTATTAAACTAAAAACTACGAAAGTTTTTCAAAAAGTAAAAAGTCAGCATTTGTGAAACAGTTTTTCAACTAATTTAGAATTTAATTAAACATTACTCTTTCTTATTACATTTAAAAGTTATAAACTAATTAAAACTTGTTCAACTGGTTGACAGCTGTTCCATCCCTTATTTGATAAAACGTACAACGTTGGTGTGCGATATATACATTTTGAGTATGTACTCGTATTTCATGAACAAAACGGAATAAAATGAAAATTACTTTAGCTGGAGATAGGCTGAAATCGTTGAAGACATCAAAAAAGTTCTAAAATAAAGTTAGCATGACATAGAACAGAAAATATAATTTATTGTTCAATTGCTTTATCATAAAATAATAAATTCATTTCTTTGTAGAAAGTCTTCTTAACCAAAATAAAACTAGTCCAAGTATATCTTCATTCCATACGTAAAAAAACAGGAACATCATAGAACTACAGCACATTCCCGTATCAGATCGAGGTTTTGTCGCAATCTGTTCTTCATTGCTCCAAACAGCACCAATCTGTGCTCCTCCATTGAAAAAGAGATTTAGGGCGCTCATAGAGATAAATAGAGTGGATAGCTTGAATGAGAAACTTCGCTTTTTGTACAGAAATCGCGATTTATTCACGCAACTTGGCACATGGAATTGCATCCATCGCATAAAAGGGCATCTGTCGCAAATGTGTTTTGTGAGAATCGTTAGACCTAACGTTCGGCAAAATGGCATTTTCTGTTCTGCGGCTGAGAAAATGGAGATTATTAGGAATTGGCTAAATTCTGAAGGACTGCTTATTGTATGTTTCTTTAACTTGTCCTCAAACCAAGTATTGCCAAATTAGCAATTTTTGTAATGTACATACTATTATAAGCCAAATTTTTGTATCTGGTATATCTTAAGCACAGAAGAGTAATAATCAGTATCATTATTTTTACTAATGTCTTCTTTCGCAAAAGAAAATCCTACAGAAAAGCCTGGAAGTGGCCATTTTCCGTCTTTGTTTTCATTATAGTGTAAATTACAGTTCAATTTTTGCTATACATAGAAGACTTGAATTAACACAGAAAACGAAAACCTTGAACTCTTACAAGTCCTGCACATAGGCAGAAGACAATCCATGTTCCAACCTAACTTAGTTCTGGCACATCTTTTGCGAAGTTTCGGGGATTTGGAGATGTTTTATCGCAAAACATGTACGAAAAAATGATTCAGAAGTTAAATGTCTGATTAAATGGATGGTGTTTTGCACATGGGTATGACTTGAAGTCTTTAAGGCAACTGCGTATAGAAAACATTGAATCGTATCTGACGAAAACTAATCTAATGCTGGCACTAACGAGGGCAAACCCAATTCCGAACTTATTTTTATGTAGCTTTAAGGTATCACTTTAAAGAAAAAATTTGGTTGAAATATTTTTTTTTCTTTGCAAAGGGGTTTGGAATTCTAATCGGTAAGTTTTTTTGTGTGACGGAAGTGACGTATTCTTTTTTAAACTGTTGCGAAAACAAAGAAAAATAGTAGTAATTCTAAGGTTAGTTTTGTTAGTAATTTTCACGAAATAATTTCGAGGCTGAACTTAAGCAAGCATACATTTGTGGATTTTAAGAATGACTTTTCAAATAATACAGGATGTCGAAGATTTCTTTGATTCAAGTCAAGTAACCACTTTAAAATCCACATTTTTTAAATTCAACCTTGAAATTAAATAGCTAACTTTCTTTAATGAATTAACTTTATAATTAATATCATTTTTTCATTGTTTTCTGCGCAAAAAGGATAAGAGTGTCGCATGAGAGAAAACGTGCAGGTGAAGTCACAGATGTGCTTTTCATTTTGCATTTTTTTTACTTGTTTTTTTTTTCAGGTAATATATTGTAATATTGTTGTTGTTGACTTACAAACCAATATTCATTATAGGTTGTAAGTTTCCACCCCCCAACCCCCACTGAATCTAAGGCAAAATTACATCGTAATGTAAAATACATTCATTGTTTGGCAAAATAAAATTTTAAATATTTCCAGCTCATAATCGAGATTTACTTTGTTACAATTTTGAGTGTTAGAATATTAATAATTTAGCTATCGTGTAAGAAACCTATGATCATACTTCTAAATAAAAGATAAGTGGAAATACTTATCATATATCAGTAGGCTTGCCAGATTTCTGAAAGGTTCAACCGCGATACTGGAGTACCCTTCCCCCCTTCCGGCAGCGTAGCAAGTATTCTAAAGGGTACGCACCCCTGGTTGTTTTTTACAGTGTTTTAGAGGGTAGTTCATTCTTAATGCTAAAAATAAATGGTTACTAACATATGAGCCTAAAACAGGTGTAATAAATAATAGATGACGCAAGCAGATACATTTAAACGTTTAATTTCTACAGGTTGAAATTTTAAAGTTACTTTAGTAAGAAGGAAAATTTTGAAGAGGAATGAAAATTTGAACAATATTTGCATGTTCTTTGACTAGGAATTTTTTAGAAAGTCTCTTTTTGTTTTTAATCTTGTTGTAAACTCCTCACATACTCATCCGATATTAATTTTACAGGTCAATGCTTCAAATCTGTACCTCTGAGCCAGATTGACGTAAGTCACATAATCGCTACTTTACAGGAGATAGGAAAATCATTTGTCTGGCACATGCAAAGAATATAGGATGCGCGCTCTTTTTACACTGGTAAATAATAAGAGGATGTTTTTAAAATACGGAATTACGTTTGCATAGCTCGATGCGGACTAGGAATCTACTACAATGCAGTAATAAACAGAAAATTGCAATTTTTGAATTTACGTCAGTCTGACTTTGAGTTACAGAAATTATAAAGTTATTATTTTAAATAATCCTTCATAGTTAATTATTTTTAGATTTTTTTTGGTCATCTGTAATCAAATTTATCTTTTACCGGGAATTGAAGTAAACGGGCCGAGACACCGGGATTTTGTTTGAAAAACGGGACTGTCCCGGTCAAAGCGGGACGGCTGACAAGCCTATATGCCAGCCGTTTATTGAAAGATATGTTTCTTATATCTCATGTAAATGCAAGTCAATTTTTCACATAATTTACTTTTCGAAGTAAAAAATCATTTTCTATCGAAGCCGACTGCGAGATTTAAATTTAAAATAGAGCTAATCAACGAAACGATTTAAGCAAAATCGATTCTCGACTACCAAAGTTTAAAGAAAACTTCGATTCCGGAAAATGTGTTCTGCTCAGAAGACTAAAAAAGAAAAGTGACTACAACTTTCAGCGATGGGTGTAATTACAAAGTCAACTTCGCCGAAAAGAAGTTGTTTTCCTCCGCGTACTGTTGATACAAGCCGAAAGTTCTCTTAATTAAATCAGAAATAGCTTTTCTTATAAGTCATTGGGATACATTTTCGACGACAACCTTGTTTAAGCGTTGTTTTAAACGACTTAAAGATAGTTCTTTCCCCACGAAATGAAGAACACTCGTTAGTTGGTGTTGCTAAGAAGAAGGAAAAGAAAAATGGAAGAAAAAAAATTGCTTCGATGTATGGAATTGCTTTTAAACATGCTATAACTAGAAGTCAATTTTCAAGTACAAATTAGTTTGGGTATAATGAACTTGTTTTAATTAGAACACGTATAGCAAATAAGTAAGGCTTAGTGCTTAAAATTTGAATCTAGTTAAATATCGTGAAGCATTTTCGAAGAAGTGTGACATGTAGCAATTAAATAGAGTAACCAGTAGTCAATTTTTAAATTTAAATGAAAAAATAAACTATGGGTTTGATTTAATTAGAACATGTATGAGAAATAAATAAAGCTTAGTGCTAAAAAGTGAAAGCTGAGTGAAAAAGTGAAGTCATCGTGAATCATGCACATATTTGCAATGAGTTGTGACACGTAGCAATCAAATGGTGTAGCATTTTATTCATACGGACATGACAACACTTTTTCAGTGCATAGAGATATGATTTTTTTTGCTTTTATTTAAAACATTTGATAGAAGGTATGTTAAAATATTTATAATCATTGAACTGTTAGAATACTTTTGAATGTATAAACCTCACTTGGGGAAAGTTATAAGTTAACTTGAAAATTATTTCCTTGTCAATAATTCCAAATTAAAAAATTCAAATGTGGCATCAAAATTTAGCATAAAAACTGTCTAACAATTTCTCAGAAGGAATCTATTTGTGCATAGACACTGGTCTAACGTACCATAAACACATCTATTTTTATTGAAACGTATTAGAGGGATCCCTCCTCTTCACGGAAATGAATAAAAATGATATCGGAAACCTAAAAAATCCCATCCTACCATTTTCATCTTCCATGGGATACATTTCAAAGCATTTGCAGGCTTCTATTAACAGAATGTTTTGCCAATGACTTTTACCGTTTAGTTTAAAAAGTTAAAACGTACCTGATCTTAACTAATGTCCAGTGAAAGTTACAAATGTATGAAGAAAAGTTCTCAAAAATGAAAGGTAATTTTGTAAATGAGACGTACATAATGCAAAAATTACAATGCATCAATAAATGCATTTTCAAAATTACTTTTTGCTCGAAAAATAATATGATGTGAAGATTTGGGTTTCAAAATAAAATGTAAACGCTTCACACTTTATGTAAAATAAGTAATATTTTACCTATTTTCGAAGGAATTTTTCAGTGTTCACATAAATTTGATTTGGATACAGCAGTAAATGAAAACGAAATCCAGGTTTTTTAATTTTATCTTTATTTTTCCTTTCTTTCTACATTCGGGTTGATGCAATAAAGGAAAACTAAATAAAAAAGATGCTTTTTGTTCCGTAAAAAATATCGCTGAAAAATAATTTAGTAAAAAGTCGAAAATAAATCTGTTCAAATCTATATTTGAAAATAGCCATTTTGAAAGAAAGCTATAGAAGTAGGTTCTCGAACAGTTGGTTTGTTCAACTCTTCAAAGTATTTTCGTGCAAATAAAATTCCTTTAAAATAAAATCAAAAACATATTTTAAGATTACATTTTCTCCTTTTTTTTGGATTTTACTATTATTTTTGTAGATGAGAAGAACCATTGCATATCATTTTTTTCGTTTATTTTTATTTTCTAAGAAATCTATTTAAAAAAACTCTGAGAATAATAAAACTAGATTTCTTACTCTCTTTTTTTTTCTTTTCCTTTTTTTTTTTGTACAAGTACTGTAATAACATGATACTTTTCTACCCTCTGTGTGTCTTCTCTGATCTACGCCAATAGGATCTCCTTTATTTTGTGCTTCACCTTAAGGACTTATAGTGCTGCCATCTACTTTTAATCTTGGAAAAGTTTCCTTAGATAACCGCACCTTCAATTAGAGGTTCAACTAATGATTCGTTATTTTCTTAGAGGTCTGCACTCACGGGCGTATCTAGAAGGGGGCAAAGGAAGGACTGCTTCCCTTTCAGAATAGAAAATAGTAAAACAAAACTAAGGGAAATAAAAAAAAGAAACATCAGACAATTAATTGGCGTGTGCTTTAATTTCAAGTTATCTTATTCTGATTTATAGATGTTTGAGGTTAATACAGCTGCGAAGAAAACGAAAGGTAAAACAGTAGCAAAAACACTTCCCTTTCCATAAACTCTCTACAAAAGAAAGTGCTCTTTCTTTCGCAAAAGTGTGTTAATACCACAACATCCACCCCATACACCATGAAAATGTTTAAATGTGGAGAAATGCCTCCCCGCAAGCCCGTCTTGAAAACTAAAAAAAACACACAATTTTCAGAGTATTTTAAATGCATTTTGTGGGGATAACAAAATGCATACTCAAATGCATAACTACATTGCTTCCAAATGCAGAAGGAGCAATGGGCCCTCGGATTTCACAAAAGATGAATATGCCCCCCCCTCCCATTTTGAGCTGGACACGCCCTTGTCTGCGCTGATAAGAACATGGCGACTCCTACTTAGGGGTCTAAAATCAGTCGATGGTTTTGGAGCTGTGTGGTGCAGAGCTCTTTCATTTGTGCTTGTAGCTTAATATATGGACATATAGACCAAAAATTCAATTCTTTTTGTTAGTCGTGGCCAGATCCTCATAGTTTAGTAGCCACTTTACCCAGGATTTATATTTTACCTGAAAACATTGGCTTATGTGATTATGCATATGAATATTTTTTTTAATGGAACAATGGGAATTAAGGAAATAATATTGTTCCTACCATTAAGTTTTGTAAAAATATAAGTTTTTCTTATTCGTTTGCGAGATGAAAATCATGGAAAACTCGTTTTCACGTCGCAAACTAAGGGAGGCAAATATAATTTGTTAAAAAACTCAATGAAGTAATAATAAACTGTGGCAAGTACTGTTTTGAAAAAATGACTCGGTGAGCATTTTGGTCACCAAATTAAGACTGTTAGCGGCTAGGTGGCGAGTGATTTTAAGTTATTTTCAGGTCTGGAGACGCACGAAAAAAATTTAAGGAACGTGTAATACATATTTGTGTAACCTTTTTTCCATTGCTTCAAAAAATAGAAGGGAAATATTCTCGAAGCAGGGCCACTGAGAACCAATTCGAGTTCCTTGTCAGTTTGATCACCGGGCGCTCTCACTGTCATAACACTAATGCTTCTTCGATTTCACGCCAGGCCTCTACTTTTCGACTGAGTTGACACTTTCATGCTACTGCAAAACACGTGTAAGAAAAAGTTCCAAATCCCGCTATGTTTTGTGTTTTTCGTTTGTGTTGGTATATTTTTTTTGTTAGGAAATTAGACAAAACGTTGTGCCAATAAAGAGGAAAAGATTTATTGAACAACGCGTCAAGAATCTACATTTTTTGCTGCCAAAATACCTATACAGAACAAAATATCTCTAAAAAGGCAATTTTTCCGCACTATTAATTAGAGTTTATCAGATTTTGATTTGTTCCCCCATCCAACCTAATATCCTCAGGGCTCAGCCTTAAAATGTATACAAGGCTTCAGAGTCGGACTTATTTCGGGATAAAAGGGTCGGAGTTGAAGTCTGTTATCCTCCCCCCCAGTCTGCAACACTGGCAGGCCTGCATTTTCGGAATCTGAGTCAAAGGCTCTAAAATTTTCAGAGTGCAGAATTTTTCCTCCGACTCCGCGTTCCTGGATACATAAACGTTCAGTAGGGAGGAGTGTTGTATCTTTGGACGCTTTTCATATTTTTATTTTTTAAGTCAATTATTTGAACTTAAATTAAAAAGTAACACTAAAATACCCCAACATACTTCTATGTAAAATACATTTTTTAAGTTCAGACAGATTGAAAATAAAATATTGCCAACCATTTGAAGTGTTCCAGGCTGCCCCAAGGTACAACCTCCTATTGTACCCTGGGACATATCCTTTTGTACTATGGAAAGTCTTCCTGATTCAGGAAGCAGCCATATACTTGAACCAATTTTGTACAAGAAAACAAAAAAAAAAAAAACCTTATTTTTTTCCTGGTAGTGAATTAAATCATAAATAATTAATTATGAATTATAAATAATGAATTATGAATTATTATCTAACATGAAATGTGCTTAAAAGACTACATAATATTAGAACATTGTTTCATGTTCTTAAACATATCTTAATTGTTAAGAACCAAGCATATGTTGTACTTTGGAACATGTCCTGAGGTACCAAATGTTCGACTGTCCCATGGTAGCACACCTGGGTTTAAGAAAAATGGTCAATCTGGATGCACTATCATTATTTTCTTATAAACAAAATACTTAAAGTACTTCTCTTTTGTAACAAAATTAAATTCAATTGATTAAATTTACAAATACAAAGACAGGAAATGGAATAAAAATGAAGAAAATATTTACTTTGGAGTCATGAAAGTTTCTTTCTCTCACAAAATCGTCAATTTTACTCCTTTGATGCTGATTTTTACTGTGGCACCATTTAGTAGTGAAGGTTACTATTAGAGATTACAAAAACTTGGCTGCGAAAAATAAAATTCTTAGAAATTAGCAGTGTCCCAATGTACCGAACGTCCCAAAGTACAACACCCTCCCCTTTCTGGTCAGAAAATGTTATTTGTGGCTACTTGACAAAAAAAGGCATTTCTCAGCTGAACTTATTCAGTAAACTTAAAATAGCTTTTTGTCCCTGGATGTCTAAAGTTGATCTTTCCTCTTCTTTTTTTCAGGGACGTGTCGGACGGCATTCCAGTGGACAGCCAGCATCTGGTGAATCTCGTTTGCTGTACGCAACTCCTGCTCAGAGAGATTCACAAGTGTAGATTGCTTGTTCACGCACATCCAATGGACATGACGAGTTACTACGGTATTGATCCCTTTCTTACTTTTCGCAGCTAGTAGGGTGATTCCATTGTCACAGGTGGGAGCAGCTGGACGATTTTTTCCCTTATACTTTTATAACACAATTTAATTATATCCGAGAGAAATTAGCTCAAAGCGCAAGAAAGATAGAAACGATTAATTTTTTTATGGAAATAATAAGGGATATGTATAGGTTTTTACAATAAACCGTTTAAATACTATTGTTCATTTTTGTTTTTTGGCAACGGCTAAAAAGTAAAAAAGATTTTTTTTACACAAAACTTTCAATTTATTTTATTTTATTTTATTTATTTATTTATTTATTTTTTTTTTTTTGGCAAGGGTCAGAAGGAAAAATATTTTCCATGCACATTATTCTGAACCGAAAGTTAAAATTTGCTGATTTAATATAAGTACTAAGGTTAAGTGATTTGTTCAAACTTTTGACCCCAATATTTTTGCCTGTTGTGTGGAGTAAACAATTGTCTTTTCGTTTGGCCTGATCAGTCACATGCCCTTTTCCTTGAATATCTGCTCAAAAAATAATCACTCAAACTTGATTTTAATTTCAAAGTTCATCTGGAATTTAGCCCTATTTTTTGAATTAAAAAGTTTTAAATTCTGTCAAAAACTTCCAATGATTCTGAAACAATAGCCCATTGACTTTGACAAAAGAAAATATGTTCGCAACGTTTTGAAGCAGAAAGGAAACCCCCAAAATGCCATTCAATAATATATGGTAACTGCCATTCAATAATATATGATACGAAAAGTAAAGAAATTTCGATTTATCAACGCTTCCAAATTTCAATTTTTTAAGCTGTTCAACAGTTATTTTTAATGGTAATCGGCGACAAATGTTAAAACTGCAAATAGTCATAGCTATAGATGTCTTTCCGTTATATTATTGAGAAACATTGTTTTTCTAAAATCTTGGAGCTATAAAATTTCCATAGAACCGTAAAAAAAACAGTAAAATAAATGAATTAGGCCATCAAATAGATTAAAAGTTTGGCGGAGTCACCATACTGGAAACACATTACGTGTTCCTTAAAGTTTTCAGCAGTCTTCGTATCAAAGGCTATGTATCTTTTCTTTTTTCTTTTTGCTTTGCAATCTACAAAATGTAAATGTAAATGCTACGAAACGTGGACAAACCTTTTCAATTTTAAACTAAACAGTTCTGAACAAACTTGAACTTTGCAATCTACTTCGTTTTGCAATCTACAAAATGTAAATGTAAACACTACAACTTGTGGCATTATATACTTTTGTTTTAAAAAAAGAGAAAATAATTCATTTTGCCTAGTTGAGAAACATTAAAACCGCTAAAATTTAAATTTTAAAACAGTGTGATGCATCATTTTGCCTGCATTACGTTTCTTCCTTTATTTTTCAGAGAGGAGGCCTCGTTCTTCTGGAGTGGCAGTTCTAGACAAACTCATACTTTGGCGACCGCCATTACATGACTACCACCAGGAAGAACTAATATCGATACAAAGGTGAGGGGATAGTTCCGCTTTCTCAACTTAAACTATAGTATTTAAGAAATGCAGAATAATGTAAAAAATTAATAATTTGAAGTTTATTAATTTGTTTTGAATGCCCCCTAAAAACTCAAAATGAAACTGACCATTTTCAGTCGTCTATATCGACGTCGCGTCGGCTCAAACATTGTAATACACCATCGTCTCTTAACTAAAATGACGCATAGGTGGTTCAAAAATACATGCAAAAAAAAGTTTCTCCTAGATAGCAGGACACCCTTCAATATTTTTAGACTTGTGGATAGTAATTTACTGGAAGAATTTTAGCTTCCTCCCCCAAACTTCTTAAGTATCGGGAGGGGGGTAAAAATACATTGAACTGAAAAAACAATGCTATATATTATAATATACACTAGTAATCTGCATATACATTGCACTAAAATAATTACTTGCAAAAAAAAAAAAAAAAAAACAGCTAGGGAAATTATATATTTCTAAATTTGTGGCATTTTCTATTCTACGGCTAATGTTAAATTAAGTGGTCATTGAGCACCCTCTTAAAATTTGAGTAAGAAGCTAAAACTTCTAAAGCTTAATACTATTAGTAAGTCTAAAAAAAATAGGGGGTGTCCTAGACTCTAGCTGAGAAAAAGTTTTTTTGAACCACCCAAGACACGTTTATTTCGTTGCTTGAAAAGAAAAGTGACACTACTCAAAAAATACCGAAAATGAGATTTTTAGATAATAATGATTTTTAAAAACTGATCTTTTATATGGAATAAAGACACAAGTCGTAGATAGCAAAGTTGCCGGTGGATGCAATTTTGATTAAAATTTAATTTTACTTAAATTTGATTAAAATTTGTTGGAACCCTAAAAGGCTAGCACAAAAAACTGCCTGAAGTAAACAAAAAGAATAGTATTAAACATTTTTAAGGGAAATTCCAAAAATTAGGAACTGTTATGAATGAAACAACAAAAAATTACAAATCGCAACAATTTAAGAAAATGGTCTCCCGAAAAATTTGCTTTTTTTTTAGTTGTCTTTATTCTTTTCAAGCTGCGATTTCTAAAGATCTAAATCTGTTTTGTAAAAAAAAAAAAAAAAAACAATATTGTCCGTACATAAAGTATCATTTTATTCTAGAAAGTATTTGATACCATTATCACGAGTTACCAAATTCAGAATTTGACAAATAAAATGTTGTAAAGTTTTGCAGCAACGGGATTACAAAACTTTTAGAACTTCTTTCGTTTTTGAGGAAGTCGCAGCATTAGAAAGGTTCAGAAATGATGCCATATAGTTTCCAAAAGAATATTTTTTTTGGTAAGGATTTTTCCATAAATATTAGTTTAATTTAAATTTTAAGTACAACTTTTGAATCTGACTTAGCAGAAAATGGAATGTTAATTATCATATGTTCAAGTTTTCCTTGAATTCAATTGAACTCATAGATGATAAGATTTAACCTTTTATTTCATCGCTTAGATCAGGGTCAATCACTAAAATATTTTGAACAATGAACGTAATAGCCTTGTGTAACTTATTACACAACCCCAGTTAGAGTTATTTATGCAAATTATCTCAGTACATGTGTCTTTTTTCATAAGCGCAACCATTAATTTTTTGGCACATGCATTTGATGTATTTAGTTATTTGTCTTCAAGAAGTCAACTTGTGTAATGAGTCTTAAAGTATTAAAAAGCGTTTTTTTTTTCTTTTTTTACAATTGTTTTCGAAGATAATATAATTAAAAAACAAAGGAAATATATATAGGTTATTGATAATTGTGTTATTACTTTGTACGCTGTGTAAGTACTTGGAGGGTACTAAAAAGTAAGTAAATTATCCACTGTGTGCTGATAATAGACTTGTCTAGTCCGTCGAAGGACATACGATAGTTTCCTAAAACCTGTCCTTTGATGTACGGAACAAGTAGTTATATAAAAAAAATGTGCTTTTTCTTCACCATTTTTGGCTTTCACCAATTTAGAGTAAAAGGCAAAATCCTAATGATTAAATTTAGTGATTAATGATTTGTTTTCGCTATAAGTATTTAAAAATTGAAATATATTTTTATAACTATTTCAAGCAACAAAACCAGCACAATTTTTGTCGGGAATAAAATTCTAGACAGGGACCTTTATTTTCCCTCCAAGTTGTAAGAAATATTTCGTTTCCTAATTTACTAAAGTTTAATGATTTGGTCTTAATGGCGCTGCTATAATGCCCGATATTCATTTTTATTTACACGAAAATTATGCAGTTTCGATGCAAAAGAATGATAGGGTTGTAAAATGCATCAATTCTAAGCATAAAACAAATCTTCATTACATTTTTTTCTTGGGGGGGGAGGGGTATTAGAGCCTTTAAATGCACCACCAGTTTCTGACTTACAGTTATTTGGAGTATGGGGGACAACTTCGATTGAAATACGAAAATCAATTAAAGAGTATCATGTTTCATGAAATATTTATTTACATGATTGTAATTCTTGTTTTATTATTATTAATATTTTTATTATTTTGCTGTTAAATAGTAACTATTTTTTTGTTCACTCTAAAGGGACATGGATTCTGTAACGACTATGTTGAATGAAATGTTAGATTTCATGCCCCAAGAAACAGGAGGTAAGTCAACTAAGTGTTTTTTTTAATTGAAAGTAAGGATATAAAAAGTTTCATATGCCAAAAGTTGGAAAAGATAAATAATTATTTACATATTATGCGCTTTTATTGCAAATCCGCTGAAGTTTTTCTTGAGTGAAACTTATGTGAAAGCCTCATGACTGTCACATAAGAACCCACATCGTTTTAAAATCGTGATATACATGTGTTAAGTCATAAACTGTCTGCAGTAGCTTTCGAATGGCAGTCCTATGCTTCCTCACAAATTGATGCTTCAGTAAGTCTTCGTAACGTCACAAAATTACCGGTTACAAACTTACTGCTGCTGCCACGCTGCAGTGAATTCACACGAAAACGAGTCACAAATGTGTACTACGTAACAAATGCAAGACGTAATACATTTGTGAATGTAACCATCGTGACTCGCTGTGACCTAATTGTAACTTTGCCGTGATATGTTCCACAGTATGGATACATGTAAAAAATACTTTAGTTTGAAAAGCAAATTTATAGAAAAGAGCGTAGCACTACTTCTTGAGATATAGGACACGCGAAGAACAAATAAGAACGTTTGATTGCATCACCCTGTTTTGTAACCATTGGCAACAAAATGAAATCAGCTCTTGTACACTCCAAGGTCTACCTGTCAATCAATATTTGTTTGATTCTTTTCTTTACCTCTTGATGTATAGCAGTCACAAATATTAAAAAAAGTTCATCAGCACAGTCCATCCCCTTCTTATTTTGAGCTATTAGCACCAATATTGAATCAGCACTTGTAACCATAAGGGTCAACATATGGGCCAAATTTCGTTTGATTCCGCCAGTTACTTCATGAGATATAATAGGCACGCATAATGGAGAAAAGAGGTGCCAATTCGCATAAGGGTACACTTGTGTAAAACGCATCGTACGATTTCATGCAGTAGTTTTTTACTTCTCAATCAAAAAAAAAAAAATGGTCACACTTACAGATAGATAGTTTACAAACATGGTCAAAATGGTCTCAGCGCCCCTCAAAACGTGCAGATTCGTCAAAATTCGAATTTTTTTGGGGGATCTAATAATTTTTTCTATGTATTAGAAATAGAAGAAAGTAAAAAGCAGATTTACTGCTTGGTTATGATTTTACTTATTTTTTATCCCTCCATTGGCAACTCAGCTTTAAACAACAAGAGAAATCTTATACAGTGGAACCTCGATAACTCAAAGCCCCAAGGGAGCATGAAAACATGTCGGCCTAAGCGGATGTCAACTTGCTGAGGTTTCATTATTTTAATCCTTAAAGAATTTATGTATGCTTTACTTACCAATGCTTATCATTCACATAATGAAAATGAATTCGTGTAAATGAATTTTCTTTTTCTTTTTTTTTTTTTTTTTGTTAAGTACATAATACAATCACGAATATTGTTTAAATACCTACCTCATATGGAATAAATCAATAATTTTTGAAAAGAGATGAAAAAGCTTCTTGTCGGTCAGGTCTTTTAAAGATAAAAAGTCCTGCTCACACTTGATTGAAAAACATGTCATGTTGCCCTTTTTTCCTAAAGGACTCTGGGTACATCTGTTCTAGCCTTTTAGAATTGCACTAAGAGCAAGAACAGCTCAGGGTGTGGAGGCTGACTCCCCTGGTTAAATGGTGGAATTTTCTAAAAGAGTTTTCCAGAAAAGGATTGACTGACCAAGAAACCGCAGCATAAAACTCTGAGAAAAAGTCAATATGAAAGTTGGTAGCAAAAATCGGACTAAAATAGCAATTGGATGTCAACTTTTCAGGGCTTCTGCAACTGTATGTTAAGTTAGAGAGATTTCTGTCCATTGAAATTCGCATTGGGCCAATCATAAGAAAGATAAATGTCGAGTTACCGGTGTAGTCGAGCTTTCCACGTGTCGAGTTACCGGAGTTTTATTGTATCTTTATATTTAAGAAATTATGTCATTAGAATTATAGCAAAATTGTTTATTAATTTTAAAAAAATATTTATATATAGAGCACAATAATGATGGTAATAAAAACTTTTTTTGCTGCCGCACTCTTTAAGATTTAACACCGCTGTAGGACTTTCTACATCTGAATTGATAAATGTGATGTACAATGTGATGATAAAACTCATCAAAATAGTTGATATTTTACTAAGGGCCTCAGTAAAGATTTGCCATCACAAATGACGTATTCAACGTTAAATGAATTCATGTGGAAAAACAACAATAGAATATGCTGTCAGCAGAGAAGCAAAACATGCACTTAGCTTTTAGTGTCAGAAATGAATCGATGTTAGAACAAATCAAGAGTAAAAAAACGTAAGCGTAGGCTAGATTTTAAGAGAACCAAGTAAACACATTTGCTCATTTTTCCCAATAATATTGTGAAAACAAATCGTTAGCTCGGAGCAAATCTATCAAGAAAAAAACTTGGGTCAAAAATAGTGAAAAAAATAAATGAATAAATAAATAAATAAAAAAACAAAAACATATTTTGAACTAGGAGTTATTTTTTCTTTGCAGCAAATACATTTAATGTGACCAACTTTACAATTTTGTTTCATGTTTTTCACATAATATATCCTATATCGTTTTCTTTTATCGGGAGGAGCTAAAAGAACTGCACATAGAATTCAACCAATGTATTTTAACCTAAATCCTACTAATAATAAAGTTGACAGTCTGTGTGTATGGACATCGCGATGTCTGTTACGCGCACAGCGCCTAGATCGTTCTGCCGATTTTCTTGAAATTTGGCACAAAATTAGGTCGTAGCGTAGGAATGAGCATCTCGAATAGAATTTTCGAAAGTTCGATTTTGTTCTCTTTCTATTCCAATTTTAAGAACATTTTACTGATCAAATTATCATAACGTGTACGAGCAAACTACCATAACGTAGGCCAGCAAATTGGCGAGAAATTCATCATCCATTATTTGTAAATGTACAGGCGAACCAAATGACCTTTTAATTTTCTACTACAAGCAAAACCGTGCAAGTACCACTATTACAGAATAATGGAATTCGCTGTTTTACCAAGAAAAACACGCTTATTAGAGACGTGCTGGCTATGCATTTTAGATTAATGTACATGTATATCAGAGAGTTATTTTCTTGACTTTTGCATGGCAGAAACATAAAAGCACAGTAAACTCCCTATTAACCGAGGAGTGGGGTGGCACGGTAACCGTGGATAAACGAAAACCACGGATAAACCGAATAATGAATGAAAAACGATATTTAGTGCATACAATAGCTACAAAATATTAATAACACTCTCACATACAATAAAATAATATGTATAAACATTGCTACATTGCATCTACTATCATTGAATAGTAAAAAATATATGCAAAATCTAAAAACGAACAATAACACAATCATAAGTTCAAAAACGAGCTGATGTGTGCCTCACATGACTTTCTTTTACTCCAATTTAATGCCATTTTCCCATTATTGGTCATTTTAATGTGATTCAATAGTTTACTCTCTAAATATCACCAACAGTGGCCAAATTAAAACCAGATTTAAAAAGAAAAAAAATCGCCAAATTTGTCGCCAAGTTGGCGACAAAGCTTGCGACCAAAAGACTGGCGATTTACCGCCAAGTGTCCGCCAAATTGTAACACCACTTGAGTTAACATCGAAATTAACAATGATTTCCCCCCTAAAAGGGGCAAAAGACCCCCTTAAAAACACCCGAATGCAACGAAAAGGGGAGGTGTACAACTAGACTCCACTAGAAGTCTACGTACCAAATTTCAACTTTCTAGAACATACCGTTCTTGAGTTATGCAACATACATATGCACATCCGCACATACGCACATATACATACACACGTACATACAGACATCACGAGAAAATTCGTTGTAATTAACTCGGGAATCGTCATTATGGATATTTCTCGTGTGTCTATACGTTCTTAGACACTTATCCACGTGTGGTCGAGTAGAAAAAAAATATTCATTCGGGGGTGAGTAAACTGGAAATTAAGGTCGATTTTTGAGTGAATTTTTTTTTTTCGCGAATAGAATACTTCCTTTTTTTTGTAAAAGGAAGTTAAAATGTTTGCAAGACCTAAAAACGAACAATAACGCAATCATAAGTTTAAAAAAAAGAATGTGAAAAGACCCGCGGATAATCTGAGTGCCAATAATCGGGAGTTTACTGTACCATAAAATAAATATATGAATATGACATATTTTTCTTGCATTAATATAGCAAACTGTCATGAATATGACAGATTTTTCTAAAAATGCATTGTGAGCTTAAACAAAAATCATGAAAATAAAACAAAACAAAGTAAATATGCAAAAAACACTAAACTAGCTTTTCAGAGATTTTTTTAATGAAAAAAAAAAGTGAAAACAATGAAGAAAGCAAACAAGCAAACAGTGAATTAAAGATAACTACAGGTCACGCGTACTTGCAAGATAAGTGAAATAGCTTTTTCTGTACTTTCTTCTGTAGTTCCTTGTTGACTGGCAAATGAGTATTTTGAAGTTGCAAAGAAGCTGTTATTTTTACATTACATTGCCACTCATTCATTTCAAATTGATCTACTGTAACTTGATCTCGAACGTAGAATGAAAAATTCTTAAATGTCTAATTCCTGCAAAGATCTAAATGATCCAAATACGACTGCAAGCAAGTTTTTTCAAATATAATAATAGGAGAATTGACAAAAACATTTTAAAATTTAAAAAAATAAAAAAATAAAAAATAAAAAAAATCGTTTCAATATTCCGTTTTTTCCAATCGTGCTTTATGAAAGTTTCGATTTTCAGTTGTGATATTAGCAAAAAAATTTTTTTTCACTTTTGTTACTTATTTTAGTTGTTTAAGGGGTTGCTTTACTTCAACAATGATCAAACGATCAATTTTTTTTAACTCCTTATTACAAAACTAAAAACTAGTCCAAACACAGGGGAAAAATTTTATATATTTAGTTCACCTATTTAAAAAGTTATGAATTGTTTTAGGTCATGCTCGCTATGAGTTCTTGTGCAATAGAAAAACTTTAAATTGCTTTTACTCCATTATCTTTTGTGTGTGTGTGTTTTCATGTTATTGCAATCCCTAAGGATTTTTTAATATTGAAGATATAGCTTTAAAGTAATATTTTTTGCAATCAGGATAAAATATTTAACGAAACTAGGAATTGGATAAGCATTTTATAAGTTACTAAAATGTCTCGAGCATGGTATACCTTTAAAAACAAAATTTGTTAAGAAATATTTATGATTTTTTACAAAATTAATCACAGAAAATTTTCTAATAAATATATAAGCAAATGAATGCACATATTTTTAGAAATTATTACTTTGATAGTTTATCGAAAAAAAAAATGAAAAAGGGGAAAAACAAAAACGCCTTTGGAATTTAAAAAAAAATGAAATTTTCCTAAATTTTTTGAATTTTTAAAAAAAGTAGAAAGTATTTTTATGTTTTGAAAACAAATTATTTATTGCTACATAAGTATGCAAGTTACGGCTTTAAGGAATCACATAGTGTTCTTAAACTTAAAAAAATATTTTGAATGTAATGTGACCCCTTAAAGATAAAAATGAAATAGAA
The DNA here is from genome assembly GCF_026930045.1 of Uloborus diversus. Lineage (NCBI taxonomy): Eukaryota > Metazoa > Arthropoda > Arachnida > Araneae > Uloboridae > Uloborus > Uloborus diversus. The sequence goes on from NC_072736.1 coordinate 51,148,677, forward strand.
TATGAAGCGGTGTTTTTCCTGATCTCTTGTACCAGTATTACTTTATCTTGTAGTTTGAAATGAACGTGAGCTTTCTCACGCCCAGTCACTCATCCTTAAGTTCCACATTACTACTTTCCTTTCAGATTCTCCATTGCTAAACCAACGCTGATAGAAAGGTAGAGGAAAGTTAAGTGGGATTTCCTGGTTAAAAGGGCAATCGTTTACATTTTTATTTAATTAAAAAGTACATTTTATATTGATATTTTAGCAAAGCAAGTGGTATAATCCAAAAACGGTAATGTGCTTGAAATAAATTTGCAGTCAATTTAGCTGAACTACGTTTTTAAGCAAATAACTGTTTCCAATAAAAAATTGAAAGCTCTGAAGATCAAGGAAAATAGATACACAAGTCATTTTCTAAATATGCAACACATATCGTACTATTTTGTGGTTAATCAAAATATTATATGCTTTTTGTGATAATAATAATGATTTTTTTCCAAAAAATTTGTCATTAAGTTTTTTTTTTTTTAATTTAGGAAAATCCTTAGAAGACAGTTTCCACAAATGGCGGCGACGAAGAAAAAGAGCTTTGTACAGAAAATGTGGCTATTGGAACTGTTTTGGTAGATCTCCTACTGTTTGCTAACGAAATAAAAGTGTGGATGTAACGTAGTATTATTTACTCTGTATGCAAAAGTGGTTATGGACTGCATAAACAGCAAACGTTGAAGTCGAAATTTTAAAAGTTGGGGTGCATAAACTAAGCCGGATCTTTACATTCCAAGAAAAGTTGAATTGGTTATGAGAAAAGATCAAAGGACAATCAAAGATAAATGTTTGCGAAAGTAAACAAGATTGGTTGGATGTATCGAAGCATTCCAGAGTCCATGCTAGCTATTAATGATCAGTGATGAGTTTTACACATTTATCCATCCAGTTAACATCAATCATACTCAACACCCACACAGTCTTCAAAAGTGTATTGAAGTTAACGCAACTCACTCTGATGAGAAGAAGAACAATATTTCATGTAAACTAGACAAGTTATGCCTTTTCAACACCAAATTGAGCAAACTTTTGCTTTGGACAGTGAACTATCCCACGAAGAACTATATTTATTAAACTGAAAGCGTTTCTGGTTCAATGAAGTGGTAGCAGTTCAAGTAAGTTTAATTGACCTGAATTGAGAATTACTCCAACCATGACAACATATTTGATAAATTTGTGCAGACAATTGCTCTTATCAAGATGGATTCTACGTGAAGAACGACAGGGAACAACGTCAAGATGTGCATCACATCAATACGGACACCAGTTATAACATTATTCTATGAAAAGACTAGCGTTATTGGAGAATCAAACAGTATCTGGGCAACAAAAGGGCTTAAATCCTGCCATTCCTTTGAATCTACATGAATAGAATCGAATCTAATGAATCTTTGATGAATCTTGCATGATTATAGATTATTACCGTTTGAATATATCACACAATTTACGGAACTAGTTGAAACAAACGTCACATGCCACAATATTTTTTAAAGCCAAAAGTCTCAGTTTTTTATAGTTATCTGCAAGAAATATTAAAGTATTCAAATCCTCCAATTCGGGCATTTTTTAAGTTTCTGTTTGAATATTACTATAAGGTAGATACGACTAAAGCAATTCTTTAAAACAATTCAGAAAGTTGAATCAATGATGGTACAAAAGTAATGACTACATTGGAAAAAGTAATCAAAACTAAATAATAATTGTAAATGTCATTGAATATGAATAACATATGCTAAGCTCACCATTTCAGTGATAACTATTTTTATAACATAACCGAACGTTTACCGTATAAACCAGAAATATCAATGTTTTCAGTGCAAAAACTGCTAACTTTTGCTAATAAATGTTCTTTTAGATCCATAGGTGCTGCTTTATCAGTGGATAGTGCAGTAATTCATAGTTACCAAACATGAAAAATAAGACACAAATCACAATAAAATCAACCAACAGCGGTTGTAATTAAAAAAAAATATGTATTTAAGATTTCCAGCATGGCAGATGGATCTGGTTAAATCTTCATCAAAGTTACGTCAAAACGAAATAAAGTCATGCAGTCAATAAGCATAAGTAGGTGATCACTGTAAGCAAAAATACTTGAAATAGACAAGAAATGGGGTTTGAGTGACCAACTTAAGAAAGTGATGTAATCAGAAGGATAAAATAGTTAAAGCAAAAATGCAAACAAAATATTTTTGCATAAACTAATAAGAAGGACTTTACTACTGATTGAGAATTTTTCTTAAGTTTTATATCCGATGAAAATATGCTGTCTCTATGGTCCGAATAATTATGCATACGATGAGCATATTTAGCTTGAACGCAATTTTTTTTACTAATTAAAACTTTTATAAATTCAATTTTGCTTGTTGAAATGCATAAATGGCATTTTTTAACAGAGTAAAAACAACACATGAGGTAAGAATTTAATACTTATGTGGATAAACCATGGTGTTTTGTAACTTTAATGACTTTTTTTTGCTGATGGACGATAATGCATCTTGTGTATTGATCAGAAGCTTTTTCAAACTGTTAGGGACTAAGCATTTTTCAAGCTCTGAATTTAATACATAAATATGTATGACATTAATATGAAGTTCAACTTGTGCTTAGACTAAGGATTCTACTCTCGGTAAGTTAAACGAAAATGAAACATTAGTTGATCATTAAAACTTATTTCACTTTGCATTTGTGATGACTACTAGAGCACACGAAATACATACTGTGGTACATGCGAATTGTTTATGGTATTAACCACTATCCATTCATATTAAAAACACTTTTCAAATTTCATCCTTATCAACAGGTGAAGTTGTTTGTACATTATATCAGAATATATATATTTAATTATTTCTAATCAAAAATGCTAACTGAATCTCAAGGAAATTTCTATCTATTCATACAGGTTTGAAATGACTGTTACAGGCAAGGAAACTTGACTGCTCACAAACTTGCAACTTTATATTAAGGAGGAAAAAGTCTAACAGAACCACTGCGATATATTTATGATATAACGCAATAATGTTACTACAATGTGGTAGCTCTAACGAATTTGATTGCAAGAAAATGATTAAAAAAACTTAAGGTTAAGTACTGTTGCATTATGACTTATTCCTAATTGGACTATTTACAAGACCACTATACAGACGAGCAGACGCATTAGCTGAAATTCAGCCATTTTGGATCGGAGAGCGTGTTGGAGTGGTTGTCTTTTCTGGCGAATTATCGCGTTTTTTTTATTTTACACTGCTAGCAATTATTAGTGGTACGTGCATTCTTTATTAAATAAAATATTCATTACTTACAATTTGGCTAAGCTCGGCAATGTCTCGAAACTTTGCTCTGGAAAACCTAGCTCAGCAGCAATGACAAATCCAATCAAAAAAGGGGCTGATCTTAAGCTGAGGCGTAGGCCTGTCTTGTACAGTGACTCTATTCGCAACTCCAGACCTCGAATACGCTACCTTGCGGTGATAAACGATACTAAAGAAAAAGGTAAAACATTCCATTCCACGTGTTTTCTTTGGGGTAAATTACAGGCTTCGGACAGTTTATGGTGTCATGTAATTTCAGAAGAATAAAAAAGAAAGCTTCCCACAAACACGATGAAAAAATACTGCCATTCACTAAGCGTCAAAGCAAGTTATAAGTTACGGTATTTGTTTGTTTTACCTTTATCATCCACCATTGGACAGTTGCTGCAGCGCCCTCTGTAGTTTATTGGAGTTGCGAATTGACAACTAGAGATGGTTTTGCATTATCAAAGGTGTTTTCATCAGAGAAATCATCGCGCGCATTGTTATAAAGGTGTTCCTCAATCTGTGCTCAAAAGGAAAATTAGCATCCAGTGATACGACTTTCTGAACTATTAAAAGTTTGTTGTACATATATATTTCAATCAAAGCTTATTCTGTACAGTAAAAAGTTTATATGCTTTATATTAGTGCATCAATTACAAGATGTACCTACTGGCCTAACATGTCGTATAACTCAATGTAATTTATTATAAATTTTATTAGAAGTACGGTCCCATTCGATGTGCATCATTAGCAAAAGTCATGACAACTATCAAAAACATAGAATCAGAATACGCGGTCTGCTTAAGATGAAAACGGGAAATGAAATTGATTTATTTTGAAGAGCTGAAAGAACTCAAGTTCGCTTGAAAACTTTAGTGTGACGAACATTTTTTTTTCCCTCGAATATAAAAATTTTAAAAAAAGGAGGGGTTAAGACATTTTTTATATTATCCCAGATACAAAACGGTAAAATTTTGCTCAATAAGTATCTCATTATGTGAAAATTAATACAAATCGCTTATCAAAATTGGTAAAATTGAAAATGGAATGGGATTCATATTTTTAATTAATCAGTTTTTGTGGTGATAAATATTGTTCGTGGTTTCTCCGGTCTGCTTTGTGGTTTCTGGCTGATAAGATGTTAAATACTGATACACCACACCCAATATGATACGGAGAGTCTTGTTTTTGCATTTTTTAAAAAAAGATCTCGTTTTTGAAAGGAGGTTTTTTTTTCTGTTTTGGATCATTTTTTCTTTTCTTTTAAATGCTTTGTACTGCCAGTTAGAGTTGCTGGGGTAAGTTTTTTTCTTGTTGCCGAAAACAGAAATGAACAGTAGAAATTTTAAAATAATTATTAGAAAAATTCACGAATTAATTTTAAGGCAATATTTAAGCAAATATAAATTTGTGAATTTAGCTATCGAGACCTTCTTCAATTCTAGGCAAGGAATAAAAGCTATTTCCCCCACTTGTTTTGAATAAACATCTTTATGAAATAAATGCCTTACCACGCGTTGTTGTTTCTAACAAAAAAGAAGACAATTGCAGCAAAGCGCGTAATTTTGGGAAGGGTCCGATTGTCATGACTCGTGCTAAGTTTGTTTCTGCTTTTTTTCAGGAATTGAGTATATACAGTGTGCCCACAGATGATATGGGATTGGCAAACGTCCAGTACGAATCTGTCGAGTGAGAGGAAAAAGTAAAAATCTAATGCGCGTGCTCTGATAATTTCAATGTGATGTGACTCTGCCTAATTTAGAGGCTAACATGCATCTACAAACGCTGGCATTCCTTAAAACTAATACATGCGTCAATTTCCGCCTGTAAACTGGATGTCTGTCTTTCCATCTCATCGGTGGCCAGACTGTACTCATTTTTGTTTTACAAAAATAGCTTTCGATGTGCGTACTGAAATCAAAACCGATAAGCATGGCTATTAATGCTTTTTGCGAGAAAAGTAGAAACCACTCTATGTGGTAAGCCGTGTTAGATAATTATGATACGGATGTAAACAAATTTGACAAAGTAAAGAAATTGAAAAAAACCTGAAGCAAGTTGGTTTGGTAGGTATGTGAATTAGGTTGAAAGTATGTATGTTATCCCATGGTTCCCTTATGTGAACATTCATTTAAGTATGTACTGTTACAAACATTTTCCTACCTACCTAAAACATAATTTCCAAAATATGTTATAAAACACTCCACTTGGCGTTTCTAGGGTGAGAATAAATAGATGATTCTTATTAATCAAAACTTTTAGAGATATTTTATTCGACCAAGTCATTCATTGTCCGAAAGATTTGACAAAATATATAACAGTTTTGGCACTCGAATCTTGAAATTATTGGTTTGAAACAAATGTGATAATCATAACAAAAAAAAAATACAGATAATATAATTCACTGGGGGAATTTTTTTAATCTTCTTCCTACCATAATTATTATTATCCATATTTATATTCTATAATTATTTATTATAATTTTAAAAAAATGAATTCTGTGAATCAGCAATGAAATGTGCCATTTGAAAATATTAAAGTGTTGAGCTTAACTAACTTCATTAAATAAAGATTTTAAGAATTCCGATTGCTTTCGCTAAAAATAAAAATTGATATGATATGTAAAAATCATGTGAAATTCCTTTTAAATCACCATAATTAGTTCAGAATGTGACTAAACACAACATCAATACATTAATACCCTCAATAATATACTATGAAGAGTGTTTTGTACACCTGAACATTGTATGATATTTTTTTGTTCTTCATTTAGTGAATTAGTGAAATCTAAAAGAAGCCAAAGATGACAACACACAAGTTTTAAGGATTACCCCCCCCCCTTTTTTTTGCTTCAAGTTTCTCCCTCTATTTCTCTCTTTAGTGAAATTTTACATTTATATGTAACACATATCAAACACACTTCCCTTGTAAAAGAGAGTTAAGTATTTTTTTAGTACAATTGAACGATTCGGGGCAATAATATGATATGCCACATGATTTGAATCTTCAGTGGGCCAATTTCTAACTCATAAAAATATTTTTACAATTTTTCAAAGGATTATATAATCTATACTCTGCAATACTAAAAACCAGATATGTTTTTCTCCGAATGACATAATTCATTGTCATGTTTATTTCAACTTTAGTAATGAGAACCACTAATTTTGATCGAAAGGTAATCCCAAGCCCTTGTGGCTTGTCCCATTTCTGCCCCGAGCCCTTCAATATCCAAATAGTAGCTTTTGGATGATCTTCTCTGCTCATAGTGTTCGAAAGGTAAAACATGCATTTCAAACACCTTTTAAAGTGAAAAAAAAACTCAGAAAACAATTTTAAGTTCCAGAAAGTTGTAACGTTCAATTAAGATTTAAAAAAAAATACTGCAAAAGGAAAATTATAATAGTTTTATCTGAATGTTCATTTTTAATTGAATTACAAGTAGAAAATTAAGAGATGAAAATTTCAGAAAAAGCATTATCACTTAAGGTTTCAGAACGAAATATTTTATTTAGAAGTTAGTCCGATTACTCTTCAAAAGTGAAATTTTCAAATAGTAATGGATTATATTCAATTTATCATGCGCAAATGCATGACAGCTCTATTTTCTGACTGTAAATAAAATTAACTTTACCTTTCTCATGTAAACGGGTGTCTTTTTATAGGAACCCTGGTCACCTTTGGTTCTTTTTATGTACTGTTAACTGGGTTAACTTTGACTTTTGCAGGTAACATTGGTTCAACTAACGAAACGTCAATAAGTACCACCAGTAATGGTTAATTAAAAATAATGTTTGTGATCTAGAAAGGCCAAAGTTAAACCAGTTTACGACACACGTAACGAAAAAATATGTAGTACATTTCATTGGTATTAAATATTGATGTATTTTTACCTGAAAATGAAGTATCATGTTTATTTTATAAAAAACCTCCCTTGCGAAATGACACTTCAGGACACCTAAAGAAACGAATTAAGCAATGCATATGAGTAAATGAATATGAGTGTTAAAGGTCATACTTGCCAAAACCATTAACGTCCTGACGTTGTTGTATTTTATTGTAAATTAAAGTGTTCTTATATGAAAGGTTGATGAAAGATAATGATCGAAATGTCGTATAAATCAGTTTTCTCTTGCAATAAACAATCTGATCTAAGTATGATTTGCGTCTTATTTTATACCTACAATCAGATACTACAGATAAATTACAAAGAAAAAGTGGTCTGACCTGCCTATTTACAAAATAAATGCAATAAGCTGGTTTAACACCGGAACCCGGAGATATTTTGAGAACATTCGCTGCCTTTACGTTAATCAAATCCTTTGAGCGATAACAAGCTGAACGTAGTTAGAAGTAGTTCCAAAATCAGTTTATAATGGTTCAGTTTTTGAGCAATCGAAACTGCTTCTTGCTTTCACTACACTTGCGGCCAAACATTTACCTCAAATTTCTGAAATCTACTGTCGTTGTGATTAGTAGATAGGTGACTCTAGACCCTTTTTTTTGTCTCATTGAATAACGTTTTTGATTCTAATCGGACAACCTTGATATTTATATGATAAACTTCTTTGGACATTCATCCCTATTTTCAACATAAAAAATTTTAAATTACTTTAAGAGCTTCAATAGTTTTAAACTATCAATCATCTTTACAACTTCGACATTGGATATTACGCCATCCCAAATACATAAAAGCTAAACAAAGTTGAAAAGGTCGATATGGCAAGCTTTTAGGAAAATCTCTATTAGTACTGCCGTTAGGCAAGGAACTTATAGGATATGAATGTTAATCAAAACTTTTAGAGATATTTTATTCGACCAAGTTATTCATTGTTCGAAAAATTTGACAAAATATATAATAGCGTTGGCACTCGAATCTTGAAATTATTGGTTTAAAACAAATGTGATAATCGTAACAAAAAAAAAAAAAAAAAGTTGTCGATTATTCTAAAACTGAAAAATTATTTTAAAAGAAAACTTTTAAAATGATTTTATCAATGATTTCTATGATTTTTGTAAGCATATTTGTAAAATTTTTTGGATTTCAATTACATTTGTTTGTATACTTGAAGAATTTTTAAAGGGGGGGGGGATGCTGTTCGTAGAAAAAACGAGCTGATGTGTGAATCACATGACTTCCTTTTACTCCAATTTCATGTCATTTTCCCATTATTGGTAATTTTAATGTGATTTAATAGTTTACTCTGTAAATATTTCCTACAGTGGCCAAATTGAAACCAGATTTAAAACTTAAAAAAAATCGCCAAATTTGTCACCAAGTTAGCGACAAAACTTGGCGATCAAAAGACTGGCGATATATCGCCAAGTGTTCGCCAAATTATAACACCACTTGAGTTTACATCAAAATTATCAATGATTTCCCCCAAAAGGGGGCAAAAGACCCCCTTAAGAACATCTGAATGCAACCAAAAGGGGAGGTGCGCAACTAGATCCCACTAGGAGTCTACGTACAAAATTTCAACTTTCTAGGACATACCGTTCTTGAGTTATGCGACATACATACGCACATACACACATCCGCACATACGTACATACGCACATACATACATACGTACGTACAGACGTCACGAAAAAATTCGTTGTAACTAACTCGGGAATCGTCAAAATGAATATTTCGGGTGTCTATACGTTCTTAGGCACTTATCCATGTGGTCGATTTGAAAAAAAAAAAAAACTCAACATTCATTCGGGGGTGAGCAAAATGGAAATTAAGGTTGATTTTTGAGTGAAAATTCTTTCGGGAAAATAATACTTAAGTAAAAAAAAAAAAGTAAGAAAAAAGAAATCGTTTGTTTTTCCCATGTTGCCAAAAAATAATTTTGAAAATGAATTACTGTACTTTCAAAAATAAATAAAAATAATGTGATTCAATGATTAACTCTCTAAATATTTCCATCGGTGGCCAAGTTAATACCAAGTTATTTAAAAAAAAAAATCGTCGCCAAGTTGGCGAAAAAACTTGGCGACCAAAAGCTTGGCGATACGTCACCAAGTGTTTACCAAATTATAACACCACTTAAGTTTGCATTGATATTAACAATGATTTCCCCCCAAAAAGGTGCAAAAGACCCCCTTAGGAACATCCGAAAGCAACCAAAAGGGGAGGTGCACAACTAGACCCCACTACGAGTCTATGTACCAAATTTCAACTTTCTAGGACATACCATTTTTGAGTTATGCGAGATACATACGCACATACGCACATACACACATACGCACATACATACAGACGTCACGAGAAAAGTCGTTGTAATTACCTCGGTGATGGTCAAAATGGATATTTCGCGTGTCTATACATTCTTAGGCACTTTTCCGCATGTGGTCGAATCGAAAAAAAAAACTCAACATTCATTTGGGGGTGAGCAAAATGGAAATTAAGGGCGATTTTTGAGTGAAAATTTTTTCGCGAATACAATACTTCCTTTTTTGTAAAAGGAAGTAAAAATGTACGTAAGACTACGTTCTTGAGCATGACCCCTCTCTAAAATTAAATCCTGTATCCGCCCCTTGTTTAGAGGTTAGAGCTTCCCCAGAACACCCGAGCTTACAGCCAGGATTGAGAAGAACCAACCACTTGTTCTGTGATGTATGCCATTACTATGGCATCACCCAAAACGGTAGGGAGTTGATGGATAAAAGTAGAAGGAGGTTGAACAAAATAATCAAATAATTCAAATTTATAAGTTTTTATTTCGACCCCAAGGGCGGTCATATAGGGGGACAAGGGGGGGGGGGGGCTCGAGTCCCCCCTTAGAAATTAGAGATTTCTTGCTTTTAGTATTTTTTTCTTTGCCAAAATATAAAAATATTCATTAATAGCTGGAGGTAAAATAAGTAATTAAAAATGTCAAATTTTAATGACTCTAACCTGTCCTGAAATCTGCCTCCATGGGGAAAATATCCTGCTAAACCATGGTTAAAATATCTGAGCCCCCCCCCCCCCCTCTCTTACAATTTTGCATATGGGCGCCCATGATCGTCCCATAGCTTAGGCGTTCAAACAGACAGCTTGGGATCTTATCAACATGTCGTTTCTCAAGAGGTGTCTCCAATGCAGATAGGAGACTATATATTTTAGAATATACAGGGGAGACTAGAAAACTGATCCAAAACTAGAAATTTTTTCATCTGTTTATCTGTATTTTTCTTGCTTTCCCCCCTAGTTGAGACTTGTATGTGGGTCAGTCTCTTATAAACTGAGAGAGTGGGATTCCTCCACAAGCTGCGTCGTTGACATTTTAGGGAGGAGGGGTGTCGTTTCAAAGGGGTTACCTTCTTTTTCGGGACTATTCCCCCAAAATGTGACGTGTTGTGAGCCAGACTTTTGCAAGTTTCCATAAAGGCTATGTCCCCCTTCATGTAGAATTGATTTGAGAGAGAATGTGGGGTTGTGACACAGACTGCGATAGAAAAATTTATTTGTGGGGGGGGGAGGTAGGACCAAAGATAATAGAACTAGTGAAGATTGGACACTCGACGACCGGTTTTTACGCATGGCAAGGAAAACAAGCGTAAGTAGAATGAAAACTGGTGCTTGAAAAAAACTGACATTCAGAGCTATAGCCGCCAAGTTGAACTGGAGATTCTTGGAATTGGCGCAAAGGTTACAACACTAAGAATTCTTAGAAAAAGTGGGGAGAAAGGACGGGGATACTAACCACCGGTTTCAGTTCCCGCGACAATGATAACAAAACCTAATTGATTCCAGATTTCCTACGGAATCTTGAAACTCAATTTACATCCTCTTCCCATTCTTTTGAAAATCTATTTAACGGGACGCTGATTAAGCGGCGATGTGTTCTTCATAATGCCATAGAAAGTCTAAAGTACAAATACGTTTGGAGTGGGCTGTCAAAAACTAAAACTAAACAAAATAATTTTTATACACGCCCCTTTAATTCCAACGCTTTTTCTTATTAATGCTTTAAGTTTTTGCGAACAAACAAAACAAAAAAAAAAAAAAAAAAGAAAAAAATATGATGTTGTGAACTACTAAGAATTTTTTAATTTTAAGTTCAAATTTTTTCTTCTTGATCAAATCAAACTGTGCCAAAAAAAAAAAGATGCAGTAATAGATCAAATATCAAAATATATTTTAAACAAAAATCTTTACTCACGTGTATTGGCAACGATATGGTTGATGGCAAGCATAGAGCGCAATTTTAATTCGCTTCTTGATTATCACAACGTGGAAACGTTGTGAAAGATGCGGCAAACTGCATCATTTGTGACGCCATTAAAACCACGCCTTGTTTGAAAAATCGGACATTTAAAAAAAATAATTAAAAAATAAGTGTTGGGAAAATGAAAGTATTTTCTGGGTCCAAGTTATAGTTTTTGCTTATTCTATCGATTTCAGTGACTACAAGTACTACTTTTGACTGAAGGAAACCACCCCATTTGTTTGTGAAAATTAAATAACCACGTCAAACAGACTGAATTGCAGATTACTGCAGACTCGTGTTTCGGCGTTACAATGGACGGCTTTCTCAATGCAAAAGAAATGAGCTTTTGGTTGAAAAGACACCCGACAAAAGAAACCTAACCATTTCTCCGATGTTTTTTCAAACATAAGCTCATTTCTTTTGCATTGAAAAGGACATTCATTTGTAACGCCGAAACACGTATCTGCAGTAATCTGCAAAGTGTGCTATTTGGCGTTATTTCTCATTTTACTTTTTGCACATAAGTATTTATTTGACTTATAGTTCGTTTTTTTTAACCCAATTAATATACAAAGTAAAAGAAAAATAAATTGAAATAGAAGAGATCTAAAAATTCAAGAAAGTTACATTAAGATTTAAAATGAATCAGTTTTGTAGACATTTTTTTTTTTTTACGAGAAATAAATTTTTAGGTAAACACGCATTTGTCTGTGTGTCTTTTAACCCAATCTCCTCTGGATTAGGAATGTCTCAGGTCGAAACTGGTCTCGTTGGATATCGAACATCCAGAGAAAGCCATTCCGCTTTGGGCTTTCAACATCCAGTCTTGAGAATATCATGAACCCTGTATGTCCCGAGGGCACCAAGGAGTAAGCATTAAAATTACCAATCGTTACGCGCCACAAGTGGCGAGCGGAGGTTGGCGAACAAAACGAGCAGGGAGTGGAGCCCCCTAGTACAAAATTAACAGGAGTGAGAATTTAAAAAATAATTGTAAATTCATTCAATCTAACGAATTTGTCGCCCACTTCACAGTGAAAATTGAAGGGAAATCTTGCGAGATAAAAAATTTTAAGTAATGTAGTCGATGACTGAGAAGTTTTTTAAACCTTATCAACTTCTGCAAAATAGTGCAGCGAAGAGGAGAGCAAGCGGGGGGTCATCCCGGGCGCCAAAATATGAGACGGCTCCATAAATTATGGGTTTCCTGATATAATAATGGTATACCTGTGTATAATAATATAGTTTACATTTGAGAAATTTGTGAAAATAATCTTTGTAAACAGTGGCGTAAATAGGGATTGGCCGGAGTAACTCTCTCCAGGGGCGCAACAGCGAACGGGATGGAAATTTCAAAACGTTATTCCCAAAAAAATTTTGATTTTTTAAAACTATTTCATAGACTTTTTTTTAGAAAAAATAGTAAAAATAGAACTAAGGGAGTGTGGGGGTTAGTTTGAGACCCTGCTCATTGGATTTCTTGTTTCTACTAATGGTTTTTATCGCGGCCGTAATTTGAATTCAAGACCTCAAAATTCAAATGAATGCCAGGAAGAGTGTTTCGAATTTCTATACTTTGTTACAAAAGATGGCTTGCTTTGGCATTTTTCGCACTTTACGACTTCAATTTGAAAAATTTCCTTCGCTTAGAATTACGATTTCGTGAAATTTGAAAGGAAAACACACGCACACGTATGTACATGAATTGCGTAAATGTTAATTAATTTGTTGATAAATCTAATTTGGAAAAACATATTTTTAAGTTTAAAATTTCAGTTAACATTTTGAAAAATTTCATGTCACGCAACCCCGTAATTGTGGATGAAACCTACTTTTTTTTTTTTTCTTTTTAATCACAAGACTTTCAAAACTATTTTCATAATTCTATACTTACGCTTGCTAACATTAACTCCATACCGAACTGCCTTGCATTCAAATTTCAAAGGATTGAGTTCATCTTCAGGGTGTAAATCAGTATTTCAAAGTGCAGTAGCCGTTTGCGTGAAATCTTCCCGCGTTTGTCCACAGCTTTGCTTATCTGCCTCATTGTCACCAATTTTTCTTTGTTATCTCCTATTATTGTCCTTTCTCCTTCGCAGCCGAAGACAGCGCAGAAGCAGGGGCAGAAGAGTTTTTCCTACCCTGGGCTTCACACAAAAGAATCTATAAACTCTTATCGTCGACCGCACTAATTTACTTCCTTCACAAAAAAACTTCTTAGGTGTTCTCATCTCATAAGAACATTGTCAAGTTAAGAGCCTGTGTCGAATTGAAATCCCATGTGGTGGAATAGCAGAGGAACTTCCAAACTACTGAATCCGATATTAAAAAAATAGCAACACATCAGTCACAAAAAATCATCTTGGAAAAATGTGCTGCAAAAACGCGAGAATCATGTTTTTTACATTTTTTACTCAGAATGTATCAAGGAGCTGAATTTGGCACATCTTGGTAACCAGATAATAGCCTAATCAGAAACTTGGGGCCCGGTCCTTGGAGAGTCCCCGGCTCGAAATCGGTGCAGTGTAAGTTTTATAAGAGTTTGGGGGGGGGGGGAGACAGGGGCGTTCACAGGGGGGAGAAGGAACACCTGTTGGTCCGAGCCTGAAGAGGGCCCAATATTTTTATGACTAGGGGTGAAAATACGGGTAAACAATATGGAGAGGGGCCCGAAAAAGTCATTTGTGACGGGCCCCGAAATTTCTGTGCACGCTCCTGGAGGAGGGAAAGTCTACCAAACTGATAAGGGACCTACCTGCCTTGACCCTGGACGACCCAAAATTGAATTTGGAAAGATAGCAGAAAGTCCTATTTAAGGGTCTAAATTTCAAATATGCTTTGTAGTTAATGAGAACTAGAATTGCTTTTTCTGTGTTTCTTCAAATTTTCACTCGTTTCATAGTTTCAAAATTCAGAATTAAAAAAAATTGTTTCTTTTCCTTTACTGACATGAGAAATTAAAAAAAAAAGAAAAACTTTCTTCTGTTTTACGCTACAAAACGTTCCGGATTTCTAGAGGGGGGGGGGGGGTTGATGGTCAAATTCTTTTAGGAGTGAGCGAAATACATAAAGTTCGGAATAACACATTTGAATACTGATAATCCGGTAAATATAGAATTTATAGTCCCCTTGAATAAGCAGTAGTCACCGTTTTAAATAATTTATCTTTGTATAATATAAAAAATTGAAACATTTAAGTACTCGCTCACGTTCTTTTTGAATCATTTATTCCTATAACATATGCTTTATTTATTTATTATTTTGTTTTTTATCATTTTATCCTGAAAATGAAATTTTTTTCTTCGAAATTAATTCAAATATTAAAATGCTGAAATACCTGTTGTAACAAGATTAGTTCGTTAAAAACGCATTCCTGTGAGATTCGTTTCATACTTTTCAGCAGTATAAGTGTTGCATTTGTCCCAAAGAGCCGATGAACAAAGTTTCTTAACTGTACAGTTGCAAATAAAAATAACTCATGAAAGGTAGGCTAAATAAAGGGAGGAATTATATCTACGTTTACTGTTACAGTAGAATGCAACATTTCTACGGCTCAGATACCAACGCTTGGGCGCTGGGATGGATGGAGAATGAGAAAAAAATCTATTTCTATTGCTTTATGTATCCTAATTTAATGAGATTTATAACAACAGCAGTTTGATAATTTTAATGATTATTATTAGTATTTTGTTTCACTTTTTATTTATTTTTTGAAAAACCTTCGCCAAGTCATAGGACATAACATGAAAGAACGAAATTAGGTTACTAAACTTTATAATGAAGGTATCCTTGAATTCTATGCCATGAAAGGAGGAATAAGAAAAAAAAAATCAATTGGTTGTCGATTAAAGATCCGATTCGACTGAATGTAAGAAATTAAACATAAATAGAAGGAAAATAAAGAACCATATGTAACTGCGGATTTCAGAAATAATTATTATTTAAAATATTGTTTTTTCCAGTTGTACTTAGAAACCTGTTGGAAAGATAAAGCACGCAATAGAACACGATTTCTTAATAGTAAGCACAAGAATCTTACGAAGTAAGTCGTGTTATATGCATTAAAAAAATCATTAACATATTCTAACAAATATGCATCAAAAATACCTAAAATATTAGCGAAAAATTAAAAAATATGCATTAATAATACTTTAGTTTCGTCGATAATTTTATCTGAACTGAATACAAAATACTTAGCCATTCTATTTTTAAATTATTTGTTATTCACGCGATCCAGGGCCGGATTTGGAAGTGTGGAGGCCCCGGGACAACGAAGGAGTGGAGCCCCCCCCCCTTTCTGATATATCCATAATAATATTATCTTGTGCAATCATTCTTTGTAGAAATACCAAAAAAAAAGAGGATATTTTGTAAAAATTTTATTGTGGGGGCCCCTTTGCTGTGGAGGCCCCGGGGCAGTTGCCCCGCCTTCCCTTTTCTAAATCCGGCCCTGACGCGATCAATATTCGGTATTAAACAGGGGGATACGAGGGGAGAGTCATGGGGATCATAACCCTTTTCTAACCGTCCGCAGATTATAAGCCCACGTTGTGTTCAAACACTTTTTCCTTAACTTAAATACATTATATTTTCATCTTTTTCTTTCTGCTAGTTTGACATCTTGAACTTAATTGTAATGTAATACAAGATTTGTTGACATGAAAAAAATAAAAATTATAATGTGAATAGAGAAATTATAAAATTTATAAGTTAAAAAATTGTGACAAAAATGAAAATACATCTCTGCATTCGCTTCACAAAGTAAATAAATACAAAGTCAATGAATTAAATAGAAATAAATAGGCAGTGAAAAAGGAAAATAAAAGTAAATAAAACAGCAAAAAAAGAAATGAGAAAGATCTTTGCATCTTCGTAAACAGTCTGTTATTGATACAACACACTTCTGTGTTCCTTTTGCTTATTTATTTGCTTTCATTTTTTCTTAATGACCCTCTCTGAGGCTTAAATGCCCATATAATTACCACCCTTCGCCAGAGGGAGGGGAGAAGAACTGATTCAAACACGGCACACAGCGCACGACGCACAGTGGCTGAACTTGGCGATTAATCGCTGCACACAGTATAAAACATTTTTTCCTCCAAAATTCAATCGCCAACACGCCTGTGAAGTTTTTTTTATGTGCTCAACGACTTTCATTGAAGTGGGAGAAAACGCGAAAGCATTGATTTCTACCGGAGTGTCTAGTCTTATGCGAAGCTATATGGTCTTTGGTAGGACTACGGGGTGTTTTGAAGGGTGTTACTCTTATTTTCGGTGTTATTCTCGTAGTTGTGACGTGGATGTGAACCAATATTTTATAAGCTTGCAGAAGGCTATGTCCTGTTTTAAGCAGGGATATCCTTTAGGAAGAGGATGGGGTGCTGGAGCCGACTGCACCATTGACATTATTCTTGCGGGGGGGGGGTAGTAAAGGGTTTTACTCTTTTTGGGGGTGAAGCTCTAGTTCTTAGAGGTGCTTCTGTAGCCTTAAAGAGGTTGAGAGGGTTGGGCCATTTCTTTGGAAGAGGTGCCCATATGGGGAGAGGCACATGGTGCCACTAAAATGTTTAAAGGGGATGTCTTCAGGGGCATTTTTTTCTCTTTTTTTTTGGGGGGGGTAGGTTTGAGTAATCTTTGGTCTTTGGCGGGATGCTCCATTGCTCTTGGGGGGATGGACAACCCCGACTCTGAAGAAAAATCAGTCCACAACCTACGTCATATTTACTCGTGAACTGTGTGGGAGTGATTTCATATAAATTAGGGGGATCTGGGACACATTTCGAAAAAAAAATTACTGAACAGTTAAGAGTTCTGAAATTTTTTGCACTGATTCACCATCTATTTAATGAGCAAAATCATAGCATAAATGATTATTATTTATTTATTTTATTATTATTTTTTTAAATTTAATTTATTCTATTAAAAAAATGAGTTGCTTTAAATCGCTAAAACTCAAAATATTCTTGGAGAATTTTCATTTCTTTTTCTTCAACACCTTAAG
The DNA here is from genome assembly GCF_026930045.1 of Uloborus diversus. NCBI lineage: Eukaryota > Metazoa > Arthropoda > Arachnida > Araneae > Uloboridae > Uloborus > Uloborus diversus. The sequence goes on from NC_072736.1 coordinate 51,166,190, forward strand.
CACAAATATCTAAAGTTTATTTTAAAAAAAGAAAAAGGAAAAAAAAAACAATATTGGAAAATAAAAAATCGAAAAATTCTAAGATATTTTTTTTACTCACATTTTTTGTAATAAACGATTTTTTTGTTCAAATTTGCCGAATAGAATTTTAAGTAAACTGTTTGAAAAAGATATGCTTCAAAGTTCATTTACTTTATCTTAATCAGTTTTTGACTTATAAAAATTTGAAAGGAAAAATCGGAAAAAATTGTATCTAAGAGAAAAATGTGTTTAAAGTTTTAAAGTTAAGAACTATCTTCATTAAAGAGGCATGAATCAAAAATAAAGCTTTTGTTATAATTAAGATGGAAACAAGATTCAAACGTCATTTTAAGCAGAGAAAAACGGAGATTTTTTTCAAAATGATAAATAAAAATAATAATGAAATAAAGAAAAAAAAACCTTGCAAAGTTTGACGATTTTTTTTGTGTTTCGGACTTTTTAAGTAAGTTTTAGAACACCCGGAGAGTGCTTCTAAAAATATGTAATGTCACTTTTAAATTAACACAAATAATCCCTTTGCCATTCCGCATCATGAACAGTGAAAAATTAATGACTGAAATAATGTTACTATACGGTTTGCTCGCCAAAGCGTCCCAGAATGACGAAACCCAAGTTCTAACAATGAAAGCAGGTTATTTAGCGCCGTATACATGTCGACGGTTTGACAAAAGGTAGAAATGAAAGGCTGCCAGTCACGTGAACGCATTCATCAAGAAGAGTTCTATTTTGGGAGGAAATTTGCGCTTGAGTAGAGCTGCAAGTGTTGATGCAGTTGATTTCTTTTTAATCTCACTGAGTAGTGGGATGGACATCTCGATAGCAATTTCATACATAAATCATACATTTGAACCTATATGATCGGAATGAAATCCATATCCTGGTGCAACAGATAGGTTTCATTGTTGTAAAAGATTTTCTCGTACATAAAAAAAAAAAAAATTAAAAAAAACTTTTTTTTTAAAAAATCGCGGGATATTGCACGTACATAAGCAAAAATTGTATTACAAAATTTATATTTATTACATACTGTTTGACCGCGGATTGTATGTAATTTGGCAATCTGCCAAGTAAACACTATTTCATCTGAATGAATCTAGCAGCGGAGAAGGGAAAATAACGATGGGATTTTGATGCATTCGTTTCACAATGTCACTAGTGCCTTATTCATTTATTGCATTTTCTAAAATGAAATAAGGGAAAACAAAGATAGTTACCATGGAAACAACAAAAGGAAAATAAAATATTTTCATTTCGTTCAGGAACGTAAAAGCAAAATGGCAAGCTCAAAACTTTGTTGTAAATAAATGAATCAATTAATTTTTGCCTTGAGAATATAGATCGAATATACTTTAGATTAAAAAAATGTTGCTGAGATCAAATTTTCATTTTTACAAAACTAAGGCGAAATAATAGAGAGGCAAAAGTGCACATCTGTAACAAACCAACTAACAACCCTATAAACTAATAGATACGTCCATTTCCACCTATAAACTAGATATTAGCCTTTCCATGTAATCGATGGTCAGAAAGTAAATATTTCACTAGAATGTTTGGATAAGTCATGGCTAATAAAAATCAACTCTGGATTAAATATGTTTCACCGATAGTTATGAGCTTTGTAATCGGTCGCAGGTTTTCAATTAATTTAAAAGATGATAAAGTCTTTCAATTCCATTATGACATTTTATGGTTTAGTCCATCACAGGTTATTTTTCTTTCAATCAGTTTCTTTACTCAAAGTTTTTTTCATTATTAAAAGGACAAGACAATGTGCAGAAAGTCCACTAAACAAAGTAATAAAACTATTGACATTCAGATGATTTTTTTAGTAGTAAGTGACAGAAAAAAAAGCAAAATAGTTCTTTTTTATGTAGTTGCTTCAAAAAAAAAATATATATTAATTTATAAATAAATAAAGTAAAAAGTAAAAGAGAAAAACTGAAAATAGGTTCCAAAAAATTTCTTAGTCTTCACCATCAAGAATGTGTTCCGACTGTTTTTAAAAGTTAAAATTTTATACAAATTTCAGTTCATCTATCCAATTTCTTTATTTCTTTTAAATATCGTTAACTTTCGAATGCAGGCTTTCTTTTATTCCAGCAACGTTTAATAAGTAGATTAGGCTATTGTTTGGAATAGTTTGGATAACTATTTTGAAAGCGCGCAAAGTATTTCACGTTATGAAAATCCACCTAAAGTTTGAAACGTTAACACAAACTTAGTAATTATGTTAAAATAAGAAAAGTGAAAATGTAAAACACTTTAATTTAATTTGTTTAACATATTTGATGTAAGAAATTACTAAGTAAGGTCTAAACTCCTAATAGCCGAGACACACAGAAATAATTTAGATTTGTGATACGCTTTCGATCCACCATTTTTCACTAAGTTTTTCAAACAAGCAGCTTCTAAGTAATGAATTTTGAAAACATTTTGCTAGCTGAACATCTTGGTGTATTTTTATACTCTCGCTAACATTTTAGATGATGTAAATAACGAGTTAATGTTTTTAGATCCGCTGCAGGAAAAATAGGACAGTAATTGCCTAATCTTCGGTGAATTCACAAAAGTATGAACTATCAAAATATATTTTTATGTATCTATATTGGAATCATAACGTAATTTAAGAGATTTACTCGCAAGGAAAAGTTTTTATTAACTCGCTGAAAACTCGCAAAGTATTACTCGCTATGATAATTCCCCATATGTCGTATAAACGTATTTCAACTGTATAGAACGTCGGCTATTTTGTGTAGCAATTTTACTCGTACTAGCCAAATGAATTTTTCAGTGGAATTTTCATAACTTGGAACATTCAAAATTCGAGATAACTTCCCCATCCAACATTTTAAACTAGGCCAAGCTCAATGTTAAATAAAACAACTTCCTTTCACTGTTTACATTTTTGCGTTTTCAAATTGTCTGCATTTTCCTCCAAATATAAGGCACGCTATTTTTATCACCGGTTGTAATAAATGCTGATTCAATGACAGCCCGTTTTAAGGATAAATATGTTGACTTGACATATCATTTCATGGCGAATACATTAAGATCATTCCACGCTTAAGTACGTTTAGATGACAGTTAATTTCATAGATAGGTACGTTTGCCATATTTTATGCACAATACATTCAATATGCATTTCACTGTATCATCAGATCACTTCGCTCATTCTTGCGTGCTTAAGGGGACAAGGGACCTTATACATTCGGAAAATCAACCAAATTTCACAAAAATTGTTTTTGCGCCAAAAAAATAGAGCTTAGTACCAGCTTTGATAATCCATTTTCATTTTTGCGATATTATGATTTTTACGCATTTTATTTACATTTTTAAAAAAGGGGGCGTGGTATTTAAAGGGATAAAAGTATCAGCTGATTTTTGTTTACACGTTTTTAATCATCATTTTTGGCTCGAAATGCTCCCACCGCATTATTTTTCACTGTATCGCTTCAAAATTTTTTGAGCACATTAACAGTCTTATACTTCATAAAACTGGGCATTACTTTACCCAAATACAAAAATTTACTATTTATCCGCTGTTAGCAAAGTAGCATACGTATTAAAAAAACGTAAAATTCTATTCATAATTTGCTTTTTTTTTTCTAGTTTATATACGCACATAGATTGAATTCAATGCCCATTTATGTTCATACGGATAAACTACATCTGGAAAAAAAATATTGTTGGTTTTCGTTTACATGAATTGCGCCTGGAGTGTTTTCAATTCTGCCCATGTTGCGTTCCATATGCCTCACAAAACACCTTTTTTAACCCTAAAATTTTTAAATTAACATTTAAAATGTCTAATATTGATATGAAAATATTATTTTTGTTCTATTACTTCAAATACATGGTGTAAAATTATAAAATTGAAAAGTAAAATTCAAAAGTCCCTTTTTCCCTTAAAGAATGATTTCTTGATGAAAATCTTACATCAAAACGGCTGTTTCAGACAACTGCCCGTAAAGACTCATCTTATCGAGAGAAAAAAAAAATATTAATTTGAATTTTGATTTCTTAAATTCAAATTTTGTTTTTCGCAATCACGAGTGTGTGGGTGTATGTAGGTAAGAGTTTTTTTTTTTTTTTTTTTTTTGCATTTTTGTCATCTATTGTACGTTAGTTTTAAGCTTGCTTATTTTATTTCCGCTGAAAAAATGGCTCGAAAAAACGTCTAATTTCCGTATGGCTAACATTAAATCCACTTACAATACCTCGAAAACTCTTTTCTGCAGATACTGCCGTTTACCTGCACACGGCAGTCTAGTTCTGAGTTATGAAATAGCATTAGATATTCTTTGATTTTATCGTTCAAGCTTTATGGAAGCGAGTCTTGTAAAACTAGAATTTTGTAGCTATTTTTCTACTAAAAGGAAAATAGTTTAGACTGCTGGATTCTTATACACAATATATTGCTTTGATTTTGTTTTATTCTTATATCATGGATTTTGATTTCGCCGAAAAATGGGCTTAAAATCTTACTTTGTATCCCCTTTTCTTCATCAAAAATGCAAAAAGAGATCTAAAGCCCTGCGATAAACTGATTTCTTTTAAAAAATCTATTATTCTTAGATTATGTTTCCAAGGAAACTAAAAGAATGGTTCCGCTCCGTCTCCAATTTCTTCAAACTTTTTACTCAAAGAAACTAGCTGAAACTAAAAATTGTCTTACCTGCTTACAATTTCTCTCACTACTTTCAGATCAGACTTTTTTGAAAAAAGAAAATGGTTTTGATTCCATCTGTCAAAGATTTTTATATATGTTTTACTCTGATCAATTTTTCAAAGCATTGAGAATGAAGTTTTAAAAGTGTAAAGAACTTGCGAATCGTACAGGAAACTATGGTTAGATACATTTTATAGAGTTCATTTTTATACGAAGATTAGGCTGTTAGCCGTTTTAATAGGTAAATCTACTAAGTATGCCATATATAACTTCTACGATCAGAAAAATGGCAGTGTGTAGTACAGTAGAGCCTCGATTATTCGAAATTATTTTAACTGAAGCAACATTTATCATCATCACATCAACATTTATCGCATTACGGTGTTTTTTTTTTAATTTTTGAATTTTACTTATATACAAAACTTGGCGACCAAAAGACTGGCGATATATCGCCAAGTGTCCGCCAAGTTATAACAACACTTCAGTTTACATCAAAATTAACAATGATTTACCCCCAAAAGGATCAAAAGACCCCTTTAGAAACATCCGAATGCAACCAAAAGGGGTGGTGCACAACTAAACCCTACAAGGAGTCTACGTACCAATTTCAACTTCCTAGGACTTATCGTTCTTGAGTTATGCGACATACATACGCACATCCGCACATCCTCACATACTTACGAGAAAATTCGTTGTAATTAACTCGGGAATCGTCATTATGGATATTTCGCGTGCCTATATGTTCTAAGGCACTTATCCACGCGTGTTCGAGTCGAAAAAAAAAAAACTCAATATTCATTTGGGGTGAGTAAAATGGAAATTAAGGTCGATTTTTGAGTGAAAATTTTTTTGCGAATACAATGCTTCCTTTTTTGTAAAAGGAACTAAAAATAAATAAGTAGATAAAAGAAAAAAATGACATGATTATGGATCATTCTCGAAAAAGGAAGGAATTTGTTTTATTTGATATTTAAAATAAAAACTAATGTTTTAAATATTAATCTGAATGGTGTATGGCATTTAATAAAACTGAAAGGATACATTGACACTGTAAAGTGAGTAAATTAAATACATTTATTGTTTATGTGCCTTATCCATAGATAATGATTATTCACGACTGTGTACTGCCACTGCTCACCTCTTCGACTTTCTAGGTTTATAATTATTTTATAAAAACAATATATAACTTCAGTAAATGAATTTTTTGATTGAGAATGTTTTCAAAATACTGAACACGAAACGAAAATTATATTATAAACTTTAATGTTCCCGTAATCGTAGCACAAATGCCTACATCCGGAGTAGTAGGTCCCGTTTGTCTGTAGGTCACAACGGTAATGGAAATGCCGATAAAGTCATCCAGAATTTGCTACCATTCATAAATTTCTTCTCCAAGGGCCATTTTGTTTAGAGCTACCATTACAGGGTGACAAGAAATAACTTAGACACACATAGTACACCTCAACTTCAATGCTATTGAAAATATTACGACCAAACTTCAAAATAAATATGGATACATTACTTCGTCTATTTACAAATTTTCAAAGTGGCTACCTTTAGCCTTAATACAGAGCTTCAAACGTATCTCAAAATTTTCGGTACGGGCCGCAACTAACTTACTGATATTTTATCTTATGGCTTGCATAAAGATTTCTTTTGGGATTCCAAAGTATATGTGATTTAGCACACACTCGAGTCTCCACGATTGATCAAACAGAATAATAAATTGGGTTCGAATCTGGGGAATACGGTGGCTATTTTTGAGCTCCAATGAAGTGTGGAAAATGTGTCTAGCACTAGTCTTGAGAGCTTTTAGCTCTGTGTGCAGGCGTGGAATCCTGTTGGAAGGTCCATCTTTTGTTTCCAAAGCTCTTTTGCGACCAAGGTGAAACAACATCTACCAAAATGCGTTTGCGATATGTTTCTTGACTAATTTTATCAATTGATCAACAAAAACAAGTAATATTTTCCCACTAGCTCATATCCCATTAGATTGGGGTCGTTGACGCAGTTCAACAGTGAAAGAAGTTCCTTGGGACAAGGTGGTGAGCTAAACTTGCTAACACTTTTGCATTCCTAAAGAAATCCGTATGCAAGGAATGGGATAAAATATCAGTAAGTGAGTTGCTACCCAGAGCCGAATATTTTGTGACACGGTTAAAGCTCTGTATTAATCCTAAAGGTAGCCACTTTGAAAATTTGTAAATATACTAGACGAAATAATGTATTCATATTTATTTTGAAGTTTGGGCGTAATATTTTCATTAGCATTAAAGTTATAGTGTATTATGTGCGTCTAAGTTATTTCTTGTCACCCTGTGCAAGTGCATACTTTGGGTTTTGCTGTTTTTGTTTCTAACTTTTGACAATTTTTTGTCTAGTGCAGAGATCAATATATCACATCTGTGGCCTCATCAAAATTCGTTATTAATTAGATCAGATTATTTAATATATTAATATATCCATAGTCTTAGGCGCTCACAATATCTTTTTTCCCCATTTTTAGAAAAATCTTCAAGTGCATCAGTGTCTACGGTGTAGCCAAATATGTATCGACAGCCGTGATAAAAACATAAGTCCACAAACTCAACAGTGTAGAGAGATCACATGACAATCGCTGAAATAACCAACGGGGCTAAGATTTATGAAGCGTCATCGCTAAGCAACTTTGAACTATTCGTTAAAATAATAGTTTACTTATTTTTAAAATCCACAATTTCATATTAAGAACTCAAGCATCTTAACTAATCACGGTTTTGCTGGGAAAAGCCATGCATGATTTTCTTTCTTGATTGTCAAAAAGCGGATTAATTGCAACTACGGTTTATGGGATAGCTTTGACTGTCTGTTTGAAAACGTGAAGCTGATAGATTGTGTAAAGGTAGATTCTCCCATCGAGTTCCATCTACATTTAAGATATGATAAGCAACTTGATCAAAAATGTTTGGAACCATTTTTTTTTTAACTGTGCAATTAATGTTATTAAGATAAATTAATGGAAAGATGAAGGCATTGCAAGATATTGACAATGGATAAGCACAAATTTGAATATGAAACTGAAGGTATCATTAAATTGGCACAACTAGCACAAAAAATTCATTACTTGCTCTGAACATTAGTTAGTTTGTAAATGCACCAAAAAACTTATACAGTAGTATGGAAAACATATTGCTGTTATTAAACATCAATGCTATGTGAAAAACAGTAATATGACTGTAGATATCATTTATTTTTGGTTTTAATCTTATATTTTACAGTACGAACATATCTAATGTATGTATGTGGCACTTAAACCCCGTGAGTATGATAGCGAGTTACATACAGAGATTGTTGTGATGACAGTTATTTCTTTAAGTTTGAAGGAATACTTTGCAGACAGAGTAAACGTAACAGTGATACTCCCTTACGTTGTCCTGCTTTTACAAGAATTATTTTCGGTACATTCTGATACATTAAATGGGTGTAACTCTTAGAACTGGAATCTAATCTCAAATCCAATCGGTCAGTCGCAGATACCAAAAACGAAGTATATATTTCCTTCACCCGTAGAGGGTTAAATCTGACTATCTAATTCAGTGTCGGGAAGCAGGCGATACTAGATGTATCTGAGAAACTTTAGCGTTCATCCTATTGTTCTTTTTTCCAGTTATATCACCATAGCAACTTCATTTTAACTCTTACTATATTACGTATATCCAAGATTTTCTTCATTCGTGTTATTATTTTTTAAATCCCCTTCTAATGAAAAAGAAAATGGCTGAAAAACTGACACCATGAGCTGTAGAAGAAAAAATAAGCTGATAAGAGGATTCCTAGATTTATAAGTTTTCTTGTGAGAAAACTTTTGCAAAATCGGAAATGAAACGTAATGATTTTTTCAAGTTTCCATAGTAACGTACTCTACGCTTCATCCATAACCTGTAATCTTTTTAAAAATTTTCTGAAGAGAACAAGGTAATAAGGGATCTTTAAGTTCGATAGAGGGTCCACGGATTTCCATTTCTTCCTGAGGAAATGGTTATTCTTGATCGAAAAGAAATGGTTCTGAGTTTCTGAAGTATATTGTATATAGATCTCTTTTGGCAAACGTTGACTTCTTAAGCATAGTAATTCTGAAACTTATACCCCTTTCAATTGTTCTGGAAATCAGTAGGTGTACTTAAATGGTCTTTTTTAACCCCCGACACACAAAAGAAGGGGATTATACAGGGTGTCCTGAAAAAGACTGACTGTTTTCAAAAATTTATAACAGGAGAACGATTAATGATAAAAAACAAATTCTTGCAGAAAAATTCATGTGGCGGGAACTAAATTATTTCCCTCAAGAGTTCCGAATTTTAGTTCAAAAATATTTCAATAGATGGAGCAGCACATAGCAAGCCTGTAAGTCGAAAACGAAGAATCGAAATCCACCGATTTTTTTTCGATTGCGACATGGGATTTCAGTCAACGATTGTTTGAAAATGTTGATTTGTTCTTTTGTTCATTATTTTCGAAAAAATATGATGTAATTGTCTATCTATTTTTTATTTACGGGCTCACTATCTGCAGCGCAATCTATTGGGAAATTTTTCAACTAAAATTTGGAACTCATGGATAAAAAATTTACGGCTCACCACATGAATTTTTAGCAAGAATTATTTTTTTTTTACCATTAACCTTTTCTTGTTATAAATTTTTGAAAACAATCAGTCTTTTTCAGGACACCCTGTAAGTTTGACGCGAATGTGTATCTGTCTGTGGCACTCTAACCCCTAAACGGATAGACCGATTTTGAAAAAAAAATAAAAAAATATTCAAAAGGAGAGTTAATCAAAAGTGTTCTTAGCTAGATTGCATCTTTGGATGTCATTTATTAACGATGATATAATTTTAAAAACTCAATAAGGTTTTTCGCGATTTTGAAGTGAAAAAACTTTTAAATTTAATAGCAAAATAAGAAAAAAAAAATTCCGCGTCTGATAGAATGTGTTTGGAACTTACATGCTTCATAGAATTCGAATTGTGACGTTTCATTAAAGCAGATTTTAATAACGGCTAAGCCTTGATTCACGCGATTGATAGCCGAATTCATTGTTAGCCCACAAGGAAATAAAATGCAATACTTAAAAATTTTTATCTGTTGCCAGTTTCTATTTAATAGCAAGTAAAATACTTGACATTAAGTTTTAATAATATAAGGCTTTTAAAAGGATTTTCAATTTACCTTCCTGAATCTACAGTTACGACTCAGTCGAGAGTTTTTAAAATTTTTAATTTTATCGTTGCTTTTTTTAATTATTTAATCAATAAGCGAAAAACTTTAGGTACACGTTAGAAAATCACATGGTTAAATATCTACCTCAGAAAAACAACAATTAATGAGTCATTCCATATCAACTGGCCAGATTTTTCAAATCTTCCTCACCCGATAATCTTCGAATTGGGTTGTTTCCATCAGTCAAAAATACTACTTTTAGTCACTGAAGATGATAAAATGAGCAAAAAGAAAAAAAGAAAAAAAAATAATTTGAATTTTGACATTTTGAATTCAAATTATGTTTTTCGCAATCACGAGTGTGTGTATGTAGGCGTGTGTGTTTATGTGTGGGGGTATGTGTGTTTGTGTGTAGGAGGTATGTGTATGTGTGTGTAGGCATGTGTGTTTGTGTCTGTGTGCTTGCATAAGTGTGTGGGTAGTTGTGTGTATGAATGTGTGTGGGGGGGGGGGGATTTGTATGTGTGTGTAGGCATATGTGTTTGTGTCTGTGTGCAGGCATGAATGTGTGTGTAGTTGTGTGTATGTGTGTGTGTGTGTGTAGCTGTCTGTATGTGTAGGTGTCTGTATGTATGCGTGTGTGTATGTGTTTGTGTATGTGTGTGTTTGTGTGTGTGTGTGCGTGTGTGTGTAGTTGTGTATGTGTAGCTGTCTGTATGTGTAGGTGTCTGTATGTATGCGTGTGTGTATGTGTTTGTGTATGTGTGTGTTTGTGTGTGTGTGTGTATGTGTGCGTGTGTGTGTGTAGTTGTGTATGTATGCGCGTGTGTGTAGGACATGGATGCAACCTGGAGACGGCTTTCGCTGAAGGAGCAGCATTGTGAGGAGCCGATCGACGGTGATGGTGCGGAGGGTGGCGGTGGGAAAATAAAATGATAGGACGCCAAAAACAGTCAAATGAAAGCAATAAGCAATCGTGATTGCTCAAAAAAAAATATGGAGCGAGAAAAATCTTTTATTTTAAAAACGTTTAATTTTTAATTAATTTTTCAAACTGTCCAATTTTTCAAACAGGGCGTGGTCTTTATGACGTCACAAGTGATGTACTTTGGCGCTACTCCACTGGCGTGTTGAATGTTTACACTTGCTGTCTACTGCGTTTAAAGGTTATGATAATTCAGAAGCAAATTAAATATTGCACTCTACGCTTGCTATCAACCATATCGTTGCCACTACATGTGAATGAAGAAGCGAAATACATTTTTGCGCTTGTCGCTAATGGTGAACGGTATTTCATCACTTGTAATGTCATGTGCAGAAGCAAAAAAATATACTAAATATGCGTGCCTATAAAAATAATTCTTTAAAAATATTAAACTTTGTCAAACTATTTAAAAAAATGTCAAAACCTATGTTTTTGTATTATCTTCCAGGAAAAAAATACTTTTAAAATTTCGGAAAGGACTCCATTGGATGAAATTTTACATAGGTGAAGGCCTTTGAAACTAACTTTCACAATATTTGACGCTTTTAACACCCAAATCCAATGGAACACTGTTTTGAGGGATCCAATGGATGTAGGATCCCCTAAAACAGTGTTCCAAAATGGTGAATCAGCTTTGTGGAAATAATTGCTATGTTTAGGCAAAGGCTGCAAAACATTTTATCGCACTAGAGACCCTTAAATTTTCGAAGCCTGAAATACTTTCCGCTGATATACATTCTAGTATTTTGTGAGATTAAGCTCATTATTTTTTGTGTAGTACGCATTTACTCTTGACAACGCGGTGGGGATTTTTTTTTTCTGTAATAAATAATGTCATATAATTTGAACACAAACAATTCAGAAACTCGTACTTCGTAATTCTATTGTCAAAATACGTGTTTTTGTTGTGCTACGGTTCCCGAACGTAAATATTGATTTCGTAAAATATTGTCATTCGCATTGGCCATCAAAATCCTTCACGTATAAAAAAAAAGCTTGTTTTACAAGCGCTGTAGTTCAAGTTAGTCACCTTCAATATCTTTTCTTTAGTACCTTTAGGAAGAACAGATTTTTCCCAGTTCCAATGGATTGAACCGATTTTGTCTCTATAAACGCGACACATTCGTTTAATTTAGAACTTATCTATGTCTATTTATGATTTATGGTTAAGGATTCCATTAATCAGTATTATTTGATACATTTTACCAATTGTCATTTTACTGTTATATCAGTAGTTATTAAGTAATGATGAGCACGAAGAATACTTTAAGTGTAACATAATAAAATAATAGCAGTAAACTCCATCCCTTTCAACTTTGCGCCTATGTATTTTAGATGAAACGCAGATAACAGTTCTAAAATACAGAATTTCAGTTTTTTAACTTTGCTTTCGCATCAATTTTCTTTATTATTTTTCGTTTAACTTTTTTTTGTAGCAGTTATTAATATTCACAGGCACTATATATATCCCAGTTAAGACTTCCACCATGATATTCGATTGAGAATAGAAAAATAGTTGAAATTATAGGTAATATGACAAAATTTTTATATTTTAGCTTGACCACAATCAATCAAAATTATCTTTGTTCTTACAGAACCCACAAACAGTAAAGGTAAGAAAAATAAGAAATGTTAAACAAAAATAAATCGTTTATTTCCCTAAAATAAGGATAATGAGAAACAATTTACTTTTAAAATTTTCAAAGAGCAGGTTTGGTTACAGACTCAATACAGGATATACAAATTATGTAATCACTTATTTACTTTACTTGTCTACACGTAAGGAACACTTTTTTAGTAAAGTATCACTGTCAAATGCTACTGTGAAGAAAATACCGCAATTGGATGCAGATATGATTGCAAGTTTCCATGGAAACTCAAACAAATAATTTACTGCTCAGAGTAAACTGGTGTCGGCAAGAAATGGTATGGACAAAGAGGCTCAAGGAAGAAGTGGATCTTTCTTCTCTAAATTAAGATATTCAGCATAGCATGACGAACCGTTATATATTTATGTTGTCATGCTCAATTGAGTAAGAATAATTAGATTTTATTCTTTTTGAACTTATTGGATAAAAAAAGAGGACAAAAGAATAATATATTTGATCAAAAGTGTACACAGTTTTTGAAATTCGATGTTAAATCCAGAACATAACCTGTCATCAAAAGGTGTTGGGTTACTTGTAAAAAACAGAAACCTTTTAAAGTAGGTTTAAGTTTTAAGTTTGGTAAAAGTTTAATTACAGCAATTGTCTAGATATCCATTCAAACTAGAAACTATGGCTTAGAAAAAACACCGAACAAAAGAAGTTATGAACAATGGAGATAAGTTTTTTAAAAGAAAAAAAGAATATTCCATGTTTCAAACTTAAATTGTCTTTGTCTTTTCTTGCGGAAATTATTATGTGGTTACACATTTTATAACATTTGTTAGAATATTAGATTTTTTAATAAAGCATTGTGATTATTTTTATTGTTATTATGATCAATATTATTATATTTTGAAGCATCATAGGAAAAAAAGCTTTGTTTCCTTCAGAAAAGAAACTTTTAGGAAATATAAGCTGATTTAAAAAATTTTAAAACTATTTTGATACTTTTTATTTTGTCCCAGAGTTAACAAAATTCAAAATATTTTTCTTTTGAAACATCATTTTTACTTAATTTTAAATACATTTTACGTTTAAAATAATAATTTTAAAAAAATCATTCTCATCTTAAACCCAAAAAATGCACGAACACAATAGGATGGAAGAAAATGTTTTTCAATTTGTCAATATTTCCTATCATAATTAGCCTATATAAGGAAGTCATTTTTATTGCAAAAAAGTATTTTTTTTATCTTCATCCTTCCATTTCCTTCATCCAGTATTTTTTCTTATAGCCAATTTCACTGAACCTATTTTTATTGCTGTAATGCTACACAGTAAAAGTTCAAATTTTCAAATTCACCAGCATTTTACACGAGTGTTAATGACTCCAGAATATAATAGTTGCAATTATGTTGCGTCCGGGGAAAAAAAAGTGACAACTATTGCAGTACATTAGTGAGGGCATTGCCGGGAAAATTCTAGTTCAACCAAAGTTCTTGACTTGGTGTTGTAATCCTCGTCGAGCGAACAAGCTAAAGTGAAGTCCATCAAGAACTGCTTTCACTTCGAGTACGAGAACCGACCACTTCTGCGGATCTCAAGTTCGTAATTTCTATTGTAAAACTTGTTTCAATAAAATAGGCTAACTATTAAGAAAGATATCCGCAGTTTGAGATGCAGCCAACTCTCGATAACTCGAAGTCCCAAGGGACCGGCTAAAACGTTCGAGTTATTGGTAGTTCGAGTTATGGGAAGTATTTACAACGGTCTCAAGAGTTTGGAACTTAATGAAAACTTCGAGATAAAGGTATGTTCGTATTATAAGTTCCTGCTATTTAAATCTGACTGTATTTACTTTCCACCCAGCCAGTAGGTTTAAATGCATTAATAAAACTTGCAATTTTTCAAAGTTTGAGTTTGACAGATATTTTTTCTGTAAAGTTTAGAGACAAAATTTGGCACGTGATATATTCTCTATGGAGAAAACTTTAGCATTAAAAAAGGTTGCTAGGGTAGATAAAAAAATGTAATTCTTCAACTAAGTATTAAACGTTAAGCTAGCAACTGCTTAATGAAAGTCCCTTGTCTACACATTAAAATTAGATTTTTGGTTTTAAAATGTATTCTGAAAAAAAAAATCCACATGCTTAAATAATTATACCTTCTCAGAAAGGTGGCAACCTATTCAGTTCTTTCATTCCTGAACAATTACATTTCCCAAAGGTCTTTTCAGATGGAGACATCGGAAACGGAAACCTCTTCCCAGGCAATTCATTCGCGAGAGAGAGAGGGAAAGGAAAAAAAAAAAGACCCCAATTTGCATAACAGCTCTGTTTGTGAACGGAAAGAGGAATTTCTTATTTTGGGCTGGGGTTGCGGGGTTGCTCGAGAACGACGAGGAAGATCGGTGTCGTTTTTGCAGAGGTAATTGGAGGTAGATCACATAAGGTAACCATGGAAACCGTGTCTGAACCTGAACTGGTTAAGTTTAATTTCTTCGCTCACGAAAGCAGTATTTATTTGAGTTGGGTTTCCAAGTTATTTTTGGATTACTTCGGCGTTAGATTTTTTTTTCGCACTAGAGACGCGGACTATTACCAACGTCTTAAACGTGTTATATTTTTCTTTAAAAATATAAATGAAATTTTCAAGTCAAAATGAAATGGTAGGAAAAAAGTAGCCTTTAAACTTTGCTTTATGTTGTTACACAGTTGGATTAAAATGATTTAGCTTTTGTAAAATCTGTTTTCTTTTGTTTAACATATTAATTATGAAGCAAACAATTAAATTCGTATGGTAAATAATAAACCTACTCTTTTCAAAAGCATCACTAAAAATAGAACACTAATGGGGGGAAATGGTGACTGAAATTTATTTATAAGATTTAAATTTGTAAATACAAGAAATACTGATAGTAAGAAAATATCTGCTCAAATGATTAGTGAGTAAAAACAGAAAAAAATTTCGCAAATTGTTTAACAGGAAAGTGTTTGATTCATTTGCTTCATAAGAGAGATATTAGTTCACTAAAACATTTTACTCATTATAGAGAGCTTTTGACAGTTAAAAAACATATGATGTATTTTTTTAAGCATTTAATATCGTAATAAGTGCTTAAATATTTTACTCACTCTCTGTAAAATTTTACTATATTCGTGTGCGATGAAATAAAATTCTTGCTTCTAATTTCAAGTCAAATGTTCTGATACAATTTTAGTTATTGGAATTTTAGTACAGTGAAGCCCCGTCACAACGAATACCAAAACAACAAAACATTGGTTAAAACGAAATAAATGTTAAGTTTTGTTTAAATTGTCAAGAAACAGCTTAAATATAATTACAATAAAATTCTCTTTACAACGAACAAAAAATGCGATTCCTTGAAGTTTGTTGTAACGAGATTTCTTTGTATTTTCAATTTAGCTATTTTAGCCTATGTAATTTATCAAGACAAAAATAGGGAAGACCGGGGATAGTTAGCGAACTATTTAAAAGTTATTTTTTTTAAAGTTTGTAGATAAAAAAAAAATTTTCTTTTATTGCTTACATAATTTGTATGGTATCAGCAATAAAGTAAAATTTTTTTTGACCGTACTATCCTTTGTCTATTTTTGACATAATTTTTTGCGAACCTTCGCAGAGTTCGCACACTTGCCCCGTCACGGGGTAAATTGGCGAGCCATATGAGATATGTTAGCGAATTGAGAAAAACTCATAATTGACACAGAAAAATTTACATAAAGCCTGAATGATACTTTAAATAAGCAAGTAAAATTTACCAATGAATGAAAAAAAGCAAAATTAGTATTTTAATTGCTTTAAAATTAGGTTTGTTACACTATAAAAGGTTTAACTAATTTTAGAAGTAAATGCTGAAAAATGCAAACGTTATTTGAAATGAACTATTTTACTTGCCTCCGTACTTTTTCTTTATGTTTCTTTAGGGTTTATTGAGCAATCACATTGCTTATTGTTCTCACTTGACTGTTTTGATGTTCCTATGATTTTATTTCCCCCCTCCGCCTCCCTATACAGCACCACCCGTCGACCATTTCCTCCCGATGCTGTTCCTCTAGCAAGCAAAGTGTCCAGGTTCCGTCCATATCCTACACACACAGGCATTCATACATACACCTACACACACATACATACCCACACATTTATGCCTGCACGCAGACACAAACACCCACGCCTACATACATACACACTCGTGATTGCGAAAATCATAGGTCTCCATCATCATCAGATCATTTCCAGGTTGTTTCAATATCCTACGCACACGCGCATCATATACACACCTAAACACACTCACAATCATGCCTGCACACAGACACAAGCACACAAGTATACATACACACACCTACGCACACACACATACCCACACGCCTGCACACAGATACAAACACAAACGCCTACATACACACACACATTCGTGATTGCGAAAAACAAAATTTTAATTCAAAATGTCAAAATTCAAATTAACTTTTTTTTTTCTTATTCCTTTTTTTTTTTTTTTTTGGATTCAGAGATTTCTTTTATGTTTTGTGGACTTTTTTTTCTTTTGATGATTTTCGTTTTTCTGCTAAGATTATTTCTTCCTGAAGATCCTTTTTCACTGGAGTATTAAAGAGTATTTCTGTAGACCACTTTCGTTTCCCTCCTTTTTTATCTGACCCTCTCCAGCTTTAGTATAAGATCGTACGAGTATATGATCTGGAGTAATGCTCAGAAACATTTGTGGGTTTAGCTGAGACATAGCGCTATCTTCAGTAAGAAACTCTAAATCTGAATTACTGAATGAAGTAGCAGCTGAATCTGTTCTAGGACAAGTTTATCCAGTTTTATTACCTTCTTCCAACATGGTTGATTTTGGGGCAAATAGATTCACTCATAGATCCAGGCGATTGGGAGTCTCGCCAATCAGTAATAAAACTTGGCATGAAGTCACAGTTCTGAAAAATGTTGGAATTGCACCAGTTTTTTGAGACCATTCATAATATTTATGGGCCTTCTTGTAGAAAAGCAACTGTTCAAACCGTTGGTACAAGTCATTGACTTTCCTGGATTATTCACCATCTAAGAATCACAGGCGAAATCAACATACTTTTTCAGTGGGCTATGTAGACTCTTATCAAGAGGCAGCAACTTATGGCCACAATGTGGTGAGAAAGAGAGTATTATTATTATTTTTTTTAGTAGTGTAGAAGTTTACTTACAAAAATCAAGCCCTTCTACTGACGTTGGAGTCGTAAATGTCTACTAGTAAGAGAATCAGAGCTTTTTCTTTAAACATTTAGTGTTTTTAGCAAAATCCTTTAAGAAATCTGGATACTTTTCAGCTGTCATCTATTCGCTAGGGAATGCACCATACACGCAGCATTACATCTGGTGCGGTTTTACCGTTGTTGTTTTTCTTCTGTATTTTCTCATTTCCGAAAAGAAGATCACGTATGTTGGCAATTGTATAAGCATGTTTATAAGAAATGATAAGATCAAGACTAGTGTAACTCATTCAATTATTTCATTACATTGACAATTTATAGAATTCAAATTTCAATTGTTTAATGTTTTGACTCTAAAAACTGAGGGCATGTATGCAAATTCGCAAACTTACCCCGAAAAACTCAAAAGAAGTTCGCCTACTAGCTCCAATTCGCAGTATTAAAATAAAGTTACACTGGTTCAAAGATGGTTTCACAAAATAATCCGAATAAGACGTCATTTGTTGCGTAGAAGCATGGGCTATTCAATATTAATAACTTTTGGTAAATTACTCTACTATTATACGTTTTACAAGAAAATAACTAAGGATGAAAAAAAAAATACTTAACACTGCGAAAAAACATTTTTCTCTCTTGCAACACGTTTGGTTTGGTACATTTATCTGAAAATACACTGAAAGTAGCGAGGCATCTACGTGGTTACGTGACAGCTCACGCAGAGCTGTCAAACCAAAACCGAGAAAATCATTTAACATTCGCACACTTACCCCTTCACATAATAGCCCCGGTCTCCCCTACATGATGAACAAATATCCAAAAAGACTCAGAATCAATATCTAAGGAGGTTCAGAATTACTACCCAAACAGACTAAGAGTTATTAAACAAAAGGCTCAGAACTAATTTGCAAAGTTGTTTAGGATTTATATCCGAAAAGGGGGTATGCTCAATATCCAAAAAAAGCCCCAAATTAACGTCCAAGGTTTTGAAGTAATGTTTAAAACAATCAGAGTTAACCTCCAAAAAAGTTAAGAGTTAATATCCAAAACATACTCAATATTAATAATCAGAAAAGCACAGAATTATTATTCTACGGGACTCAAAATAATTATTCAAAAATAATAAGCAAATATTCCAGGAAGATCAAGATTATTATCCAAAGAAGTTCAAATTTGATAAGTACACAAGGTTTTAAATTAATGTTAATATGTTGGTCTGTTAGGTCCAATACCGGTTCATGCCCCATAAGTTATATGATAATTTTCCTAAGTTCCTAGATTTTGACAATGACAAACTTAATTGTATGACCATCGTAGGTTCGTCGTAGCAGGGGCTGTTCTTAGAAAGTGTTTCTTAAAGGGAATTTTTTAATTGTTTAAAAAAATAAATTAATTGAAAAAAAAGCTTATTTTGAAAACGTATTTTAGTGTTTGAACTAAAGGGATTTTTCCCTAGTACCGTCTGTTTTCAGCTGACTGACGGTATTTAGTTAAAACGATGATAGGATGTTCGAAAATTATATTTTATCAACCACTAGAAGGCACGTTATTCGGTTTCTTTAAAAAAAAAAAAAAAAATGAGTCAGTCAGGCTAATTCTGGTTTAAGTCCCTTTTTCAAAATTTTCTTGAGTGTTTTGAGATGACGGCTAGTCCGAAATAATGCTAAGCCTTAAACAAATAAATTCATGGCAAAAGAAACTCTAGATCTAGGAAGTTAAAAATCTAACACGTTTTTTAAGCTCCTATCTCCTTTTTGACAAATTTAGATCTTAGAGCTGGAATTAGTAGATGGAGGGAGTGAGTTTAATCCTTGACTGAGAAAATGCGAGGCAAAGACCCAAAGTCACGTTATCCAACAACGACGAAGGGTTAACTCGTTTTGCGTCAAACTCTGCGAAGAAAACTGATTTCTTTCAATGATTTCCTGATTTTTTTTTTTATCTTCCACGTGACTCGTTGGTTAAGTTCTTTGCTTCACAAATGAAAGTCTTCACTCCCTCCATTTTATCTCTCCTCAATGATTTAGATGCATATAGAAGACATTTAAATGCCATTAATATGAAGATTTTTACTTCACTTAAATGACCACATTACCTCTCAAAGAAAGTGGATAAGCATTATTGCGTGATGTTTCATCAAGAAGTCAAATAGCAAAACAAAATAACTAAAGCTTCATAATGATTGTTTAATGACTCGTCTTTGTCTGAAAAACATATTTCTAGCATCGTGTGTCGTCTATTGTTTTCCAAAAAATGCATTAAATATCAGTTACTTTGAATGCATCAAATCATTTATTGATGACGTATTGTGTTTTTCATCTGAACCTAGTTCTCAGTAATGTAGCAGCTTTTTGTACGAAAAAAAAAAAATATCTAGATCAGACAAGCATTAACGATTGCAAAGTTTAATCATTTTTACTTTAAAATTAAAGAATTACGCAATATTTCACATTTTTAAAATGCTTCAATTTAAAAAATAAATTAGATTAAAAAAAAGCCTAATCCGTAAATGTTTTTAAGGGACGGTTTTTTTTTTCTCTACGTCCTGCAAAATCTCAAAAATTGCACAAAGCTGGTTTTGATACTAGGAGCCATAATTGATTATTTAATATGCACATACATTTATTATCTCAGAACATACGGCTAGAATTATCAAACGAAAAAAAAGCAATTTAATATTGATTTTGCGTCAAAAAAAAAAAAACCGCAAACAAGAATATTTATTTCCAAAACCAGCAATTGTCTTAAGTTACATGACAAACCGACCAGCAAACGAACGCCCCCAAATGAATAAACAGCAAGTATTTAAAAAAAAAATTAAATTCTTTATGTCAGGCGAACTGGCAGTGATGCATTCACAAAAAATAGTAGAAAGTATCGTTAAATTGTGCTATACACTAACTACCAATTAGTATTTGGACACCTATGCAAATGTCGATATCTGCGGTCCTAAAGTACATAACGGCCTCCGCCGGTATTTATCGTGTAGGAAACAGCATCGGCTTTAGTCGCATGCAAGATGCTTCGCAGTTCGGAGCTCTCTGATTTCGAGAAAGGTATAATTATCAGGTATCACAAATGTGGCCGATCCTTAAGGGAAATTACTTGAGATCTGAAGTACCCAAAATCGACAGTGGCCTATGTGGTTAAGAAGTGGAAGGTGAGCGATCATTGTCGGAATGTGCCCCGAGTCGGCAGACCCAAGAAACTAGAAGATAGAGACCGACGAGTACTGTCCAGAGAAATTCGGAAGAACCGCACCCAACCGATGGCCCTCATCCGAGAGGAGTTTCAACATTCATCCGGGAGTATTGTTTCAAATAATACCATCCGTAAGGGAGCACATCTGCTTGGTTTTCATAATCGTGCTGCTGCCCGTAAGCCTTTGATCACAAAGTCTAACCGCGCTGCTCGGTTAATGTGGTGCAAAGCACATCGAAATTGGACTGTAGATCAGTGGAAACAAGTTCTTTGGAGTGATGAATCAAGGTTCACCCTTTACCGTTCGGTTGGCAGGGTCTGGGTCTGGCGTCTACCTGGAGAACGTCTCCCTCCAGAATGCACTGTGCCAACAGTAAAGTTCGGCGGAGGTGGAATTATTGTCTGGGGGTGTTTCTCTTGGTATGGGCTGGGACCCTTGGTCCCCATTCATGGTAAGCTCAACTCCGATGCCTACTGCACTATTTGGGATGACAATGTGCTTCCTACGTTGTGGCAGTTTTACGGGTTGAACCCTTGTTACTTTCAGGACGACAATGCCAGTTGTCATGTTTCGAGGTTAACCAAAGCTTGGTATGGTGCCAATGGAGTTCGTCGAATGGACTGGCCTGCCCAGAGCCCAGACCTGAACCCTATCGAGAACCTCTGGGACGAGTTGCATCGCCGAATTCAGGGGTGCACTCCCCGTGCAAAATTGGTGAAGGAACTTCTATGCCTTCTCTAAGCTGAGTGGAAGAAAATACAACTAGCTGTCATACAAAGACTTGTGGAAAGCATGCCCGGGAGGGTCCGGTAATTGCCTCTCGTAGAGGCTCTATCAATTATTGATTTTGAATAAAGTTAGTTTTTCTTTTCTATTACAGGTGTCCAAATACTTATTGATAGTCAGTGTAGTATGATTTGAGTGAAAAAGCTGAAAGAACAGTTCTCTCACGATTTTATAAATAATAACCCATATCAATTAAAATATTTTGACGGTACAATATTTGACAACATTATGGTTTAAAAAAAACAATTTAGTGCTCATTTACTAGTCGGTCTACCCTAACTAATAACTGTTTTCCTTCCCTGGTGAGGCTAACCAAAATACAAGCATTATTAAACATTAGGGTGGGCCAAAAAATCGGAATTCTGCAGAACACTTAGCCTTAGTGCGGAAAATTCGAGACTCCCAACATTTAACACGCTCTCTAACACACTCCCTAAACGAATTAAACAAATCTACAAGACATTCAGGCGCATTTTTTCACCTTGTGAAAACCCCAGCTATATCGCATCTACCACCAGTAATACCCGCGACCTTTAATATACTTTTGTATATTTCTCTCCTCAAAAACCAAATTCACTACTCTTAAAGGCGTCAAAGAGCATTTTTACTCCCTGTGCAAAACCCAGCTATATCGCTGCTACCACTTGTAATATCCTTAACCTCTAATATATTTTCCTACTTTCGCTTCTCATATACGAAGTTCATGACTCTAAAAGATGTAAAGGAGCATTTTTATGCCTTGTGAAAATCCCAGCTCTATATCACTGCTACCACCTGCAATACCAGTACACCTAACTAGTTAAGAATCGTTCTACTGGAGGAATTTATATTACATATATTCATAAACGAATTAATCCAACTTTTCCGAATCAACTGATCTCCTTATAAAATCAGCACATTATCTTCAACCAAGGAAAACATCAATCAACCGCGAATCTTAAAACCAAAGCTATCATTGGCTGATGCTAAATATACGCTATTATTCTCCTGATATCATCGCCGACAGAGTGCTCGCAGGTGCGCAAGTTCTCACAACAGCGAGACTCGCAAAAGGAAATAAAGAGCGCAAATGAGACGATGCTGAGATTCTTTCCGCCGCGTATTTCAAAGGAAAAGATTTTCTTGAATACATTTGCGAGTTATGCGTTAGTTACTCTACGGTGTCGAGATAAATGCGGATTTTTTTTTTCTAAATACAAATTACTTCCACTTGTAAAGCGCTTAGAGATGAATTCAAAGGATGGAACGGTTCAAAAATTTTGGATGTGACGCAATTGCATTAAATACTCACATTGTGTTTAAACCTATTTTCTAATATTTGCGTGAAGAATTAAGGTTCTATTAATCAATTCGCAATGCATTTTCACAATATAGAAGTTCAATAAAACCTCGTTTATCTGGACTACCAATGATCAAAGGTAATTCGGAGAATCGAAAATACGGAAAATCCGAAAAATAAGGATAATAAGCAAAACATATTCTTAACAATAAATACCTTTGTGCATGAATATTAAATGAATCAATTAACCAAAATTTTGATGCTCAAAAATTGCACATTACTGCAGATACGTGTTGTGGTGTTACAAGAAACACCTATTTCAATGCAAAAAAGTGAGAGCTTTTTGATGAAAAGTCATCCGAGGAAAGCAACACGGTGGAACAGGAGACAGCATAACTACCAAAAATTTGAAATGAATAAAACAAATAAGACAAAATGACACCTGGAGCCATAATTTGATTCGGAAAAAACCATTAAGTAATAATTTTCCAAGAAATCTGATAAACAATGCAAATTTTCCAAGAATGAAACTACACCGAATATATTAGTAATAAATTTACCGACGAGAAAAATTGTGTTCGGAAGCAAAGTAACAAATAGAGAAATTCAAAGCAAAAAAAAAAAAAACAAAGTGAAGGATAAACATAATGGAATTAGTTGATAACGAAATAAAATAAGAAAGGAAAAAAATAAAAAAAATAAAAAGATGAAAATTAATAGAACAACGAAATGATTACAAAAATGGGGTCCACACAGAAGTAAAACACGGAATCGTAGTAAGGTCGTTAACTAAATTAGATCGGTTCCGCAGGATGTGGAAAGATTCCCATACATCAAGATCCAAGGAAATGGGGATTTTTTGGATAATTTGAAAAGATTTATAATCGAATGAGTGATTCGAATCCCAACAGTGTTGAGCAATACTGGATTTTTTTAGCTGTTATTTTTTCACATAGCTTTAATATTCCTTTAAGCGATATTTCAAAGAACAACGGGTCTGTATCCGAGTCTGCAACTGCAAATCAATTTTATAGATCCCACAGCAGTTAAAAGGGTGAATAGAATCTTTAAGAGAAGAGAACGAAATATATTATTAATGGGAGAAAACACCACTTGGAATTGGAATTGTTCAGAATCTTAGCAACCTGAAAACTAATACCAGGAAAGAAAAGCAAAACAACCAAATTTTTAGTGTTAAAAATTCTATTACGAACAATATTTTGAGATTTTTTGCAAAGTATTTTTTTTATAATGGGATCAACTAAAGTGGGCGAATAGTCTCTATCAACAGCCACAGCTCTTACACAGATAAGTTCCGCATTAAAAGCTCAGGTGACAAATATTCAAGTACGTAACTTTTAAAAATCAACAGACTGTAACTTTGTATTTTGATATCCTTATAAATTAAATATAATGACTGATTTTTTTTATCAATGCTTTGCCAAAAAAAAAAGAAAAAAAAAATTTAGCACTTCATTTAAAAAAGACGTATTTGAACAAATGAGTGTATTGTAAAATTAACAGGTAAACTCACATTTTAAAAATGATAGTCTAAAAATTGGCTTTTTGTATTAAAATACTGAGCATTAGCAAAAACGAAAATAACTCTTTTTTTTCTCGCATTTGCTTGCTTAGATTTTAAAAATGATTTGCATTTAGATAAATCTCATCTCTTACTCTTTTCATTAAACGCGAAGGAGAGCAGTGAAATGAAAAATAGTCTAGACTGGTATTTACGAGTATTAACGATGTGAATAAATAGAATCTCAAAGAAAATAGAAAAAAAGGTTTTTTTTCGGCGCAAGTGACGCATGTCGGTAATTTAAATATGTACTAGAATAATAGTAAAGGTAAAGAGAGAGAGAATTTTTTTACTCTCTCTCGCTTTCTTTATAATAATAAAGTAAATATCAAAAAATAAATAAATAATGCACCAAAAACGAAAATTTATTGAATGATTTTATGATTTTAAAAAAATCGCCAAAGGGTGAGATAAAATGCCAAACGCTGAAGCTGCCTTTTAATAAAGATAAACCTGCGGATGGACCTTCCACACACACACAGAAGGCGTTCTCAAAAATTGAACCGAAACCTAAGCTTCGAGAGGCGCCCTCACTCATTCGTTGTCAGGGCAGCACTCCGAGTGGTTCGAATGAACCGCTCCCGCTCACAATTCATCGTCTGCGGATCCGGACGAACCGGATGTTGTTGTTCTAATGGGGAGTGAAGATGATAATTTTATATAGGATAACCCCGATTATGCGCTGGATGATTTCGCTTACACGATTTCGGGCTTTGTTTGCGTTGTGCTTTGGGAAAATAAATTCCGCGCTTTTTCCATAGTAATGTGTGGCCCAACATTATGCAACAAATTATACAGAAAAGGTATTGTGACTCACTTTTTGCTCTATCTGTTCAATTTCAAATGACATTATCATTTACTGAATCTTCTTATTGGAGCTGATTTGTCAAATCAAGACATAATTTCCGTCCCGTTTACGTTCCATCTCAGTTTTGCTATGAATTAATCAAAACAATAAGAAAATATTTAACTTCGAACTGTAAAACTACCAAATTTATCACAACACAATGTGCTAAAGATACAGTTAAGTGCACAGTATACACTTATAAAATGTTGAAATTGATATACTCATTCAATACAAGGAGTGTTAAATATTTTATATATTTTTGCACTTAAAACTAAACATATTTCCTTTTGAACAGTATCACCTTTTTTAAGTATATAAACTTTTAGAGAGCTTTTTTTGGTTGCAAACGCCTTGAGCATTATCAAATTTAAAACAACTTTTATGCCATTAATTGCATACAATTCATAAACAAATGTTTCTCAAGTTAGCCGCTAGATTTTAGTTCTTTTACATGGAATAGATGTTGCAGATCCAAATTTTACTTTGATTTTCCCCCCTTTTCTACTATAAATGATTTTTTTTTAAGCTAGAAATTTGTGAATCCGCTACTTCAAATAAGAAATGAACGTGACATTTGGAAATAAAAAGTAATTGTGATAATGATTAACCTCAGTTTTAATGCTACATTTTAAATTGTGCATAATACGTAGTTAGACATTGGTTTATATTTTAACCGACAGTAAATTTGTTAAGGGTTGTGTTTGATAACACTTTTAAAGGTATGCGAAACGAAAATAGATAGAACAAGAATATGTAGAAAGAGCGGAAATGCATAAAAATTTCTTTTCATAAGGTTAATAGGTTCATAATTAGATGATTTAGCGAAGTAGAATACCGTTTTTGTCTATTTATCCCCTTGGGATACATTAAAGATGCTTAGAATAGTAACACAAAACGGAGTTTAGTTTTCTGTTGCTGGTGTATGGGAACCATAGCAGCGTTGAGTTTTCTTAATCGAGAGAGTTTTGTATGTTGTATTATATTCTTTATCGTGAAAAGGTTCTAAAATACCATTATTTCAGCGAAAATCGTATTTTTTACTAAAATGTGGAGCATTATGCAATCAATCACTAGAATGAAATGTAGATTTTTAGATACGAGAAATAATCCCAAATAAGTAGAATTTTCAGATTTATAAACCAAAAAAAAAAGCCTTTTGTACAAAGAAATTGAAGTTATGAAATACATAACTATGTAATAGTAAAATAATCTATTAAAATAATGAAAACTAATTAATAAAAACTACTCATAACCACTCATATTTTTTAATTGCTAACGCATAGCTAAAAAAATTACATTGCACATTGCATATTTATATTTAACACGATATAAAATTATATGGTAAAATATCTTGAACAATATATTTCTTAAGTTTTTTCTTTGACATTTGAATTCGAGTCCGCGTGAACTATTAAAAAAAAACCTCATAGTTCAATTCTCTTTTTATACTCCAATAGAAAAATTTAAAATTAGCAAAATCATACGAAAATAATTTGGAAAAATGTAAACAGAAAAAAAAAACACTAGAAACAAAATGTTTTTTTTTTTTAAATAGGTGATATATTTTTTTTTAGAAAATAACCAGTGGCTTAAAAAATCTTAGCCAACAAGTGGCTTAAAAAATTAGCAAATTTCCCTTATACGCATTCGTTTCAAATTCGTAAGCAATTACTTTATATCAGCATCAATGAAAGAAATAGTTTGGTGACGTTCAGGGCAGGAAAGTATTGTTATGTTTTTTAAACTATTGTTGAGTTGATGTGAGAGATGCAGATAATTTAAATTTGAATACTTAACGTTTCAGCTTTATCTACAGTTTTTTGAATTTAATCTCTAAACAATCATTTTGAAAAATAATTACTGAACAGTCATATTACTTAGAATTATTAAAAATTTCAAAAATATATATGTATTAATTATCTAAAAAATCAAGATGCAATTCAAGCATTATTTCATACCCAAAGAATAAAATATTCCAATCCAACTGAGATGCATATGAAATAAATGTCTTCAAATAATAACTTCGCGGTACTAGACATTTTGCTCCGTTCTTAGGAGTAAAGTTGTTTTCTTAAAATATTTGCGCAGAATCGTCTTTAAAAAACGGAACCTAAAGAGAATTAAATTCAAAAAATTCATAAAAATCAAATTTTTCGTAAAATTAAATATTTTCTGATTAACCGACGTTGGAAAAAATTCGAATCAAAATTTTAAATGTATTTTGCCTAAAGAATGAACATATAGAAATTTTCAAGTTGCCTTGGGAAAATGATAAAGATTATTTATTCAAACAATTAGATTTTTCTACCATTCATTTTAGAAGTTTCAACATTCGTTAGTTACATATTGCAAAAGGTTATTTTAAATGTAAACTGAATTCATAAATGCTACACACGCTATGACATTAATCAGTAATTTTATGCATTTAATAACTATTTATGTTTTGTAAGTAAAAAACCGAGTTTAGCTTTATCAAATAATTACAACTGAAAATTTGGAATTTTTTAGAGTAAGTGTTAACCTTTGCGCCATACATTTTCATAAAAGAAAAAAAAACTAACTCATAACGTAATAGTGTTTGACAATTGATCTTTCGAAAAATATACTCACAATCAATGGCTTAAGGCCTATTTTTGCTTAACTTTTGATGTAACTCATTGCGCCTACGTAGTTTAAACAAATATCTTGATATAAAAAGGCAAAAAGGACCCTCTAAGAAAAAAAAAATTAATTTGTAAGAGGCAGCTTCTGTGTCACTACTTAGTCATTAAGTTATGTTTTTAAGAAATATTCCGATATCAAAACGCACTTATAGCAAATGCAATCAATTTCTCCAAATTTCTTTCGATACTTTAAATAGTTCTGTAGAAAAAAATCACTTCTTGATAATACGTATTTCTTAAAACTTTACAAAAGATTATGAAATACTTTTTTGGGTGATAATCGAGTACTGTAAGCATTTAATGTCATCCAACAATTCCATGGAAAATATATACTGAATTATGAGTAACTTTAAAAATGCTTCTAAGTTCAACAGTGACTTTATCTTTAAACTTTATTGTAAGCGAACATGTGTACTCAACGTTTAAAAACCTGATAAATCCGGTCGTTTGTTCTGTAATAAACTTCTCTACCCACTAAAATGAGCTTGAAAAACAAATATATGCGTTAAAGAGAATTTTTTAAAAAGATTTCCCCTTAATTATACAAAATCTTCAACATAGTATTAAACATGTTTCTCAATAGATGCGCGTTAGTGCCACAAGTTTTGCTAAAATGAAAAATTAATTTATAGCATCATTGTATATTTCTAATATAATTTTAAAACGCTTCAATTTTCAACGTTAAACCTTTGCTATTTATATCCTAATGTAAATATTTTGACTTGGTGGATAACGTTTGTAGAAAATAGTAGATTAGGACGTAAAACTTATTTCCAATATAGTCATTAGTATCCTATGCATAAATAGTTTTAGATAAATTCTTAATTAATTCTTCGCGTACTGCCATCCAGAATTAACAAGTTGTAAATATTTTTAAAGTTATTCATACTTGGAACAATGGCATTAATAAAACTTTTGATAAGCAATGTCGTTGAGAAACATTTAGATATCTCACAATATGCTAGAAACTTTTAATTTTCATTGCCTTTCAAAAGTGCTCAGCCATCAAACAACTGTTCATATTTCTGAAAACATTTTAAGAGATGATGAGTTCTGATTAATATTTGTAAAAGACTTACAGCCATCATTCATATTAAGCGATATCACTTTGTTCATGAATAGTTTTATCTGTCTAGCCATATCGAATAAAGATATACAAGATGAAGGAGGAGTAGAGTAATCATTCATCTTGAGAGATAGCAAATGGTAGATGAACAGTAAGTTGGCAAACCATTTGAATGACGATTACAAAAAAATGAGGTGTAACTAAATCATTCATCTTAAAAGATTGAAAATTGCTGCTTAATAGTAAATTTACAAACCAATTCTATATCAAGTAAATGCATACAAGATGAATGCAGAGTGCAATTATCATTCATCTTGAAGGATAGCAAATGGTTGACGAAGTAAGTTGTCAAACTATATCAAGTAAAAACTACAAGGTGAATGAACCGTACATAAATAATTCATCTTGAGAGATAGCAAATGGTTGATGAACAGTTAATTTTTAAATCAGTTCCATATCAAGTAAAGGCATACAAGATGAATGCAGCGTACACTAATCATTCATCTTGAGAGATAACAAATGACTGATGAACAGTTAATTTTCAACCCAATTCCATTTCCAGTAAAGACATATTAGATGAATGCGGCGTACATTGATTATTCATCGTGAGAGATATTAGATTGTTGATGAACAGTAAGTTGTCAAACCATATCAAGGAAAAGTTATGCTTACCAGCACTTTTTAACAATACATAATAGGCACATTCTACTTGTTACAGTTAATTCTTTTTTAACACATGACTCAATTTTCGGTAATCTAGAATTGGTGAGAACAGTGATTTTCAAATTTATGTAAATAGTGATAAATAAATTTTGTGCTCAGCAACAGACAAATTGAAACATCATTTTCACTCTCTTTCATCAATGCTAATTCAAAAAACTTAACTACATTCTCGTAAAAAGTGAAAATACGCAAACACTATGGCTTCTAACGCAGAAGGCTGGATGGATGATTTATCCCTTAAACCCACAGAGGAGCAACCAAGATCAAGTTCAAAAATTGGATTTTGCAAAAGCACTCTGGCAGCCAGACCCAAGACGGATAGTTCGTGGTGTCGCAGTATCATATTTTTTGGAAGAAGAAAGCAAAAGAGAATTATATCGGAGTTTGTGGAGAACAAAAGCATAGAATTGCAGAATTCGGAATGTGCCAAGGTAAGTTTCCTTTACCAGTTACTTTTTTACTTTTTGCAGAAATAACCAAAAATGAAAGAAAATTGACCCCTATCAATTATTTTTCACTGGTTTTGGTTTTAACAGGTACGAGATTTTATGTACTAGATTAATATTTAAATTACTTCCATAGATTCAGTAAATAATACTGCCGTGTGCAGGTAAACGGCAGTATCTGCATAAATGAGTTTTTGAGATATTTGAAGAAATGTGTGGTGGATTCAATACTAGCAATAGGAAAATGTTGAAGTTAGACGTTTTTTTCGCACTTTTTTTCAGCGGAAACCAAATAAGCGAGCTTGTACAATTAAAATAACGTACAATAGATGACAAAATTGCAAAAAATTAAAAAACGAAAAATCTGCAGTTACTGCCCTTTACCTGCATACGGCAGACTACTTTATTTCCACTCTTGGGTCATTCCATAGCGACTAACGTAACATTCGCAGCTGATATTCTTACTCTTTTTACTTACAAGGAGAGGGGGAGGTACAAATATTTTTTTTTTTGTTTAATATGCAGATTTAAAATGTGCAAGGTGACTATTTTTTATTTCTATCAAGAGTTTGAAGCAAAATAAGCGCTGGCAGGTATTTTTTCACCCAAAATGGCATCATGACTAACGTAACATTTTTGCAACCCTGAGAAACAATGCTTATGTTACGAGGCAATTTTTTCTGAAAGTTACGCAGGCATTTAAAATTGGCCGATGTATTTTTAAGAGGCAAACAGTCTATTTAAAAAAATATACTACAGATTTATTAGATTAATTTTTTTGGCTTTTACGAAAAACTGTATCTAACGTAATCATCGAATAACAAGCAATGAAGGCATATAAAAAAAACTTTTTGTAATTAATCTCTTGCTCTTATATTACTTTTACACATTTTAGGAACCCTTTTTTATGTTGCATTATGGTTCTTTCTTTACTTTTTATCTATATTAGTGTAAGAAATTGAATGGATGGATTCAGTTCAATTAACTCAATTTAAATGCACGAAAAAAATAATAATAGATAGATAAAAAGCTTTTACTAACTGATTGAATAACATCATTTTTCGGCCAATTAAATCCTAAACATCACTTAAAACGTTAACTTAATACAAGTTGATAGTTTCACCTGCTGCCTATATACTAGTTATCGTAAGAAATTCCGTAGTACTTTTCAACGGCATATTATTTTTTAAGGTTTACTGATTCATCGAACGAATAGTGTTGTGCTTCCGGAATTAAAATGTCATTTTGGAAAAAAAAAATATTTGAATATTTTTGCAGAATGCATTTTAGTCCAGATTTCATCGGAAATGTTTAAATATTCTAAATGATCATTCATGCATTTTCTGAAATATACTGCAGCAGCTCTTATTGTCACTGTATCATGTAACATCTTCAAATGTTTTCCAACGAGTTGCCATTACATCATTTTAATAATAGGTGGAGATGTATTTTCTAAAAAATAGAGACGTTCACCTTTGTTAAGACTGTCTTTCTATTTTCTAAATTCTTTAGCTTGTTATGTGAGAAGTTTTGGTCAACCGATTAACGATGAATGTATGTGAAATTCTGCAACACTTTTGAAATGAACATTTAACAGCAGGACTCCGACACTTGTTTACGTAGATCGGGCTGTTTCCGGGCCAAGGCAAATTGCTGACCCCATGCTCATTTTTCCGTTTCTGAAACTGAGTATGAGTTTAGAGAAAAAAATTATTAACCCCATGCCAATTTAAGTCTAATGGCAGGATAAAGATTTTTAAATTGTTACTTAAAAACTTTGCCCTATGGCACGAAGCAGAATCATACTGGAAAATGACGTTTGGAACTGGAGAAAAGTGATCCCGGATAGTAAGAAGACATTTCTTCTCCAAAATGCCAATATACACCTGAGCGTTTACTGTTCTTTTCACAAAGTGAAACACACCAAATCCTTGATCAGAAATACATCCCCAAATCATCTGGGATACGGGATGCTTGACTGTGTGCTGAATGCAGTCGGGATGATATTCCTCTCCTTTGTGGCGCGTGTGATGCAATTTTTTTTTTCCACCCACTGTAGTTGTCGTGTAACCTTCGACGCATTTAGTACATCATAGTTGTTCAAGTACATTATCTTTAGCATTTCTTTAATTGTTAGAAAATGTCCCTTTTTCTTTCTATATTTACAAACTTGAGATAAAACAGCGCTTTAAGGCGTCATTATATTTCATCACATTTCGTATTTAAAATGAGAAAAATTAGGAGTTGGTATTTGCACTAGCAAAGCGATGTTCAGACTGTACATTGTGGGAACTTCTGCTGTCAGTGATGCTAAAGGAATGAAAGTCCATTCACTAAAATATATATTTTGTAACCATTCATAACGCCGATACTTACTCACAGCGGTTCCCTTCCGAACATTTTCGTGTTTCGGGCAAGGAATTCGCATTAGTATTAAAATTTGTAACCGGTTAAAAAAAATCTCGCGCTATAGCCATTTCGCGTAAGTCGAATCGCGTTGTAGCGAGATTCGACTGTACTTGGATATGCAGACGTTATACATATTATCTTTAGACTCAAAACCCATTTTGTCTCAGATTACTTAAATACAAACTACAAAACTGATATATTCTGGATATTAATTTCAAAATGTTGTATTTTAAGAATATTCATTTTAAAGTAAGAGTTTTCATTATTTCATAGATTTGGTATTTTTTACAAATTAAAATAATATTAGCTGCAAAGTTACTACGTCCCAAATATTACAGCATAGATTTTGAAACGATGTTCGGTGTACATTGAAAACTTAAAATTTCTATTGATTAAATTTAGGTTTAAAAATGTAACCTCAGTTATAAGCTATTATGAGGTGAACAAATTTTTAAAAAATACGTATCTATAAACATTCACCGTTAAAGGAAATTTTAATTAATTAACTTATTAATTAATTTTCTTTAAGTAAAGTACTTACAAAAGTATAAATGCCAAATGCAATAACTTCATTTTAATCTTATAAAATCTCAGAAAAAGATTTTTTCTTTTTTGGAAAAAAGCATTTTGAAACGCACCACGTTAAATTAGTCTGCAAAAAGAAACCGCATTAAACCGGATTTTTTAAATGTATTTCATGGCGCGCCGATATTCTTACGTATTTCAAATGCTTTTCGAGGCTCCAATATTTGGAAAACTCATAAAAAAAACGTTTAACTAATGAAAAAAGAAATATAATTAACCCAGAAGCTTACATTTGTTAAGACGACTAGTCTTTTGTACTTCATAGCTTAAAGAGTATTAGATTCTTTTGAATATTATTTAGTTTTATATGAAATTTTCATAGGAAAAACAGGGTAGGGGTGGCCCAAAGCGGGAAGTTTTTCGAAGAACGCTCGAAAATTGTAGTTTTTGGGACTTTTATTGCAATAATTTCGGTTTTATTTCCCAGCAGGGTTCTTGAACTTCAAAATAAAAAGTAATTTTTGTATTATTTCAAACCCAATATTTATTTATCATCAAACTTGACAAACATTTGAAAAAACCTCCTTTGCCCTACCAGGGAGCCCAAAGCGGGTACGCTTAACTAATTGAGATTCGGTACATTTGCCAATCAAATATGAAGTTATAAATGATTAAAATAGTTAACTAGCTACCTGCCATTAGAAAAAAATATAAAAAACAGTTGTACTTATCTAATTTAAAATCAGCTCATTTGTTTATAAAACATAAAGAAATAACTGATTAAATTAATAGACTAATTAATTGCCATCCAAAAAAATAACTTTTTAAAATTACACTTATCCTATTAAAATAAAAAATCTAAGTTAGCACACGAGTCAAGAAATTATAAATACATATATGATTAAATCCTATACCCGCTTTGTCCGAAGGTACGTTTTTTATTTGAATAATTATAACCTTTAGTTTTAGAAAAGAAACAAACGAAATGACTGTCGTAGTATGTAGATGAATGGTGTCAAAATAACGTAATATTATTGGCAATCAAAAAAATAAGCTGGTCTTCGACTGATCACAAGTTACAAAACTTCATTTTTTTAAAGAAATGTATCATTATTTTATTTTAAGCCTGGGCATGCTACTAGTGCCGCTTCAATGCTGCTTCACCGAGACCGATAAAAACTTGGGAGTCGTTCATGTAAACATGACATACGTATGCATCGCCGCTCACACATCATGGGGGTGTTGGAATACGAAGGCTCTGGGTCACCATCCCCTACATACTAGCTGCCAGTGGCGACTAGTTGATTTCACTGTTGCTATAATTTTTATTGCTTCTTTCGATCATTTTCTAGCCTTGGTATACATCGTCTATCGTTTTATATGAAATTCTCGTTGGAAATATACATACTGTCTGCCACGACTAGCTGTTATTTTTATGTTTATTTCGGTCATTTTTTAGCCTATAGATACTTAAAATAAATCATCCGAAAAAAAATACTTAAGCAATTAAAAAAAATACACAAATTTTTTATTTAATGCAATCAAATATATTCCCCCTACTGCATTAGATATCATAAAAATGTAAAATTTGAAGAAGTTGCCTACCGCAACGTTCAGAGAACTCAAAATCGACAAAAGAAAGAAGAAAAGAAATTGATTCTTTTTATTCGTTTAGTTAAAAAGCATACACAAAACGTATTTCCGTCGCAGCATCAGCCGAGAGGAAAATTTATACGATGTCGCCTGCTGCATGCAGTTAGTTTGCTTTTATTATACAGGGAACTTCTTCCTATATGATATTAATATTTTATTGCATCTATATTATTTGATCAGAATCGCGTATTGAGTCTTCAGTGATCAGATTGCTAGATTATAAAAACATTAATATATCTTTTTTTTTCGAAAAAAATGGAAAACAAAGCAAGGTTTAAAGTAGTCGCAAGTAAAAGCAAGATATGAAGTTATGACATTAAATGAGAAAAAACGTTACCCCTTGTTAATTTAATAAAATTGCGCTATAAGGCAAACGATCAACCAATAAAACCTAAATCTGAAGCCAAGTAAACTTTTCATCAAGTAATTAACCTAAATGTATTTTTTTTTTTTTTTTTTTACTATTTATGAATTTCTAACAATGTAATAACAACAAAACGGACTATTTTGACACAAAATAAATTTCATGTACGTAATGATTTTGATTTTTTGTCTTTTACGCTTGCGAGGCGTATCGACAGTATTAGGAAAATAAACAGTACGTCATCAAAAAAAATAAAAAATAAAAAAAAATAAATAAATAAATAAAAGCACAAGGAATAGCGGGATTTTACGATTTACAGCTAGTGCCTAAGTTACAAGTGGATTTTTATGCTGTGATGAAAAATGCGTAAAAACAACTATTATTATCTTTCGCAATTTGTTAAAATTTGTTTTTTCCCAAAACTAGAAACTCTTATGTGAAAGTGTTCTCAGAGATTAAATTAAAAATGAGCTGATGTGTGCATCACATGACTTCCTTTTACTCCAATTTAATGTCATTTCCACATTTTTGGCAATTTTAATGTGATTCAATTGTTTACACTCTAAATATCACCAACAGTGGCCAAAGTGAAACCAAATTAAAAAAAGAAAAAAAATCGCCAAATTTGTTACCAAGTTAGCGACAAAACTTGGCGACCAAAAGACTGGCGATATATCGCCAAGTGTCCGACACCACTTGAGTTTACATCGAAATTAACAATGATTTCCCCCCAAAAGGGGCAAAAGACCCCCTTAGGAACATCCGAATGCAACCAAAAGAGAAGGTGCACAACTAGACTCTACTAGGAGTCTACGTGCCAAATTTCAACTTTCTAGGACATACCGTTTTTGAGTTATGCGAGATACATACGCACATACACACATACGCACA
This sequence comes from Uloborus diversus, assembly GCF_026930045.1. NCBI lineage: Eukaryota > Metazoa > Arthropoda > Arachnida > Araneae > Uloboridae > Uloborus > Uloborus diversus. Next base: position 51,202,330 of record NC_072736.1, read on the forward strand.
TACGCACATACATACGTACATACGGACGTCACGAGAAAATTCGTTGTAATTAACTCGGGGGTCGTCAAAATGGATATTTCGGGTGCCTGTACGTTTTTAGGCATATATCCAAGTGTGGTTGGGTCGAAAAAAAAACCTCAACATTAATTCGGGAGTGAGCAAAATGGAAATTAAGGCCGAATTTTGAGTGGAAATTTTTTCGCGAATACAATACTTACTTTTTTGGAAAAGGAAGTAAAAAAGAACTATAGGGTAGATAACAGTTTAAAGATGCAAACCTTTATGCTCCAAACTAAATTTTTGCTTTATGTTATGAAAGTTACTGTAATCATCTTACCCGTATCATCAATCAGGTAAACATAGTATTAAATTTCTTATAAGTGATAGTAAAATGCCTAACGCTACAATATAATTACGTACACTGGCAAGAATTTTAAAAACAAACTAATCTTTTTATTATAAGTTATAATTTTAAATTAAGAACTACATAAAAAAAATATTGCAGCAACCCATTGTAAAAGTACATATTCCTAAACCAAAAACTATTTTTATGCCCTTTTTTCGCAATGAAAAAAAATAGTAAGTATAGTAGGCCTTTTTTACGGCCTTTTTTTTTCAGTTAGAACTCTCAAGCACAAATATCAATATTTTTGAGAACAAAAAATACCAAAGCAAACATTAATATTGGTTCATTTAAGAAATTTTTATCAAACAAATGCTGAGTTATATACAAAGAAACTGTATTATGCTAAGATTAATATTTCAAAACCAAAAAGGGATTTTATGCAAAGTCTCTGCTATTTAAATTTGAAATAAACCTTTTATCTAATCCAATTTTTCATGCAACAAGGGACAAAGAATCTTACTTAAAAATACCATTTTCGGACTACTCATCATATTAAATACATCATTTCACAGTAGTTTGCAACAAAATTAATGCATAATAGAATGAATAACAGGTAAAAACTTTGAGCAACAAATAGAGGTAATAACTACCGAATAGAACACCGTAGTGAATTCTGGATCTAAGCGAAACCACCTGCATGGAAGATTAAGTGTCTTCTGCCTCACTAATGAGCGAACACAGAATGTCTCTTCTCTCCGGGAGCAGACGAATAAATATCATTAAATAGTATTCGAAACTGTGGAAGAAGTTTGGTTTCCAACTCTACCACACATTTTACATTTGTTTTTGGTATCTTCCTGCTGTGCTTTGTTCTAAAGTTGTGTCCTCATATAATGGCCTAATGATAAAGAAAGTTTGAAACATTCATTGTAATTGAAGAGAAAAATACAAATAAGTCGTTTTGAAGATAAGTCGGTATTGGATGAATAAGTAGTTTTCATACTAGAAGAACAAGATTAGGCAATGTGAAAATAATGCAGAACAGGAGTTCATAGAAATATTGCGGAACAGAAACTCATAAGAGCATTGCAGAATTAAATTTTACAAGACCATTGTGGAAGAGGAATATTTTGAATATTAACTCATAAGAATATTTTGTACTCGGATCTCGTAGAAATATTGTGGAATATGAGCTTATAGAATAGAATATTGAAAGAAAAGTTCGAACACACATAAAGTTTTGGAATTCAAACTCATAGGTACATTAAAGGATAAAAGCTCATAGAAGCATTGAAATAGGAGTTCGGACACATATTAAAAAATGGTGGAATTTAAGCTCATAGGAGCATTGAAAAAGGAGTTTGGACACACATTATCGGACTGCTGAAACGAAGCTCATAGGAACATCGTGAAACTGGAGTTCTGGTACGAACATTGCGGAATATGAGCTCATAGGACCATTGCGGAAGAGAAGTTCACAGGAGTATTGTGGAATACATCTTGTAATTCAAGAGACAGACAGTTACTAATGTAAAAAAGTACCGATTTTCCTAAATTTGAAAAAATAATTCATTGTGCATACGTAATGTTATCAGAGAAAGAAACGGTAACTATATTGGTACAAAAATCCACTATAATATTAAAATCTGTTCGCGTCAGTCCGTCTGTCTGTCTGAAGAGCGATCTTTTCGAGAACTGCTGCGAATCAAGAGTCAAACGAGATACCGATCAATTCGAAATTTTCCAAAGAAAACAATAGGACCAATCACGTAATTGTGCGACTTTAATTAGCGGAGATAGTAATTAAAACGTTAATTAACGTAACGTTATTCAGGAATTTTTATTTCTTTCCTGTTGCCATTTTACAAATGGGTGAACAAGTAAAATTCTAATATTTGTTTTAAAAGAGCTTTTTTTGGCTGCTTTCCAAATCTGAAAACAATGTTTCCATCTAGAATTTCTTTTTAAATTAGTTTACAATTGGTTGCTCTATTCGGACATAGCCTTTATTTCATAGTATCTCCTTTTTTTTATTTTTTACATTCAACATTCTTAACTCTTTTCAGCGTATGAAAGTTGTTTCTTTAGCTATGTTTATTGATTGTATAGTAAGTTTATCATTCCCCGGCCTCATATTTTGGTACATTTAGGATGTGCGACTAATTATGTTAATTTTGTTGGACTTTTTCCCGTCACATGGGCGAGTTTTCAAATTGTAATAACTCTCTTTTTCCTTCCTGTTTCTGTTTTTGAAATCCAGTTTGTATCGTTAAAAGAACGTGTTAAATTAAGATTTTTTGGATTTCTTAAAGTGAAAGAGTTGAACAAAGATTTTTTTTAAGGATTTTAACTAAAGCTAATTTGGCATCTGATGACTTGGTATTAAATTGATGCTTATTGGTATTTGTTTAGTCTTGGTGTTTTTGTTTCATATAATCAATCAAAAAGTGTGTGTCATTTTATGCAAAAAGCTGATTGCAATTGTACATAAATATTTCAGATTATAGTTGATAATGCATATATTTTCATCCTTTGTGCTAACTGAAAATACTCATAACTTGTATCATTGATAACTATGATTAACGTCAAAAAGATTTTGTCCAAAAATATGCTCTACTGGTGTTTTGCAAACCTTGCATTATGCGTATTTATTTACTCCTTAGCGCTTTAGCAACTGATATCAGAGTAATACAAAAACATCAATTGGACATTTCATTCAATTTTTAAGTAGCCCGTGCAACGCCGGGCACGCAGCTAGTTGATTAATAAAATGTGAAAAGCAAAAATTAATATCAAGCAAACTAATGGTATTATTCAGAGCAAAAAAGCTCTTCAAAAATACCATTTTTGGACTACTTATCACATTAAATACATCATTTAACAGTAGTTTCAAACACGATTCTGAGCCTTGAAATCAACAGTTATATGAGTAGGTACTGTATTAAAAAATGTTTACATGGGTGCCACTTTTCATCAGTACTGAAGACGGAATTCCGTCTATTAAAAGACTCGACGACTTTCACTATGTCCGGTCGCCACCTTGAATTGAAACCACCTTTTAATTGAAGGACAGATATATGTTCGCCGAATCTATATCATTAAAAAGACAGGATTTCGTTTGCGCACTGAAAAGTGACTCATTATCTTTGTAGATCTAGTGCGCTCTCTTAAGACTGATCTTATTCTTTCGAGTGGCACAACTATAAACGGATCACCCATGCTATTTAAAGACTTGGTACATTTTCTAAAGGTTGATCTCATTCTTTATCTGGCACAACTATCAACGGATCGCACACGCTATTTGTGGACCAGGTGCACTCTTTAAAAGCTGATCTCATTCTTTTATGCGGCACAAGTATCAGACGATCGCCCATGCTATTTGTAGACCAAGTGCACTATCTAAAGACTAATCTCATTCTTTTATGTGGCACCACTATCAGCCGATCGCCATTACAGCGCGAAAGTTTTGAAGTCCTGCTTAAAGGCCTGCTATCTTGGACCTATACGAGACAAGGACCTACATCCACACATTCGTATATCCAAACTTTCTCCTTTAGTATTAGTACATATGGTTGTGAAATTCAAATTCCATCCAACAATTATAATTTAAAAGAATTATACAAAATTTCCTACTCTAACGTATTTCATAACTTCCATCTCAAAGCGAAACTAAAATTGATATTATAAATCCTAATAGATGTATTTAAAGGCAACAGTTTAAACCCAACCCATACGTTAGATGAAGAAAATAAATATTTAGCAATTAAATTTGCATATTTCATAACATGCTACTTTTATGTTTACTCAAAAATCTAAATATCTAGAGCGCATTAAAATAGAGAGTTGATCTTGATCATTTGAAATTTCTAATAAATATGAACTAAGTGTCTAAGCAAATACTAAAGATAATGTTTCACCCACGTTTACGGCTCGAGCATTTTAGCTGAAATGAAGGAGATGATGCTCATTCAATCAAAATGAACGAATATGAAAGCATAGTTATTTCGGGAAGTATTCCGGAATCATATTAAAATTTTACGACAATGTTTGAGTTTTTCTGCTCTTAATACTGGATACTTCTTGACAACTAGAATTTAATCAGTTACTCTGTTTTAGTAAAATTCAATGCAATGCTGCCCTTTTCAGAATGAGTAGTGAATTTTGCCAAGAAAAGAATATATGAGCCATTAAGTATCAAAACCACTTCTCAATCTTTTTCTTTTTTTTGTTTCAATTTTGCAGGACACTTTCCACGCACTGCCAGTATAACCTCGATTTAACGACATCCAAATTAACAATTTCTTCAATTTAATGATACATTTCACGGGTCCGGATTTAACTACATTGAATATATCTTACTACTATTATATATGCGAAAGTTTGTCTGTATGGATGTATGGATGTTTGTTACTCTTTCAAGCAAAAACTACTGAACGGATTTTCATAAAACTTTACAATAATATAGCTTATGCATCAGAATAACACATAGGGTAGTTTACGTCGCGTTATGGGGGGCAAAACCCCCTTAGGGGACAATAAAACACAATTTTTGTATAAATTCTCTTATATTGGGATGAAAAAATACTTGCACATATTTACATTATATGTCCATCGAAAGCTCTGATTTTTCTGCTGAAGATGGCACCTGTTCGAAATTTCTAAGTAGAATAAAAAACGAGTTATGAGCTTTTTAGATCCATGTTCGAAGGCTTTCCTCAACTCAATACAGTATTTAGTGTATCATCTCAACTCCCTGTCGATAGCGACAATTGTTGTATTGTTGACTTTCTTTGCTTTTCGTGATTGTTCAAGGCTTTTCTCAAGTCAAATCTTGAAGAAAGATTTTTGCACAAGATTGGCAAATAATACATGATTTGGCTGATCATTTTCCACTTAAACGGAACTTTAATGTAATTAATGGTTTTTATTATTATTTATGCTGATTGAACGCTTACTCATTATCCAATCAACCAGCACATCGCCAAAATTTTTGCAGAAAGATTTTCGTAGCTGATGCATTTGGCAGTTTTTTCAACGTCGCTGTTTTTGAAGCCGAAGACTACGTCATAATGTTTCTCAGCTTTCACCATGTGAACAAAATATCGCCAATCAAAGAATTTTCAAAAGACTTTTTTTACTGTGTTAAATAATCCCGCAACTAAATTAGGCAAATCCATAAACAGCACAAAAACTTCCATTAATTTTCCTTTTTGCACAATTTCAAACAATCACCAGATTTTACAACTTATTTTGGAAGCATTTCGGATGAAACTGTTTAGCGCCATTTTATGGTGACCAAAAGTATCTCAGAATCTGGCGACGATATCTCTGTGACGAAAATTAATATCATATCGTTTTACAAAGTAAGGAAAGAAGGGAGGAGAATCATCGAAGGTACCCCAAAACGACTCTCGCAAATTCGGTAAAATCGCTCCAAGAGCCCACAATGATTGAAATTTCCCAAAATAGCTAAAGCATGTATAAGGGGATTACGAGCGCAGCTACTTTTTTTTAATCACTTCTTACTTCATTAGCCACACAGAGAAGGTTTTAGACTCCATGTTAAAAAAAAGTATCAACAGATTTTTTTTTTTAAACATGAGAAGATTAATTTCATGTTTTGGAAATTTGTATATGCTTAAATATAGTGCTTTCGTTTCTAGATCAATACTATTTTGTTCTTTATACTTATTGCTATTTTAGTTTTATGGGTAAGGAAGAAACTCGATTTTTAATCACGTCAAAAAGATGTGTTTTAAATTCTTTCACTTAAAACAGAAAACAGAAGCAAGTAACGATTTTTTCTCTTAATTATTACTGACCCAGGCAACGCCGGGTATTTTTGCTAGTTGGATATATAATCAAACGTTTCATAATGCAAATGTTTTGTTTTTCTTTTCTCTTTCTAGAAAGGGGTTACAATTCGCATCACCGAGACTTTTTTTTTTTTCTCTTCTGTCTGAAGTCAAGCCTTAAGTTTAAGTTAAAAGCTACGCGTACAATTCTTAACTGTATCTGTTATATTTCTACATGTGGAAATTGTTTTGACTTTTTGTTCATGCTTTGTTCTTTGTTGTGTTCTGGCGGCAAACTGATTTTGGCTTGTATATATATATATATATATATATATATATATATATATATATATATATATATATATATATATATATATATATATATATATATATATATATATATATATATATAAATGTTTCTCGATTTAACGGTATCCTTGATTTAACAATTATTTTTCCAGTCCCTTGTCAATCGTCAAATCGGAGTTTTACTGTACTTAGTTTTCCCAAAGGTTGATTTTCATTACATAACATTCAAACAAGTCCCTTTGGTGAAAGATCTTTTTTTTATTTTTCTCTTGAAGATTAGCAGTATCTTCTAATCATTTACAGATAAAATTAATTGGCTTTGAGCTGGTCTCGAAATAAATAGGTCATTTTGGTTCGTGTTCCTTTCAAACTCTACTTGAGGCAATGAGAAGCAAAGGGATGTACAGAGGGTGACCAAATTATTACACTCAAACAAATTTTTCTGTATTTTTATATATTTTTATTGTGGTTACGTAGTTTTATTATTTGGGCATATTTTAAAGTTTATTAAAAAGTTAAAAGTTTATTTTGTTGTTTATTTTTGTCGAATTTATATATAACACTAGGTAACTCAAGTAGCCACATCATGCATTAAAAGCATGCCACGCCATATCCATGCCGTGAGAGCAGCAAAAGCGAATTTACTAAACATTAAATTATTATTTTTTTATCTATTTATAGTCTCACTTAGAAGGTACTTAATGTTTTTATGTTTAACTCACATTTTAAATAATCTTTAAAATGTGTTCAAATAATAAAACCATGTAACAACAATTAAAAAAAAGATGATGTGTGTATCACATGACTTCCTTTACGCTAATTTAATGAAAATAGTGCCTTGGACCTCGGAGTAATTAAAGAAACACTTCAAATATTTTCCCCCCAAGTTTGTTGCGAACCGAAGCAAAAAGAAATAAATAAACGTTTTATACAGATTAATTTCCCCAATGTTGGCAATTTTAATGTGATTCAATGGTTAACTCTCTAAATACCGCCAATAGTGGCCAAATAAAGACCAAATTCTTTCAAAAAAAATTTAAAAACCGCCAAATCTGTCGCTAAGCTGGCGACAAAACTTGGCGACCAAAAGCTGGGCGATGTATTGCCAAGTGTTTGCAAAATTATAACACCACTTGAGCTTGCATTGAAATTAACATTTATTTCCCCCCAAAAAGGTGTGAAAGACCCCCTTTGGAGCACCCGAATGCAACCAAAAACGGAGGCGCACAACTAGACCCCACTAGGAGTCTACGTACCAAAGTTCAACTTTCTAAGACATACCGTTCTTGAGTTATGCGAGATACATACGCACATACATACGTACATACAGACGTCACGAAAAAATTCATCGTAATTAATTCGGATTTAGTCAAAATGGATATTTCTGGTTTCTATACGTTCTTAGGCATATCCACGTGTGGTCGGGTTGAAAAAAATGCTCAATATCCATTCGGGGGCAAGCAAAGGGGAAATTAAGGTCGATTTTTGATAGAAATTTTTTCGCGAATACAATACTTCCTTTTTGGTAAAAGGAAGTAAAAGTAATAAAAGTACAGAAAGGATTGAGTATAATAATTTGGTCACCATCTGTAAGTGCCAAAATTGAAAATTCGGAGAAATCAGTACAAATGGTAGGAGAACCTCTCCTCTGCTTGAGGGCAAGAGACGGTACTAATAGCTCTGGTGAGTGCTGCGATACAGCAGGATCTAGAAAAAAAAAATCAATGGAAACCTACTTAGGATCTGAACTTCAAACGCATTTTACTTGAAACTTCAAAAAGTTCATTTACCAAATATTACATCCCTTTGCTTCTCACTGCCTCAATTAATTTTTGTAATATCTTAATTCTTAGCCATGTAATAACCTTAGAACAGGATTAGCAAAAGCTGGGCCAAAGACCCCAAGTCACGTGACTTAACAACGACGAATGGTTTGCACGTTTTGCATGAAACAAGCGAAAGAAACGTGATTTCTTCCAATGCTTTGCTGCAAAATCTATCACGTGACTTGGGGTTTTGGTTTCATGAATGAAAGTCTTCACTCCTTCCTTTTTATCTCTTCTCAATGACAATAACTCGTTAAATAAAATATGTGATTAGATTAAACGACAGATTAATATAATGTTGTTGATGTTGCCCGATCGTTTTTACAGTGACCGATTACTAAAAGCACGGATACAGCTGGTTAAAAAAAAAAAACGGTTTATGACAGCCATTTTTCGTCTGATTACAACCTTTCGTGCACTCTTTCTAAATCTAGAACAGATCTTGCAATGAGATCTTCTGCCTTCTTTAGTTGCACTAACTCTTCTAGATTTCAAAATGAAACTGCTGTAGATGCCAAATATTTTCTTGTTATTACTGTCGACGTAAACACAGTGTGTTCAATTTTAAATTCGTTTTCTTTCGAATGGTGTTCCTAATATACACTATGGAAGTCATGGATTACTTAAATACTACTTGTGGTTTACCTCTAAATTAATTTTCAGCCACATTTCTCTGGAAGTTGTGTCGATTAGTTTTGTGCTTTAACTGAAACCACATTTCGGAAAATAAGCACGAATCAACATTTTACTGCAATCATTATTGCAAAAATATTATGTGCAGATTTGCTTTAAAAATATTCCACAGAATTCTTTTAAAAATACAGGAGATTAATCAACGAGTAATAGATTCTTAAAGAAGTTACTCGCAATGTTACTTATCGTCTAAAATGGTTGCTTTTGATGCATTTTCGCAGATAAAATAGAATTTTGTAAATTTTAATTCATTCTTTTAAGTCCAGCATCCTCCTATGGCAGTTAAAATTTGACCTTCTTCTATTTCCACTTTATTTTATATGTCTAAACAATTTTTTCAGGTTGAGATCATTTGTATGTCTATCTATGCGAAAAATGATCTGTTTTTTGCCTCGCTTTCTCCAAAAGTACCAACCTATTTCATCTGTTCTTAAAAAACAGTTTCAATGAGCTAAATATTCTTCCATCCTCATTTTATCTAAAAATGTTAGCTCCTTTTCTAAGTTCCTCCCGAAACCCTCAGATTCTAGCGAGTCATTGAAATAATTTCTTATTTCTCTCTATTTAATAATTAATTCTGTTAAATGTATCAAGAGAAGAGCGCGTGCTATGAACATTAAAAATTCAATTCATGCACCTAATTCCCATTGCTTTAGAATAAATTCTTATTATGAACAGAAAATGTAAATATTTAAAGGGGCTAGTCTTTTTCCTTTGAAACTAATATTAGACTTAGCAATTTTCCGCTTCTCGTACATTAGTATCAGGTGTTTTCATTACATTAGTTTTCTTAAAACCGTCCAGGAACATTTTTGTTTGAATAAAAATATCTTTTGAATTTTGAGGTATTTATACTTGCATTTCAGTCAGTTTAAGGATTGTTTAGCCTAAATATTTGTTAGATCTATAAGTAGGCTTGCTAGATTCCTAAAGTGTTTAACCGGGACAACGGAATCCCCCCCCCTCCCCACCAACCCAGCATCGCAAGCATTCAAAAGAGTATACACCTTTGGCTGGTTTTTGAGTGCTTTAGAGGGTAGTTCATTATTAATGCTGCGAATGAATGATTACTAATTATGAACCAAAACCAGGAGTAATAGTAAATATCACAAGTAGATAAAAATATGTTATTTCTTACATGTTTAAATTTATAACTTACTTAAGTAGAAAGGAACATTTGAATGAGGAGTAAAAATTTTTACAATAACAACACGCATTTTTCATTGACTATGATTTTTTTTTAGAAAGTTTTTTTTAAGTTTTTCATTTTAATGTTACAAATGACAACAGGGACGTCTGGCAAGCCTATCTATAAGCTATTTTATAAAGAAAGCAATATGACAATTAAAATTTGAGAAATAAAGAACCCCCTATGCAAAAAAAAGCAACAGGAATCACCAAGCTCTGAAAATTTGTGTCATTTAATGATCATATATTTTCGTTTCAGCACTATATTGTTATGTATTTAGCCATGGGTGGGTAAAAGCACTCTGTGCATTTATTTGGAGGGAAGAAAAATGGAAATTTAGGTTAAATTTTGGAGGATACATTTTTCACGATTGCAAAAGTACTTCTTTTACTATGCAAAAGGAAGTATTTGCAGAAAATCAAGGTACTTCAAATATAACCTACTTAACAACTAATTTACGTACTTGATACCACTTACTTTGCAGAAAATTTGGGTCATTTATACAACGTTACTCAAATCAACTTTTGATTAATACTAAAATATTTCAATTTGCGCACTCCGACATAAAAGAGCTTGGGATAACCTTGATTCTGCTTTTGATTTGCCCTTCACCTCCAAATAAGTTGCCTAAACGTTTTGGTTTTAAATATTCACCTCCAAATAAGTTGCCTATACATTTTAGTTTTATATTTTCATCTACAAATAAGTTGCCAATAAATTTTGATTTTAAATATTCACTACCAAATAAGTGGCCTATACATTTTGGTTTAAAATATTCATCTACATCCAAGGACTATCCCACCATTATAGTAAAGACAAACATTGTTCTTATCTATCATCGCTTTGAATGTGTATGTTGTGTACTTGATAAATATAATCTTCAGAAAGTGCGTTCTTAAAATACATATTGGAGGCTTGGAAATATGTGAAACATTTATTACAAGCAATACCAAGAGACGTAGAACAGCAAAGTGGAAAACAAAACGTATGATCCTTAACTCAGATCATTGAAACGTTAATCATTTTCTCTCCAAGAAGAAATTTGGTTTTTCTTTCAAAATTACGGTGTAGGAAGTTTCCTAAAGTAATAAAAATATCGCAGTATTAGTTTATCTTAAACACTTGAGTTGATGTGAAATTGTTCAGATAGAAAGAATATAGAATTGGAATGAATTCCCTACAAATCGTTTAGAAATTTTTTACAATAACTCAAAACATAGCACTAGCTTGAAAATATTATAATAGAATTATAACTAGACACTAGATTGAAAATATTATATTATATAGCTTGAAAATGTTATAAGATTCAAATAAAGTTTCGAATTCTTGACTGACCAGAATTTCACAATTTTAACATACTTTAACCCCTATGCAAATGAAGAGGGTTTATGAGTTTGATATATGTATTTGATTATTTAGGTATATATCTGGGACATCTCAGCTTCTAAAAGAATTAACTGGTTTTGATAATTATTTTTCTGTTCAAAAAGTTAAATAGTTGAGAATGTGTTTAGCTATGTCTCATCTTTGTAGGACCCTAAACTACCAAAAATATAAATTGACAACCATAAAAACTGGCATCTTTCAGTTTTAGTAGTGAAAACTTACTAGCACATTAAACTATTAGTAAGTAATAGAGAGAACGAATCAGCTGCGTCGGAAGAATTTTGCTTGAAACTTATTATTGATATAGAACTGGAATTTAACTTTTTCTTTCATAAATTTGAATACAAGCTATTCGTATTTTTACTAGATTGGTTATAATTTCATTGTTCTCAGTGAAGGAGGAAAAGCTGAATTATTTAAAGAATTTAATGTTCTCAGTTTTTTTCTTAACAAATAAAATGCTTGTAATTGTTTTCGTAAGCAAGGTTTTTGAAAGGATATTTAATTTTTACTCTTGATTTTTTTTTGTCACTAAAAAAACTTAATGTGATTATCACTACTTCTCTGCGTTTTCCCTATTTATCTGTAAATCGTTCTAATGTTTAAACCCCCCCCCCTAAGGTACCATCTTGATAGGAGGCAAGTACTCAGAATTGCGGGGTTTTTTTAACTTTTGAATTTAATATTAGTTTTTGCTTAATTCCAATGTTCAACTTAAACACTAAACATTTTTCAAATAAGTTCATGTTATTTAAGTAACTCTAGATTGGTTCATTTCTTTTATACCCAGCAGAAAATTTATAAAAAAAAATCACTTCACGTGAACTTTGTTAAGCTGAATCGAATTCGAGTCGCGAAACGGCTTTGAGAAGCCCGCACTAGCGCACAGAATAATTATTTTCCCTCCTTAATCAAAGGTTTTGGATTTAATGAAACCACGAGAGCATTAAATTAAACCCCAGATAAATTTAACAAAAGGTACCTAGATCATGTATAAACATTTACTTTTTTTTTATAATGTGTTAGATTTTTTATGATGTCGTACAATTCACCACGAAGTATTAATCAAAACTAGCTGCCGTATTTAAAAATGACATCTTCACTACCTTAGTCAAAAAAGAACACTAAATAAAGGCAACCCAATTCCTTAGGTTAAAAAACTTAAGTAGAATATTTCCTCGGCTTCAACACAGTATGTTTCCTACTTTTCAATAACTTTCCAAAACATATGGATACTATTTATATATTTTTTTCTTTCGCTGCACAGAAGCATATACATTAAAACGGGCCAGTGAAAACTGGATACATAACTAACTATACATTTATTAGCTCAATACAACGCTTTTAAATATATAATAATATACGATTTTCCCTTTACGTAATTTAGGTTTTTTTTACGGAAATTCAAGGGGAATGATGCATAAAAGTGCTCATCCAGGGGTCTAAATTCAACCAAGATCAATACTGAAAAAAAAAAAAAAAACTTTATATATGAATGTTTCTAAAAGTTTTTATTCTTCTTTGATTCATTCATTCATTGTACATGTAAGAACATACAATTTTATACGTACTTTCAATATAAAACCATCGTGAAAATATAATCATAATGGAAGTATTTTAACTGTCCGTGAATACCTACAAAGCCTCAATAATAACAAACGAATGTAAGAATTTTATTTCTTAACTTTCAAGCGAAGAAATAGCCCCACCTAATATTATTCAGCCATTGATTTTGTCTCGCACAAAATATAAAATTAAAAATAAATTTTCATTCACTCATTTTATCAAGTTGCTTCTAGCTTTATTTCGATTCAATTTAGACCCATCGAGTTTTCGAACATATACGGGAAAAATGACTTATGGGATGTTTTTGTGGGGATGTGAAATGGGGTTTTAAACCATAACAAGCTCAAAACACTACATCGAATTTTTCAAACAGAAAGAATTATTTATGATTTCAAAGGAAAATCAATTAAAATTTAATGCTTCACACTCCTTATAAGTAGCTCGATCAAATGATGAGAAATAACCAAATTTGAAAATTAAAAATTAATTAGCTAAAATATGCTTATAGCTTTTTTTCTGGTTAATTTAAATGATTTTGCTTCTACCCCTCGTGGTAAACTTCGTTAGGAGTAATGTTTTTACGGACTTTTTCCATTTGTTACAAGTTTGATAAGATGGAGCCGTTTGAAAAGAAAACGAGAGCTTTCAATTAATATATATCGTTAATTAGTTCTCGTTTTCACTAACGTGGTAATACTAACTCTCAGCAATAGCTACTAAATAAAAACAGAATGAAGAAAATCGGCTAAAAACTGAGAAGGAATATGTACCCAAACATTTTCTTTCGATAATTAATGTATAAATATATACAGTCATCTTTGCGTATAACGAACCTTGATGTAACGAGATTTGAGTTTTTTAGCGATTGACTTGAAAATTTCGTTGGTGCAATGTTTAGAGTCCGGAAACATAACTCGCTTTTAACGAACAAACCCCGCAAAGCAAACAATACATTTCTCATTCAAAAAATATCTTATGACTCCATCGCTATTTGACTAATTAGAGTTTTCATGGGAAAATGCCTTTAACATTCAGAAATCAGTTTAAAATAGAGTTGAGTCCCATACCCTGAAAACGAGTAATGACGACCTTTTAATTTTTATTTATTTTTTTTATTTTTCATATTTGCGGAGTAAAGAGATGCTAGCGATTCCGAAGAATACTTTCGGTTTTATTGTGGCTGAAATTCAAGCTAAATTAGAAGAAAATTATTTTAATAGCGACAACGATAGCTGAAAATGTAGACCACTCTCAACATACTCAATGATTTTTGATGGGATAAAAAATTTCAAACTTTTTTTCGAAGTCATACGTGCAAATGAGATAACTTTCAGGCTATTCCACGAAAACAATAGCACAAGTGACAATAAAACAGTTCAAAGCAAATAAAATAACTTCTTTGATTCTTTACAAGAAAACAAAGAAACATTTAAGAATATTGATCAGTTCCTTTTCTTTTTTTTTCAAGAAATATTTTTTACTAGCACTTGGTTGTACACTCAAACCTCTTTTTGTGCGTTAAATAAGGATCGCATAAAAAATCGCATAAAAAAAGTTCGTTCGCTTTATAAATAACTTCGTCCGTTTTCTAAATACTATCGTCAATTGAGTCCGAATCTGATTGGAAATTTTCATACACCTCACAAAAAAAGTTGCGAAAAAAAAAAGTCTAAAAAAAAGGCAACACAAAAAGAGGTTTGGGTAAAAATAGCAAATATTGCAATTGCTTTGAACTCGTTGTTAGCAAGTTCACCGGTAAATATAAAAATACATATTTTTTTTTTTCATAACTGCTAAGCAAGTTTTGTGATTTGAAGAAAAAAATCCAAATGTTTATTTTCAAATTGTTTTACTTATAATTGTTTATTCTTTGAAAAAATAAACTCTATAGTCTAATTAAAAAGAAATTGGCACTTCAGAATGATTTTTTTTTTCATCCATATTTCAAAAGTAAGCTTTTACATCTTTGTAGAAAATGTTTTGCCAGATTATTCCAGACTTTACCAGAAAATAAATATCCTCATCTCGTTCAATTCAGATTGTTAGATAAAATGTCATGCAGTTCTGTGCGAGGAGAAAATCTCTTTATGTTTGAATGACATACTTCAGTTATCCTTTTTTCTTAGGAGCAAATTTCGCACATTACATAAAATATCATCTTTAACTAGGTTCTTTTCTACTAAGGATAACTGAACTACGTGTGGCACGATTTTGCTTCGTTTGTCTACGGCAAAGGTTCATATTTTTTGATCTACTGTGCAAATTCTTTGATTGTTTAATACACTAGTGACTAGTCAGAGCTTTTCCTTACTTAATGTTGAGCCCTGAAAAATCCCAGTACATATTTGGAACATGTTTGGAATATTTTTGCTCAAAAAGTGTTCTAGCTGTCTGAATATGCTTTAAAATGCATTCCAAATGAGCTCCGTAAAACCAAGGTGTACTCAAATGTGTTTCCAATCTTGTTTCGAATGTACTCCACTTAGAATGTTTGTTAAATCTAAACTTAGGAACACATTTAAGAACAGATTTTGTACAGATCTGACACGTGAAATCATCGATTTCTTTCGCAAAAATATAATTTCATCAGCTTTCTTAAACAACCAGCCAGCAGAATCCGTCAATTTGATACTATTGGAAATTTTGTTCCAATAAATCGACGGCGGTTGCACAAATGCTTTTAAAAAAAGTACGACCTCTCTTGGTGGAAGATCATACATTGCAGGTGGTGGTTGAAACCCTTAAAACCCCCTCATAGCGCTCTAAGGATTTTTTTCGTTCATAGGCGCCATTTCTTTTCTTTGATTTTAACGCCAACTACATACCTTTTGCTATTATTGTCTCGATAAGGGAAAACTTGATGAGGATCAAAAAAATAAATAAATAAAAAGGAATGAATCTTAAAAAGTTTATTTTTTATTTTTTACTCCGTAAATGCGCTGGCAGCCTTCTGCACTGTGTGAACCTTATTCCGGCTTCCTCTACAGCAATAGAGTAGCTTAACTGATAAAAATGGTGCAACGGTTTAAGTGATTCGTAACGTTACTACAATTTTATCAGTTAAGTTACTTCATTGTTATGGAATCAACTGGCATCAACCGTTTTTACGAGTAAGGTTACACAGTATGTTTACAGAGTAAATACCCTTCAGTTTTTTTTAGGAATTAATCACTGTAATCCTGTCGTGGGTAGGTAGACGGCAGTATCTGCAGAAATGAATTTTTGAGATTTATGGAGAAACATATTTTGAATTGAATACAACCAATAGAGAAATGGAATTAAGCTTTTTTCCTCCAGCGGGAATAAAATAAAGTTGTGCAATAAAGCTGACATATAATAGATGATAAACAACGAAATGCCAAATTTAGATTCTACTCTTTGTACACGGCATAATAGACCAGTGCCAATACCTTGGAAAATGGCAAAAAGTTGAAAAAAATTAGAACAGGATCAAACACATTGGAAAAGTAAGAAAGTGTAATAAAACTAATAGGAAAAATAATTTACGAGCGAGCTGAGTTCGTGAAGAGGGGAGTAGGGAGGTTTAAGGGGGGGGGAGGTTTATCACGATTTCCAGCAAAACTACGAGTCCTATCGAAAAAAAATAAATAACAAAGTTGTTGGTAATAAAAAGATCTACAACTTTTTGTACTAGCACTTTTTTTACAAAACCTCAAAAACAATGCAAAAAATTATAAAAACCGACTTTTTGGTTTTTTATTTTTATCTCCAACAAAAAACGATTTTTTTTCCCGAAACTTGGGTGAAAAGTTAACTTTTCATGTCTCAAATTCACTGCATATTTTTAAAATTTAAAATATTTTTTTTCCTTCTTCTTTTTATTTAATATTAAAAAAGCATCATAATTTCCAATCGAAAAATCTCACGTCAAAATTTATCTGATTTTTTAAAATAATCGGTGCGTGTGATTTTCGTTGGAATCTCTACTTTCTGATGGTATAAAGAAATATGTACAGTAGTATGAGAAAATTTCACAGAAAATGATAAAAAAGCTATTTATTAAAATTTACACTTTAAATACTCAAAAAATGTAAGTTTCCATGTTGAATTATTAAATTAATAAAATTGAAAATTCATAGAACATAGAGATTGCAAAAAACACGCGAAAATAGTTAAAAAAGTCGATATACAAGCAGTATGATAATGCGCTTTTAGTGCAACTAAATCAGGCACATCTCAAACGAGCAATAATGTTTTTATCGAAATCATTCTGTGTTCTAAGTGTTTTGTTTTTGAAGACATCATAATATATTATCTCTTCTATTGTTATTGTTAACCCATTGTATTTTTTCTTTTGAAATATAACCAAAAAAAAAAAACACGCAATGAGATTGGAAATTAAACGTGATAGCGTCTTTATTTATTTCTTTTCCTTCCTTTGATTCTATCTTAAAATACGAAATGTATAGCTATAGCAGTCTCATCATTATCTTGTCTTCGGCAAGTTCGTTGAATACAAGTTGATGTTTGATTCTCAAATTTTTTGTATTTATTGTCAACTCTTTTCTTGCGAGACCCCAACAAACGGTTTAAAGCTGCTTTTTTTAATTTCATACATTTGCTCCTTACCTGCGTTATTGCAGATTATGCAAATAAATTCATCAATACTGATAATCTGAAAAGACGAAATCAATTTAATTATATTCGTACAGTTTTATCATAAGAAAAATAAAATTTGTTTGTACAAAAGAAATGAAATTAAAATTTTTTAACGATTTATGAAAATATTTTCTAACAGAAGGCTAAAAAAATTTTAAATCTATTTATAAACAGATATCCATAATATCCAATTGTTACGTAAATCGTTTTTTCAATTTAGTTTCCTGATTAAACTTAACAATTAAAAAAATGTAGCATGAATAAACTATCAGCTTCAAGTATTCAATGTTCTAGTATATTAAAGAGAAAAGTATGAAAGAATTTTATGTTAAAAAAACAACCATTTATCTGTAGTATTCTTTTTTATGTTATGTCACGTTAGGCATACTAATTATGAAAAAAATATAATATTTTAATTTTATTGCTGATTGATTCATATTAAAATTTACGTAGTACATACCTTACTATGTAGATTCCAAAAGATTATTTTAAACAAGTAAATTCGTCATGATTTTCTTTTAGTAACTTAGCCTGCACGTGTAGGTCTATTAATGATATTGTTCGTTGCTCAAACGAGTTGCTACGAAATACTCAGCAGGTAGTAAGGCTCAGACCTTTCTAGACCATTTCGCACTTCTGTACAAAATATTTTCTGAAGGCTACAATATTCTATAGACCATACAATTATATATGTTATCCTCATATATAGAATAGCGAATATCACTGACAGAGTAATACTCTGACGTCACCTGGAAAAAAAGTGTCGATAACAAACACAAAAAATTTGAGAATTGAACATCAGCTTTTATTCAACGAATTAGCCAAAGACAATAAAATGATGAGACTGCTATAGCTATACATTTCTTACTTTAAGACAGAATCAAAGGAAGGGAAAGAAATAAATAAAGACGCTCTCACGTTTAATTTCTAATCTCATCGTGTCTGCGTGTGTGTGTGTGTGTGTGTTTTTTTTTTTTTTTTTGGTAATATTACAAAAGAAAAAATACGATCGGTCACAAATAAAACTAGAAGAGATAATATATTATAATATATTCAAACACAAAACACACAGAACACAGAATGATTTCGATAAAAACATTATAGCACGTTTGAGATGTGCCTGATTTAGTTGCACCAAAAGCGCAGTATCATACTGCTTGTATGTCGACTTTTTAAAACTATTTTCGCGTGTCTTTTGCAATCCCTATATTCCATGAATTTTCAATTTTTTAATTTAAGAATTTAACATAGAGGTTTACATTTTTTTAAATAATTAAAGTGTAAAATTTAAAAAGTAGTTTAAAAAAATTACGTAATGATAATTTTAGTTTTTTTTTTTTTTTTTAATTCGAGCTTTTCGTTTTTTTTTTTTCCTTTTCTGCGGAATTTTCTCATTCTACTGTATATATTTCTTTATACCATCAGAAAGTAGAGATTCCAACAAAAATCACACGCACCGATACTTTTAAAAAATCAGATATTTTGATGTGAGATTTTTTCGATTGAAAATTAAGATGCTTTTTTAATATTAAATCAAAAAATAAAGGAAAAAAAATACTTTAAATTCAAAAAATGCAGGTATTTGAAACATTAAAACGGTAACTTTTCACCAACATTCATGATTTTTTTTTTTTTTTTTTTTTTTTTTTTTTTTTTTTTTTTTTTGTGGAAGACAAAAATAAAAAACCAAAAAGTCAGTTTCTTGAATTTTTCGATTGATTGGTTTTGTAAAAAAAAGTGCAAATACAAAAGTTGTAGATTTTTTTATTGCCAATAACTTTGTTGTTGACGTTTTTTCGATAGAAATTGTAGTTTTGCCGGAAATCGTGATAAACCGTTTTCCCCCCTTACTCCCCCCTTACCGAACTCAGCTCGCCCGTAAATTACTTTTTCCTTTTAATACTATCATATTTTCTTACTTTTCTAATGGGTTTCACCCTGTTCTAATTTTTTGGTTCTCAAACATTATTGGCACTGGCCTATAATAGTTTTTCCTGTTTTCGTATATTTCTTCGAAAAGAATTTCACTCCTTTAAAAAAGTCCAAGGAATAATATCACGCTCCGGAAAAAATCTCAACTATATCTCTATGCGTCAGGATTCACTTTCTTTCTCTGAAAACCGTAATTTAATCGAAAAAAGTATTTTGCAACGGCTTGAGCGAGACACGAAGCTGATTCAGCCATGAAAGTTGTCAACCGAGAATATCTTTCGCTGCTGATAAATCTTGCACAGGTGTGTGTATGTCCATTGTGCGTGGCTTAATCAATAGCTGTAACACAAGACACCGGGCACCGAAGAGCTCTTTCAGCCCAATCAATAATGAAACAACTTGTAGTGGAACTATGTGAAGAAAAAATAAATATGCTGGATGCAATTCGAAAAATAATGAACAGTTTGCGAAACATGCGGTAATTATTTTCTTGCTTTCTCGAGTAGTTCGGCTCTTCAAAAAAAAAATGTATTTGTGGTATGTGGTGAAGAAAAACGGAAAAAGCGATGTATATGTGTTAAAATAAAATAAATTGATTTTTTTTTTTTTTGTATTTTCTAGGTAATTTGATTTCTTTGAAAAAAATAACGATGGAGTAGGATAGAATTTCAGAGAGGAAAAGGTGGAACTTCTAGAAATTTTGTAAAGTAGAGAGAAAAAAAGGAAAATAATGAGGGAGGAAAAATAATACGTTGAATAGCGTGACTTCATGTCACGTGGACGAGAAAAAGCCTTTCTTGTTGCGCAATTTTACAAACTTCTATGTGTTTTTCTATACTCGATCTCTTTCAAAACAGGTAAGATAAACACACCGGTAGTGCCAGTGCTTAATAGTGCTTCAGTAGTGGCAATTTCAAGGTTTATATTTGAAAAAATAGGATTCCAGGCTTCCCAATGGATTCAAACGTGCAAGAGGTAATAACTCCAGCGCGTTTAATGCAATTTTGAATCTATTGGGAGACCTGGAATCCTATTTTTTCAAATGTAAACCTTGAAGTGGTCACTACTGAAGCACTATTAAGCACTGGTCACTACTGGTGTGTGGTACCTTAATGTATTGAACTATATTATGAAATCTAATCATGGTGCTGCAGCAGTTAAGGAAACCTTAACTGCAGTCGAAACGCTATATGACGTTGAAAACTAGTAAAATTTCAAGAAAAAGTTGAAATATATCAAATGTTATAATGTGTAAGTTGTAATGTGAGTAGAGTGGTGTTGTTATAGCAATTTTCTGCGTACTATTTTATCCATTTTAACGGATTTGTTTGAAATTAGAGTATGGAAAGTGCATAATACTTTGACGGGTATGGTGAGTAATATGTTGATACTTCCAAACCATATCCAAATTAAGGTTTATTATCCCTCCTTTTTGGAAACATTGGCAATTCGAAAAACATTCAAAGTATAAAACAAACTATCAACCGTAACTACACTGTTGGAAATAAAGAGGGGGGGAGGAGATGGACCCCGATTTTCAACGCTTCGTATTGTTAAATGAGCAGACTACGAAACCCGCACCCTAAAGATTATTATGATACTAGAAAATCTTCCGTCAAGATGTAACGGGAGAAAATTAATTCCACATTTTAGTGAAGCAATTGCCTGTTTGGTGATACTTTGCTAGTTTGAAGTTTTAACCTCAACTCCAGTGGATTAACCCTAAACTCCAGTAGATAGTGTTCATTGTTGACCCCTTTTTCGTTTCTTCATTCCTCTGAAATGACAGTCTTACCAGTAAAACAGTAAAGTTACCGGATCCAGTTCAACCTTCTCACAATAAAGCCTTTCTCTGCATTTTAAACATTACCAAAACAATCAAATTATCAGTTCGTGGGTCGAATTTCATTGTTGATGACGTCAGGAGCGTTACTCGCTAATTGGCTATTATATATGAAAAAGGATGGTAAACGAGCGAAGTGTGAGCTCCGAACGTGAAGAAATCTGAAAGTGCTTGCAATTCCCGACAACACCAGTTGGCTATCTCCCATCAACTCCATCCGAAGCAGAATCGCTAGGTGATCGCTAACCCCTTTCTAACGGAATCGCTGAGTTGTGAACAACCCAAACGAGCTCGGAAGGTGAAGCAGTCAGAATGACAATTCTAGCAGTTCTCTGGAATTGTTTGCGATTATGAAAAGCAAATAGATGGTAGTATTACACAGACAGGCAGACAGACAGATAAATATTACAACATATTAGTATACTATAAGAACCCCTAATGCTATGGTTTCATTTCATAAATAAAAGAAATTCATGCGCATGAGGCATTCGAATAAAAATCATGCAAAAAACCCTCATAATAGATGGATGACAAAGCTCATTTGTACTTCAATCGGTTAAGCTCTTCTAGTTACTATCTAATCATTTCAATAAATCCTGCACACCTTCACATTCCCGATGAACTAGCATCAAAGTTTTCCGATTTTCAATTCCTTTTGAATTAATCAGTTGACTAGATCGAAACTTTTAATCATGTATCAATTAACTCGTCTTAAGGAGAATAGCGATAAATGATTCAGTTAATGAGACCATTGTTGCATACATTTTACTAAAGGGTTCATGGAGCATTTTATGCTCAAACGGATTCTATCTTGTTCAAGCATTATCCCAGAACTGAAAATGATTCGAAAATTCTATTTATTTTCCCTTAACAGAAAAATTGAAAGGGGTACCTTTAGATACGTGTTAACGTGATTTTGAATTACTTCTTTCACATTTTCATTTACTGCGTTCAATCTTGAAATATCTCTATTATGAAAGAAAGCGTTTCTGGAAGGAATTCCAAAGAATCTTTTATTCCTGAGATTACGAGAAAGAAAATACTCTGCCCTCCCATTGCAGAATTGAGACTTCTAATTATTTTTCTCCATCCTCCGATCGCTAATTTATGTCTCTTTAATTCACCTATCTTGTCGAATGATTTAAATTACGATTAGATGAAAGTAAGTTTCTGATTAAATAGTCAAGTTACAGGAATTCCCGATTTTTAACCAACGTTTCGCTACCTGCTTTTTGTCGTGGACTGGTAACAGTTTGGAGAAGAATTTTGAAGACAAGTGAGTTATGTTAAAAAAAAAATAGCTAGATAATAAAGAGCTGCTAGATAAGTTAATAATATTATTTTTATGAAACTGTCTAGACAGACATATAGGGGAGTTTGGCCCAAAGCGGGTAGGTTAGCAAAGAACGTTCGAAAGTTTTAGACACACTTGAAAAACCCGCTTTGCCCTACTTGGTGGCCCAAAGCGAGTAAGCCGT